>NW_026637932.1:1200000-2400000 GCF_028554395.1 Pezoporus wallicus | reverse complement strand
GAAGATGAGTCATGATTAAGTAATTTTACTGCTATACACACCGAAGTGCAGCCATCCAACAATATCTGTTTGCTAACATCTATAGAGAAAGATCATTCCCATACTATATGAAACATATCTTTGGTCATTGTAGGAGATCATTCTGTTGGCATAAAAAAAAAAAAACAAAACCAACCAAACAAACAAAAAACTAAACCAAAAAAGTAGGATTTTTTTGTGTAATAGAAAATACAGTTGCTGCAATTGGAATGACTAATTTTTTGTTTCAGCAATATGTAAGTACTTCCAAAAATCAGTCCACTTAATCACAAAATCCTTTAGTAGATAATTCTTAAGCTTGGTTTCCTACAAAAGCAAGGTTTATGCAAGTTTTGGTCAGATTTGGCTGCATTCTCTGAGTTCTCAAAGGTACTAGATTCCTAAACTGTTGACTAAACCAGTGACTATTTCAGAAATGCAAAGTAATTGCTGCCTTTTCCTTAAGGTTATCTGTTCTTTTCTTGTAGTGAAGTTGGCCAGTAAGCACACATACTGGAACATGGTTGGGGTAGATGTGTTTCTAAATGAGCTTGAGCATGTGTGTTCTTTGGTCCAGCCAGCAGTTATGGTTGAGTGCATGAAGAGGCTTACAAGTTTAGCAGGGAAAGGAGGCCGCGATGATGTGTGTGGTCATGAAACTATGATTGTACAGTCATGGCAGGAAAATATTGAAGGAAAAAAGAAATGGACCTTAGATTTATTATTTAGAGAACTGCTTGCTTTGATATGCAGAGCAAAAAGTTGGAGTGGGATATGTTTAAAATTGATAGAACTGTGGATTCAGTTGGTCAGATAAAAGCAGTACTGTTCACCTAATCTCTTAAGGTTAGGACTAGAATGAACTTGTAGAACCTGTTTTACTGATGGATTTTTGAGATGAAATAGCTTGTTGCTTGATTCCAGAGCCATTGGATCTTCTTGGAGTTTGTCTTTTGCCATTATTTTCCTTGGGTTTTTTGTGCTCAATGACAGAAATAAAACAACCGCTTTCTGACACAGTTTCAGATGGAATTAATCAGTGTTATTTTCAGTATCACTTTTGTCAAGGAAAAGGCTCAGGGTTGAGGTTTAAGCAGTAATCCTTACTGGCAGCTGTGCAGAAATAGGGGCTACCTCCAAGAGGTAGTGCTACACTGAAGGGGAAGGGGAGCATAGGAGGTAGTGATAGGAGATGGTGTCACTGGAGTGGAGAACAGTAAAATGAAAGGATTAGTCAGACTTCAGTGAAACAAACCATGGGAGTTGGCTTGAAAATAAATACTTTCTCAGCTAATCCTTGTTGGATTCAAAAGCTTGTTCACATGACTGTAATTCTGTGTTAAACGGCTGTCTCTCCTGAATTACATGGACATGTTACAACTTTTTCTTAGCTGGAATAGCATGAACGTGGAGTAACTTTGTTCCTGTGGTTGTAAATGTAAACTGTCATTTCTTTTCTTAGAGAAAGGCATTTGAAGAAGATAGAGGAGCATGGCTGAAGCAACAGTTCTTAAGTATTTCTACTGATTACAAGCACTCTGAAAATGTGACAACTCCAAGTGCCTTCTTAGGAAGCAAGTATTTGGTTCAAACTATGTTCTTGTAATGTGCTTTTTCTCTCCCTTCCTCCTCCCTTCCCCCTTTTCTTTCAATTAGAAGATGCAAATATAAACAAAACAATAAGGAAAAAAAACACCCCCCCAAAACCCAACACCCACCCTCCAAAAAAAAAACAAACCAAAAAAAAACCACCAAAAACAACAGATAAAAACAACAAAAAAGAACACCCAAACCCCAAAATCCCCCAACCTAACACTTCCCAAGGCAAATTTTACCAGGTATCTGTGCCTCTGCCTGTCAGGGCACATCTCCTTTTAAAAAGGGAATTGTTATAACGCCTTCCCTGATGATAATTATTTATGTAATGATTTTATATTTGTGAGGTGATGTGTTAAATGTCAAGTACCTGACAGTACAGCTGTTATGAACAGGGAGTTTCTAGAGTTATGAACATAAATTAAATGTAAGCATATTAATTGCCAAGGCAGTTGAAGAAATCATGACCTATAAAGATCTATATAGATAAGCAACAAGTTTTGGGAACAAGAACATCATAAGGTGGAGGTGGCAGCGTTAATTGTTTGAGATGAAGTAATATGAAACATGCATACATACATATTCAATAAGAAAAGAATCCTTTGGAAAGAAAAAGTGAAAAGTGTAATGATTACAAATTTGAGCAATAAATAATTTTAAGATTTGTATCTCGATAAAGGAGTAATGTCAGGAAAAAAAATGACAAAATGGCTATGTTATGTATGGTTTAGAATACTTACTGAAAGCATTTCTTTTTTTATTTCAAACTGGTAAGCTCATTTCCCATGCCCTCATTCCTGAATATGCACATACAGTGTTTTGGTCTTCATCACTGAGTCTTCGATACTTTCTAAGGGCTGTGTGGTGGGGTTGAGATCAAAAGTGAAGCAATGGGGGAGGAAAAAGTAACAATCTGTTAAAAAGATTCTTGTTATGGCAGCCAACAATTAAAAAATGTGTGAAACATCTATCAAGTGAAGATGGCTTGAATTTGTTTTCTTGTTGGGTAAACTAGCCAGCCTCATGTTCTGGGATTTCCTTGTTTCTTCTTTGTGCAGTTCTTTCTGTAAGCATGAAATGATCTTCCACGGTAAGAGAGCTTTTAGGAATAGAGCTAAAATTGTTCGGCTGTTGCTCATGAAGAATGACTTGATTTAGTGATTTGTGAGCAACTTGAGATCTGTTTAACATTCATTGTATGATGAAAGTTTTGATTTTTAATTGCCTTTTTCCAAACCCTATTGTTTCTGGATGTATTTAATGTCATTTTCTCTTCTAAATGGCATTCTTTGATCTTTTATATATCCTAATTGTAAGCTACTCAATAATAGTCATAAAAACAAAAATGTCTGCCACACAGAGTCAAAGCACCATTTGGATATTGTTCCACAGTTTATTAGAGTTGTTTTCATGATAAATTTTTGGTTTTCACAACACTTGTCCAAAAGCTCTTAATTCTGTAGTGCTGTGATGGATGCTGCAGAATACAGAACCATTCTGTTTTTCCACTTCATATGAAAGCTTTGGAATCTAAGTGTGAGGAAGAGTTAGGAAGGATTGATCTGGCCCTGGCAAGTTTGGCCATTGTCTTTCCATCAACTTTAGTGATAGTTAAGTTCATATAAATGCTAAAGCATTTAACTTGGTGCTTTTACTTTTTCTCTGTACTCTGACAAGTTTGCATTTTTTCAGGTTGGTATTGATTACTGTATCCACCATATGCTGGAAGAAACTTTTACTTTACTGAGTGGCTTTAAACTTGACTTTAATATGACTATGTGCAGTGATGACTGTATATGTAAATGCTTCACTTTCAAGTGTCGAATCCTAATCTGAACGTAACTTCATTCAGTAGCATTACATGTGCTCATAAAATTTTATAGAGATCTGTAACAATAAGATTTATTATTATAGGCATCCTGCAAGATATTTGGTGTTTTATATGAAGTAGAACATACAAAGAAGTGAGTCCTTCAGATGTTTTCGATTGCACTGTAGTTTAACTGTTGATATGTATCTCTCTTAGGTTCTGACCAAGACAATCGATTACCAAAATCTACATCTCGGCAAAGAAAACCTCACTGCATGTTGGGTGGTCCTGTTTCAGCAGAACCTTGCCAGATATCTCAGTATATTGCACGTAACAGGTATCTGAAATGAGGTTGGTTTTATAGTGCTAAACTCTACGCAGAGACTGAGTTGTGATAACTTATGGAAAGCCTAATCTGAAGTTTATGATTGTTACATTGCAAAATACGTTAAATAAAAACATCTATCCTAAGCATAATTTATTTGCATTATAACATTCTCCTTTTTTTTTCCCCAGTTCCAGTGCTGCGTTAAGAAGACCTGCTGGAGATAGCATACCAAATCAGTGGGTGGAAAGTGACAAACAAACAGAGTAATACACAAAGTCATGGGAAGACTCTGGAGTTGGCACTCTGCTATGTAGAAAACTTGCACATAGAACAACTGCCTTAGACTTCTGGGGTTGCCAGCTGGGTTTTTTTTGGTTGGAGATTGGTTCATAAACTTTTCATTATAAAATGAAACAATGCCATGAGTTTGATGTTCTTCTAGAGGATTATGTGGTGATCTGAATTGTGGTGTGTATGTATGTGTGTGCACATGGCTTTTATTTTTTAGACCATTTTTGCTTCATTTTCTTGCAACTGTGAAAGAAGATAATTTAAAATATATAAAAGCTTTGATATTTTTTTAGTAACAAAGCTCTGATTCTGTGAATGAAGCAATAGTCTGACACTTTGACTGTAACAAAATATTGGATCCTTGTGTTCCTTTTCATCACAGGCAGAGATAGCACTTTTAGAAGTTGTTTAATTATTGGAAACCTTCAGTTATGTCTCAAGTGTAACTGGCATTAAACTTCTTTTGCCTCAACTTGAATGTACAGCATACTGTAGATTTTTAAAAAAACAGGTTCTATATTTATTGTGTGATTTGAAAATACCTCTTTGATATTTCAGATGACTTAAAGTGCAGAATCTTTATATATTTGTAAATAGACAAAGTGGTTATGCTGAGAAACCATGAAATGAAACACATGCATACATAGTATTATTTTACATGGCATTTTAAATTTATTTTATAGTGATACTGAGTTTACAGATGCATTAGGGCTTTCAGTGGTTCAGTGAGGAACCAGATTATTTCAAATGTGAACAATAAATGTGTAATTTTATTCTAAGAAACCTTGGTTCTCTCTTTTGTATGCACTAAGCTATCATGGATGTCAGGCTGTCTACTGACAACAAATCCGATGCTGCTTTGGAATTTTGTTAGTTTCACCTCGAAATCAATTCCAGATTTATTTTTTCTTGTAGCTTTTGGGAAATCTGTTTTGTTTATAATGTAATAAAAATAGCCAAGTGGAGGTAAGATGCTTCAGTCTCCTTCACCTGACTCCATGCATGCAGTTTTTCCTTGCCCATTACAAATCAATCTTGTCTTTGTTGGGTTTTCATGTGCCTAGCTCTGATGTGCATAGCATGTGCATAGCTCTGATCCCTAGCATGTGCATAGCTCTGATGCTTTTGGAAGATGCCTAAGAAACTTATGCCTTTCTTACGTTCATAGGAAGGAAATTAACTGTGAAGCTTAGAATCCTTTACTGAAAACACACTGCTGCTCTGCCTATTATTTTCAGAATTGGATGTAATGGAGTGATTGGGCCACCTAGAGAAATAGGAATTGAGTATCATAGGAAAGAGAAGAAAGGGGGGATCTCCAGGAAGCTAAGACAACTGCAGTTTCTGCTGATTAGCTCTGCATATTGAGTGAGATGAAGTAGTGGCCAATGCAATCTGCATAGGATACTTGTATGGTTCTTGCAGAGCACCCTTAAGGAAGCAGAGATGTATATAATGTTCTTGGTCAGCTTTCTGCTGCAGAGGTAGTCAGGTTGGAAATACAAATATCATATTTCTTATTTTTTAGTTCTTCTACAGTTCTTTGTCAATAAATGGGTGATCATAGCAATGTCATCTGCTGAAAGCATTTAGTAGCAAGTAGTTACTGTTAGGCTTACACCTTCCCCACAATGTGCTGGACAGCTCTTGACTGAATTTTACCCATGGAAGAATAAATATACATATTCAGAAGGTGTATTTAAAGATGTAATGTGGAAAACTTAATATATTGACAGTACTTTACATGTAGAATTCTTACTTTCAAGTTGACATGTGAATCCATAGTTGAGGCGGTATCAGCATGCCACTAGGGGCTGCTACTGCTCTGAAGTATTACCGTGTGCTCGCTGGGGCTGTGATTATGGTCACTTAAGAGGCATTCAGTTTAGTGGGACTCTTACTAGACAGTTTTTCTTCATGATAGTAAGTTTTAGGATAATAATGCATTTGAAGAACTAAATTTACCTATTTAATCTTTTGTGCCTATTGTTAGTACAAAATGTTTGTTAATTGCTATTTTTTAATGTATCACCTCTGATAGAAGTGGAAAATTGTTTAAATGCCTCCATGAAAGAATCAACAGTGCTAGGTCTGTGCATGCAGTTGAGCCCTGAGCTGCCTCCTCAGACCTGGTCTGGAAGCCTGAGGCATAGGTTCTGTTCATAGCCCTGTCCCTATAAAGAAAGAAAATGATGCCTGAGTTTTTGGATTGTTCTCTATGCAGTAATGAGGAAGCTTTTTAAATCTGAAGCTACTGCTCATAATGGTAAGAACACTACAGATGGTCTGGTTGGTTAGTGCGGTGACACTGCAACACTTCACTGGGGTGGAAATGACTTTGGCATTTTTCTTAACTTGTAGAATGTGGAAGAGCAAAGGGAATTAATTGCTTGCAAGAATGTAGTATAGGTGTGTTACTACACACAGGTGCATATGGCCTACTTCAGAAGGAACAAGAAGTACTGACTACCAGTGACTGATAGGCATGCAGCTACTGTTAGCTACCTATGCAGGACATTGGAAAGATGAGTGGTTCTCTTAAACCACCATATTTCATGTCACAGAATCTTTAAAAATAATATGCATTGCTGCTTTTTCAGTCTACATGATGAGAGAGTTCTTTTACCATAAATACCATGCTTAATGCTTTCTTCCTCCAAAACAGCCACCCTCCTCCTGACTTGAAGAACTGCTTCCACCAGCTTCTGCAGATCTACAGAAGGGCAAAAGTTGCAGTTAGAGGAGGACAAAACTATTCCCATGTGTATGGCAAAACCACCCCCCGTAACCTAGCTTTTCCTTAGGGTTTATTGTATGTACACTTTATACAGGCCTATCAATTTAAGCAGGTAATTCTTAAAAGGAAAATAAATATATATGCAGAGTAATGGCAATGCTGTGTATGTTGAATTAGCTTAGCTGCTCCTTGTGCTGCTGCTTTTTGTTTTTGTTTATTTTTTGTAATTTGCGGGTTTTGTCTGTGAAGACATTGAAGACATCTACTTTCATCCCTTCCTCTACCCTCCATGTGACTTGTGAGAGAAGTAGGCAGCAAAACATGAAAGGCTGATCTAGTTACATACAAAAACTGATGCCCAAAGAAAACTTCAGACCGTCAGATGATTTATTTTTTGCATTCAGGCACTATCTGTGACCTCTCTTGTTCACAGTTGCACTGTAATTAAAATAATGAAAATCCCACAGTCTGCATTTTGTTGCCATTTTCAGCCTGATGCAGTATCCATGTTCCTTTTTGTGCAAGTTTTGACTTGTACAAGACATACAGCTAAATGGAATGTGTAACAGGTAAGCTTGTTTTAATGAAACATCCAATAAAAAAAGTTACAGTTGTATGGAAGAGCTTGACAACATAATAAAGAAAAGTTTGTCACCTGTGATGTATAATAAATTCATAATCATGAAGGTATTTCTTGATAATGTCCCCCCAAAAATGTGGTTGGATGGCCCCCTTTGGAAGACTGTAACTTTTCTGGGACACACCAAAACTAACTTTTCCTTTTTTTTTTTTTTGATTATCAGTGTATTACCATACTCAAAAAGGGCAAATGTGTTTTGTGCATCTCCGCTTGCCTCCATGCCCCTGACATTTCTAAAAGAGAACGCTTATGTGAATCTGTTCCTGGCCTGTCACTGTAAATCAGTGATGCCTGCCTATGTCAGGCGCTTGGCTACATTTTGAATTTTGCTCCTTAGCAAATGTAAAAGATCTAGCTGACCTGCACTCCTGTTCCCCCTGCTTCCCTGCTGCCGCTCTCTGCAGCTTTTCATTGTTCATGTTTAGCTGTCATTTACCTTAGAAGATAAAATATTTACAGATTGCTTATGAAATCTTTGTTCATTTAAAAAATATTCATGGTCAGTGTGACCAGAGCTGAAAGGGCATGCTGATCCCTGGGTTTGTTATTTTGAATACACCTGTATATTTTCCATATATACAGGTTTTCAGTAGGATGTTAGGTCAGATTATAATATGTAAGACTAGCAAAGGTTTAGCTGCCCTTGTCTCCTGCCTACAGTGGTAACTAAACCAATGCTGAGTGAAGAGAAAGGGCATTCTTAATGCATGTGACACTGATGCTACTTTGTTAATTGGGCCACTATCAGTGAGATAACAGTTTGGGTCAGATGCCAGGTCAGCATAACCAGGGCACAAACAAGCTGATCTGTGACTGAATACCAGCAGCCAGCTGGTGACACAATCTAGGAAATTAAGTAATGTGTTTATTATAAATTTATTGTAAACAACCTGGTAAAATTGTTTTACTGGGATAAACAGAAACCTTTGAACAATCTAGTGAAGGGCTTATATGAAAAAATCCGTGAGATGCCAAGGTATGACTTGATTTCCATTATTCCATCTGAAGAGAAAGTATGATTGCAAGAAGAGAAGTGTTTACATAAACTGATAAAAAACTTGAGAATTCAGCAGAACCTGGCCACGTGTTCCTGAGCTTTCTTCCATAAAAGTCTCACCATGACAAGCAGAGCCCCATTCACCTTCACTATGAAGGGAATCATACTTGCACTAGCGCTCGCCTTTGTAGGTAAGCCTACATATCCCTTAATCTCTTTTTCCCAAAATTTCCTTAAGGCCAATGGCAACAATTTGATCTAGACTGACAGTTACTCATCTGTTTTCTGTCTCTTTTTGCAGGTAGCCAAAAGGTTGATATTGGTAAGTAAATTTCCTTTTATGGCCTTCCTTTGATGACTTTGTTGTAATTTCTACTTCCCGGAATGTGCTTGCAAGTATTGTGAAAAATTGTTCTTGTTTCCCCACAGACCCTGGATTCAGTAGCAGAAAGAGCCACTTGTACAGCTATGAAGGCTGGGTGTTGAATGGGCTTCCAGAAAAAGGTTTAGCCAAAGTTGGCGTGCGCTTGAGCAGCAAAGTAGAGATCAGTGGGCTGTCAGAGAGCACTTACCTCCTCAAGGTACTGTGTCTACTACCAAATGTACTATGCAACAGTAGACTATAAATCACAGTTATAACTGCATCTGGCGAATCTGTGGTTTAGGAAAGCTATTGGAAATACAACTAGAGCCTTAGTGCTGTAGATAAAATCATAGAATAGTTAGGGTTGGAAAGGACCTTAAGATCATCTAATTCCAACCCCCCTGCCATGGGCAGGGACACCTCACACTAAACTGTGTCATCCAAGGCTCTGTCCAACCTGGCCTTGAACACTGCCGGGGATGGAGCATTCACAGCTTCCCTGGGCAACCCATTCCAGTGCCTCACCACCCTCACAGTAAAGAATTTCTTCCTTATATCCAATGAAACTTCCCCTGTTTAAGTTTGAACCCATTACCCCTTGTCCTGTCACTACAGTCCCTAATGAAGAGTCCCTCCCCAGCATCCCTATAGGCCCCCTTCAGATACTGGAAGGCTGCTATGAGGTCTCCACACAGCCTTCTCTTCTCCAGGCTGAACAGCCCCAGCTCTCTCAGCCTGTCTTCATATGGGAGGTGCTCCAGTCCCCTGATCATCCTCGTGACACCCTCGATGTCAGGGAATGATCTCAAGCTAAAGTCTTGGAAGTGACAAGTGATTTAGCATCCAGTCACCAGTGTTTGTTGTGGAAATTGTTTGTTTGTAGCAGATGTTCCTCAAGACTTTATGAGGGAAATAGAGGTGCCAAAATCAGGGGTTCTGCTAGAAAATCGCTGTTTCTAACTCAAAGCATTCAAGCCTCCTCTGTGTTTAAGATTTGCTTCTAGTCTCAACACACATTTCCAGTCTCTGTGGGAAGCCAGACTTGGGTATGCAGAGTTATTGTCATACTGGAAATTACTAAATGTAGACTTAAAAAATGATACAAGCTAAAAATAAAAAGTGATACGTGATGAAAGATTTAAAAATGAAAGGCATCAAAAAGGAGCATGTAAGAACATGTAGTGTTTGGATAATGCAGTGAGAGATCTGTACATGTGCAATCATGCCTCTGACAGCATCAATAGAGATAGGACCTGACCCATCTGAAATAAATATGTTTGTTTCAGAAAAAAATCCTTTATTTCTCTGTTTAATTTAGTTACAAATCAGAGTTTCTTTTTCTTTTCTGGGCACTGAGTTCAGTGGCAGAGCTCTTGCTGGTTGTAGCCGAGTGGTAGATCTGGTAGATCTTTCAGTGATGAGAGCAAGGTGTCAAAATTATGGGCTAGGCATTGCAACCAGTTTAGTAAAAAAAAAAAAATAATATTGGAAAACAGAACTTTCTAAAGTTGTTGTTTTGTTTTTTTTTTTTTTTTTACATTTAGAATGCCATTGATCTTTTAAATACAGAATTTCACCTAGAGCAAAATACTCATTTTGAGGCTGAATTGAAATTTTTAAATTACTTCTTGAATCAGCCTTTCTCTGTATACAGTTAATGCAAGTAAAATGTTTAAAAGGTCCATATGAGGTAATAGCAATACGTCAACTGCATCTGTAAGATGAAATACCAGTGCTGATCCTACAGGGTTTGTACTGGTTTTACAATAGTGTAAGCAAGAGACAAAAGAATAAACTGCTGAATGAATTCCTAAGCCTACATCTGGAAAGAAAGAGTGTATAACTAGTGATTATGTTAATTTCTTCCAATCTATTTGCATATATAGTATCAAAGTAATTTTATTCACTTACATATCTTTTCTTTATTTCCTCCCAGATCCGCTCTCCACAATTCCAGGAATACAATGGCGTCTGGCCAAGGGACCCATTTACTCAGTCATCCAAAATCACCCAGATAGTTTCTTCATGTTTTAGCCGGCCCTTCAAGTTTGAATACGATAGTGGACGGGTCGGAAACATTTATGGCCCAGAAGACTGCCCCAATATGTGTATTAACATAGTGAGAGGAATACTGAACTTGATACAGATAACCATTAAAAAGTCACAGAATGTGTATGAATTGCAAGAGGTTTGTTTTTCCATTCTAAAACTACTTTACTGAATGTATTCTCTTTAGGTGCTCTTCCTAGAAGTTTCTGTTTGTTTGCATCTACTTTCGAATGTTCCTCATCAAAAAAAGGATAATTTTCATTCACGCAGAAGAAAATGTGTGCATATGTGTTGAACGAAGTATCGGGGCTGGATTCTTTTTAAGACTTAACATACAGTTCTTTCAAGAAAAATGAATAATTAGCTATGGAAGTATCTGTTATATGGCTTCCCTGAGTCAGCTACTTGATCCATTTTACTTGCTTATTGTTGATATTAGTTAATTGATTACTTTTTCATTTTTAACTCTTATCCCCTGACTATTTTTCATATGTTTATTGTTTAGTTCAACAGGATTAAATATGTGTAATGGTTAAAGGTTTCAAAACATAATTAAGACATTTCAGTAGGTCCTTACCCTCATGCTGCTCCTTCAGAATCTTTGTTCAGTAAAACTTCTCACACAGTGAAATACTGGCATAATTGGGAAGTCTCATTATCTATTGATCTGCTAGGCTGGAATTGGAGGTGTTTGCCATACAAGGTACATCATCCAGGAAGACAGGAAGAATGACCGAGTCTCTGTTACCAAAACCGTGGACCAAAATAATTGCCAGGAAAAAGTCACCAAGAGTGTTGGAATGGCTTACATCTATCCTTGTCCAGTTGACGTGATGGTATGTGAGACATGAAGAAAATCTTAATTACAAGCCTGGCCATTCTGCTCCTGTTCACTATTTGGATCTCTCTGTCCTCCTCCTCCAGAAAGCAAGGCTCATAAAGGGGACTGCAGCTTTCTCCTACAAACTGAAGCAGTCAGACAGCGGCACTCTGATCACAGAAGTAGTGTCACGGCAAGTCTATCAGATCTCGCCATTCAGTGAACCTACTGGTGTTGCTGTCATGGAAGCAAGGTAGGCAGAGTAAGGATTCTGGCAGTCCCTTTCACCCCCAGTGGAAGTGAAATGAGAATTGAGTTCCACAGCAGTTCTGTAAAGCTGCGAGTACTCATACTTGGGGTTTCCACACTCCTAAAAATTTAGTGAACAGTTCTTTATTTGTGCCCTGGTGAACTTGGCACTATGGGTATATGGAAGAAAAGGAGAAAAACTCTTTTGCTTGCTTATACTGTAAGAATGCAACTTTACTGCTCTGTCCTAAAAAAGGTCTAATTTATAGTGTTACGAGGAAGATGTTGCATGTAGAAATAAGATCATTGATTACAGAACTATTTTGTTCCAATTAAGAGGCTTTGTCCATTAGCAAACTGTAATATTTTACTGTGATAAGAATTATTAAAGAGTAAAACTAATACTGTCACAGTATTGCTGAATCAACAAACAGCCAAGGCAGATGGAGGAAGAGAGCTAATTCATTCCTCTGGTGACACTTGTCTCTTGACAGACAACAACTCGCCTTGCTTGAAGTGAGAAGTGAACGGGGGAGTGCCCCAGACATTTCCATGCAGGGCTATGGAGGCCTTCGTTATGACTTCTCAGCACTGCCACAAATGCCACTGCAGCTGATCAAGATGAAGAACCCTGAGCAACGGGTATTGTATTTTTAGGTCTTCAAATTGCTTTCCTAATTAAAAAAAAATAATAGAAGAGTGATGATCATAAATTCTAAAGGATTTAATGACATATGCCCTCTCTCTTTCATGTTTTGTAACAGATAGTAGAAACGCTGCAACACATAGTCCAGAATAACCAACAAGATTTCCACGATGATGTTCCATACAGATTCTTGGAGCTTGTCCAGCTCTGCCGGATAGCAAGCACTGATACTCTTGAATCCACCTGGAAGCAATTTTCAGATAAACCCCGCTACAGGTATTTCATTGTATTAACTTACAAGAACCTTTTCCATTTTTGGAGAATCAAGAGCTAACACTAAGGTGTGTTTTTTTTTAACCTGCTTGCAGGCGATGGCTGCTGAGTGCAGTTTCTGCAACAGGCACTGCAGAAGCACTCAAATTCATTAAGACCAGAATTCGTAACGATGACCTTAACTACATTCAGACTCTTCTAAGTGTTTCTTTTGCTCTTCATTTAATGAAAGCTGATGAAAACACCGTTCCAATAGCAGCAGTGAGTAAACCTGTGTGAATCTTCACTATCTGATTATAAAAGGAATGAAAACTGACGACAGCCTTTGATTGTTCAGTTCATCAGAGACTGGATACTCCTCTCATGTACACTACTTTTATGCAAATGTTGAGCCATGGATTTCTTTTGGCATTACATATGAGAGGGGAGTTCAGTTTTGTGTCTTCACTTTGCTACACGGATACGCAAGTCTTTTTCCCATAACAGTGTCAGAGAATAACTCCCATTTTAGTTTGCTGGGATCACATCATGCTTTCTGCAGACTACGTTTTGTCCACTTCAATCACTTACTTCTGAAACAAATGGTGATTTGCGTGTAATGTCATTTAAAAAGAATAGCTCTTTTAACTGCAAACTATTCCTATGAACCAGAAGTGCAAGTGCAAACATCAACTACTTTGATACAATAATGAATCATGTATTCTGAACAGGATTTTGCCACCTCTAGTCAATATTATTCTTCTTAAATAGGGAAAAATGATATGATGTGAGAATGCATCATTAATGTAACCTATCAATCTCCATTATAATCTCCATTAATATAATGGAGTTGCACATTTTTCTAAGCATGTTCCATTTATACACTGATGTTCACCCATAATCTTTGTATTTTCAGAGATAGGCTTAGTTGAGGAAAATCAAGATGACACTTTACAAACCTATATATACATTGAGAATAATGGAGAATTAAACTCCTAAGCAAATATGATGTCTACACGCTGATTTAATTTATTTGGATATGAACAATAATTGAAATTGCTCCCCTTAGATAAGCTCTGATGATTTTCCTGCTCTGAAAGCTATATGAAGCACCATATTAAATAGCAATTTTTTTTCCCTCCTTTTTTTCCCCCATAGGATTTAGTAACCAGTTCTCGAATCCAGAAAAGTCCCATGCTTCAGCAAGTTGCCTGCTTGGGATACAGTTCTGTGGTCAATAAATACTGCTCTCAGGCCTCATCTTGTCCTAAAGAAGTTCTTCAGGTAGGTGTCTTTTTGTCAAGTTGTTCTTAATAGAAAGGCAATTAATTAATTAATTTGCTTTTTCACTGAAAACAGTTTTCACATTGTAAGATAAAATCCTGAGAAAAGCCATCACTGAGTGATGTTATTAAATCAGGTGGCTTTATTGTGATAGGCTTTTCAGTGGGGAAGGGGAACACTGTGGATAATCTGTATGTTAGGAAGACTGAACTGCTCTGTCTATAGCCCATCCATGATCTGGCAGATGAAGCAATCAGCAGGGGCCGCGAAGACAAAATGAAATTAGCTCTGAAATGCATTGGCAACATGGGAGAACCAGCCAGCATCAAGCGCATCCAGAAGTTCCTTCCCATATCTGCATCAAGTGCTTCTGACATCCCCATCCACATTCAGATTGATGCCATAATGGCTTTGAGAAAAATAGCTTGGAAAGACTCCAAAACAGTAAGTAAGATCTGCCAGGGAAGTGAATTAGAGAATATATACTGTAAGGGTAATGAGCTTAATGGTATCATGTGCATTGATTCAGCATGGTTACAAAAAATAAATATATATATATATATATATATTATTTTTAAGACCAACACAGTACAGTTTTATATTTAAGCTGATGTTTTCTGCTGAGCTGTAATAGTTATTAGTCAGTAAGATATCAGCAGTGTTTCTTTAGTCATCTGTCATAACGGACATAGCCTATGCTGTGGTGGAAATTTAGCCACCTAAAAGTCAGACATTTAATTTAAACTGCCTTGATAGTTAGGAGGAGAGAGACACTTCCTATTGAACTCCTGGGCAAAATGTTGACATGGCTCTGCCTCTTCTAGACCTTTCCCACTGACCACCTGTGGAGGTTGCTCCTGTGTTGAGCATGAGCAAGACTTCTGCCTTTCAGATGGTTTAGATATAGGAGATGTGTGAGACAGCAGATAGCATCCACTCAGTCTTCAGTGAGCTGCTGAAGCTCCCCTTTTAAAAATGATCTAAAAAATAGTGAAGCATGCTCACCAAATCAGTGGAGCTACTCCAAAAAATGAATCTGCCTTACCATTTACTGTTGTTTCTTCCGAAGTTATTCACTGCTCTTTGAACACAATGCAAAAATCTATGCTGATGTTTTTTTGGTTGTGGTGAGTTGACCTAATATATTCATACATGGATGTTTATTTCAGATTCAGTGCCAGCCGTTCTCCATGGGGCTGTTCCTCCATGGCCTCTTCTTAGTAAAATTATGTGGAACCATGCAGTAAAAAAGATTAGGAAACCTTTCTGCAGGGATAATGACCCCCTTTCCCATATTTCTTGTGGGTTATGTGTGGATCCAGTCTGTAAAAAAAAAGTTTCAATTGCTGGTAATTTCAGTCACTGTTTTCTCTCTGAAGGTGCAGGGACATCTCATCCAGATCCTTGCAGACAAGTCGCTTCCTCCGGAAGTGCGAATGATGGCTTGTGCTATTATCTTTGAGACAAGGCCTGCCCTTCCTTTGATAACAACAATAGCTAATGTGGCAATGAAAGAGAGCAATTTGCAAGTGGCCAGTTTTGTGTATTCCCACATGAAGGCTTTGTCGAAGAGTAGACTGCCATACTTGTACAACATGTAAGTAGAGACAGGAGCGAAGCTGGCAATCTGCAGATAGTAAGTTCTGTTATGTTCTTGTTGGTGAGCACTGCATGTGCTGACAAACTGAATTCAGTTCATATTCTGATGGGGGTGCATCTTATTTTTGAATATTATTACCTTTCCCATTTTGTTTAGATCTTCAGCTTGCAATATTGCCCTTAAGCTGCTGGCCCCCAAACTGGACAGGCTCAGCTATCGGTATAGCAAGGTCGTGCGTATTGGTGGTTACTTTGGTGAGTAAAAGCATTTCATTGACCAGGAAATTTACATTTCAGAAACCCATTCTTAACAGACATTAAGTCCTTGGAGAAATATATCATTCTGCATTTCAATAAGATACTGAATTAAATATGACAGTCATATATTTGAAAACACATGAATAGCCATTTATTAATTTGTGCCTAAAAAGATTTACATAATGATACATCAGTGTTGGCAATGGAAAAAGCTGCAGAAATATGATCTTGAGTCATAAACGGAATGGTTATTAAAAAAAGATGTCTTTTCTTTACTTCTGCTATAGATAACTATAAAGTTGGTGCTGCTGGAGATGTCTTTGTTATGAACAGCCCAGGAACGATGTTCCCATCAGCAATAATTTCCAAGCTGATGGCATATTCTGCAGGGTCAGTGGCTGATTTGGTGGAGGTAAATATTTACCTGAATTATTAATCGGGCAAATTGAAATTAAAATTGACCACAAAGTTTCATCTCTGTAAGTATGTTTCAGACTGCTCTTTCTTGTGTTGTTTTGGTAGGCTGGTGTCCGTGTGGAAGGCCTCACAGATGTTATCACAAAACGGAATATCCCGTTTGCTGAATATCCTGCATACAAAAAGATAAAGGAGATTGGAAAAGCTGTAGGTATTTTTAGTAATGCAATGTATGCATTATATGAAGGGGTATTTAGTGAGGTTTCTCATATTAGTTAGGCCCTGTCTCAGAAGGTAAATACCTGCCTAGCAGTCAACTCAAGTATTTCTGTGAAAGCAAGATCTGCAGTGGAACTGCTGGGGACATCACTCCCATGATGTTTGCAATAGCTTCTGCAAATTCTCGCTCTGGCCCAGCCTCTGCCCAACTTCATGTATGGCTGCACAATGAGCATTGGGAGGAGACAGGGGAGGCAGGCATCACGTGTGTTTCATGGCTGGCAGGCTTCCCCATCCTTCCCTTCATCTACCTCACTTAGTTTACAAGAACATACCTTTGTCTTCGGAGAAAAGGTGATTTGTTGCTGTGCTTTCAAACTGGGTTTGGTGGTACTAGTGGCCCAGGCCTTCTGTGTAAATGTTATTGAATCAGAATACTAAACACATGAGGATACTCATGGGCACCATGATGAGAGGGGAAGTCTGAATTAGTGACACTGTGCTACCTACGAAACAGCAAAGAAACACCAGCAGCAGTGGAAGATTGCAACTTGGTCAGTGATGGCTTTGATCACCTTGCTGAATTACCATTTGTGAAGTGTTGCATTGAGGAACTTTGCTTATTTCTTTATCTGCTCCCTAGCTGCTGGGATGGAAAGAGCTGCCGACAGAAACCCCATTGATATCAGCCTACTTGAAACTATTTGGCCAAGAGCTGGCCTATGTCAGCATCAATAAGGAAGTCCTGCATCAGATTGTGAAGGTACCAGGGACCCCTGCTTCTCTTTGCAAGATCTGACAGCATTGTACTTTTATATCTCAACCTCTTGGATCTCCGTTTTATTGCAGGCTGTGCTAGAACCAGCTGACAGGAGCACGACGATAAAGAAAGTTGCCAGCCAAATCCGCAATGGCATTGCAGGACAATGGACGCAGCCGGTGTGGCTTGGAGAGCTGCGCTACGTCGTTCCTACCTGCACTGGCCTGCCGCTGGAGTACGGGTCATACACGAGTGCTCTGGCACGAGCGGCAGCCAGCGGTGAGTGGGAAGTACAGGATCAGCCATGTGAGCTCTGAGCAGGAGGCTGAGAGGGACAGGCCAAGGTGGGCTGGAGAAAGAAGTGGAAAACCAGGAAGTTAGAAAAAGAACTAGTTTTTTTAGTGGAGAGGAAGTAGTGAAGATGCTTGAAGAGAGGCTGGACACACCTGATTTCTGACTCATCTTTGGATGGATTGGAGACAGAGAAGTTGAGGTGGAAATCTAGGAAACCAGAGAGAAAGATCATAGTGTTCAAGGGCAGAGATAAACATGGAGAGCTGAGATAAACATGGGCAGAAGGGGGTGGCTCCCAAGAGATGCACACACAGGCTAAGCAGGATTCAATGGTGATTTAAGCAGAGGAAAAAATAGAAGACAATCAAAGGGGAACTACCAGTAATGTTAGAGAAGGCATGAAGAGAAGAAGGCTTGTGAAAAGAGACAGAGAGCTCTGTTTTAAAACAGTAAATATGCAAGTACAAATACTTATCAAGAAATTAATTCAGTGATCGTACTGTGTTGTGCAGCAGACTTTTAGTTTAGGCAAAGCTGACCCTTGCTTCTGCTGACACCACATGAGGAGTCTCTTTACACAGAAGTCTTGTATATGCCCACTCTTCACTGCTCTTAGTGTTTGGTTTATTAGTTTGTTTTAATAACAACTTTGAATACCCGCCTCTTGTTTTGTGGATATTTTTATTTATCTATTTTTGTTTAAATAACATCCTTGTAGCCAAGCTGGGCAGGTATGGATTGAACGGATGGGTTACAAAGTAAGGCTGTCTGGATTGCTGATCCTCCAACAGTAGTCAACAGATGAAAGTCTAATTGGTGGCTCATTGTGAGTTACTCATGACAAGCTTCTCAGCATTTGTTCATTGTCTCTTCTAGCAATCTGAACTTTGGAAAAGTAGGCTCCCTCAACAAATCTGTGTCAATGATGACACTGAATTGGTGGGAGCAGTCACTGCACTGGGGGGTCAGGCTGTCATCCTAGGGGTCCCTGACAGGCTGGAGGGGATGGCCTGACGAATGTATGATGAAATTCAGCAAAGGCAATGCAAAGTTCTTCACCTGGGATGAAGTAACCCATGCAAGTGTATAGGCTGGGCATCACCCAGACAAAGCAGCTTTGCAGAAAAGGGCTGGAGAGGCCTGGAGGACAAGCTAGTATAATGAATCAGCAGTGTGCTCTTGTGGTGATGAAGGCCAACTGCACTATTGGCTGCAACAGTGAGAGCAGAGCTAGCATGAAAATTACTCTTTCCCTCTATTTAGCGCATCTGAGGCTGCATCTGGATTTCAATATCCAGTTTTGTGTCTGCAGTACAAGAAAGATATTCACACTTGATATGAGTAAAGATTGGAGAGCAGGGTTTGCTCACCATTCACTCTGTCTTCTGGCTCCTTGCATTTCTGGAATTTTAATGTTACACTGATTAACAAACTTTCAATTTGGGACAGCTCTTTCTTTCTTCCTATATTTTTATTTCCACTTTCAGTTGCATCATAACCTTTTACCATGTTCAAATGTTGTCCTGTCATTTGCAGTTGATGGAAAGATAACCCCCCCTGTAACTGGAGACTTTAGACCTTCCCAGTTGCTTGAATCCACCGTGCAGATTCGAGCAGACATAAGCCCAAGGTATGGCAGGTTTTTAAGGCTTTACACTTGATGGAGTTCTATGAAAAGGCACAACCACGTGTTGAAAAGGAGCACCTTTCTTACACCTGACTGCTTCACTCTGTTTCAGCTTGTATGTACATACAGTCGCAACAATGGGTGTCAACACGGAATACTTTCAACATGCTGTTGAAATTCAAGGCAAGGTCCTGGCAAGACTGCCAATCAAGTTTGATGCCAAGATAGATGTGAAACAGAAGAACATCAAGATTGAAACAAATCCATGCCATGAGGAAACTGAGATAGTGGCTGGAAGGTATGGTAGTCTTATTTCAGAATAATTTCTGTTGCTGAAACCTTACCAAGTTTGCAATTTGCTGATGTCTTACAGAGGTTTCTAGATAGAGTGACTTTGCAGTGCGTAGCAGAACTTTTGGGATAAAGAGCAAGGAAGAGAAATAGAGGAGTTAAAAGTCAAAAGCTACCTAAATTATTTAGAAATTTAATTTTTATTTTAATTTGCCTGTTATTGTGTGGGTTTAATTTTTTATTATTATTATTTTATTGACTTTCAAGGGGGGTTAAATTTTTGTTTTTAAATGAATGCCTTTCATATTTTGGAAATTTGTTTAAATTCATCCTGATTTTGAAAAATTTCCTGTGATACAAGAAACTGATACTTGTCATGAACTCTTACGTCTTTAATATTTCTGTTTATAGTTGCATATAAAATCTCTATGTTCAAACATCATATCTCTGTGCTGTCACATGATACTGACAAGGATGTATTTCATGTAATCTAAAGACAAGGGGTCAGAGTAATTCAGCATTTTTTGCACATATCTCAACAGACATAAAGCTTTTGCTGTATCAAGAAATATAGGAGAACTAGGTGTTGAAAAGAGGACCTCAATTCTTCCAGAAGATGCTTCATCAGATATTGTGGAAGAACCTTTCAAACCAGCAGAGAGAGCTTCCAGAGAAGGTTTCACAATGGTAACCTATTGATTTTTTTTGCTTATATGGTAATATTTACCCTCTCCATGATGCACATATGTGCAGTTTTACTCTTGCCTATGGTATGCTCCCAATGGTATTCACATACTCATCTCCAATGCAGCAAGAAGCTGACAGCATGCCAAGGAAACATGCCTATAGCTCTCAAGAGGATCTTCGCCATGGCATAGGAAGAAAAATTCATAAACAAGATATTTGCATCAAACTGTATCGCCTTGGGTGTCAGCTCTGCTTTTCCAGAAGGTCACGAGATGCCAGCTTCCTAAAAAACACATATTTGCACAGATTAATTGGAGAACACGAAGCTAAAATAGTCTTGCTGCCAGGTACAATACTGAGCACAAGCCTTGTCATCTTAGGTTTGTCAGTGCTGTTTGAAGCAGTACAACCTTCTAATGTGTGCAATTGGTGTGTAGTTCGAACAGATGCTGATATCGACAAAATTCAGCTGGAGATTCAGGCAGGATCCAGAGCAGCTTCCAAAATAATTCATGAGGTAAACTCGGATTCTGAGGAAGAGGATGAATCATCTCCATATGAGGACATTAAAGCTAAGCTGAAAAAGATTCTAGGCATTGAAAAGGTGTTCAAGGTAAGAGGCTTTGAGCATGGGAAAAGGGAGTATTTTCCCATAGATGAAGCCAAGAATTTGAAGTTCCATGTGGAAAGCTGATGTGTGAAAGCAAGGATGGAGTTAGTTTGAAAGGTGCCAGTGCCAGGCCTGTAAGCCAAAGCCACATCTGGAGGGATTGATGCTACGGAGGGCATCCAGCTTGGGCTGATCCTCTGTGCTGAGCTAGATTTCAGCTGGGCAGAGTGGATATAAGGGAGTTCTGCAGCTTCTGCAGTGAGTGAAGCAGGGAAGTTGTTCCTTGAAAGGCTGATGTGAGCAGCTTGTCTGATGCCCAGAGAAGTCCTACTTTGTAAATACAGAACCAGATGTATCACATCTCTTGCATTTTAATTTGAACTGTTTTTGCAGGCTGCAAATAAAACACGACATCAGAAGAAGCAACCTTCTAAGAAAGGAAACACTATGCTAACAGAGCTTGAGATAGACCCCAAGGCAAAAAATCCCTCCAGTTCATCTTCTGCCTCCTCAACTGTCTCCTCTTCCTCATCATCTGCTGCTTCTCCTGATCGTAAAAAGGCTGTGGATGAAGATGAGAATGATGAAGTAAAGCAAGCAAGAAACAAAGATGCAAGCAGTAAGAGTAGTAGCAAGAGCAGTAGCAGCAAGAGCAGTAGCAGCAAGAGCAGTAGCAGCAAGAGCAGTAGCAGTAGCAGCAGCAGCAAGAGCAGTAGCAGCAGCAGCAAGAGCAGTAGTAGCAAGAGCAGCAGCAGCAGGAGCAGCAACAGGAAGAGTAGTAGTAGCAGCAGTAGCAGCAGTAGCAGCAGCAGTAGTAGTAGTAGGAGCAGTAGCAGCAGCAGTAGTAGCAGCAGTAGTAGTAGGAGCAGCAGCAGTAGGAGGAGGAGGAGCAGTAGTAGTAGTAGTAGTAGTAGTAAGAGCAGTGGCAGCAGCAGCAAGTCATCGAGTCACCATAGCCACAGGCATCACTCAAGGTATCTGAATGACAGCAGCAGCAGTAGCCACAGCAGCAGCAGCAGCAGCAGCAGTAGCAGTAGCAGCAGCAGCAGCAGCAAGTCATCAAGTCACCATAGCCATAGGCATCATTCAGGACATCTGGAAGGTGGCAGCAGCAGCAGATATTCCAAAATATGGGTAACTTTGCCAGTAAATTGACTGATGCTGCTAATGTTTGTGAATCATATTCCTGATGGCAGTTGGCTTTGCATAAATCCTGAAATTATGAATTGACACAGTAAATTTTAGCAACATAAAATTTCAATATTAATTCTGCAAGCAGACCTGCAATCACTTGCTCAGATGTCTAGTTCAGAACACCTCAAATATGTGAAACTTTTGCTATAGGCATGGAACCATTTTTTTGCTAATTTATTGCTTTCTGTGAGTATATATTGCAGGTTTCTGTCTTAATTTTGCAGCAGGAACATGTTTTATATAAGCTACTTCATGTCGTGCATTATGTGCTTGTGACTAAGCATACAGAGCTACATATGAATGATAATTAGTAAAATCCTTACTTAATTCCCAGTGCTCAGATTTCAATGTAATTACAGCATTTCTTTTCTTCTGAGAATTTTCATCTTCTTTTGGGTTTTTTTTTGTGTGTTTTTTTTTTTTATTTTCAAAGGAAGATGATGAGATTTATCTGTACCGCTTTAAATCAGCGCATAGACAAGAGGTGAGATTTTCTTTCCTCAGTAAATTAAGTATGGAATTTGTTGTGAGTCAAATGGAAAGCTTAAAGGCAACTTGTTGTCTTTTTTGAGGAAAATTACAGTACTGATAACATTTAGAACACCAAATCAACCGTGGTGGTTCTTCTAAGCTGCATAAAGACAAAGAGCTGTGTTCTCCTTTATGTTCTCCACATGATGCAATTTATGGCTCTGCAAACTAGATGCAAAGTTCTATCAAAGCAGTACAAGGGACTGGGGATGCACACTTTAGAGGAGCAAAGATTCTACCATCAGACCTCGGGTCATTCGACTGGCTTTGATCACTTTGTTTCTTGGGCTGGAATCACTGTCAATTCACACCAGGATAGTGGTTTTGACAAACATGGGAGGATACCGTATTTTAGGGTACTTTAGTATAGCAGAAGTTTCTTCCTAGGGTGTGGGCCAGCCAGGAGCTGTATGCTTGATATTAGTGTTTCTTAAAAAGTAGGAAGTTCAGCTGTGTGTCCATTCAGTTGGTCCATTCAGTGTGTCTTCCAGTTGATCAGGCCCTTCCATAAGCAAAAAGTTCTTGTCTTTCATGTTGAATCCAGAGGCTGCTTCAATTTGACTCCCTCTGGTCATCATTTTTTGACACAGGGAATTCTTATCTAGACACTTTCTTATATGTCTCTTCTGAGGGGTGAGATATATTTGGGTAAAGAAGATTTTTCAGAGTTAGATCACATGTCTAAGCAGGACAAAGCATACTGCAAGTCATTGAGCTGTTCAGAGTTGGAATGCAAGCTTACCAACACCAAGTGCCAGGACAGAGAGAATTCTGCAGCACTGCCTTGTGCAATTTGTACAAGCATGCTTTTAAGTTACCCTCTACAGCATGACGTGTTTTCTTCTTGCAGTTCCCAAAAAAGAAACTCCCAGCTGACCGACTTAGCAGCACGTATGCCTCTACCAGATCCATTCATGCCTCATCTCGAGCTGCTTCCCGGGTTAGTTGCATCATTTCTAGGGGGTTTTGTCAGCTTGGAAGAATGGCAGAGTGGCCTTGTGCTTGCAGTAATTGTACAGCTAGGATAATGGGAAGAGAGACATAACAACCTCTCAAGTCTCACCTACCTCTCAAGTCTCACCTATCAGTTAAGAGTGAGACACGCATCTTAGTTCCCATATGCACTTTCCTCAGCAGTGAGGTGAGGATCCTTCTTACTTGCACCACAATCCTTCCCTCATGGTACTGCTAGCCAACAGAAGCTGCAGAGACTGATCCTGTGACCTCTGCAACAAGGAGGGAAGTTGAGGTGCTGCAGTGCCAGTGCAAGGATGGTGGTGGAGGCCGAGGCTAAAAAGAGCCTCAGTGGAAGGCATGCTCCAGAAGCGACATGTAGCACTTTAGCTTCTCACCACCACTCAGCCTGATGCATGCCGGCTTCCTTACTGGGCAAAGTGAAGTCTAACAATAGAGTGAAGGAATTACAGGTCACAACATGCTTAAGGCCCTGCTCTCAAGGGGGGAGGTTCTTGATGAAGACAGCGTCCTGGAGGATTATATTTTGTGCCAGGGTACTGCCTGCCCCACTGAACTCACAGCTGAAGTGGGAGGTGAAAGCCAACAGACCAGGCAGGCAGACAAAAAGGAGGACAGGCAAAAAGCAGGTGAATATATGAAGCCCAAACCATAGTCATTACTGTAACCTAATAATATGAATATTTCCATAGCATGAACTGTAGCTCGGGAAATGGCAAAAATTTTAGCCCATATAGAATGAGCCATGCACATTAAAGACATACATGTTATAGGCATGTATTTGTGTGTGGCACATATGCTGGTGCATATTTGCAATTCAGTTGCTTATTTTTCATTTATCCATCTAGATCTTGCATCTAAAATGTTAACCCTTTTATAATTCTATTCTTTGCATACTTTCTCTCCCTTCTTAGCCTAAGTTTTTGGGAGATGTTAAAACACCAGTATTAGCTGTTTTTCTTCATGGCATTCGTAACGGTGAAAAGATAGGAGGCCTCCAGCTTGTGGTATATGCTGATATTGACTCCGTCAGGCCCCGGATGCAAGTATTTGTGTCAAACCTCACAGATTCAAGCAAGTGGAAACTCTGTGCTGATGCTTCAGTCCTCAATGCTCACAAGGCAGTGGTAAGGCTCAAAAATAGTTACATACAGCTGTATGCATCATAGGAAAACCATGTTCCATGCATTTAGAAATGGACTGTTTCTCTCTCCATTATAGGCTTATCTGAAATGGGGCCGGAATTGCCAGGACTACAAGATTTCAACTGAGCTGGTAACTGGGCGGTTTGCCGCCCACCCGGCTGCACAAGTGAAAGTGGAGTGGCCTAAAGTTCCTTCAAGGGTCAGATCCATAGCAGAATGGTGAGGTTTTAGTCTTTAATGACACTCATCTGTTGTATCGGTCAGCTGGGAAAAATCAGCATCCACTCATGAGGATTAAAGTGAGTGGTTAAAGTACTGGCTATTATTTTATTCTTTGATCTGTCTGAATACTGCACTTGGACATAAAAGCTGAGTTGGGAGATCATAGCCATGCTACCGTAATGTACACTAATTTTTATACTGGGCATAATTGCTGAAAACTGAGGAACAGATCCTTCCTTTCACTGAAGACTTGGTAAGTAAAGCAGAGAGTCGTCATGGGGACCTCATCAGTTACCCTGAAGACTCCCTGTGCTACTTACAGATGTGAAGCAATCTGTTTGGGATGTGTGCTGGTTTTTGCTTCTCTATTTCACCAGATCTTTCTGATTTGAAGGTTTTACAAGTTTGTTCCTGGGGCTGCATTTATGTTGGGCTTCTCTGAAAAAGCAGACAAGAATCCTTCTCGACAAGCCAGGGTGATTGTGGCTCTAACTTCTCCAAGGACGTGTGATGTTGTTGTCAAGCTTCCTGATGTAATTGCAAAATATTATTATCACTTTCCTATTTTTTCCTATTAGAAAAGTGAGGCTGTTGCATTTTTATTACAGTGGGTCAATTCTAAGAATGAAAAATTAAGTAAGCATCAGGTTGGGTGCAAATGATTAAAACAACTTTTGGTTATTTTCAACCTTTTTATATTACATCCAAGAATATTTATAGAATGATTTTGTTCATGGAAAGGGAGAGTGTTGTGGGTACTTATAATGACACGTTTCCATCTGTAGTAGCTCCATAAGTGTTCACCTAACCACCTCTGAAGTGTCACCTCTGAATAATTCTTTCCCTAATAATATCTGACTGACAACCCACACTATGAGAGAAAACTGTAAGCAGAAGCAGAAGAGCTCATGGTCAGATGACTTATGTTTACATAAAGTCTTTGTCAGCCAAAGTAGAAGAAATTGAAATAAAATTCCAAGTAGGAGAAAAAGCTCATCTCAGCTGTTTGCTGAATATGAATTGTGAATACCTGGCACAATTTTTGAGTGTGTTTTTGAATTCTTTTTCAGATGATCCTCTATGAAAAAGCCATGAGGCTTCCCCTGCCACTCCCTGTAGGTCCGAGGATACCAGCTTCAGAGCTGCAGCCTCCCATATGGGACTTCTTTGCTGAAGCCCCCTCTGCAGTGCTCGAGAATTTGAAAGGTCAGGGTCTAACTGGTTTCAGAAGCATGACATCCTCTGTCTCCTGAATTAAATGAGCATCTTCTGAATTTTTCTGGGATTATTTGTCTCCAGTGAATTAAAACATGTGATATAATAATGTGAGGATGGCTCTACTGGGAGAGAATATTATGCATATAGTACAGAAATCATAAACATTTCAGGGATCAAGGTACAATAAACTTTCTGGAATTATTTTCTGACAAAGGAGTATATTTTCCATGCCTTTTTTAGAATTTATGGGTGCTTAGTAGCCAAAAGCCCCTGTAATCCATGCAAAAATATCACAGATTGGAAAAAAAATATAAAGCTAAAATAATATAGCACTAAAAATAAAATATTCCATTTAATGACTTTCTTTTCATGGAAAAGCAAATACTCACTGGCATTTTATTTAACCAGCTCGCTGCTCAGTTTCCCACAACAAGATAACAACCTTTAACGAAGTTCAGTTTAACTACACAATGCCAGCAAACTGCTACCACATCTTGGCTCAGGACTGCAGCTCTGACCTTAAGTTCCTGGTGATGATGAGGAATGTTGAAGAAGCTGTGGACTTGAAAGCAATCAACATCAAGCTTGGCAATCAGTAAGTAACTCCTGCCAGATGCTGGGAGCATGAGGGACTACGTTGTCCATACTTAATATCAGAGGAGCTTACATCTGAGCTTCACTGTTATGGTTAGCAGCCTATGGGATTTCAGCATTTCCCTTATTTACTTTCCATGTGAGGCTGATGATGTTATCCTGCATCTTATGTAAGGAATACCCCTGATGTAATTTAAGTAGTTGAAATGAGGTTATACTGTGACCAGTGATACTCAGTGGGCAGGAAAATATCTTTGTCACTGTATGCATGTAAATGTCATACAAACAAGGTATGAACACTCTTCTTCTTAACAGTGAAATTGACATGCGCCCTGTGAGAGGACAAGTGAAACTGCTGGTAGATGGGGTTGAAAGCCCCACAACGAATGTTTCATATGCATCTGCTGGTAAGTGAAGCAGCACCTGTTGTTTCATTTTCACATGTTCTAGGAAAAAAAGGTACAGGAGGACCTTGTTTCATCTTGTGCTATGCAGTCAGTGACTATATACAGTGCAGGTATTTCCTGTAGAGCTGTAGTATTCGAACTGGGCGACATCTTACTGATTGTGTTAGCAACTGCCAGTGCTGAGCTCCGTCCTATTTCTTATGTCCTAGGGAAGTTATAATTGTGGTAGAAATGGCTCCAGTGACAGTCATGGTGTTCTTCATATTTTCTTACTCCTATATAATATACTCAGGGCCTTGTACATCTGTACAACTGTACAGGTAATATAGGCAGATCTAATAATTTCTAGAAATAGATATGCGTATGTTACTAATCCAAAGAAAAATGAATAAACCCCTGATCACTAAAATTGTTTTCCACCATTTACAAACACCTAATCTTTGTAAGTGTTTTTTTTACACTTTTCTACATTGTTTTGCTGTATGTTTCGTTTCTTGAATAGAAAAAAATGAGGAATTTCAAGGAAAATAACATTTTAGAAACATGACAGTTGCTTTCTTTTTTTCTTAAAGAAGTTAAGTTGGGTCTGTTCCGGATTTGGTTTTGCTTTGTTTAATACTGTTTTCTTCCAGGTGCTCCTCTGTGGATCTACAGTGAAAATCAATGGCTTGTACTTGTTGCCCCAGCCTATGGCATTGACAAATTGTACTTTGATGGATACACATTCAAGGTATCTTTCTACCTATTCATAAGCTTGTGTGTTGAGAAATTTCCATAGATTCCCTTAAATCTGTATGTATGAGTGCAAGAGTATACAGTGGCAAAGCCAAATACGGGCAGGGCCCAAAAAAAGACCCAAAGGGAAGATGACACTACAGGTCTGCACAGTCCTGCTCTTTATTTCTGAGCAGAAGTAAGAATCTTTCACCAACAAAAATACCTTATTCTTGCAGTACAGGTGTATGTTGAGAAATGGGCTTGTGAGTGCACGCACACTGAGTCGGCACTGCATTTGCAATAAAGATGAGTTTCAGCTCCTGCCCACTGTTCTTACAGCTGTTTAGATCTTCAGATCAGCAAAAATGAAGCCCTTCTTAAAGACGAATGAATGCTTTAAAGGCTGCACTAAAAATAATGTGAAAATGGAATGTAAGAAATCAGTAAACCAGACTATATCTATCGTCTGTACTATGAAAACATCTACCAAGCAAAAGCTTCAGCCTATTAATAGTCTAGATTATTAATAACTTAACATACCAGACTGGCACAGTAGGTTTTAAAGGCTGGAGCAGTTAAAGACACTGCAGCACCACAGGGCTTTGCCATCTGACAGACAGATGTTTTGAATTCTTACCAAAGAGATTTTAAATGTTCGTGTAATCGCTTATACTGGAAGAGACCTGATAGCAAAAATCTGCTCCATAGGTGTCACTTTTTTCTAACTTGAAATGGTTCTCACTATTTTTCTCACAGATTCAAGTTGCTTTATGGATGGCAGGGAAAACATGTGGGATATGTGGAAAATATGATGCAGAATGTGAAGAAGAATATCGGATGCCCAATGGATATCTAGCTAAAGATGCAGTGAGCTTTGCACATTCTTGGATTTTGGAGGAAAAGCCATGTACAGGAGGTATGCAACCTCTAAAAAATTTAATATATTATTGCAGTTGTTTAGAAAATATAGAATCTGTTTATAAAATATTAAATCTGTAAACATTTTGGAAATAAAAAAAATTATAAGAATTCATTATTAACTAATATATTAAGTATTAAAATTACTTGCCAGTTTAGAAGGAATTAAGAAGTCTCAAGTTAAATAAATGAGGCAAAATACACCAGTCAGTTGACATCTTTGTTTCAGTTTTGAAGTATTTTAGATGATCAGGAAAAGAAATATAAGGGGATAAACTCACATGGAATGCTTTGATTTAGGCATAACAGCATTTTCCAGACATCAATTTCCAGCATTTGACTCATCAAAAAATCAGGTGGAGATTAGTAATGATTACCATGTCTGACCATCTGATTTTTGGACTAGTGCAACCTGTCAAGCAAAGCATTCAAGTGCATGAACAGTTCCAGGGAATTAATTACACTGCTGAAATAAAAAAAGCTGTCTTTTAAGTGTTTCAGTAGATTAGGATCTTACGGTGTGCTGCTGCTGTCAGCTGAGGTTCTGATGCAACAGCATTCCACAGTGCTGCAAGGAGAACCAGCATGTTCCCTTTGTGAAGAAGATTTGTCCTGGTCGGAAGGACTTCCTTGATGCCTGGAGATGGCTTCTATATGTTTAGCTGTGCATTAACTCTTATCCTTCTATGTCTTTGTCACTTATACTGGGCATCAAACTTGCTATAGATGGCTATGGAGTCCACATGCAAGTACACAATAACAATCCCATGGTTGGTAGTGACCACATATTGTGTTTCCTTTTAACATATGGTGGAAATGGATGGAATTTTAGAGACTAAAGCTTATGATCAGGAATAAATTGTGGTCCATTTAGTTTCTCACACACATGTAACTGCTTGTCTTGGGAATCCAAAATGTGGTCAATATTACTGGCTGGGAGCAATGACTTTTGATCTCTCTCAGCAGCAATTCTGTGTCTGAATGACAGTGGTAATAGCATAATTCTTTAGTGATTACTTTTATTTGGGCAGAAATCCCCCCCTTTATTTAAACTGCTGAGTATTCAACATTTTCAAATTCTTTTGCAGCTATTCAGTAAGCCAGTTTACTTTGAAATATGTTTATTATAAAGTACATTACTTTGTTTCTACATGCTAATCTAGAAATAAACCAGTTGCATTTGAAATTAAGTTTATGTAGCTTTTTAAATCAGCTAATTCAATAGGGAGCTACAAAAAGTTAATTTCAAATGCAACTGGTTTATTTCTAGGTTAGCGTGTAGGAACAAAGTCCAATGTATTTTATAATAAACATTTTCCAAAGTCAGCTATGCTGCTTCACTTCTGATCAAAATACAGTTTTCAGAGAGGCAAGTTGTTTGGAAATCGCCGGTGTTGGCAGATGGGTCCTTCTGGGGAGATCTGAAGATTTTGAATGTAAGCTCATAAACTATCACCAATGATTGTGTTACAGTCTGCAAACTGAGGCGCTCATTTGTGAAGCTTGAGAAGACCGTTCAGCTTGCGGGTGTAGAGTCCAAGTGCTATTCTACAGAGCCTGTGCTGCGCTGTATGAAAGGATGCTCTGCCACCAAGACTACTCCTGTCACTGTTGGTTTCCACTGTCTCCCAGCAGGTAAATCAACAGAAATCTTACTGAATAGGAGCTGCACAAAATAGTTAATAGATTGTGCCTTGACTTAGTTATTCCACTGTAAATGTATGAATAATCTAATACATTCACAGCTAGAGACTTTCTGCAATATTGATTGAAGACCTTTTCCTGTTTCATTAATATGTAAAACTTCCTTTAGTGAGAGATATGGTTTTTCTTGTTGTAATTTTACTGTGTTTTTCATTATACCAAAATTTAAAATCCAAACTGAACTCCCCTTCATGGTGCTTTGAGCTACCAAGGTAGGGTCAGGGTAACAGCACAGCTGTGTGTTACAGCCTGTGAGGATTCAGCCACATCTGATCATGTGCAGCACCCTGAAACAGGGATTGTCGCCTTGTATATTTTTACATATCACACTTCAGGTGTGATCCTATTTCACTGAACTGATTTAGGCAGTAGAAGGGCAGGTGTGGACAAGATTCCTGCATACAGGTGCAGCAATACAGGAGGATGTCCTTTTTTTAGGTATGTGGTAGATTATAAGATATTAGATAAGGTAGATACAGTTTATATAGATGATAGGTTCGTGTCTGTGTCCCAGGCTTCCTTTAAGTTCATAATATCCTTCCCTAAATGTATTATTAATAAAACTCTACATGGAAGTAGTAGTTTTAAATGTAGAACTGGCTTATTAATTAAGCAGGTTTCCTGGAACATCTCTGTGTGACTTCTTAGGCAAATATGTGAGCCAGCCAGGAGAAGCCAAGCCTGCTGTAATTAATGACTAGTGTATGGTAAATACTGTACCTTGCAAAATGACTTCTGAGGTAGACTGTTTATTTGCATTTCTTGTTGCCCATCAGATTCTGCTACCAGTCTGACAGACAAACAGATGAAGTTCGACCAGAAGTCAGAGGATATTCAGGACACTGTTGATGCACACATAGCATGTTCTTGTGAGAACGAAGACTGCAGTGCGTGAAGCTGTACATTGCAACACAGGAAAAAAACAGAAACACTTTAGTATTTTTATTGTGTGGTGTAAGAAAACTCATCCTAAGGAATAACAGAGATATTATATTAAGTGTTAAGGATATGTGGAATCTTCTCAAGTAATTTAAAGTATTAAACTTTATTATTGTAGAAACTGTTATGATTTCCTATAAATATCTGATTTGGTAATAAATCCATGCATGGAAAAATGATGAAGGCTTCCTTATTTCGCTGGTTATGGAAGCAGAGGTCTGTGTTGCTTCTTTTCATCCCCAATTTCATAGACTTCTTGAGTCTGTGACTGTCTTCTGTGCACCAGGCACGTGTCCGTGTCGGGCCCCATCACAGATACGGGTTGGGTAGCTGTCATAGCAGTTTGCTGCTTGTGTCTCCCAGTGCTTGCCTCCCTGGTGCCGGGATCCTGTGCACTCAGAGAAGCAACTGCTCACATCTGTGTGGTGCAGCAGCCACACAGCTGTGGTAGTCTGCAATAACTACATGTGTGCCAGTGCTGCCAGTGGGATCAAGATCAGGAACTAAGCCTGAATGTCATACCACTGAACAAGGCTGCTCTGAGACTCAAGAACATATTATGCTTCTGATGCACCACATGCAGAAGCTAGTGCAAATTAGGGGACTTTGGATAGGACATGGTGGAGCTACCCAAATATACCACCTGCCAAAGGGTCCAAAGCAGAGCCAGACCTTTGTGTTTTGGGTGAGATGCCCCAGCCCCTGTGCCCAGCACAAGCCATCGCTGTGGCCGCCATCAGCCTCCTGCACACCTGCTGCAGGGATCTCTGGGTACCGGTGAGGGACATGCTCATCTGCTGTGAGCGCTGGAGCCCAAAGGATTCTAGTGGATTTGGAAGGTATTTTCTGCTTGCTGAAGTCACCATTTTTGCACAATTTTCAATAGAAATGGCATTGTACTTTCTTAAGTTTATCTAACTTAATTCATCCTCATTCTTCCAATTAATATACATCCAGTCCAGCCATTTTAGTTACTGACTGGACACACATACATTTCTTATGTAGAAGTCTGTTAATGCAAAGCTGAATGTGATCCTACAAAATAGGTAAAAATGTAGCTCTTCAATATATTACTGGGGAAAAGAAAAGAAAGAAAAAATTGAAGCAAGTTATTCAATTCTTAAAACCAGTAGAAAGCAATGAAGAAAAGTGGCACTTGCCTATGACCATGTGGGGTGAAGAGGTAGTCACTGGCCAGTTCTTGAAAGGACTTGAGAGCATTCTGTAAAAATTGTGTCATTCTGCTTTCCCCAGCACCTTTGGTACCTTCAGTGGATGTGAGTTTTATAGTTTGGAAGTTAATGTTGTTTGTACCAAAAGAAGTATTTTTGAGAGACAGGCATAAATACACATTGACATAAAGTTTAATTGCTGTCATGGTGCCTTGCACTGCAAAGTGATGGGGAGCTAAAGACAGGCAGTGTTTGGGCACTACCTGGCAGCAGTATAGTGATGAGTTGGTGGGTTTGCTGGTTGCCTGGAAGTCACAGTGATGGGGTACCGATCAGTGATGGGAAGTGCAGTACAGTGATGGAAAGTCACATGGAGCACAGACATTCCAGGTAACCCCCGAGGCTTAATCCAGAGGAAGCCAAGGCTTTGCATGACCCCCGGAGGATGGGCTCTAGGGGTCTCTGGCATGAGCTCCAGGCTCCAGTGGGGCCAGCCCACACTGTTCCCCTCCTCCCAGTCTGCCGAGGCTGGAGCATAGTTTTGGGTATCTTCCTCCCCCTGTGCTCAGGTGTGAGGGGTGCAATGAGCTTGGCAGGAGATCTGTGAGTGAGCATCGCTCAGCCACCATGGCAGTCAGAGCACCCATGGGGCTGTGGGGGAATGCAGACTACGGGTGTCCACCTTGTGAAGAGCTGTGGGGAGGCCCCAGTCAGCCTCTGCCCCTCTCCTCCACTGCCATTGCAGAAAGAGTTGAGTACAGCTCAAAGGAAATGCTATCCAGGGCAGCTCCTGGGCACAGCAAAGTGGTTCATTACCCTCGGGATTTTCTTAGGATTTCTTTTTTTTCTCTTTCTTTTTTTAATTCAGGCTATATCCTTTGGAGAAATGCGAAGCATGAAAGGGCTGTGAGTGTATGGGCAGAGAGCCTGGGTGCTGAAGTTATCGATGTTCAAAATGTTTTTATAAAACTTGACTTCCAGTTCTATGAAGAAACACCAGAAGACGAAACCCTCACAGACGGGTTTTTGCTTACACCTGGAGAAGCATAGATGATGCCATGCCATGGCAGCAGCATGGCCAGGGATGCAACATTTGCTGCCCAGAGCGTGGGATGGGTGGGATGGGGCGAGACTCCGCAAGCCCTGGGCTGGGGGAAGTGGGGATTGTGGGAAGAGCCTGCCCTTGCAGCCAGGCACAGCCTGTACAGTCCCTGGGGAGGACCCTTATTTCATGCACACTTCTCAGTGTCACTGTTGTAGCATGGTGTTTCAGTGATAAGTGTTATAATTTTGAGACACTGAATACAAGCATTGTTGCATTAAATCTGCCATCACAGCAGATCCGTATCAAGCTCCTCTGCTTGTGCTGAGCCTGACCTCAAATCCTCCCTGAGCAAGGTGGGGTTTTGGTTTATAATAAAACCTGCAGCTGCTCGTAGTTACACCATAATACATTAGCTTTTGAGCCTTAATTACCAGTCACCACTAGCTGTGTACTCAAATCCTTTAGCTACATTTACCATATGCCAAATCTGCAAAGACATGACGCAACTCGTTAGTGAATGGCTTGGCTTTTCTAACTTGGGCCATCAGTTTCACATGAGAAGGGCTAAACCAAGTGGGACCAGATTATAGTGCTGGTAAAAACACGGTGAAATATTTGCCATGCTTGAAAATTATTTTTTTTTACCCTATAGATGTAATCTTTTTTCTAGGAACCAAACCCACAGTTTGTCAGACATAAATTATACCCCAACCACCAGTTATAAAAGCCCCCATCAGCTAAAGAGCATTGTGAAAACTAAGCTGCCTTGGATAGCAGCCACTGATCTGCTGCTGAGAACCTGCATCCAGTCCCTTCCCACCGTGACCTGGGCAGCAGCTTCGGTTCCCCAGCCACCGAGGGGAAGGCTGGTGAGCAACATGAACCCCTCAGCCAGAACGCTCCTCCTGCAGGTTCCTGATGGGAATGGTCCAGGAGGCTCTGGCTGACCCCATCTCCATGCCCCTGCTGTAGGGGATCCAGGGACTAGGCCAAACCCTAGAGCCAGGAGCAGCCTGAGGGACCTGTGGGTCTGCTCCAAAGGGACAGGGGAAAGGCCTACCCATGGGAGAGGGGAGCTCCACCATGCGGTGAAGATGCCGCCCTTTGCTGCGCGATGTGAAATGAGTTTGGGTGAGCTGCACTTCGAGCACCTTTGTAAACCAAGAGGCTTGTGTCTGTAAGGCCCATTCAGCCTCCCCTGTCCCACCTCCCACGGCTAATCCCAACAGTGAAAGGGGCTGATGCCTCAGCCCTGTAAGAGAAGGCAGGTGAAGGAAGCACGAGCTTCAGTGGTGTTTAGCCATGGCCTTGTGACAATGACGGGAGGTTTGTGTTACAGGGTGAGGCCACTGTCCCCCGAGAGCAGCACTGTGGTGACAGCCTGTCCTGCTCGGCCCGGTGTCACAGGAGGGCTGCCTGGGGCATTTTGCACAATCCTGCTGGGGCACTATCAGTTAGATAAGCTGTGTGCCTTATGGTCAGGTCAGGGTAACCTGGGCAAAGTCAGCACAGACTGCAATAGCACTGGCTTCTTCCAGTGAATAAGGATAATCAGTAGTTTTTCTTGCATGATAAATATTTTGACTTTAACCATACCTTAATACTTTCAAGCCCTTGTTTCTAAAGGTACTTTCAGTGAATTCAGTTGGTGAAGTAAGAACAAAAGTGCCTGTGATGGTTTTGGTTCATAAAAACAGCTGGCACCTTGTCCCCGACCCCCTGCCCTCAAAGGACTTGAGTGGTTGATAAAAAGTTGATAACTCGACAAAATTCACTGTGCCTGTTAATAATTCTTCTATAAAAGCCACACATTTTCTTCTGCAGTCTTCAGTTGCTTTTAGCATGAAGGGACTCATCCTGGCCCTGGTGTTCACCCTCGTGGGTAAGTTGAAGCTTTCCCAGCACTGATGATAGCCACTGCAATCCTTAGCAAACTGCATCTCCTCGGGGCCTTTTAGAGATATTTACAGCTCAATTTGCTGAGGCCCTTTTATGACTTTGCTGCAACCTACTAGATTTCTGTGCCTAAGATTAACAGCAGGGGAAAAGCCAAGCAAGGAGCAGCTAGTGAGTGAGGCTGCCATGGGCTTTGTGTCCCTGGGGTGTGGGGGCACCTCGGGAGCCCATTACTGGTTGTTTGCCAACCATTAGCATACTGAGTAAATGAATCATAAATTGAAGGATCTACAGAGATGGTGTTTTTTTTTCTCATGCATCCTTCTCTTTCCTTCCACACAGGGGCCCAGAAGCAGGACCTTGGTAAGTGCACTCCCACCACCAGTGAGCAGCTCCCACTCTGCCCTCCCCTGCGGCCATGCCTTGCCCACTGCTCTCATCTATTTTTTGGCAGTAGCAGCCTCACCCTTCTTTGCTGGGATGGTTCTTGCAACTTACATCACAACAGCCATAGCAAAGGAGATGTTTCTGTCATATCTTTTGTTTTTGAATAGAGCCCATTTTTCATACTGGCAAGACTTACCTGTATAGCTATGAAAGCTTCATCCTGCATGGGCTGCCCAACAGAGGCATGGCAATGGCTGGAGTGAAGCTGACCTGCAGGGTGGAGATCAGCCATGTGCCTCACACTGACCACCTTCTCCAGGTAAACCACCATGGACATGGGAACCCACTCACCCACCTGCGTCAGGTGGTGGATCTTACCTCTGGGCTGGTAAAATAACCAACAAAGGACGTAGAGCTCACATGAAAACTTAGAGCCCTGCTCAGTGCCAAGAAGACTCCATAAGCAGAATGTCAGACCAAGCAGCTTTGCCCAGGCAGTTATGATATCCCCAGCACAAGGAGAGGTGTGGGCATGGGCACTGAGCTTTGTATCCATATCCCCAAGTCACACTGGGGGAGAGGCGAGGGCATCACTGGAGTGTCTACAAGGTGCAGCCAAACTGCTTTTGGTTACAGGTAGTGACCTACAGACAGTACCACAGGCTTCCTTGCAGCCCCCACTTCTGGGTGGCGGGAGCCAGAGCTGCTCCAACTCTGTGGCCATTCGCACTTTTCCTTGACAAAAGCTGCCTTAGGTTCATCTCTATGCAGAATGACAGCAGGCAGCTGCTTTGAAGAAATGTCCTTAATATACAGTATATATATTAATATAGTTTCATTAAGGCAATATGAAGCTTGAGTATGAAAATGAGAATTCATGCTTGAAATATCCATGATTTTCAACCTGGTCTATAGCCTGAGAAAAGCTCGGTGCTGGAATTCAGATATCACATGAGGAAGTCCCATCTGTCTCCATTATCTTCCTTTTGATGTTCTTCACATAGGCATTAATTCAAATGTGAAGGATTGTAATGGTAATGCTTGTGTTTGGCATAATGATATCAGATCTGGAAGCACTGTTACTCATCAAAAAGATTAAACCAAACAGTTTAAAATACTGGCACAGAATGAAAGGCAACAGAAAAAGGGATCCAGAAGACACCACGTGGGGAGAAAGCTGTAAGAGATGCCCTTAGCGTTCATCCTTGGAGTTTACTCTATCTGTACTCCTTGCATATATTATTGAAACAGCTTGAAGGAATACCTGTTATCAAACCTAACACACTGCTGCAATTGCAGGCTCCATGTACCTTGCTAGAGTTGCTATAACTTTAGCAATTGCAGACAATAGTCTTGAGTAGGATTTAATTTGAGAAAGGTGTCAAGAGGCAAGCCACCCTTGCAGCACTGACTATAAACGCCTAGAATAAATCAGAGCACTAAACCTACACCATTTCCCTCTATGCAGGAACATGTACTTTTATGTACAGGGGTGGGTGATGTGTGTGTATGTGACTAGATATGTATGTGACTAGATACGTACGTGCATGCAGGCATGTGTTTCCCACTAGGTAGCAGTCAAGGACTTGTATGCAAGCTTTTACAGCTTGGTAAGCTTAAAATGATGACAGCTGCATTCAAAGTAAGAGACTCAGCTCCTGCTGGCCCATCTCCCATGCGAGATCTGTGGTCAACTCTGCTTCTTCATCCACTGTGCCACAGCTCTGGAGCTCTGGGACCTGCCAGACCTAAAGCAGCAACCAAAATAGTCCCCATGTGTTTAAGTAAGCAGCTTGAGCAACGGCTTGGTTGCCTTGCAGACTGAAGGGAGATCTCACTGGACATGTGGGGAAAATGGGTGAGTATCCTTTCCGTACAGACTGCTGGCAGCTGGTGGTTCACTCACCCAGCAAGCTTCACCAGACTTGCTGAAGTGCTGAATGCTGTTTGCATAATCCTATTCTTCTGGCAGAGATCCTTCATGGAAACTGTGTTTTCAAGGAAACTTCCTAGGCCCAGCACAGGAGTCTGAGGAGGAAAACATTTCCTGTGGTACTGGACAAGTGGCTTGTGCCTGGCTATGGACTGGAAATGTCCAGTTTCCCTCTTATTATTGCACTGTTTCAAACTGATGGTGATAAATGTTTTCCTAATTTTGTTTACAGATTCAGTCACCGAAGCTGGAGGAATACAATGGCTTCTGGCCCACAGACTCCTTCACCCCGTCTTCAAGGCTCTCAGAGATCCTTGCTGCATGCTTCAGCCAAGCCTTTAAGTTTGAATACACTGAAGGAAGGGTTGGAAGTATTTTTGCTCCTGAGGACTGTCCCATCCTGTGCACTAACCTAGTGAGAGGGATTCTGAACATGGTGCAGATAACCATTAAAAAGTCACAAAATGTGTATGAACTACAGGAGGTTTGTTTTTTTCCATTCTAATTTTACTTTAATTCTTATTTTACTGTTAAATAGTAACTTGCCTGTACATACACCTCCCAGGCAATTTTCTTTAACGTATTTACTGCTGTTTCAAGTGGAAAGTTCATTGTGTTTAATCAATACTCACAGGCTGGGATTGAAGGCATCTGCCGAACCAGATACATTATCCAGGATGACAGCAAGAATAACCGTGCCACCATTTACAAAAGCAAGGACCTGACAGACTGCCAGGAGAAAGCGGTGAAGAACATAGGAATGTCATACATCCGCCCCTGCCCCACCTGCCCCCTGGTACGAGCAGTACACAGCTCTGCTGCCATGCTTGAGCATAAGGCACTGCTAAACACCATGCATCATGGTGCATGCTAGTAGGGAGTTTGACTCATTTGTGATGTGTGAGTAGTTAACTCAGTGATAGTTAACTACTGCCTATTCGTATTTCTGAGTGGGTCTCTTTGCACTTCTAGAAAATCAGAAACATGAAGGGCACGGTGATGTTCACCTACACGATGAAGTATGATGACAGTGGGACATCACTGACATCTGCTGCGTCTCAGCAGGTGTACCAGATCTCTCCCTTCAATGAACGCAATGGGGCAACAGCTATGGAGGCAAGGTAAGCACTGTGCGTGTCTTTATGTTAGCTGTGATTATCAGAACCAGGAGATGCCTAAAACATATTTACTGTTGATCTGTGAGTTAACAAGAAGCATCTGGCCTGTAGGCTGCAAAAAGCCAAGGCAGCATACATCCCTTGGAATGCTGAGCCAGATCCCATGCCCTGCTGTTTGAGCGGTTTGCTGGGCCACCTGAAACATTTACCCAACCTCCCAGAGACCCTGACAAACTCTAACAAAAGCTCTCACCAGTCCTATGACTGATAATCCTGAGCAATGCATAAACAGAGAAGTCCACAATCCATTTGCGGTCAATGCAATGGTCCTGCTGTGCGCCCCTCAGTCTGCTACAACTGCTGTACATGTCCTCCATATACACAACGTGATTAAAGGCTACTGATGAATTTCCTTCTTTCCCTTGAAGACAAGAACTGTCTCTGGTCAGCATTAAAAGGACTCCTCTCAGTGCCCCAAAAATTCAGCTGCAAAACCAGGGGAGTCTTCGTTATCATTTCTCAGAAGAGCTACTCCAGATGCCAATTCCTCTAATAAGGATTAAAAATCCAGATTTACAGGTATTAGAGACTTACTTTTCATACTCTTTCATTATTTCTAAGGCTAACAGGTCAGCACATAATTATTTTAGATATGGTTCCTTCCAACTGTCTGTTTTTCCCATAGTTAACAGAAACACTGCGACAATTAGTTCAGAATAATGAGGAAGGAGCCACTACAGAAGCTTCAGCCAAATTCTTACAAACGATCCAGCTTTTTCGTATAGTGACCTTTGATCAAATTGAGTCTTTGTGGATGCTGTTTGGCAGCAACCCTCCCTACAGGTAACTGTATTGCCTTCAGCCAGGATTTCCAATCATAGGCACACTGGGCAATGGAGATAATGAATCCATCTCTCTGTGGCAGGCACTGGTTCCTGAGCGCCACTTGTGCTGCTGGAGCTACTGACACATTCAGATTCCTGAAGCAAAAAATCCATGATGAGAAGCTGAACATCTGGGAAGCAGCTGTTACACTCCCTCTTGCCTTCCATTTTGTTTCAATCAACAAGCAAACCCTAGAAATTGCCTCAGTGAGTACACATCATTCTTCCTATTTCCCTCTTACTCCTGTGAATTCACAGGATTATAAGTGAAAGACACAACATATTTCCTTCTCAATTTTTAAAATGCAAGGTAGTAACAAAAATAGGGAATGCTGTAGAAAATGTTTCCAAACACTTGTTGCCAAAATTTTTCATGGCTTTGATGTTTGAAATTAAAACCCTAAAATCCTAATGAAGTTGCTATTGAGAAATATATATATATTTAATAGACAAACTCATAGAATCAGACAATGGCTAAGGCTGGAAAAGACCTCGGGATCATCCAGCTCCAACCCCCACCATGGGCAGGGATGCCTCACACTAGACCATGTCGCCCAAGGTCCTGTCCAGCCTGGCCTTGAACACTGCCAGGGATGGAGCATTTACCAGCTCTTTGGGCAACCTGCGCCAGTGCCTCACCACCCTCACAGTCAAGAAAATCACGTCACGTAACCAAAATCTGAATACATACAGTATAACTGGAGTGAGTCCATTTACTTTTATTGCACCTAAATGACTAAAGTTTGATTTAACTTCTGAAAATGTTTAGGAAAAATCCGAAGAAATTCTATCTATTCTCCAGTCATTTTGATGGCATGGTTCTGAGTTATCAGCTGGGCTTAAACCATGACAATTTCTCAAATGCAATTTTCACTAAATACCACTCTAATTACTAGAGACACTAAAGACTACTACTTCTTTCTCCTGCAGACTTTTCTGACCTGTCCCCAAATCCGGAAATTACCAATGCATCGAGTAATTGTTTACCTGGGATATGGTAGCATGGTAAATAAATACTGTGCTCAAACATCAGTTTGTCCAGATGAACTCCTTCAGGTAGGTGACTCTCATTTCTTTTTCACAAGGGGTGAAGAAATTGTTAAAATGACTCTAATTTAGGTCTCACTATGCTGGCAATTAGGAAACTCACTGTTTACAGGGAGGTAACTCTCCTCACTCTTAGCTGTGATTGCCTGCAAAATTACAAAGACAAAATGAAACCCCAAGCTGGTGCCTTTGAAAAGATCTGGTCTTAACAGTTCAGAATTTCAAATGTAAGTGCTAGAAGCCTGTGGGGACAATGGATATTACAGACTACCTGAAACTGAGTTTAGGTATGACAAATTCAGGAGTTAAGCAAAATAGTTATGATTCTTCCCTCTACTTTCATATTAAGCAGAGCGTACTTAAAAAATCCATTAAAAAGGCAGTGTGAATATAAGCAAAGCTCTAGCTATGTCACAGGTTAGGGCTTCCAAAGAGGCCCTGCTACATAATTGCATATCACTATCAGAAATATTCAGGACATTGTCCTCTGACTATGGTGCTCTGGCTCCCTACTCAGAAGGACCACAGCACTGAGATGGCCTGTTGGTGTTTGATGTGTTGAAATCTCCCGAAAGAGTGAAACAAAGCCAAGCCAAGCCACCAGAAGGGTAATTCGTCTGCTCAGAACAGCAAAGCTGTTTAAGTAAACTTGCTATCACTATAGGAAGTGAAAAATACACAAGTGTAATCCTGCAATTGCGTAGACCCTGGGGTCTGCAGTCTGGCAGGGCCCATGGAGGTGGCCCAGGGAGCCACTGAACCCAGCAGCAGCTCAGGGCTGCTCTTGAGCTGGGAACAGACTCTTTGGTGCAGGCATCCACGTAGGATTGTATCCCATGCTCAGGCTCAGGCAAAATTTAAAGTCAATTACAACACTGTGTAAGGAGAAAACCAGGTTTGCTTGTATGTTCTGCATTTGGCATCCTGATGATGATAATGAGATTTTTACTGGGAGAAAAACTTATTCTGGGCTTTGTATCAGTTGTAGTAGTTCCGATTGCTATGGCAATGCATGTATTGCCATATTACTATAATATGCGTTATTACAAGGTCATTACCCAGAAAGATTAACACAGTCTGCTCTGTTTGCAGCCACTCCATGACCTTGCTACAGAAGCCACCAGCAAAGGTGATGCCAAAGACATGGCATTGGCCCTGAAAGCCATCGGCAATGCAGGAGAGCCAGCCAGTATCAAACGCATCCTGAAGTTTTTGCCAACATTTTCCCAGGCTGCAGCTTCATTACCAAACCGAATTCATGCTGATGCCATATTGGCCTTGAGGAAAATTGCCAGAAAAGCTCCTGCAAAAGTAACTGAAATTATCACTTAAGCGAATATCTTATGGGGTATGATTTGCATTGACTTAGTGATTCAGGAATAACAAAGCCATCAGGTTATGTTAGCAACCCTGGACAGATTTCTCAGCTGCCCCCACTGCAGTTTCCTGGTATCCTTGCTGACATTCTGGGAAAGAGGTTGCTTTACTCGCTGTAACACCAGGCCCACTACTAACTGTTGTTTCTTCCAGCCCTGTTCACTGTGCACCCAGCAATATCTTCATTTTCTGTGATATGTCCCATGCTCCAACTTCTAGGACTTAGTTCTCCACTCACTGCAGGTCACACAGGCACAGCTCAGGAACCACTCATCAATGAGAAGTTATAAGGTACTCACAGGCTGTATTTTCCTACTCTAGGTAAGGGAGATCACTCTCCAGGTCTTTATGGACAACACACTTGCTCCTAATGTCCGAATGGTGGCTTGTATTGTCCTCTTTGAAACTAAGCCTGCTCTTCCAACTGTAACAGCAATGGCCAGCTCGCTGCTGACGGAGCCCAGTTTACAAGTAGCCAGTTTCACATATTCGCACATGAAGGCTTTGGCAGCAGGAAGGATCCCACAGCTCTATAATCTGTAAGTAGAGGAAGAAATGCATTTTTTAGTAGCAAATCATGATTCTTTTCTTGCAGTTTTCTAAGAATTTGGACCCAGTTGGCTAACTTCATATGATCTTAACTCTTTATTACTCAGATCTGCTTCTTGCAACATTGCCATCAAACTACTGAGTCCCAGACTTGACAGGTTGAGCTATCGCTACAGCAAGGTCATTCATGTTGGTGATTATTCCTGTGAGTACCAGGTGCCTTGTTCACTGCTTCAGCTAACACAGCCAAATGCCTCTTACTGTGTTCCATGATTTTTATAAAAAATCTAATCACAATCTGTGAGTTTAGTGTACTCTTGGGATAGAAAAAGCACAAGAGCCTCCAAACATAAAAAAATCTCCTGAGGGTGTTGTACTACTCTCTGGGTATCTGCTGTGGAAAGGGGTGCCTGTGCATAGATTTAGGCCTCCTTCTTCAGTCACTGTGGTTGAGTTGACTATGCCCTAGAACAAAGTTCTCCTTTTAAGGCTGCAAACTAGAGGACCTGTGAGACTGAATTCTTGACGTACTCCTTGTGATCTACTACAGCATGTACCTGAGGTGGCTTATGTGCACCAGACACCTCAGAAACCCTAACCAAAATCTCTGCTGCTTTTTATTCCTGTCATAGCTAAGTATCAGGCTGGTGCCATTTGGAGGGTCTATCTCATGAACAGTCCCAACAGCATATTTCCATCTGATATAATCACAAAAGTAAGAGGATATTATGCAAATACTGCAATGGATATTATTGAGGTAAGTATTACATTAAAATAGCCAGCTAGATGAAAGCCAGCCACAGACAGTATTACTTGTTAAGCCATTTGGACTGTGATGTAGTGTTTAATTCCATCTCTGGCTGTGAGGGCGGACATGAAAGAAAATTTAGATAATTATTATGATTTTACTTAAGTTTCTTTTATTTGGGCTTCTTGACACATACACTCATCAATGAACACATTCAGTATAGGCATGAAAATCTAAGAGAGCGGAGGACAGCTTATGCAGCAGAACACTCATCTGCCAACCTACAGTCACGTGGCATCTGGGGTATTTTGTGTAAGTACAGGAAAATAGCATCTGAAATTAAATTTCAGCCAGAAGTGCAGCCAGGGAGGCATGAAGCTCCGTGTGACAGCAGGCAGGTATTTACACAGCTTCTTGAGCAAGCTTTGCAGCCTTGAGCTCTTGTGCTGCCCTAAAATTATCTCTGCTGACTAACTCAAAGCTGGCTCAGCACATCCTCAGCACCTGCAGGCATAGCCCGCAGTCATCTGCCAGGTAGACACAGCCTTATAAGTGCAATGGCTTCATGAAGTATGTATTTAGAGCAGCCTCAGTGAGTGTAATATTAGGTACAAAGGTTTTCCTCCGCTCTCTTGTACTTGATCTGTGACACCTGACTCTGTTTCTTACAGGTGGCTCTCCGGTCACAAAGCCTAACCAAGTTTATCAGCAATCAGAATATTCCCTTTGCCGAGTATGATACGCACAAGACGTTGAAGGAACTTGGTAAAACAGTATGTCTCTGCGCTCCCTTCTGACCTGTTTGCAACATAGAATTCCTGCCAGCACCAGAGTTGCATCACACCCCACACACCAAGCCATTCCTTTGATGTTTCAGTGAGAAAGGAGTCTGTCATTCTGTTTGGTTGTGGATAGATACATTTACACTGTACTTACACTGTCAAGAGATGCCATCTTTTCAGGCAACATGTGTCAGTCCTTAACGTACAGTACAAAAGATGATGACGGTGCTGGTGGCCAAAATTCATCTGTTTTAAAACATATGTTAAAACCCAGTTAGTGCTTGCTCTTCTTTAAAATTACTATTGAACAAGATTTTTGTTCATGTGTTCTTGGGTGTCACCCACCACTTACAGCAGCAGAAATTACCAAGTCCTTACCTCAATGTTACATAGGGAAACTCCCACTGATGTCAGATCTGCAACCTAAGAAAGGCCACATTGGGTCAGACCTGTAGTTGTCTAATATTTTTTTGGCAAAGGAACCATGGTTAGCATCCTTCAGATGGGATTTACTCTTCACTAATACATTACTGTATTTTAAATGACATCATCTGCTTCTTCCCTTTCTCCCCATCTCTCCTTAACACCACAGCTTCTGGGATGGAAAGAACTGCCTCCCGAGAACCCTCTGGTGTCTGCTTACATCAAGATACTGGGCCAAGAGATCGCGTTTGTTGACATCAATAAAAATGCCATTGAGCAGACCATGACGGTACTGACAAGACTGTTGTCTTTTCTGTCTGCAATGCTCAATAATTCCCCTTCCTTGTCTCTTCTTACTTTCTAACCCAACCCATTTCTCTGTTTTCAGAGTCTAACTGGATCATCAAACTGGCAGGTGGTGGTGAAAAAAGTGGTGGAAGAAGTCCAGAGAGGCATTTCAGCCCGATGGACCCTGCCACTGATGGTAGGCGAGCTGCGGCACATTGTCCCCACGGTGGTCGGCGTCCCACTGGAGCTCAGTCTGTGTGGTGCCATGCTGGCCCAGGCTGTGGCCGATGGTGAGCTTGGGACACCCAACTGAGCAGTCTCCCCAAAATAATTGTGGGTCCAATCCCTCTGCTGAAATTGAATCCCTCTATAATCTTGAAAAATACTCTTGTAATGCGGAAACATTAGTGTTTAGCTACCTCCAAAGGGTTTGACAAGTAATTAGCATATTTCACCTGGGACATATTTGTATAACTCTGGTTTGGAATAGCAATCTTTAAATAATCATGTAAAGTATTTCAAAAGGTAAAAGCACTGCTCTCATGTGTTAACTACTATGCTCATTGAAAACATTGCATCTCCAGCATTTACTCTTTCTCTGTTCATGTAACTCCTGTCTGTCTTTTGCAGTGGATATACATATATCACCACAATTATCTGACGACTTCAGACCTTCACAGCTGTTGGAAACCAACATGGATATTCATGCTGACATCAAGCCAAAGTAAAAATTACATATAGTTTCACATATACACAAAAGCATTAATATTAATATTAATGTTTATGTTTATGTTTTTATTTCTATTTACTTACATTTACATTTATATTTGAAATAGATATGTGATCTATATATGTTGTCATATATGGGTCCTGCTTGTCCCAGATTTGGGATGGCTGTGCTAATCCAGAGCAGTGGAGTTGTGAGAAAGCAGCACAATCACCTGATGCTTCACAACCCTGCAAACACAGCAGTGTGCACTATACCCCACAGGATGCTGTTGTGTTCTTCCATTGCTAAAAATGCTCACATCTGTACCTGTCCTGTGACTGAAGATAGTAAGCTGTGAAGATAGATACATTTTCTTATGCATGAACAGATTTTTACATGTTCAACATAGAATCGCATCACCACCTGGCACAAGCTGGAGGAAAAGGAAAGTATTTCTTCATCTGCAAAAGCAAAAACAACAGTGCTGATAATGATAATAATAATAGTTATCATAATAGTAAAATAGGCACAATCTGAAGCTAGAAGATTCTGGCATTAACTTGTCTGCAGGCCATATATCAGTGACAAAGTGGTAAGAGGGTCTGCTAGCTTTGTTCATCAGATAAACCCCTTCACTTCTTCCAGTGGCACTTCAGCTTTTTCTTACCCTGTTATGGTACATCTCTTCATCCATCAGTGGTGGCTCTTACAATAAAGAGAACAGCATGAAAATGAAATTTTGCATTTCAAAGTAAAATATGTGCATATTAATCTGTAATTATTCATGGTTTCGTTTCCACTCCTTCAGGACATATTTTCATATGATTGCGATGATGGGGATTAATACACAATACTTTCAGAGTGGTCTTGAATTTCACGCAGAGTTCAGTGCCAACACTACGACGAAATTTGATGCCAGGATCAATATGAAAGAGAATAATCTGAAGATTGAAACCCTTCCCTGCCGTCAGAAGGTTGAGCTCGCAGCTGTGAGGTACACAGCTTGTGGCATTTTGCTTGTTATGTGTTACTGATTGTGAATTATAAAACCATGAACATACAGCTCTTTGTTAGGGTCTACCCGCACCTTGGCAGCCACAGAAAGCTTAGTATTGTCTTTTTTGCACCAGCAAAGTCAGGTAAGCAAAATCAGATGATGTTACTTGTGTGCCATTTATCATCTCCACAGGAGTGAAGTTTATGCTATTTCAAGGAATATAGAAGAAGATTCTGAAAAGAAATCCCAGATTCTTCCCGAAGGAGAACTACCAAGTATCTCCAACCAGCCATTTCAGCCACCAGAAAGGTCTCCAAGACCTAGCAGCTGGAAGGTAAGGAGGCCTCTCACCATCTGTATTGCAGAGAGGTAGAGAACATACAGCTCCTCAGAGGGATTGGGCACCCCCAACATAGTAGCTGGTTAACCAGATCACAAACACAGAAACAGAGATTCAGCTGGTGCCTGGCATATCCCATACCAAGCCTAACAAGTCCCAGTGGGTTCAGGACACGATCATGCGCATTCTGCTCACTATCATCATATCATGCAGGTAGGGTTGCTTTGACAATAGATCTTCATATTTCTTTACAGTCATGGGGAGGGTGAGTGAAATTCATAACCTTTGTACAATATCCCTTTTTCTCTGAGCCAGAGCAATACGGAAAAGATGGCTCTTGAGCAGAATATACATTTTTCTTCCCAAACCCAGAGGTAATCCCTGCAGTGGGTTGCAGAAACCCATTCTCTTACGTGTTCTTCAGCTTCTGAGGCTGGCATGAGAAGCCTAGGTTGACTTGCAACAGGAGGGCTAGTAGCCCAAAACTGATGCAGAGAGATAGCCCCTCCAAAGAGCCCTCAGAATCTCATGGGGAAGTGTGTTTGTGAAACACTGCCTGGGAAAGGCTGATCAGCCCTCTTCCACAGAGCACGTTGGAGGAACCCCACTGCTTCCAGTGCTTGGATCTCCAGTTTCAAGCACTGCTTCCTTACGTAAGCAGGATTGTCATCATTCTCTTCATTAATAGGAGGAAGTATTTTAGAAGCGTGACTTTTTTTTTTTTTTTGTGGAAAATATCTTTATTTGCCATATTTTGTTTAATGCAGCAAAGCAATATTCCTAATGTGATATCCAAAGGATACCAGCAAGGCTCAGAAGAGGCGCATCACCCCAGTGTAGGAGGAAGATTTTACACACGCACCCTCTGTAGGAAATTTGAGAGTTTGGGATGTTCTGCTTGTCTCAGCCTAAAGTCACAAAATTCTGCTTTCTTAAGAACCACCCATCTGCACAAACTGCTTGGAGAATTTGAAGCCAAAATAATTTTGAAGCCAGGTACAGTCACCACAACAAGCTTTTCTGTCAATCTCTGTGAATGCTGCTCAAGCAGCACAACCCTGGGATGTAAGTATCTTTACTTTATTTAGTTCACACAGATGCTGATATTGACAAAATTCAGCTGGAAATTCAGGCAGGATCCAAAGCAGCTTCCAAAATAATTGATGTAGCAAGCTCAGGGTCTAAGGAAGAGGATGAGACAACCCCGTACAAAGATATTAAGGCTAAACTAAAGAAGATTCTAGGCATTGAAAACGTGTTTAAGGTAAGAGGTTCTGAGCATGGGAGGGGGAAATATTTTCCTATAAATGAAGTCAAGGGTTTCCAGTGTGGAGGAATGGCCTGGGAAAGCAAGGATTTTAGCTTGGAGGAATGGGGTTGGCTGAGTTCTGGTGCACCTTCTGCAGTGTGCAGGGCCAGGAAATTGTATTTCTTTGAAAGCCTGCGGTGAGCAGCTTGTCTGACACCCAGAGAAATGTTACAGAACAAGCTATAAATACATAATGCTTTGAACTGTTTTTGGAGGTCTCAAATAAAACACGGCGCCACAGGAAACGGGTTCACAGAACTGAAGAGGCTGCAAATAGAACCCTCTGGGCAGATCCCAGTGCACCGCCCCTCTCCAGTTCATTCTCTTCTTTCACTGCTTCCTCTGCTGATGGTAAAGGGCCTGGAAATGAACACAAGAGAGATGAAACAAGGCAATCTAGGAAGAAGCGTGGCAACAGCAGCAAGAACAGCAGCAGAAGTAGCAGTGGCAGGAGAAGCAGCAGCAGCAGTGGCAGGTCTGCTAGCAGTAAAAGCTGTAGCAGCAGCAGAGAAGGCAGCTCTGGAGAGAGGCACTGCAGTGGGGACAGTAAATATTCCAACCAACAGGTAATTCACACAGACTGGACCTTTTTATATTTCTTGTGGTGAATGTTTTATACATCAGGAAATTGTGCCCATAGATATGGACCAAAGAAAACCAGACCAGACTATTGAGGGTCGCTGCTTGCTGCAGGGTGGATGCGGTAACCACCTACCAGAGCTTTTCCCCCTTTTTAACCTGTCTGGTTCTCTGCAGCATTTCAATTCACATGTTTCACATTTCAGAAGGTTTCAGCTTAAAATATTTAAAAAGAAAAGAATTTTGTTTTGCTTTTTTTTTTTCTCCTATACTCAATACTGGACTTTTTAATACATTTGTCAAAAGTTAGCTCTTTATCTTCTTTTACATAGTTCTTACATTCTATCTATTTTCACAGGCAAGTCTACCTATTTACCGGTTTTGGTTCGAACCAGCAGATGACCAGGTACAGTCACTGTTTATACCGTGAGCAGGGCCTACAACTGTTCTCACTAGCTTTCCTGCTATTAGAACTTACTTCTCTGAGAATAAAAGTACAAGAAATTAATTCTGCAACAACTTCTAATGGTAAGCAACTTGCTTCAAGGTGATTCCCTGTTTTTGTAGGAGCCAGGAAGGGAAGCCCTGAACAACAGCATGGGCTCCTCTTCTTCTTCAGCTAGTGATGAAAGCATCTTTAGAGCTCAGGTGAGTGTCTTAGCCTACAACAACAACAAAAATGTTTACTTTGGATTTCCAGTTATTCTATGTTTATAACAGAATAGGGAAAATATGATGATTTAGCATATTAGATAATATATAGAAATTAAATTGTTTCCTATTTTGTAAAGATGAGCACATTGGATAGCCATGGAATGTTTTTTTAATATTCATCCAAAACAGGCTACGTTTTCTAATAAAACTGGAAAATATTACCATTTATGTTGAAATCTGTGTTAGCCAGCAATTCTCTACAACAATTAGAACACATCAGGTGCCCTGACCTGCTTATCAGAAGCTGTTTTCAGATGTACTTTTTTTTTTTGCATATCTCTCTGTAAAAGCTCAGGAATTGGCTTTGCCACTCTTTTAGGTTTTCACTGCCAAGCACTTCTGTGCGTGATACTAGGACCATACAAGGCTTTTGAAAAGACCCTGATTTTGCAGTAAGGCTCTGACTTTAGAGCAATCCAGGTATTTATTCAGGAATGACTGCATGGCACAAAGTTAACGGTACCTAGTCCTTCTTTGAGAACTTTTGTAAGAACAGATGGAATCTGCAGCAAATTTCATCAAACAAAATTTTCACACACTTCAGACAGGGACCTACATGTCTACAAAATAGTAAGCATTACTTTGCAGAGGCACCCCTTTTGCACCAGCAGCTCACAGCTGTTAGTGCAAGTAGCTTGCAGAATAAAAGCAAACAGATCTACCTTTTCCTCCTTCGTCTCCCTGTCCCATTTCCACGTAACTTGAATTCACCTCTCTTGTCCATCTTTTCACCACATCACTATTTTCCTGAACTCTTCCCAACACTACTGCTTTACTTACGCAGGTCATGACAGCTCTCCCTTGAAAGACTGTGGCAAATCTATATATGAACTGAATAGATCAAGTGATGATCTAAGATGCTGTCCCATACTTCACATAAAATGACTTTCTGAATGAAACTTTTCCTTTATAAATACTTTTTTGTCTGTGGTTTTAATATAGTAATTTTAATGCTTTATGTCGTTGGTCTCTACCTTCTCTCTATTGACGTAAGCCTAAATTCCTGGGAGACAGTAAGCCACCAATACTGGCTGCAGTCCTTCGTGCCATCCACAGAAACAAGCAGCCAACGGGATTACAGCTTGTACTGTACACTGACACACAACGCAGGAGATGGAGGGTACAGATGTTCGTTTCAAGCATCACAATATCAAACAGATGGAAAGTCTGTGCTGATGCTTCAGTAATAAATGCCCATAAAGTATTGGTAAGTTTAAAATAACAATCAGCTCAAATGTAAATGAAATAAAATGATCTTCCTATCTTTTATACTAGTACATATATATTCTCCTCTACTAGGGTTTTCTTAAATGGGGTAAAGATTGCCAGGACTACTGGATTGCTACTCATATTGCAACAGGACAACTTGCTACTTACCCAGCTATGCAGATGAAGCTGGAGTGGCCTAAAGTACCTTCAACAGTCCGAACAACAGCAAGATGGTGAGATTTTACTTTAATTTTTGAAATAATCACCTGTGTCAATGCTCTGGATAATTACAGATTCAGTTCTGGAAAAATTCCCCTTAATCAGTATGATTTCTGTGTATTCATTCTCTCAAAGCATACACATTTCTGCTTGCAGAAAACCACAAGAAACAAAGGGGAAAATGGGGTTCACCTAATCTATTGTAGACTCTTAAAGTGCCTGAATTAGGAAATTGGTCTCCTGATGCTTCCTATTTAATGGGGGGTCAAAGCAGAAGCCTAACCTTGGTTCTGTGAAGGAGTCTGTCTCTTACTGACTGTACAGGAAAAGCAATTTCCTAATGTAGGCACCTTATCTCAGCTTCTGAAGAAGGTGATACAAATACTTCCCATAAGGTTTACTGCCCACTAAATAGCAAATATTGTGTGACTCGTAGTATAAGGAAGCTGTAACTGCTGGATTCAGTTCTGTCTATCCATATGCATGTATCAATTGTATTCGTTCATTCATTGTATTCATAGATGCGTTTGCCCACAATAATATATAGATCCATATCAAAGCATGGTCTTTTTTCATATCGCTGCCAAAATACGAACAGATGCAACAACTCGGCTATCTAAATATGCATGCAAGAAAAGCTTTCCCATTAAAGACATACAGGTGATTTTGTTAACAAATGTCTACCAAAGGGGTAATTTTTTATATTAGATTGAATTACCTGAAGTGCTATTATCTGCCCTTATTAAACCATCCAACTGACTATCCTGGAGCGAAGCCACAGAACTCAGCTTTTTTTCAGCTCTGAGACTATGCCTTTTCTTAAAGGAGTATTTTCTGTATTTCTCTATTTGAGTCCATGCACGTAAAGGAACCCAGTTATAGAGATCCCTCTGTAAACTCATTGACAATCTTAGTAGGCAAAGGATCCTTGCTAAAGATACCACTGCTTTACGGGGGTATTTTAGTCTGAAGAAATAATAACCAATTTTTTTCAAAGACAGATCATTTTAATGACTTTATTTCCTTTTCTAGGTTCTACTCATTTCTTCCAGAAGCTGCATATCTGCTTGGTTACTCTCAAAGGCAACAGTACAGTCCCTCTTACCAGGCAACCCTGGTTATGGCTCTGACATCTCCCAGAACCTGCAGTGTGATCCTCAAGCTACCTGAGGTAAATATTTCTGCTGTCTTCTTTCCCAGGGCATCCAGGTGTTACGAAATCAAAGGTTAACAGTTTCTTTAACTCACTGTTTGTTTGGTTTTTTTTAATTTATTAAGCTATAAAGATGTGCCATCACAAGGATATTACATTCACACAGTTGGTTCCATTGTGAAAATACCTTACAACATATTCCCCTTTCTCTTGTAGCATGCAAACACATGAAATAAGAAACAGGTTACAAAACAACCATCACGATTGATAGCATGTTAACAATAACTTATTAAAAAGACCACCTCTCCCCAAATCTTCAGGAAGATGATAGGTTTTCCTGTGTCCTGGAAAAGATATTAAGACCAGGCTGCAGAGAAGCATGATGGCCAAATAGCAGCCCTCAATGTACAGGCAAGGAGAGGGTGTGCATCTCAGGTAAGGAAAGGAAATTGTTCAGACTGTGAGCAAATGTGATGCACAACTCCACAGAAAGCAACAAAATAGTGAATATCAAACGTAATTTATAGCACTGCTATTCTATAGATTACAGATGTGTCAAACTGCTGTTTCATGCTGTACACAGAGGATTTGATTTGATTTAATTTTAGCTCTCACCTAAATCTAGATTCTAATTTAGATCTCAGTCAGTACAGTCTTCTTTGACCATTATAGAAAAATGCTATCTTATCTCTACACCATATTTTGCATTTACATTGATGTTTGTTTTCTAACTGATTTTCAGCTCACAATCTATGACAGAGCCATCAGGCTTCCCCTGCCATTCCCTTCAAGTCCAGGTACACTGCTTACAACAGTACCATCCCCTGACCAGAATGTCTTTATCCAAGCAACACTTTTAATCACTGAAAACCTTAAAGGTCAGCAATTAACTATCTGCACAAGCATTGATTGACTTTGCACATTTTGTAAACATGATTTATACTTTGACATAGCTTGAAATTATTTTACATTCACTTGAAAAATGAGTTGGACTTCAGATAGAAATAAACAAATCTGTATGAAAATCTGTGAGGCTGCAAAGATGGAAAAGGAAATTTTTACTAGTAAGATTAAATATTCACTTGCCTGCCTAACAGTGATTCCAATGCATCCATTCCCAAATGCATCCATTTCATCTGCACGGCAGAGATTGCTTGTGAGGAATAAACGTTACAAAATTTGTGAGAGAGACATCTGAGTGACCCCAGATTTGGGATGCTCTGCTTGCTTAGTGCTGATAGTGCAGATGCTTCAATAGTATACACATTAATTTCACCTCCTGCACTTGATTTTGAAGGGATTACTGTTTTATTAATGCTGTATTAAGAGCTAATTACTTTATACTTACTTTAGGGAAAAGCTTTATGTAATCCTGGGATAAGGAGTCACATTTTGCTTGAAATCAGTGGGCTAATGTCATGCCTATGCATATTTATTTGATAAACACCAAAATTAAATTCATATTAATCAAAATTGATGTAAAATAATTTCCAAACAGAGATGGTAGGATTTCTAGCAAAATACCATACAGCGAAAAAGGGAGAAGTTTACTCTAGTGTGGCTTTTTTTTTTTTTTCCCATCTTCTAACTACTTCTAATCCTTATTAGGACTCAATAAAGGTGGCAGCATTTTAGTAAATTTCCTCTAGTGTTAGTCACAGAATCACAGAATGTTTTGGGTTGGAAAGGACCTTAAAGCTCATCCAGTTCCAACCCCCTGCCACAAGCAGGGACATCTTTCTCTAGACCAGGTTGCTCCAAGCCCCATCCAACCTGGCCTTGAACACTTCCAGGGATGGGGCAGCCGCAGCTTCTCTGGGCAACCTGTGCCAGGGCCTCAGCACCTTCACCCTCTCAGTGAAGAATGACACGTGAGTTGTTAACATTTGAGAAATTCTTTTGACTACAACAAAGTTACAAAAGCCAAAAGCCCAAAGAGAGTTGCACCAGCACCAGCTGTGAGCACAACTCATCTCACGCAATGCTTGAATCAGGAGTGGACTGCCTGGCTGTCTGGGGCTAGCAAAGTTCTACTTTTGCATTACTGCAAATACAGTATTTCTTCTGAAAGAATCAAACTGTTTTTATGTGGGAATAGGTAAAACCAGAAAACGGGTCTTTTTTATTAATATTATTTAAATTACAACTCAGAATAACTGTCTTATATGAATTATAAAAGGCTTGCTTTTGACTGGTTGGGTTTTTTTTTTTTCAGCTCGTTGTTCAGTTTTCCAAAATGTCATCACAACCTTCAATGGTGTTAAATTCAACTATTCAATGCCTGCAAATTGCTACCATGTGTTGGCGCAGGACTGTAGTCCAGAACTGAGATTCCTGGTGATGATGAAAAGACCTGAAGAGTCTGCTGACCTTACAGCAATAAATGTCAGGCTTGCCAGCCAGTAAGTAATTGCAAACTTAATGACAAATAGATGTCAAGCTGAATACCCTATAAATGTGAAGACCAGATTGTCAGAGCAGATTGGTGCTAGCTTAAGACTCATGCAAAAACTACTAATGTCAATGGAATGATTTCTAGGAGTGCCACTGGGATCTGGGACTTTGCCTTTCAAAAGTGCTTCTAAAATGTATCTGAGATTGACCAGTAATCTGAAGTTTTTACTGCCCAAAATTCATCATTAATTTGCTAGCATTTAACCATCTCATTTCAGTTCTTTGTAATTATGTAGACATACAAACTATAAATTCAAAAGGGACTATTGTAATCATTTAGTCTGGCCTCCTACACTAATATAATTATTAGAACTAATTAGCACCCACAATCATGTCAGCAGAGATGTTGAGAAGTGGACATGCCTAAAAAGGAAATTACTTATTCCAGATTAGAGGCACTCTCTTAGGTCATCCCTTAGCTGGTGCAAAATGTTCTAATCTATTTGAAATTAATTTAAGAGCCATCACCTCTGCCATCATAGCTTCTTTATAATCTGATACTGTAAATTGCATGGGATTATGCATACCAAAATCATTGTAGTGAGTGTTCTTCAAAGCACATAAATAGGCTTTGATCTGTAAGGTTTCATTACAAATAATTATTTATTTCTGTAAATTGCGTGACTAACTGTGCCATCATGTTGGAGAAACAGAGAGAAACTAGTATACTCTGCACCTGTTTTGTGGAAGAATGAAGGATGCTTGTTTCATAGACTATCTTTCACGCTATCCTTGTCACTGCATCATTCCTGACTGTTTCATACAACCCTATGGATGTGCTTTCGGTATGCCTGAGCTTTGTATTTCTTCATTAGATCAAACACTGCTCTGAAGAAAATACTATAATGCACAGACTATTCAAGCTGTAAGAAAACTGCCGTAGGGTATCCAATCTTCCTTTGAAATGTAAAGCACCTTCAATTAATGCGAATGTAACAGCAATTACACTGTTCCACAGCAAGGGTCCCTGTGGCCTGCCTGAACCATGGCCACAAGCAGACACTCAGAGATGAGTAAAGGTGTATTGTGAGCATTCTTGGCATGCTTTCCTGGGCTCTCTCCATCTTCCTCCCAATAGGTAGCAGGTGATTCATGCCAGAATGATATGAGCATCCTTCAGTGTTGGTTCTATCAGAACTAGAAATTGTGAGCTGAGTAGGGCAAAGGAGAAGCATTTGTTTATATTCATTTCTTTTACTTAAAGTGAGATTGACATGTATGTTTCCAATGGACTCATCCAGCTGAAGATTAATGGTGTTCAAGCCCCAACAGACATTCCATACACATCTAATTCTGGTAAGAGACCCATCCTTATATTTCACTTCATCTTTTCTGAGCTTTTGAAGGAGAGCACAGGATCCTGCAAACACTTCTCAAGATAAAGATTGCCCTACTTTGAGAAACAAATAGGTGATTTTAATATACCTTCATGCTAGCTTTCATAAGGGGTGGCCAGAAAGGTGAGCAAAGAAGATGCTGATCCTGTGCATCTCTGCACAAGCCAAACCATGCAGGGTCATACACAGTACCTTGTGCTGGTCACAAAAACCACAGAACAAGTACCTAGACATGCCCTGGCCGTGGCCACTCTTGTCACAGGGCTTCAGGGCAAGGGCAGTAAGTACAGTCCTTCTCATTTCACCTATCTCTTTCATGATACATTAGACATGCATTAAGTTCCCAGGAATTTAACGAGTGGTTCAGGTTGGACCCTAAACCAGTAACTTCCTTTTAAAAGAAATCCCTTTTTGCTTTTCGCTGCAGATGCAAACATGCTGATTAGCAGTGAAAAGGAAGGCCTGTCACTAACAGCTCCGGATTATGGCATAGATAAAATATATTATGATGGCCATAGACTTGAGGTATTTTTTATATTATTATTAATTTCAGTAGGTTTATTTTCAGAAGAAAACCAATTAAATGCAGCTTTTCTTTATTTCCACAAAGATTCAGGTTGCTTTCTGGATGGCTGGAAAAACATGTGGTATCTGTGGAAAATATGATGCTGAGAAGGAAAGGGAATATCAAATGCCCAGTGGATATTTAGCTAAAGATGCAGTGAGTTTTGGTCAGTCCTGGATCATCTCAGAAGACCCCTGTGCTGGAGGTACTAACATATATTAATGTCATTGCCTTTGACTAATTAATTAGTCACATGAATAGATGATTTATCTTAATTGTAGCACAATCATCTTTTGTTTTACTGTTTTTGTAATTAGTGGCCATAGACCAAAAATCTGTTCTTCCCGAGTTTGGTAGTTCACTGCAAGTTCTGCTTTTGTTGCATTTTTATATCAACTTTCTCTGCACTACGTAGTTACCTGAAGTTTGTGTGTTCCAGATAAAATTATAAACTTAGAACTCCTTAAAATGATAAATTAGTACAAAAAGCAGACAGTTTGACTTGACAAAAGATGTTTTGTGACACCCTTAATAGTTTCATACTTTATTTCCGTTCTGCTATTTCCAGACTTTTAGTTTCTCAGAAAAATAAAAAATACAAGTATCTGGCCCTGGCTATCAAACTTGAGGGCGTTTGAGGTGGGAAATACCTGATTTATTTCCTTAGTCTGAAGATGAACTTAATCTGAAACCTTCAGCCCACAAATGGTTGTTCTTCCAGCTCCTATATAAAACTAACATGACCATTTTGGTAACATTAGGGTCCACAGCATTTTATGTGGAACCCAACCCTCTGGGTATGTGGTGGCCTTTTTGGAATATATCCTATACTCTTGGATAAAGCTCCCGGGGGGGACTGGTTCAGGAAAGCCTGGATCACAGAAGCTTAAGGACTAAGCTACTCAGCCATGGCAAAGGTGTGATGCTAGGTACAGCACAGAAGTGGATATACAGATGTCCGGGAGCCACTACTGCCCCCAGATGAAGTGTTGTCACAGTTTGGGTAAAGTTGAGTGTCAGCTGGACAAAGTTTTCACATGTATCTTGTTGGATTCGGACACCTGTGTCCTACCTAAATCTTATTTGGCAATCCTCTGTCCTTGGGACTGTGCCCCATATGCACGATTTTCTCACAGCCTAAGCCACTGACAGAAAATTGACTCACTTCAATCATGTTACTTTCAAGCTGGTTCATCCCTTGGTCCTGGCTGTTGCTAACTCTACAGATTAAGTCCATAATGTAATTTATATAAACTTATACAAATTATGTAGGTGCTTTAAGAGAATTCATGTTTTATAGCTTGCAAGCTGCAGCGCAGATTTGTCAAAATTGACAAGCCCGTCGCATTTGAGAAGGCGGCAGCAAAATGCTTCTCCATGGAGCCCGTTCTACACTGCGTAGAAGGCTGTTCAGCAACCAAGACTCTTCCCGTCTCCGTGGGCTTCCACTGCGTGCCAGCTGGTGAGTGCAGAACGGGTACTAGTGCACAGCACAGCTACTGTGACCGACTGTAAGAAGCCTGAAGGCTGACCACACACAAGTACCTCAATGGACAACCCTCCCCTCACACTACTTCTTTTTTCTTCTTTTCTCGTTTACAGACTCCGTTCTCAGCCTGGAAGGGCAGAAGAGGCTAGACCAGAAATCCGAGGACGCCGTGAGCACGGTTCCAGCTCACACAGCGTGCTCCTGCCAGCAGCAGTCCTGCCCGCCGTGAGGCTCCGCGCCACAGGCTCCGCTCGCTTCCGGGTGTCGGTGTCAGCCCGAACCGCCCGTGGCCCTGCGGCACGGCTGGTTTGGGCAGCGAGAACAAGGCCCTGTCCTCTTCAGGAGACCGTTCTTCTCTAGTTCTTCTAGAGACCGTGACAGTACACCTGGACACCCTTCGCGGGGCTTCATCCTTTAATAAAACGTTGATCTCACAAATGGGTCCGCCAAGACGCCTCCTCTCTATACCAGCACCTCCCCCGGACTGCGCCTCCCAGCGCCCTGCCGGAGGACGTTGGCCCACCCATGACCACCCCCGCGTGAAGCTTCCTGCCCGCCCCTCACTCCGGGAGCCGCCGCGGGCTTACCCCGCCCCTCGGCGGGGCTTCCCTGAGCTCTCCCCCGCGGGGCGGAGCTCCGAGGCCGGGCGGTACTGGCGCGCCCCGCCCGCCGGCGCTGCGGGCCCGAGGCGGGAGCCTAGCCATGGGGGGGCGGTGGGGTCGGTGGCTGCTGGCGCTCGGCCTCCTGCGGCTGCTGGGCCGCCTCGCCGCCGGTGCGTGCCCCTGCCAGGACACGCGGCTCTGCCGCCCCGTCACGGGCACCGGCGGCTTCGAGGTGCGCGTCCCCGGCAGCTCTGCCCCCCCCGCGTCGCGGTGAGGCTGGGGAGGGCGGCCCGGGAGAGGCGCGGTTAGCGGCGTGTTGAACGCACCGCGCTGCGCCGCCTGATCTTGATCGTCTGCGTTAGAGCGGAAGAGGTTTTAAAAGGGTGGGTGCATGTGGTTCACAGGGAAGCGTCAGGGTTTGGCTCTGAAGGGTAAAATGTTGCATCCAGCGGCTGCGAGCCCTTACCGTTCCCAGCCCGGCTGCTAGGCCACTGCTCCCTGGCCTGGGAAGCGGTTCCGGCAAGCTGGTCTCCAGAAACACAAGTCATGTACCTTTTTAGTAGGCGTTTAATCGTCCTGCTGAGAAGTGTAAGGAGCCGATGAAGGTGCTTTCTACCCGTTTCCAGGTCTTCGTGTTCGATGTGGGAAAGGAAACCTGGAAATCCTATGACTGGTCAAAAATTACAACTGTGGCAGCGTTTGGAAAGTATGATCCTGAGCTCATGTGCTATGCTCACTCTAAAGGCTCCAGGATTGTGCTGAAAGGTTGGTTACGCTGTGAAAATGTGGACGTTTTATGTGATACATGAATAAGAACATGATGTACAAAGGGCTATAATACATTTTGCGTGTGCTGGTATGCAGGGTATTAAAAAGAAAACCGGCCTGTGGCTTCTGCAACAGTGGTAACAAACCATTGTCAAAATTATGCTTGGGAAAAGAAGTTAAGTCCTCTGCATTTTGCCAGTATGGGTGTGGGGTTTTTTTAATTGTGATTGGTTGTTGGTTTAGTAAAGATAAACCTTTCCTCCTTACTGTTACTGTGTGCAAATACGTGTTAACTCTTGAAGGTCACTTGTCTAGGTGATGTACCTCTTCAGGAAATTGTTGATCCTGCTAAAAGAGCAGCATGGATATCCCAACAGGTGGACCTTGCAAAAAAACAGTATATGGATGGGATTAACATAGATATAGAGCAAGAAGTTAACGAAACCTCTCCTGAGTATTATGCATTAACAGACCTTGTTAAAGAAACTACAGATGCTTTTCACAGAGAAATACCAGGATCACAGGTAATAATAATCTACTTTCCACAAGCATTGACTTCATGAAATGTGAGCAGTTTTAGAGTGCTGTTTAGTATATGAATATGAAAAATTTTGTGCAGATCTAAAGTGTGATATTCTCAAGAATGTTCAATTAGAAAATTAGCTGTGATACTCTGTCATAAGAATCGCTCTTTTTGACCTGTATGAATTTAAATTGAGTAAGGATTTCACTGAGATTGGTAGATAAGAATGTTATTGCCCTGTGGAGCTGGCAGTTATTAGTGTGGCTTAATGAATCTTTTGAAAGTAGGGCACGTACAGCCTTCTGGTCCGAAAGCTTGACAATCTTTTGGTAAACCCATCACTGAAGTTTTAAGGATTTGCATCATGCTTCAGATTTTTGATCAGATGGTTTTCATGTTATAATTTCTTTGCTGTTGTGAGTCACTGATGGGGCACTCACTGTTTATGATCTATTTTTTTATCACCTGAGCAGCTGGTTCTGTAGTTCATTAGTATCATGGTGTGTTAAACACTTAGCAACATTGCAGAAACACTGCCTTTAGAAGTTCCAGGTTTTTTTAAAGAGAAAACAAGAGCACCCAAGTGCCATGCATGGTACTGACTTGTGCCTTTTTCCTGCAGGTAACATTTGATGTGGCTTGGTCTCCTGCATGCATAGATAGAAGGTGTTACAACTATACTGGGATTGCAGATGCGTGTGACTTTTTATTTGTGATGTCATATGATGAACAGAGCCAGATCTGGACAGACTGTATTGCAAAAGCCAATGCTCCTTACCTGCAGACTTTGGCTGGTGAGGACAAAACACCTCGCCGGGAGTCAGGACATTTCCATTTGTTCACATGAATAGATGGCAAAGACTGCCTTTTCTTTTTTGGTTGTGTAAGGCTTTCTCAAGTGTGCTCAAATATGTGTTGTTCTAATGTGAAATAGTATCTCAGACCCTTATGACACTACAGGTAGACCTTTAGTAGTTGTGTGTTGTCACTTGTAATTGTCTAGGTCTTTAATTGTTAGGAACACATTTAGAATGACAAACGGCAGCCCAAGCAATGGTGTCTACCTGGGCTTGCAAAGAACTGGAAACATGTCTCTCAACCTTGTGAACTGCTACTATGGGCAGCTGGTTTTAAGTGTGAACAGCTAGAGCAGTAACTAAAATCTGAACCGAACAGGTCTAGGAATATGCAGGTGGGAGGTACAGCAGAGCTTGCACCTCAGCCTCTGTCTGGGAGCATCCAAGTCCTGTCTTGACTCTGGCTTTAGATTAGTTTTAGGAATAAAAAACGTGGAAATGCAATAGTGCATCTGAATTTGTATTTCCTTCAAAACTAGGATATGAAGAGTACATTACTATGGGCATTGATCCTAAGAAGCTTGTGATGGGTGTCCCCTGGTATGGCTATGACTATGTCTGCCAAAACCTATCTAAGGTAAGATGAAGATTATTTATTTGCAATCATACTGTTACCTTTTTTTTGGAAAGAGATGCCTAGAATTTGGTGATACGGTTTTTGGACTAAGAAATAACTGTGGTCTGATGAATAGAGAGTATAAAGCTGGGGCTCAGGACAGAGGCTTTTGATGGGCTGGTAACTGATAAGCAGTGTGGTACCAAACAAGGCGTTTTATCTCTCCGTAGGCAACCTCAACCCCATGATACCCAAGCACCGTGTTTGACTAAGGAGCTGTAGACATTATCTGTAGAAGAGATGATGTCCAAAGGCACCACAATGCTTGTATCTGTCTGCCTTCTCAACAGAATCACTAAGCTCACTGCTTAAAGACTAGGTGCAACGAACCAGAGAGTGCTAAAACCATATGACTGTTAAAAGTATGGCAGTTTAGGGATAAATTATGCAGTCTCAAACATTGTATGTGGGACAAACGTAACAGAGTATTAAAGGGGAAAAGATAAGACAACTGTGTAAGCTGAGTTATGTCCATCCTATCTTCTATTACTACACAATAAACAAAATCTGTTTTAATTAAATCTGTCCATACATACAGGTATTTTTGAAGAGTTTGGATTTTTTAGACCCGTTTGTGATTTCGTTTTTGGCTGTACTGCTATTTTGGAGTTCAGTAAATCTGTGTAAGGTGAAACTCATACCTTCTGCTTTTTTTTCAGGATCATGTTTGCTCCCTTTCCAAAGTACCTTTCCGTGGGGCTCCTTGCAGTGATGCTGCAGGGAGTCAGGTCCCCTACAGAGCAATCATGAAGCAGGTGAACAGTTCCCTTTCAGGGATCCTATGGAATGAGGTACAGAAGTCTCCATTTTATGAATACAAGGTAAGAGTCTTTTTGTAAGACACCATGTTGTGGAGTAAATGTTCATGAACCATAGTTCTTTGATTATGAAGGGTTAGGTTCTCCTGTTTGTTTTCTACATTTTTTGTGTGTAGTAAAAGTTATCTGGATTTCTGTCTCTTAAATTTCTGTTCTGAAAGAGGGGTGCAGTGACTGAAGACTACAGGAGTAATAAAAATCTTTATTACCATGCAGTTTTCTCAAGAGATTCTATCATGTCAAAAAAGACGTTTTGGCATAAAGAAATCCTATAGCTCCGTTCTTCACTGCTACAGCTACTTTTATTAAGTTGATGACTTCAGAACAGATTCTGAGGTGCTCTTAAGTTTTTCCAACGCAGTGGCTTGAATGCATGTTCTCGAATGATTATGCTTACATGAACTACACAATGTATGCATTTCATCTTGTGTCTGTAGACATAATTTGAAGTTTCACATGTAGATGATTAAAAGGTGTTGTAAGCAATGACCACGTCAAAGCAACATTACTTTTACAAAATTCTATAACCTTCTCTAAAACTGCTTATTGCTGGAAAAAAAGCACTGAATCTCTTAACTAAATTCACCTGTTAGGTTAGATAGTGCGTCTGGGATTTTAGCTGATTCAAAATCATATTAAAATACAAATTAGCACAGTCTTTTTATTTAAGTATTTATTCAGTAAGATGTGACACTGTTTTATAAGTTAGATTCTACAAGTAAAAAAAATAGCCACATATTTGACTTTAAATTTTAAATTGTGTGTAAAAAATCATTTGTAAATCAGGAAAGCGTCATTATGGAAATCTACACAGCTTGTGTATCTCTGTTTTTACTTGTACTTTTTACTGCATTCAACAGAAAATGCAGTCAAAACTCAATGAACTTTAATTTATCATGTTTATATAGATAAGTAGATACTGACACGAGTGTTTAAATATTTCCTAGGATTCTCTTGGTCACTTCCACCAAGTATGGTATGATGACCCTCGCAGCATCTCTCTAAAAGCAGCATACGCAAAGAATCAAGGTTTAAGAGGCATTGGCATGTGGAACGGAAATAGTCTTGACTATTCCAGGGAAGCTGTAGCAGAACAACAAACTGAAGCCATGTGGCAGGCCCTGACACCATAAGAACTATTTGAACCCTTGATTTAAAATGGTGAAAATTGGTAATTTTTTATTATGGCTTATACTATCATAATTTTGGCTTTATATAAAAATACCATGATTAAAAAAAAAATTGAGAACCAGCCCAGTTCATCTTGTTATTTTGTAAGCAAAGCCTTATTTTCATGCTTCCAAAAGTTCCAGTGTTCCTTTAGCGGTGTGTTTTTTTTAAAGCCTGCTCATCATTTTCATTTTTCACAACTACAGTAAGTTGGTTGAAGCTTGAACCCAGCGTGTACCTGGTAACAAGTAAATCCAAGCGGTGGATTTACAGGGGCAATCTCCTAAAGATCCTTTGCTAAGGCTGCCTGGTGCAGCAAGTATTGATTCTGGGGTCGCATGGTGCAGCTTTCCGACTTCCCACCCAACTTGTATTTTACATAAGTAAGTCACTTGCAGATCAGATTAAACTCAGAATACTGGAGACACAGGCTGTTGCTTATATGCAGCTTGGTGAAATTTGTGCTTGTACTTGGTTGCTTTTCTAGAGATGAAAATATTTTATGGACTGAAGAAATTATATAACATGAAGTAGTTGCCATTAAGGTTTCTATCAGGCTTGCTGCTGGAAAAGAATGCTCAGTAAACTCCAGTTTCACCATGTTTATGTATCAGTAAATTCCTTAGTTTCAAAAGCCAAAAATCTTGGACCTTATCATGAAGAAGGAGCATTAACAGGGAGAGGACTTGGATGATGTCTTCTTCCATTGCAAACTTCTTTACTTCCTGAAAACTAGAACTCGGAAGCTTATTTAATGAGCTGCTAATTTCCACACACTTTAAACTTTATTCAGTAGCCTGTTGTTACTTGTTTTTTGTGCAGTATTGCCTTTGAGATGAGATGTATTTTCTTTCTAGTTCATATTTTTCTTAAAATAATTAACCTAGAGAAATTGGCTAACTTTTTAAAATATATGTAGTGGTAGAAAGATTGGTGTTTACAGGATTTTTTTTTGCTAAATAAAATGCTTTCTTCATTAAGATTGGTAAACAGCATTGGCTGTTTATGATTTACTTGTTCCACAGCTTACAGCCCACACTGCTTCTCTGCTTCTCAGGCCTCTTTCACAACCAGATTAAAGTGCCCTGCTTAAGTTGACTCCATTAATTAAACATTTTATTTAATTAGATATATGTTGTCAGTTGTGGGTTGGTTTGGGGTTTTTTTTGGTTGGTTGGGTTCAGCTTTTTCCCCTTGGTGAATATTTACACCACAGAATAGCAGCATTACCATAATGGCTACTGAGGAGAAGACTAGAAGACTTCATATGAGTGTCTGACCAGTTGATATTACTGAAAATGGAAAGCAGACCAGGAAGCATACTGCTCTCATATAAGGAAAAGCAATCTCTTGGAAAATCAGAGGGCTCTCTGCTAGAACTAGTTAGGAGAAACTGTTAAATTTACCTGACATACAGACACTTCAGAATTTGTATTACTATTTATATTCATATGGTAACATACTGAGAGAGAGATACTTTTGAAACTGAGAGGTCTTCTGGAGTGGATCATCTGACCTACAGATTCCTAACTGAAGGCCAAATAACTTTAGAGATTTAATACTTTCCCACTAAAATATTTGGTAAATCCTATCTTGAAGAAAATAAATTGGAAAAAGGGTGGTTTGTCTAAGATGTTTGAAATTAGTCCTTTTGAGAGTTGCATAATTTTCTTGGTTTATTACTGATTTCCCATTAGTGTTTCACTTCCACCAATAAATACAGCCTTTTATGTGACATTAATTCCTAGCATATTATTTGTTCTGCTTAAGATAATAACATTGGGTACTGCAAAGAGGCAAAGATGAGAGCTAGAAAAAGAGAATTGTTATCTAAGCACATTCATGAGCTTGAATTTAAAGAAAGGCAGAATATGCAATACTGTAAGTTGGACCAGGATCATCATCATAGCTTGTACAAGACATAGCTTGCTGCCTCTATTAACTACATAAGATGGTTAATGTCCATGTGGCTTTCTTAATTAGGGAACAAAAATGGTTAGATATGAAATAAAGTAAGAGCATCTGAGATTTTGTTCATAATATGGCAATTTATAGATAAGCATACTTATAGTGACAAAAATGTATTTCAATAAATAGCTAAATAAAGGATTCTTGATGGTGTAGTTCTACAGAAGATTGATTTTAATCATTTTCCAAAAATGTGTGTGCCTGAAAATAGGAACAGGAAGTTATAGATTATAGGTTTATTTTCTTGGTAGGTATTTTGTTAATGAAAGAACATCAGCATACCAATGTGATGTTACACAATTCACTAATTGGCACTTTTAAAATCACTTTGTTTTAGACATGTTACTAGGTTAAACTGTATATTTAAGTAGCTGACTAATGTTATATTAAAAGTGAGATGTAAAAAGTGAGCCGCAGTACCTCAGTACCCTATTATACAAATTCCACAACATTTATATAGTTGGTGTCTTTTTACAAGATAATTTCAAGAACATACAAGCAAATGTTCTGTAATTCTGATCTTCTATAAACATTACAGAGCTTCTGGGGACTTTATGGCTGTTAAAGCATGCCATCCTCTTAAATCCCTCATTTTCTGGACCGGCGAATTAAAGCTGAATGAATCTTCTTCTGTGTCAGTTCTGCTCTCAGCACTCGTAAATCAGATGCTGCCTGCTTTCTCATCTGCAGAAGAACCAGTAGTTTAAGGAATTGCAATTTAAGGAAATTTTTGGAGTTGACATGCATATGGGTTTATATAACTAAGACTGAATTTTACACAGGATGGCTGAATACAGGATACATCTTTCATTCTTAAAATTACATGTCTAATTAGGTAGCCTAGTTCTAGCAATACTTTCTTCTGTAGTGGTCTGGTGTTTTTAAGAGACAACTGTGCAATTCATTGTTCTTTCCACTCCTTGTTATACAATGGAGGAGGCATAATGAGTACATCCAGCCTCCATTACACAGTAAACAGGGGCATGGGCAGTTCCTGTGATGTAGAGGCCTCCTATTTCAAGCACTCAAAGCTGAAAAGCTGTCCAGTATGAAGGTCTATACCATTATCTTCCTTCCAAAGGGAGCCATAGGCAGCACTGGTATGGAATAAAGCAGATGAAGAGGACTGCTGTCTGCTTTGAGAGAGATTCTCTTTTTTAATTTTTTACTTTTTTATTCTTAGCCACAGTCTTAATACTGACCAGTGCCTCATCAATATGTTCCTTCAGTTACCTCTTAAGTGAAATGGCATTTTATGAAAGACTGTGAAGCTTAGCCTACATAGTAACTCGAAAGTCTAAGTTGGTTGAATGCTAGACATTCAAAATCATTTAATAACCTGGTGTTCTGGAGAAATTTGGCTCAAGTGATAAAGTTACAATGGCAACTAACACCATAAAGCTAACACATAAAACAAAAACTCTTTAGGAAATCATTTTATGTTTGGGAAGATCTAAGGGTTTTTTTATACATAGTAACATTTTGACTGTTTTAATTAAAAGGCAGAGCACCTTAATTACTATTACAAGTTTCATTTTTGTATCATCCAGCTTCCTCCTCAGTAGAACGAGTTCAGGCTGCACTGTAGTAATCTGGATGATTGTATAATTCTGTATTGAAAAGAACAGAAATAACAAAAGGTAAAAGTACAGCATTAGTGCATTTGACCACTCAGAAACAATTCTCTAAACTCATTCCAGCTCCCCTACTTTCCTCCAGTTGTCAAAGTGTACTGGGCTGCCTCTGGTCTGTAAGCAGTCAGCTCTCCAAGAGGGGGCAGCTCCCTTCTGCTGTCAGCCTTTCACCTGGGTACAGAGTTTTTTCCACTCCCTTTTGCTTTAGGAAGTTAAGATCCAGATCAGTTCTCCTGAGTAACAGCACACTGTTTTGCAATTATCTTTTATGGCTACTCCCCATTTATAATAAAAAGGCATACATCAAATAATTTCTTTCTCAGGCTTAGCATCACTCTGTCACTGTACATTTATTGATGGAATTACTACACTCATGTAATGTTTAGTGCAGGTGATCTCCAGTTTATACAGCACATAATTTCAGCAGTAGGTGTGGGTGGGCCTATCACTGAATTAACCTGTAAAACTGAAATTCATGTTTTCAAATGTGGGTTCTGAAGTCAGCCATGGTCCCTTGATGTCAGTAACACAGTGGTGGGTGTGGATGTGCATGTGGTAATCTCTTGATGTTCCAAGCCATTAAAAATTCTATTAAAGTGCCACCTGAAGCAAATAATGCAATCAAGTTGCCATACAAGGAATCATTAAGTGGTATCTGCAGCCTCTCATCTGTGAGCTCCTGCTGGAAGCTTCTTCCCACCCAGAGGTGTAGCTGCCTGAGTGCAAGGGTCCAAGTCCCAGCTCTGACACTGCATGGCTGTGTAACCCTGGCCCAGACCACTAGGAAAGCATGAAAGGTACACTGTCATGCAGGAGGAAACCAGGCAGGGCTGTCAGATTAGTTGGGGGCTACTGAGGAATCACTGTGGTGTTGGGTTGAGTCACCAGTGAAGACAAAGCTGGTGGAAGAGGGGAAACCAGCAACAGTGGGATCTGTTCCCCAGAGCCCAACTCTTCCCACCTGACTGATGCCTGCCCAGCACGTAGCTTACAAGGGGTGGAGAGCATACTTGTGCTTAGCCTAATAGCTAATTAAATCCTTGCTATCTATCTTCTGTGTGCCAGCCAACAAATAACCACTATAGGCATGTTAACCTGTGCATATCTTCCGCGTAAGGACTCTTTGTGCCTAGCCAGAGAGACCTAAAAAAACCCCTGGTATCTCCCCCCAAAAGGAGCAATAAAATATCTGAACATACCTGATTATATAATGTAATACCAACCCTAATAATATTTTTATATTGTAGGTATTTATATTCACATAGGTCAAATAATACACATTTGTATATAATATATACTCTTAGATTGTATACACACTCTCCAACTTTTCAGATACAAGAAAGGGACACTGGTTTTTCCTAGTCTAGCTTCAGATTCGCCAACAGACCTGATTTCATTAACACATTTACAGATACAACTGTTGTGAAGTGCGTTTCCCCCTCTCATCTTTTTTTAATTCCTCTCTGAACATCCTGTGATTTGGCACCCAGATAATGTGAGACTCGATTGCACAATAGTTAGGTGCAACCACCCTACAAGCCTCAGACACATCTCGTCCTCCCAAACAGAATTCACTACCTCTGTAAGTGAAATCTGGGATGAAAACAATATAGAACTGAACAATTCATTAATCATACTGAATGAAATGCATTTAGTTACAAGAAGGTATTGTGGAAGCACAAAGCATAAAGAATCAAATGCTCAGACTCAAGAACTTCTTTTTAAGAAGTGTGGGCTGAAGGAATTCTATATACTATATTTGGCTGTTAAAGCTAGTTTACATTGTTTGGTGATTAACTTCTTACTTTATAGAAAAAAAAAAACAAATAGGCTGTGTAAAAAGAGAGATTAAAATAACACAAGCAAATACCTTGGAGTTTGTCATATTATTTGGTCGTTTTCGGCTATCTCTGGCTTCCTGTTGCAAGAGTAATTTCTGGTGGTAAAGCTCTAAATCTTGCTGCAGTTTGTTTAAAGCATCCTCCAGGGGAACCGTAGCTTTCTTAGTTTCAAAATACTGCTTTTTCCATTCCTCACAAACTACACAGGAAAACAGTAATACTTTTTGGTCTTGTTCATCTTATCATAAGGTTTGCTGAAGACAGTAATGACCAACTGACCTAAAAAGATGCAGTTGGCCAATGCACACATTAAAAGATGGCAGTAGGTTTCTTTTTAAAAAAGCATTTAGTGAAAAATCTTCATTGAAATTACATTCACTGTAAATGCAACTGATTTTCTGCACAATCACCTGCAACAAAAGGCTCTCTCTGTCCACCAAGATACCACACAAGGTCCAACCCCAAAATTTCAGCTTGGGTGGTGTTCTGCAGGTTTCAGCTGCACAGTAGGTGCTCCTGACCTGTGAGGACCTGATGCCCACCACAGCCTGAAGTTCATGCCTTTACTGTAGCAGGATATTTATCACTGTAGACTTACACAAAATTTGAGCTCTGCAGGGCCAGAGAATTTGAACAGTACAAAAGCCCCAAGATTATGGGAAACAGTTATTTACCTGTACACTTAACTATGTGTCGTGGTTTAAACCCAGTCAGGTAACCTGTAACCCAGGACACTATGATTCCTCCTATGTTGATAATGTGATGTCTACAGCTGGCACACAATTTCCCCTGTATTTAGTGTGGTTGTCTTACAGCCGCATACATCTACTAGTCTGCAGTGTCTTAAGTGATTCCTTCTTTCAAAACATAGTTTAGGAAATCAGGACAACTGCTGCTCAGAAACTTACCTAAAAGAACCCAGCTCCTGGAGGACTATACAGTATGTAACTAGGCATGGCAGCATGGCAGCCTTAGGAGGGTATTAAATATAGACAAGACAGCTGTTCCTACAGAACATGCCCTTCTCTTCATACCTTGTGAAGAGGCATGTTTGCAAATGCACTTACTCACGAAACTCTACAGGTCTGATAAAAATATTTCAGAGGTAAAGACATTTCTTAAAAAACCTGCAGAAGCTGTTTGAATGCATGTGAAATAACCTTTATTTTACCTAACTGTATAACATAATTTAAGACAACACAGGAGCAACTTAGGGCTTACCTCAGTGGGGTAAATTACCTTGCCTTGAAGCTCCATGCTACTACAGATTCACTGCTTCAAGTACTCAAGTTTTTGTTGTGTTTTTTTTCCAACCTCACCATGCTGGAGAGTGCAGTGTAAAACCATGCCCTTGGAAAATAACTAGAAGAATTGTCTTCTCGTTTCAACAAAACTACAAATAATAGCTGAGACTCCTAGTGATTTAGCTGTACTTAAATACAAAGAGAATGCTCTCAAACATCCAAGTGATTAAACCTCATTTCTGGTTAACTGGAATGTGACTTAGGGAGGATAACTTAAGTATAAACTTGAAAATAATTTTACAAAGAAAATTTGAGTGGGATTTAAATGAGATTTTAACTTATTAAAAAAAAACAAGGTTTGTCAAGCTTGCCATGACAGGTTTGTAACTTCCATGCCATAAGCTGAATACTATGAGATAGGAGGAACAAAAAGTATTATGCTGGCCATTTAACTAGAAGCTCTATCAGCACAGTAAAAACCTCTGTAAGCACCAGCTACAGGCAGGTTTAGAGTATGTCAGCTTCCCTGGGCTTCAAAGAGTGAAGGGGTCTGCAGTAACTTTCCGGTCACTGTATGACCTGGGATAAAAGCAGGATATTTTTAGGTTTATAAGACTATCACAAAAGTGGAAGGAAACATTGCAACCTTCAATCTTTTCAACACGCTATTACACAAGTGAGCCTTGTTGGAGCTATTGGTTAGCGAACTACTCTCTCTGCAATTAAGCTCACTGATAAGGAGACAAATATTTTCATATTGGTTTCAGTGTCATTTCTCTATCATTCCAAATTACAAAATAAATTAAAGCATACCATGGTATCTTTTCAGCTTATGTTGTTCCAGTAGCTCTTTAACTTTTCTGATCAGTTCTTCTCTATTTTTTTCCATGTGCATTCTGTCTTTCTTCATTTGTTGCAATTGTTCTACCATCTTGTTTTCTAAAGATATATTTAGTAAGCACCAGGATACTATCAATGAAGATTTTTGTAATGCATCAATCATAACCATATGAAGCCAAAAAAGCCTCCAAAAGACTATTACCTGCTCAAAATATGTTGTGATAGAAACTGCAGTGAAATCTTGCCTTGAACTCCAGGTTGTCATAAGCAGAACAGACTTCCACTAGTCACAACAGGTCAGTAACTTACCTTCTCACTATCCTCCTACTTCACCACCACAGTGGAGAATCCTCAGCAATACTGCTATTGTTTTTTCTTAGCTATATTCTCACTTAAGTGAGCAGTATTTCATTTGATCTCCCCACTTTTCTCCTTTCATCCCCAAGTCCACAAACTGGGTTTTGTAGTGCTGGGAACCTGCCATGCTTTATGAACAGCCCAAAACAGCTGGAACTTTCCCACCACAAACTAAAATTTGTAACAACACTATGAATGAATGAATGTACAAATTCTTTCACAAACCAGGTATTTCTGTCTTCATTAACTATTCAGTCTTGATTGTTATCATAGAATCATAGCACAGTTTGGGTTAGAAGGGACCTTAAAGCTCATCCAGTTCCAACCCCGGCCACGGGCAGAGACACCTTCCACTAGACCAGGTTGCTCCAAGCCCTGTCCAACCTGGCCTTGAACACTGCCAGGGATGGGGCAGCCACAGCTTCTACACAACTTGTACCAGTGCCTCAGCACCCTCACAGGAAAGAATTTTGTCCTAACAGCTAATATAAATCTACCTTATATCAGTTTAAAGCCATTCCCCCTTTCCCTATTACTATGTGCCCTTGTAAAAAGTCCCTCTTCAGCTTTCTTGTCAACCCCTTTAGGTACTGAAAGGCAGCAGGGTTTCCTGAAAGGGTTTCCCTGGGTCCTTCTCTTCTTTAGGCTGAACATCCCCAATTCGCTCAGCCTGTTTTCACTTCATGCAATTTCTTGGAATCATATACTCACTTGCTGTCTGAATTGCAGGAACTTGATCTGGATTTACAGAAAATGTCAGGAAAGGTAGATTAGGAGGTGAAATATATTCTTTTGGACAACTAAGAGGATTTTGCTTGTTTTCACCAGCCTAGAGTCAAAAGACACAACTGTAAGTACATAACCCATAATCCTGAATAGCTCCATTAGACATATGCTCTGAAAGTGGTCTCACTGAACATGAGGGATGTCAGGGATGAATTTGAATTCTGCATATAAGCTTTTTTATTCTGTTACCAGTACAAATGATTACTAAATTACAAACAGATGGACCTCTGCAAATAAAACCAGAACACTGAACACTTGCATCACAGAGAACATGTGGACAAAAGCATAGACTATGGCTAATTGTTCTTGTCCATGTCTACAGCCCCACAAGTCATTGACACTCTCTGCAAGACGAGGAATAACAGGCTAACATTAATAAGACTGAGATAGTTATTATATATGTAGTTCCTGTTAAATTATGACTAGAGTTATAACTTCTGATGATTTCATTGTTGAGAAATATAGTTGATTTTTCTTTACCAAAAAGTAGCAGCGCATGAATTGACTTTTCTCAATTACTCTCAAATCTACATTTGAGAATTTAATCTCTCTAGTGACTTACCTCTCTTATAAAATATGTCTAGGTGGAGAACTATGTTTATTGCTCAATATTACTGAGAATATGTTACCTTGAAAAACATACCTGATTATCCAGTTTTTTACCAGGATTAGCTATAGACTTGCTAGTTCTGTACTGCAACAAGCTAAAATTAAATCAAAGCAGCAAGTGAAAATTTGTGTAATTAATTCCACCACCCCCACCCCCCCATTTTCCTTCATTTATCTGAAGTCTGGTTATGAATTAATATTATCCAAATGTTTTAGTAGAATCATTATTTACTAACCTTTGTTTTTTGCATGCATATTCTGTGGCTTGGTCTTCCATTATTTTAAGAATTCCAGCATCCTGTGTTCTGTCTTTTCTTAGTTTGGTATCTTTTAAGTGGTGATTACTACCCATGTTTGTTAGTTCTGTGACAGGATAGTGATGATCAAAATATATAGATTACACTCATAAAATTCAAGATGTTTTGACTGTTAATGCCTGGGCTTTCCAACCTGTATTAGAAATTTAGTGAACTGATCCAATAAATAATGTTATCTCTGGGGTTTGGAAATGAGTGAATAACAGAAGAAAGAAATAAAGGGAAGAAAAAAAATAAAAACCAAGGTGGTTTTATTTGGAGAATTTGTATGTAATTAGTTGTGGTAACCAGTACAAGAAACATTCTGACAGATAAGGAAACCACTCAGTTATTTCACCCTCCCTACACTAATTCCTTATCTAATGCTTTCTGCCTTTTAGAGACTGAAGATCCCCTACAGAGGAGGGAGCAGCATAGAAAGGGAGAGCAAAATGTTTTGAATTTAAATGTTAACGAATAAATGGTTTTTGCTTCAAAATATATACAATAAGTATTTCAAAATAAAATTGCTGACAGACTTTACCTTTACTACTACAAAATCCTATATCCTTCACCATTCAAAATAAAGTTATGGAAAACTTTTCAGTTATACCTTTACATATATAGATTTGTGTATTAAGTGGTTTCATACATAATACGAGTTAACATGATGATGAAGGGATAGAGCTATTTTTAACAGGTTATGATTGGAAACTGAAATTACTAATAATTCATCCATAAAAACATTTTCTAATAAACTCTCCACACACACCACAAAGAATATGTCATTTAAGTAATATTATTATATTACTTATTATATTATATTAATATAATTAGGCAAATGTATCAATTATTGTGGTGTTTCCCTATATCAGTACACAGTGATAAAGAAGGACTGTAGTGACAGGACAAGGGGTAACAGGTTAAAATTTCAACAGAGGAAGATTAGATTAGATTGGATATAAGGAAGTAGTTTTTTCCTGTTAGGGTGGTGAGGCACTGGAATGGGTTGCCCAAGGAAGCTGTAAATGCTCCATCCCTGGCGGTGTTCAAGGCCAGGTTGGACAGAGCCTTGGGTGACCTGGTTTAGTGGGAGGTGTCCCTGCCCATGGCAGGGGGGTTGGAACTTAAAGATCTTAAGGTCCTTTCCAACCCTAACTTCTCTATGATTCTATGACTTACCCAATTTAAAACTATAGCTCTTTGAAAGACATTATTATTATTTTAAAAATCAGAATATTGTTCTGATAGCAGTATTACAACCCATGCTTTAATTATAGATTTCTTAAAACAAAGCTTTACTCTGCCCACTTTCTAAATACATGCTTTAGCAGAAGGATGACAATAAACAGTTGTACCCTTTTGGTACTTGATGTGATTTTGGGGTGTTTGATTATTCTGGCATTGTTCATCACTGTGGTTTACATGAAGAATAAGAGTGGTTCCTTTGGCTTCATCATTCCACTTAGGAGTGTTATGCTCTTTTTGATCTTGGCTAAGATGATTTTGCTGAGAGGTCTGTAATACCATATCACTCTTTCCAGACTCCAAATCATCTGCAGGATTTGACTGATTTGGTGTGATGAAAGATCCATTGGATCCATTTTGATCTGCATAATAATTGATATTAGAAAACAGAAATGTTATTTTACTGTAAATGTTAACCATAGTATTTATGCTTCTCCTTCATCGTCCTCCTTCACTACATTGGTTAAACTTACCTTCTTCTCTAAGCTGTATATGATTTTCTTGAATCCTGTTGTTATGGTCTTGCTTATTATTTGTGTGCAAAACTGGAACAGGTTCTTTCTCTCCCCATTCCACAGGACCATGCACTTCTTTATTTTCTAGCTGATTACTGCTTTGTATGCTTTCTAAAAATTGTTTGCTTGTTTCAGGTTTTTGTTGGGGAAGACTGGATAATCCTGATTTATGATCAGGCCTGTTAGCTTCTCCATTAAAGTGATGGCTTTGTTGAGTTGATGCTGATAATGCATAAACACCTTCAAAGTATTCCACTTCAGGTAATAAATATAATTCAGGATAAAGTGCCTAAAATATGCAGTATATTCATCAGACATGAGATGACATGTACAATGTAAAAAATTTCTGAAAATGATACCTTAAAAGCCATTCAATACATACATAAGGTGGAGCAAACGACTTCAGTTCCAGCTCTGTTTCTTGTTTTGCTTTCACCTTGGAAGGTAAAGTATGGAAGTGTAACCAATAAAATACTTTTTTATCAACAATGTTGCATATCACTTAATTTCTTTATTCTATCATCCTCTTTACATAGTACATTTTTTCAGAACCAGCACTATTTGTCTTCTGTAATGGCCTCATGGGGAGGAAGGAACACAGACTACTATTGTATTTTCTGACATAGCACTGAAACTTTATTTTGTTTGTTTTTCAAAATCTCAGACCCACAAGAGTGCATGGATGTACTCAATATATTTTGCACTTTCTCTTATGGTTCAAGGAAGCTGATCCAACAGTCACAGCAGAAGAAAGTCACTGACTTTCTTTACCAGTAGTTGCTTCAAGATGAATCTGACTAGAAATGCTGACTCTCACATAATTTTCTCTATTTACCTAATAGTGCAAAATATTTAATGTATGTAGAAAAAAATATCTATACTATCTATTTATACTCTTCATATGATACAAACATCCTTTTAGATTTCAACAAATTTTGTCCTAAAACCAAAGTCTAAGATAATCAATGTAAATTTGTAAGATGAGATGAAAACAAAAACAAAAAAAAAAAAAACAACCAATAAATAAAATCTGTGTTTACATTTAAATAATGAAATTGAACTAAACATGGTGCCTAATTTTATTCTCAGTAATGGCCAGGCAATGCTACTATTAGAGACATGGGCTATATGCAAGAAAAATAAGAGCAAATGAACATTATGTTGGTTTACATTTCTTTTCCACTTAAAGACCCTTACTTGCAAGTTGGGTACAGCTGTTAGCATTGCTTACATTGTTACTGTTGTGAAACAGAAGACTGGGGGGTAAGAAACCAGTCAACAAATATTTGATCATGGAGATATGATTCAATGAGGTTACCATGACCCTAAATAACAAATAAACCAGTTAGTTGGTTTATTGCTTTCCACTTTGTTATAATGTTAAACATCGAGCAACAGTAAATACGCCAACTTAAAATTATATGTCTAACTCATCACTAAAAATCTTTATTTGTATCTACCAATATCTTTAATTCTCTATTAAAGTAAAATATTTTATTAATTCGCTGACATTCTAAAAGAAGCTGGAAAATTTCTCCATTTATCTCAGAACTATCAGTGGGAAAGAAAATACACCATCTTACTTATGGTCATCCAGTTTAAAAGACCTGAATTCTTTGAAGACATATGCACATTTTCAGATTCAGATTGTGTCCCAGTCTTTAAGTTTTTCCACCTGTTTTTTTGCATATTACTCTATATCTACTCTAGTCTTCTGTGTGAGTAATTTTAGTGGTAACTAAAAGAATGACACCAAATTTCCAGCCTGGAATTAATTTACAGGTCCACGAGAGACAGGTGAAATGAGAGGAGAAAGAAGTATTCTATACTTGCACATACGACTTAAGTCTGTGCGTGTTACAAGAAGAAACTTTCAGTTGGACTGATTTTCAAGGGTATTTAATCTTTAGCTATAGTTTCTAAGGTATAAATATACAAAGAATCAACATGAGGAATAGCTATGATTCAGAAATTTAGGGGGTTGATTACATGCATTTCAGGCTGTACTACTGGACTAATTAGTGGAACACATGTACATCCAGAGACTCATCTTTTAAAGGCTTTTGGGCAGGTCACAGCAAGAACCATTAGAGGAACTCTGACTTACTCAGCTACCCTTGTAAATTCTTCAACTTCCATCTTCCCAAACATGTACTGGTAATAATGACCTTAAGGGGATTTTTTTTAATGCAACAAGATTTGTCATATTTAATCCACTGACTTATCAAAACTAACATGTTTTCACTGGATGGCAACTAATTACATATGATGGTTTAAAGGGCGTTTCTAATATACCTGTCCAGCTGTGCCTTTGTATTTGGAGATGTGTTCTTACAGGAACTTACGCTCCGGCATGTTTAAAAAACCGAAATGGTAACAGTGCTCCTGAGGTTATCTCCTTTTTATGTATTTTGTTTATCTAATCTAATCTGCAGGAACGTGGTTGACATTGTAAAACAAAAGAGCATTAAAGAAAACAAGTATTAACTTACCACTGCTAGTCTTTTCCCAACGCATTTTAAAAATCTGAATTTATCTGCAGCTGAAACTCCACCCAGGTACTCTCCAAGCTTCTCCCGTAGCACTCTTAATGTGATGTGAGGAGATACCCTAGAATGTTGTTATTCATTAATACATCTGTAAGATCAAATAATGATGGCTAGTTAGTAAGAGGGGGAAGATAATGCTATATACATACTGGCTTGCATGGACAGAATGACCAAAAATGGGAACTATGTCCTGGAAATGACTACTGTCCAACTACATACAGGCCAGAAAGTCCTTGTGTGCTAGAGTCAGAACATCGTATCAGGTTATGGTAGACTGTATTACAAAGGCTGTCATGACATTAACTAGCAACATTCATATTTTAGGAACCCCATAAAAAGGGATAATATGGAAATAGCTGAAATTTGAAAACTGCTCCTTCAGAATGCTCTTGCTCATCTGCAGATGGGTAACAGAAACATTAGAAACTACAATCATGTGTTTCCATATAGGTGATGATGTTTCATGGGGCCAGTCTAGGACTGTAGAACATACCCCTTCAAGCACTAAGGGCTAGAGAAGACTACATTACTGTCCACTTTAAATAGCAGGCACAGTTCTTTCATTTTGTCTTCTCCAACACAAATTGACAGTTGGGTGTGTGCATGTGTACATGCAAATGCATTTTAAATCAAAACCAAACACTGCAGTGTGAACATTTCCACCCTAATTTGAGGATGAAAGAGCTGATGCAAATATGAATTGCATCATTTAATGTACTACTGGAAACCATGCAAATATTAAAGTAATGAGTTCAGTATAAAAGTCACTGTAGAATAAAAAGCTCCACAGAATAAAACCAAATGTGCAAGAGGCACGCAAAAGCTCTCCAGGATATCAGAAGCAATTCTAATTGCTCTTGTCATAAACTGGGGAACAAATTCAGGCCTGAGACTGCCAATCACCCATGCTGATTGTTAGTATAATACCTAGGCATGATTTTGGCTCAGGCAGCTATCTCTCTTCAAGCAATGCACAGACATAGCTTGGGGGATAGCACATGCCATTCTCACTAAACAGTATGGACAAGAACATGCCATCCCTTCAACTTCGGTCTTCAACTTTAACCTGTTAGGGTTTGTTTCCACTTTCAGACAGACCTATTTGCTTTCATTTCACACCCTATGTATGTAAAACCACCGCCAGTTTCATATCATAAACACAGTACTTCAATGGGCTACAATGATTCCCTTGCATGATTTAAAACACCTTGGACTTAGAGCATCTCCCCAAGGGGATAAATCTGCCTTGTAGCACAGGCATGCAGCAGAGGAGACCAAAGTTTGCAGAGAGGAGACACTGAGGCCACACTGCTTGGTGCCTCCCTCTTACATTTAGCTCCTGTTTATTTCTTCCCCAGCCATTATTTGCCCACACTTGCTGCAGATATTAGCCCTAATGTCAATTATTTCAAATGTATAAAGAAATATGTGATAGATACATAACTCAATACACACCCTTCCAGGGTCTTATGTGAGACCACATATGATCTGTAATTCAGGTATCTCTCATGCACTATCCTTTCTTCAAGCTGATGTCTCAGAGAAGACATACTCCTTCAATTGTCTTCCAAAACCCAATAAATGCAAGCTCTTTCAGAGGAAATTCTATCATGGCACATCCTTCATTGGTAATGCCTGTCCAAAACAGCCTAGAAATCTTTATCTATGTTTTTATGAACAGCAGGGAAAACATCTAAGTAACTACAATGTACCCTGTGAGAAAACTATCTAGGTAGAACCTCAGATATAGGACAGCAATTTATCTGCAAATTATTTGCCTGCGCAATGCCTAGGAGCATATTATGATATATTTCTTATTCTCTGCCACTGGCTAGCAGAAGACTAGTCCTTTGCTTCAGGGTGTTCCTTTAAAGATAATGCAAACTAGAGTTCATTGCAGCTATCTCATCTGGAAACAGCAAACATATGGCTTCTGTGGCGAGGAATGAGGAATAAATAAAAGATCACAGAGGCTGAGAAATCAAGTTCATGGGAACAAGAGCTCAGGGCCACAGACAATTACACACTTAATACTTTCCTCTAATTTCATAGTTAATGGAAGTGGCCTGTACTTAGTCCTAGGAATCCTTTGTTAAACTGACTCAGACAGTACTAGGATTGTCAAGCCGACTGGACAGTGCTATCAACAATGTCCAAACAGCATTTGTACCAGCAAGGCTGTTCTCTCCCCCTCTCCATAGTAAGCTTTTTTAAAATAATTTTGTTTTTAAAGACAGTGATACAATGGCCAGGTGCTAGTTATTGCTAATGCAATGTACTGCAGCATTGCTGAGTATCCATAGAATAATTAATTAGCAATTATTTAAAACTCATTAGAAAGCAACAAATACCCCATCAGATATAAACCCACCTAAGTTGATGCCTCAGAACTGAGCCTCAGGGAAATAAATTTACACTAGAGAACAGAGGGCAGTGACAGATGTGCAATCATATGAAATGATCTGAAGTTACCACTCCAGCTGTAGGCATTTTGCACCTCTGCTGGAGACTAGAACAGCAAACAAAACAGATACATACACTTATTTCCTCTGGTTTTGAGCAGCCTTTCAACAAAAGAAGCTGTGAGAATGAATACATTCTGCCCCACATGCTCATACCTGACTGCTGTCAATCTTTTCAGCTACACAGTGTATTAAGTAGAAAATACAACCCTATTTTAAAGTAGTTAAAACCCATATTCCCCGTAGTTTAAGCTAAATTGTCAGGTTTTGCTCAGAAGCAGACAAGGTGCATGTAAAAGCTCCACTCATCTTTACGTTATTTGATTTTTCTACAACTTGTTATCACACTAGATACACACAGAATTTGTGAGTAAAGTGTTTAGGGGTACAAAAAAAACTTTCAAAGCTGTGAAAGATTATAACTGCAGCTCATTGCACGAGGTTTGGGCCTAGGACATGGGATATTCTTTCACTAATTCCTCTAAACAGCTACTTGAAAGCACACATGGCACATGGTGTTGTGTGCAATCTTTCAGAAATACTACTGAAGAAGAAAGAAGATGTGCTGGTAGTTGTACGGGATGTGATGCTTTGCCTTGAGAAACATGGTTCAAGCTTTTTATTTGGACTGAGAGAACTCAGATCATCATATCCCTGTTCCTGGGAACTAACAGGCTATCCTATCTTCATCAAGCCACTCTGTCTTCAGGCTGGTCCATATGCAAAAAGAACTCAAGACTTTGATAAGTAGGCTCAAGTAGACAGAAAGAATGTAAGACTGTGATTTAAGAACATGAATTATTCTGCAGAAATACTAGCATTGCTCTGGAAGTATGTTTCAGTGGTTTACACCAAGGGCTGCAATGGAGCTAAGCCTGATACAAATCCAAATAAACCTAACACTAGTCATGGGCATCACTTACTCTCCAGAAATTATTGAAGAACAGGTCTCTTCTGACAGATGTAATTGTGCTTCACAGAGCAACAGTTCAACTAAATTATTAAAGGACAATGTAAAGGACCTACCATGTACATGAACCCTAAGACTATACCCACCTTATAAATCCGGCTGAGATGAATTTGCTAGTAAGAGCTACAGGAACTGTATTCAGCTTGAAGTTCCACACTTCTTCTGGGACATAAAAAACATGAAACTCCACCAACTAAATAAAGAACATATAATCATAACTGTAGATATATTATAACCCTCTTATTTTCCCTTATTTTGCTTAGGTGGACTTTCAAATTCTGGAGGCAGGAATGGTTTCTTCGATGGACTAGAAGAGTGAGCACCCATCTGACAGTGATGACTAAATAGTGAGAACAGCAATGAGTAGAGCAGTTTGTGACTGAATGATAGCTGACAACATCAAACTAAGTCACATTAGAAATGCTCTCAGTGGAAATCAGAGAAAAGAGAGCCTGGGCTACGGCTCTATGTCACTATGACAGCAACGGACAGTTTACCAAAAACACTTGATACTCTGGAGCATGTCCTGGTTACATAAATACTTCAGCTGAAATCCTGCCTTTGTTCTTCTTATAAATAATGCAAAGTCCTGAAAGCTGTATCCAAATAGCACCATAACTTGACCTTGCCAGAAGAAAAAGAATTCAAAATATTTCTGGCAGTTCTTAATAATATTAGTTACCTTGGAAGCACAGAAATGCTCCTGGTAATGGCTGCAAAAACAGTAACTAAGCACGCTCTGAACAAGGTTCACTTAGACTGCGTTCAAACCTGTGGCGGGTGTGGGACTGTTAATGTCCAGATCTTGATACTTTTACTGAAAATTAGATGGTATTGATAAGGATGAAACATTTCCCATAACTAGAAGCCATGGAAATAAGCTGTATTACATATTCCAGCAATTGTTGTGTTATTAAACTTAACTAGAAAATTAGAAAATGTTACTAAATGTACTAGAAAACAATAATTTCTATATATGCTATGTTAAAAGCACTTTTTTCCCCTCTCATGTCTCCTAGAAATGGTGCAGTGTCGCTTCTCGTAATATTTTATATTTTTAAATGTGAAATCAAAAAACACTTCATGGAAAAGTACAAGAACTCTCACCTGGGATGTCTGAGGTCTCCTTTGACTGAACAACATGTTGCTCCCTGTACTTGATCACAGCAAATGACAGGTGGGCTTTATAATTTTCTTTTTGAGTTAATCAGTCTTTAAGAATGAGTTTCATGATTGATGATGTTACAAGAGCAGTTACTCCATTAATATCCTTTATTTTCACTTACTGTTCTTCTTTCCATTTATGAAAATGGGAAAGTAGTTTCTGTGCTGAAACGGAAAGTTCCAGCTAACTGCAGACAAACAAGACTCAACCACACCTTCTACACAATGAGTATCACCTAAGTAACCGGGGAACTGCTAATCACAGCCCTGAAGCTCCCGCAGATCTGCGCTGGAGTATTTTCTCTTACCATTTTCTCCCCTTTCATAAAGACTCTTTGATTGCATGTGGTTTTCTACACATTGTACTGCTTTCCTAAAAACAAAGACCTAAATCCCCACAAAATGGGATTCTTGCAGGATCTGTGTTTATCTCTGATAAAGGGACAATTATTGTGAACTGCAGCCAAGCCACATGTACAGCATATTGTGCTGGCCAAACACAGTATTCCAAGCAAACCTGACTGTTCTGGGTGACCATGCCAGAAAAATCCTTCCATAAACCATGGTTTTGCCTTAACCTTTTTATGAGTTTCCTCTCTTTGGAGGCTCTTCCAGCACCTCAGAGGTTACAAACCACCTGATTTTCAGTCTGCTCAATGCCTCACTGTTGTCCTGATCATCTTGCAGCTCTCCCTCATACTCCTGCTATTTCCAATTCACTTTTTCTTGGGCACATGTGACCAGACCTTCCAGACAACCTTCCAAGTCTCACTCTGGCTCCATGAGGTGGAAATAAGATTTCCCCATGTCAGCAGAAAGCACCTGCTTACAAAGGTCTTTACTTGCCCCTTCACAAGTACACCACACAAGCTCTCACAACCAACCTCACTGTAACATCCCATCTTTTCCCCAGTTATTCCCAACCAAAGACACAGCAGGTTTCAGCACAGGTTCCTCCCGTTAGTCCCTGTACACATGCAGGTTACTGCACTTTGCATGACAACATGCTTTGCCCCATGCCATTAGCCAAGGCTTCACCGTCACTCCTGGGCACATTTTGTGGTGAACACCCTTCACCTCTAGGCTGCTGTCAAGACCCGAACATGCTGACAGGAGCAAAGTTGGTAACTCCATTGCATCTCAAAATAAGCTCCAAACTAGTAACTCTCCAAGATTCCCCACCTTGGTCCTACCAGTCTTATTTTAAACCCACTTTATAGACGCATGGGGAAGGAGGCGTTTCGTTTCTGTGCTTCCAGGCGGTGCCCCCTCCCGGGCACACCGAGCTCGCACCGAACACCCACTGCCCACAGGGCATCACACCCGCCCGCCAGCGGTCCCGCAGCGCCCCCCGCGGCACCGGCACCCCCGGCCCTGGGCGCGGCGGCCGTTGCGCAGGCGCCGCCTGGTCGGAGAGTTTGGGACGCGCCGGGAAGTTGTGCTGGGTGTGCAGGCGCTGCCGCTCCCGCTCCAGCTCCCACCATGTCGGGTTCCTCCAACGTGGCGGCCATGAAGAAAGTGGTGCAGCAGCTGCGCCTGGAGGCCAGCGTGACTCGCGTTAAGGTGAGAAGCGGAGCTGGGACGGGGCGGACGTGCCGCCATTACACCGCCCCTGGGGCGCGCCCCACGGCGCTCCTCGGAGGCTGCCCGGCGGGGATGGGGCTGGGCAGGGTCGGGACCGCCTGCTCCGACCTACCTCACCCCATCACAGGTTATAGCCCACGGCTCCGTCGGGCCGAGCAGAGGTTCGGGGTGGCTGCGCAGCCGCCTCTTCTACCGCTGCCGCCGCCCCGGAGCTCGGCCCGTGCGAGGCCCGCGTCGCCCCCTCGCTTCCTGCAGCCTCCCGGGTACCCGGAGGCCGGTGTGCAGCCGAAACGCTCCCCGGGATGGTGGCTGTGCCCTTCCCTTTAATTTCCTTTTTCTGAGAAGCGTCTTCTTCCATCGTTCTCTTGGGAAAGGGCCGCTAGAGTAGGGTTCACAACAGGTTGCCCCGGCTAGCCTGGCACTGTAAAATGGAGACTTTGCTGCAAGACGTACCGAGTACATTTAACTCGTGCGGTTTGGGGTTGAGATGGGGCCCTGCCAAATTAAGGGAAACTCTGGGCAAACCGCAAGTACAAGATACCAGTGAAGATGCTACTTTCTGAAACTTTGATCCGTATTTTTTACAAGTTCAGAGTTACAATAGAGAAAAGAATGACAAAGAGCTCTTACTGCCTTGTCTTTAGGTACTACCTACCAAAACCACTCTCTCATCATTAGTATAGGTTTCCAATGGAAGATAAACTAGCAGTTCAGTCAAGTAGAGCATCTTACACTGTAAGCTGTATTTTTACACAATTTATGTTAGTACAAGGTTCTTCATATATTTAACAAACCCATCTCCAAGATGTTGCTCATCTTTCACTCTTCAGGCTTGAAAGATTAATGTGAACATTTTCCAAATTGTCACTCTATTACTGCGCAAATTCTTAAACCAAAAAAATGACAATGGAAGCACTGTATAAAATCTAAACAAGCTGTACTGCAGAATGATTAGCAGTATTCTTTATACTTTTGATGTAGTTACATCCTCAGTAACGAGTGGTCAGTGAATTCTAATGCCAACTTTTATTATGACTAGGTTTCCCAGGCTGCAGCAGACTTGAAGCAATTCTGCCTGCAAAATGCACAGCATGATCCCCTACTGACAGGAGTATCATCGAGTACAAACCCCTTCAGACCCCAGAAAGTTTGTTCATTTTTGTAATTACATGAACTACTTCGGTATTTTTCAGTGGTAAGTTATTGAATTACTATTCAAAAATGGTTCTGTCATTAAAAACAGCTGGCTTTAACTGAATGAGACTGCCTGTATTAAAAGTATTCAGAAGAGACATCTGACTTCTGCAGCTGGTATTGGTCTAGATCCCCATTTTGAGCTCCTCCTCCCCCCCTGTTCTGGTCATAGCTCTGTGCTGGACACATGCTGTTCATAAGTATTATGAGCAGTATTTATGTTGCAGGCCTTCCTTCTATCTGTCTGTTGCTGCAGCAAAGTAGTAGTGGAGCCAGCTACTACTGTTAGGACCAACCTGGTTGTGCTGTATTTTCCTTCTGTGTAAGGGTGTTACTTCCCTTTTTGCATGTAGAATTACTTGCCTGACAGCATACATGGTGAATCCTGACTGTGACAGATAAAGCAAACTTTCATTCTTAAACTTTTAAAGAGCACTATCAAAGATGAGTGGTAGCCTCCAAGAGCACTGTCCCCTTACAGGGCATGCCCTCTAAGCCACAAGGAAAAAAGAATTTTGTGAAAGCCCATACTCCACTCACACAAGCTACTACATGGCTAGCAAGTTTAAGTTAAATGGAAACACTTGAATGCTCATTTGACTTTTCATTCCATAACTTTTATAACTTCAGTAGCAATACTGCTATGACTATGAAGACTACTCACCTGGTATTCCTTGGAAATTCTGATTAGATTGTAGACTAACCTTTTAGAAAGGTGAGTTGTAGATCGACAGTAGTCTCACTGAAACTCAAAATAGTTTGCTATTTTGCCCTCAGTAAACGCATGATAATTTTACCATGTCCCCTCCTCCCCACTGCCCTTTGATTGGGATCTGTTGGTGGTGAGGGCATATACATTATTTCAAAGCATCAGATACGCAGTGAACCATAGTGCACAATCCTTACACATCTTGTAGTGAGCCTTAACCTTAAAGAATCCTGGTTTTGTAGCTGACTTACATCACCCAAATAATTGTAATTTGCTAGATTTGCATTGTGATATTTAGGCAGCTTTATAGAAAAGTGACCACAGTCAGACTGGGTTGTTAGAATTGTTCTTTAAAACTGTTATCCCCTCAAGCAGACTGTAGAAAACTTCTAAAAAGTTTGTGTATAAACAACGTGGTTTGTGCTAGTAATAATAACAGTATAGAGATTGATGCTTAACTATATACACTTCCCCCATTGTTTTGAGCATTGAATTACAGCAGTGAACTGAAGTCTGATTTAGAGTTCTTGCAGCTTTTAAAGTTATTTTTATTGTGAATTTTATCAACTATTCTTATTTAAAAGATTTTATTCTTGGGCACTAACTTGTGTTCACACTACTGTAGCATCAACACCAAGCAGTAATTCAAGGAAATCAGATCATGTGTAAGCATTATAAACTGCTAACCTATAAAAAGACAAACTCTACTTTTATCAGTGACGCATACTTGCCCACTGAGGTTTGCCAAGGTCTAGTAATTCCTGGGTGTGGATGTCAGGAAATAACTATCCTCTATCTTGCACACGCAGGGCATAAAAGGCTTATTATTTTCTTTCTCAACTACAAGCCTTATCTTCCATCTTTCTGAATTTGGAGCGGAGCACTTACTTCTGCTGAAGTTACAGGCAGAAGTCGTAACAGCAGCTTAAGTTACACTACCTATACGGAAAATGTCTTTGACTTTTATCTCTTGCAAGCACATCCTCAAAATAGGCAATTTCTTAGTTGTAATCCTGGTGTTTTCACAATGAACCCATGGAATTCATGTTTACAGTTAGTACCACCTCTGTAGAGTGAAAAGTGTAACTTGTTAGTTACAGACTTCCCCTGCTTTTCAAAGGCAAAGTAGATACCTGGCATTTCTATAGGTGCCAAGTGATTTGGAACAACTTTTTCTGTCCTTCCACTTTTCAGTTCTTTTCCAACAGCTTTGATTATCGTTTTGTGCCCTTGGGCTTCATGGTTTGAAAAGTTTATTCTATAAGCCAATAGTAGTTTCCTAAGACAGCTGTGGAAAAAAAAGAGGATTTTGTTTTTTCTAAATAGCAGTACATGGCATACTCTGAAGGTGCCTGTTCTTAGAGTTGCTTTATTTAGAACTGATACTTTTCTAACTATATTTTGTTTTTTATTTTCAGATCTTTTAGCATCTTTTCCTAGCTGCTGATGTGTGTATGGGCAGAGTGCCTCAAGGAGTGGCCTGGTTTGAAGTCTGTACAAAAGCTTAGCTTTCATGTGCCAAATCTAACTGTAAAATTGCTACTGTCGTCAAACTTCTTACCATCTACCTCTCCAAATGAACTGTATGCTAGTAAAATACTTCTGTTTCATAAGGGAATCAGTTTTATATGCCAAGCAAAAAATAAAAGTGTCTTGACTTAGTCTGGTCTTGAAATTACTGTAAAAAGTTGATTAACACCTGGCTACGTTGACACCTCACCAGTTACTGCATCACTACAGCAGCTAGGGAGTATACAGAGGAGTCTGTCCTTACATATTCCATGCTGCTGCAAGTTTTCCTGGGGTCTTACAGAACAATGAATATTCATCAGTACTATATTCAGAAGCATAAAAGAAAAATAAAAAATAATTCAACTATACAGCCTGTCCCATATCATAGATGGGACAGAGTAATTTTATCTTGTTCTACCCTAATAGATGACTCTATCAGCCATCTGACTCTTTTAGATGAGTATGAAAAAGCTCTTACTATAGCTGCATATGAAAAAGCAATTCAAAGAAAACATCTTTAGCTGCCAGTGAATGTGTAAAACCTAAGGCAGAACAATATTCTGCAGATAATACCCACTCAAGTATAGCTGTGAGGCTGAAGAACCATATTTAAAGTTTTAGTGGGGAAAACCCTGCTCAGAGACCTGACTGTTCAGCTGAGCAGCATTTTTAGATGAGACTGCTTTATGGCCTTATGAATTCTTTCCCAGTGTTACTTCTTTTCAATTGCTTTGGGTATACACCTCTTCTAAACAGGACATGTACAGAAGAGATACCTTTAAGAGTCGAATGCATTTTTGTAACTTCAGCAACACAGCTGTCTTATGCAAGATGTTCATGAAATAAAATACCACAAGACTTCCTTGGTCAATACTGGATTGCATACAACCTTCTCAGTGTTCTCCAGATAGGAGACTATTTTTGGAAACCTATCACCATACTGTAAGTCAGAAAGAGGTTTAAAATATTTCTGTCTTACCTCATAAATGAAAGACATCAGGGTTTAGCTGCTGAAGAGAAAAAAAAAAGCTGTATAACAAATATTTTATTTTGAGAATATCTTTAAACAAAATATTTACTGTCTGATGTTACAAAGTGTAATCTATCTACAGCACAGCAGCAGTCACGGCACATCTTCAGTGATAGCTAAATTACAGGCTGCTTTGGCACTGCCATAGTTTTTCCTGCTAAACTGGAAAACAGTCACTGTCCTCCTCATGTTGGATTAGCTACAAACATAGGAAGAAAGATGCATCCTACTTGATGTGCTCCTGTAGAGTTTTAATGTTTGTATCCGCAGACAGATACTGTTCAGTATCATTATCATTCATTAGGAGTCTCAGATAATCCGTAGTTCGAAGCAGTTGTTGTATTTCTGGCCACCAGCAATTGGCAGATAGCTGTCCCTTACAAGTGAAATTTTCTTCTATTTGTGTCCATTTCTCGTCGCTGAAATTCAAAAGAAAAGTTACCAACGAGCAAATTCATGCAACAGGATACAAACAAGGATGACCAGTTTATAGTGGGGTAGGCAGTGAAATCTGTCACAACTATACTATAGTTCATCGAATCCTTAATAGTCACCTTTTCAAGACTAACAAGGGAAAAGAATTAAGAGATTAATAGTTTAGAACTAACAAACATGCAGCAGTTCTCTGTCCATTACAGTAGACAAAGTGTCTTTAAAACAAACAAGCTTATCCATTTCAGGGACTACACCAGGAGGATTAACTTCTGGAATAGCTTGGACACTCACTTCTAAGTTTTGCCCATGAACTGTAATGCCATGGTAGAAATTAGTGGAAAAGTAATTTATCACTGCCTAGAGTAATACTTCCATTTTTGAAGATGTACTGATGTCAGTGTTAATTTCCACTCACTATTAAGAAGTGATACTTACTAAGTAGCTTAATCATTTTTACATTATGATCCTTGTACTCAACCTTGAACAAAACCAGGTCTAGTCAAGTTTACCAGGCTTCCAGTAATAGCTTATACCAGGAGAGCATTTTTCACATTTGCTTATATGGTGTATGTTAAAAAAACTGCACTCTGCAAGTAAGTAGTCATGCTACATTGATATTCATCATCTTTGCTATTTTTATTTTTTACTCGCTATATTGCTTCTACTTTGCGTATTTCTCAAAATATACCTCTAAATACTTCAGTTAAACATGTACTGAGAACTGCATTTATACTGCTTTTTTAGGCTCAGATTTGTGGTTACACTTCATGTCAGATTTAGCCTCCCTCCCCAAGCAGGACTACTTCACTAGACATACCTTATGAATCCATTCATATTCACCAAATTTGGAATCAAAGGTTCCTTTTTGAAGAGACCTCAGCTTTAATGTAAAACGTGGCCCAAGTTCTTGAATTCCTACTTTCTTCTCACTCTTGAAGATATATCTTGGGGAAATAAAAAATAAAAAAAAAAACTTAAGAAGCAATTTACAAGAACATTTGCCCAGAGGAGCTGTGGCTGCCCCATCCCTGGCAGTGTTCAAGGCCAGGTTGGACAGGGCTTGGACAAACCTGGTCTAGTAGAAGGTGTCCCTGCCTGTGGCAGGCTGTTGGAACTGGATAAGCTCTAAGGTCCCTTCCAACCCAAACCATTCTGTGAATCTGTCTACAAACATTCTCATTTGTGAGTTTTGTGGAAAGCATCACCTGTGGAATCTGAAAAAGATGTAGTCTCGCTGGTTGTGAAATGTAGCTACTTGTCTTCCAATGAACTGAGGATCATGTGGGAAGAGAGAGGCAAACATGCGACCAATAGAATGGCCAAGCCGTGTTGTGAAATTATTCAGGATTACTTCAGGTACGTGTTCTGTGGGCTCTTTCCCTTTTCGCTGAAATGAAAGTAACAGGTAAGAATGCAAAGAACAGATTTAATACAAAAGGATTTTAATATATTATCAAAAAGGAATCTGAAATAAAAGGGGGAAGACAACCATGGCCAGCCTCTCACAACAGGGCTAGTATTATTAAGGCATGTTTTTATATGCCTCAAACAAACTTAAGTTCATATACAAGTAAAGGAGCAACTAGTAACATCAGGATCTTTGGTTCAACAATGTAAATTGAATGAAAAATGACAAATAATCTTACATTTCCTCTCTCCTGCATCTATTTACACTCATGGCAGCATCTGTTACAGCAAATAATGTCCTCTACCTGCCACAGGACTCTTCTCTATATTAACGCCAACTAAGAGTGTATAGGATTCTTATTAAAGAAGAACAGTGAAGTTTAAAAATTACTTATTTCAAATGAGAAAAAAAAAAAAAAATTTTACTGCAAATTATTTAGGGCTAAGTAAGCAATACTTACTACAGAAGAGGTAACAAGGCTGTAAGAGTAAGAAAAACTAGGTTTACTTTAGGAACTACATCTATTGAAATCTTTTATCCCTTTGTATACTTTTATACACATCCTATTGTGCGTGTACTTGTATACTTCTAGTACACTTTTATACACCCCCCCTATTTGTGTGTATACTATACATTGGGTACTCCCTATTGATGTAAGGTTATCAGCTGCTATTTATTTGCATGACTGTAGGAACACTTGTCAGCCAGTTAAAGAAATTCAGCAAATAACTATGCAAATGGAAGTGTTTTGCTTATGGAAGTAGACTATACTAGTCCTTGGCCTCCTGTCAGCTTACGAAAAACAACGTTTACAAGATCAGCTAAATGGTACAACAGTGCAGGTTTGACAGTTCAAATAGACTGAACATATTTATTAATAAACAACTGACTACCCCTTGGGGTTTTTTTAAGTTTTATTGGAGTCTCACCTTTATTTCTTTACGCAACCGGACACTACTCATTCTAAAATGAGCAGTTGGGCCATCAGGCAGATGACTTAAAACAAGACCATCTGTTCACCGAGTTAAAAAAAAAAGAAGGCTGGTAAAATTCAACATGTAGTTTATAGAAGAACATTAACTGCAAAATGCAGTATTAAAGTACATCCATAATCCATGCCTGATTTACAAGGTTTCATTATATTTTTGAACATAGTTTCATAAACTAGCTGGTGTTCTGAAGGATGTCCATTAAATATTGTTTGTAGCTAACCAGTTACCATTTATCGCTTCTTCATTTATCAATTAGTAATGTTTTATCTAGTCAGCAAAACTAAAGGGAATTTCCTGGTCAGAAAAACTTGTTAATTAAGCTGTTAAATTTATCCATGCATTACAAACTAAACTAAAAAAGCCAATACACTTTAATAATTTCACATTCCATTAGCCATCAGATACACAAGTTGGCACAGTGATTTATAACAGTAGTTACACTGTAAGCTGCACAGTGAAGAGAAAAAAAGCCAGAATAAAGTAGATCTTTGATGCACACCACAGAATTACTTTCCTTCCCTAACAGGCCCAGGGCTAGTATATCTATTCTAATAAATGCACAAAAGGATACTTGGTATTTTGCGATCTTCATTAATGACTATTAAATCCGTGAAGTCCCTTGCAATACACTGTGGAATAATTCTTTTCAAAGCCAGTCCTCTTCGATAGTAGACATGTGAGTTAGGTATAACAGTAGACAGTTGTTCACAGAATCTCACTGTTCTCTGCAAAACAGGTGAGTTAAATTGCAATGTGGTAATTAGAGCAACAAATTCAAGTATTAGGAGAATGGAGGGTTGCTTGTTCCAACTGGCTGCTGATGGTATGTTACCAGCTTCTCTATAAACATATGAAGACAAGCTATTAAATTACTTTGTTCAGTCAGTGGAAAAGAAAATTACTCGCAATAAAGACTGCAGCACACCAAGGATATTTTGGTTATTTTTAAAGGACTTTTTTTCCCCTCCCTTCATCACAGTAAACCAGGAAAATCCCAAAAGCAAAAAGTTCACATTTCAAAATACAATTTTGAAAATACTATTACATCAGGTAGTATTGTATGACTTTCCAGATAAACTATTTGAGGTGTACTTTCCCTATTTTTAAAACCACTTCTTTTATGGTTCTTACAAAAGTCAGTAATCTTCCAAAGTAGTTATTGCAGGTAATTTGCATACAAAAACATATGCATGAGGTTTGGATTCTGTTATGATGGCACAAGCAGTTCTAGAGAAACTAATAGATTACCTACATATACAAGGTTATTGATGGTCACTACATAAAACAGCACAAAAAAGTCCATGTGAAAGCTAGTATTTTAAAACTTTCATTTCCCAATCATAGGACGAAAACCTTGACATCTTACAACCAGCTGACTGCTTCGAATGATAGAAGTAAAAGATACATACCCCACGAGGTCTGTCTGATGTTGTAATAAGAATTTTGGGAACTGTCTGTCTGTTGAAGTATGGTGCAAATTCATCAGTTGCTTCATCAAAAGCAACCTGGAAGAACAGAAGTCTCATTAATATACCGTATGTGAAATAATTGAAGAGCAATTGTTTGATACGATCTAAATTCTGATTTAGTTAAGAAAAATTTCAATTCTTGAAATTTACTCTATAATTAATCATCACAAGGCATGTAGGGTTTGCATTTGTAAGAACCTAATGTGATGAACACTGGCAGGTTATACTATCAATAACAGTAAATTAAAATTATCTCATAAGATAATGAAAGAATGACATCACCTCTTAAGTGAACCCAGCACATGTAAAAAGTAATGAAAACCTTAACGGGAGAGCGGTGAACGTTAAGTTTCATCAGTCTATTTAATGACACTTCTTGGAAAACAAAGGAGAAAAAAAAAAAAAAAAAATCACCACCCCAAACAACGTTTAACGTAACAGCACATGCAGAAATTAAGCAGTTACCTCTTCATCATTGGGATCTACAGTTGTTTCATCGTACACTCTCTGATTTTCAATAGTCTTTGGTATGGCTTTTGGAGGGGCCTAAAATAAGTAAGTTCATTAACTTATTACATCCATGTGATTTTTAAGTGTATTGCAAAACCACATCCATACTGCCATGATACAGTGTACACTTCTACACAGAACTAGAAGTATTATTTGTTACATGTCAGCTCTTAAAAAACAAGTTACAATATCACCTTGGTTAAAAACAGGCACTAGTACTGGGACACCAGGGAGCATCACAAAGAGAAGTACTGCTACCACAGTAACACTGCTTGATTTCAGTCTTATTAAGAAACAGGCTTCCAAAACAAAAAGAGGGGAACTTTCTATCCACTTCTGTGGAAGAAAAAGCTCTACTTTTCAACAGCAATGCATTTTAGCCTTGACATCTACACCTGAACAACTAGTAGCCTATGTTTACCCCATTTACTTGCACTGCTCTTGGGAGATTATGATAATACAGGAACTTACAGCTGTCAACTGTCAAAACACTTTTTGGAAGGAAAGGAAAAGAAGCAAACACCTTGTTAGTGGCTAGGCTTGGAAACAACTCAACAACTGGTCTGGGCAGGGTTTTGGCCAGATCTGACTGTTTTAATTTAGATAAAAATTACTTACTAGAGGGTAATTCTTAACAACATCAACACAGTACAATAGCAATTACATTGGCCAGAAATTACTTTTCAGGAAGGGCCTGCTTTTATGCCCTCATTAGCCTGAAACTCACCCTGCCCGCCCACAGCATCATTTAGCTCAGTACCAACGACATTCCCAAGCTCAGCTGTTTGATACCTCCACTACACAGCACAGTGCCGCTGAAGGCTACCACAGCCAGCAGGCACTGAGACCACTTCTCCACTGCAGGCCCCGTCTGACTCGACACTGAAGAACCCCAGCACAAGACTGAGATGAAGAATTATCACAGAGGCGAGCTGCCCCCCCGCCGGCGCGGAGTACCACGTCCCCGCGGCGGGGCGGCCTCACCACGACGCGGGACCCGGAGACCTTACTTTGTCTCCGAGGGCTTCTCGCTCTTTTCTCCGCTTCTTCTTGGCGGCGAGTTTCTCCTACCGAGAGAGGGAGAGCGGTCCGTTAGCCAGACAGGGCCGGGCACCCCCCGCCCTCCCGCCAGGCCGCCGCGAGGGGCCCTCCTCTCCCCACCTTCCTTTGCTGCTGCTTCCATCGAAGGAACATGAAGTGCCGCCGCTGCTTGTTCTTGATCTCGGACACGCTGAAGGTCGGCGGGAAGAGAACCCGCGCCGGGGCCGATGACCCGGCATCCTCGGGCACCGCGCCGCTGCCATCACCCGCCATGCTGCCGCCGGAAAGGCGTTGACCTCTCACCCCTGACCTCTGCCCCGCCCGCTAGGAGAGCACATCTGCGCCTGCGTTGAGGCCGCTGGCAGAAAGGGCGCTTCTGCTTCTGCGCACGCGCGGAGGGGACAACCTGGCTGCCGGTGGGCGTAGCAGGGGCGGGGCGGTGGTTTTGCCCGGGGGGAAGGTGTTTTGGCGCCGCCGGGCTGGAGCTTTTAACGCTGTTTGGAAACTGCTCCTTTTTACCCCATTGCCGTCATGTTTCGGCCTCGGTGCGTCCAGGAGGTGTGGCTGGGCCTCGGCGGCGGTCGTACAGCGAGTCAGAGAAGGGCCCGGCCCAGTCCCTTGCTGCTGCGACGCGGGGCGGCGGGCTGAGGTACTTGCGCAGCCTGTTGCTTCGCTGCGGTACCCTAAATGGCTGAGCTGGTTGCTCAGCAGGGAGCAAACCTGGAGATAAGATGAGGGGATTGAAAAGAAATTACTACTAAAGTGTAACTTATAATCAGGGGTAACAATACTAAGCTTTGAACAAACATGACACACCGGCGGATTTACATTAATGATAGTAAAAGCATCATGACCCAGCAGTGTTTTCCCATGAGCATACGTTTCGCATTTCACAGTGGGTTAAGCTGTGGGAAGCATCTGTTTGAAAGGAACCCCAGGGGGGGTTTGTGGTGATGCTCCTGAAAATCATTTTTATTCCATTAAAGCCTGTTAAAACTCAGGTGAAAATACAAGAACCCCTACAGCTAATGAAAGAGATTTAATTGAAGAAAAGCTAGAAATTAGTTTTTCTGTTCCTGATCTGATGTTCCAGCTTAGAGGTGTGCAGGTGTTGCTGCACAGTAAAGGCTACTCTGGTGTATAGAAATTGAGTACTCAGTGATTGGGAGAGTGATGGAAGCTGTGTTGTTAGAGGCATTTTTAATCCCAGACTGCAAAATTCTGAGCCTGAGTGAGATTGACTAGTTCCATGTGTCCCAAGGATTGTCTTAAAGCTTGGAAAACATCTAATTTTATATACAAATACTATTTTGTATTACTAAGTTTCTCTTACCAGACAAGTGAAAAAGAACTCTGTTAATATAAACGCGTGAAGATAGTGGAAAAAGATCTAGAACTTGAGACATTGTCTTAAACAATGTCTGAAACCTACTGCTGTCCTATAAACAAATTTAACTCTGTAGGTTGCTTCTCTACCTACAGGTTATTTCTACTTAACATAGATGTAAATGAAAGATCAAAAGCCTCATTATGCACAATCCCCCGTTTTTCTGGCTTCACTCCCACTTTTGTCAAGAGAAAATATTTCAGCTCTCCTGGGTGCCTTAAGGATAAGTAGTTTCCATGGTAATTAAGGCTTGGGGATTTAGTTGAGAGTGTGTTAACCGAAGACTTTCTGTAACTTTATCTCCCTGGCTGATGCAAATATCTGAGGATGCAAGGGCACCTCCAAAAGTCATTAGCAGAAATACTCAGTGCTGTACTTAGTAGACCTATTAGGGAGTTCTTTGTAGTTCCAGTTGGCAATGGTGTTTTTGTCGGGATGGTTGCAAACTGATGTGCATTGTAATGCCGTGAAGCTCACTGAAGTAGTTGTGTATTGAAAAAAACACATTCTCTTCCTCCCTCCCAGCAAAAGAGAAGGCAATCTCCTAGTATGATTCAAAGACTTTTCTCCTAAGGTCTCACAGGAGCAAAATAATGATATGCAATAATACAGGAACTTTCTAGGGCAGGGGAGGGGCAATAAAAAGATGCCAGAAGCACATTGTGGACTTCGTAAAAATAAGATCACTAACAAAGTACAATCATAACTTCAATAGAAGGCCCAACTAATAAAGGCATTCATTGCATTAGTTTCATCACAGAGAAGGTTCCAGGGATTTATGCTTATTTTAACTACAAGCTCTGGCTAAAGTCCTACAAGTTCTGCACAAAGTTGTATTTTTTTAAAAAGTCATAGAATCAAAGAAAATCGTAGAATAGTTAGGGTTGGAAAGGGCCTTAAGATCATCTCGTTCAAGCCCCCTGCCATGGGCAGAGACACCTCACACTAAACAGTGCCACCCAAGGCTCTGCCCAACCTGGCCTTGAACACTGCCAGGGATGGAGCATTCACAGCTTCCCTGGGCAACCCATTCCAGTGCCTCACCACCCTTACAGTAAAGAATTTCTTCCTTATATCCAATCTAAACTTCCCCTGTTTAAGTTTGAACCTGTTACCCCTTGTCCTGTCACTACAGTCCCTAATGAAGAGTCCCTCACCAGCATCCTTACACGCCCCCTTCAGATACTGGAAGGCTGCTACGAGGTCTCCCTGCAGCCTTCTCTTCTCCAGGCTGAACAGCCCCAACTTTCTCAGCCTGTCTTCATACAGGAGGTGCTCCAGTCCCCTGATCATCCTTGTGGCCCTCCTCTGCACTTGTTCCAACAGTTCCATGTCCTTTTCATGTTGAGGACACCAGCACTGCACACAATACTCCAAGTGAGGTCTCACGAGAGCAGAATAGAGGGGTGGGATCACCTCCTTCAACCTGCTGGTCATGCTCCTTTTGATGCAGCCCAGGATACGGTTGGCTTTCTGGGCTGTGAGCGCGCACTGAAGCCGGCTCATGTTCAGTTTCTCATCAACCAACACCCCTAAGTCTTTCTTCATGGGGCTGCTCTGAATCTCTTCTCTGCCCAGCCTGTAGCTGTGCCTGGGATTGCCCCAACTCAGGTGTAGGACCTTGCACTTGGCATGGTTAAACTTCATGAGGTTGGCATCAGCCCACCTCACAAGCGTGTCGAGGTCCCTCTGGATGGCATTCCTTCCCTCCAGCATATCAACTGAGCCACACAGCTTGGTGTCATCGGCAAACTTGCTGAGGGCGCACTCAATCCCACTGTCCATGTCAGCGACAAAGATGTTGAACAAGACCAGTCGCAACACCGATCCCTGAGGGACACCACTCGTTACTGGTCTCCAGCCGGACATTGAGCCATTGACCGCAACCCTTTGCGTGCGGCCATCCAGCCAGTTCTTTATCCACCGAGTGATCCATCCATCAAATTGATGTCTCTCCAATTTAGAGACAAGGATGTCGTGTGGGACAGTGTCAAATACTTTGCACAAGTCCTGGTAGATGACATCAACAGCTCTGCTGCTGTCTATCAGTTCCATAAACTAATTACAATTAATGCAGCATTACAGGGAAACTGCCTTCTAAAGGAGTTGCCTGGTTAAAAACAAAACAAAACACTCCCCAACACCCCACCCCAAAAAAACCAAACCAACCAACCAACCAACCAAAAAAAAAAAAAAAAAAAAAAAAAAAAAAAAAAAAAAAACCCCAAACAAACAGAAAACACCAATAGCTTTGATTCGTGTAAACCAGCAAGTAAGTTCACCAGTGGAGTCAGAACTAAGGAACTTTGAAGGAGACCTTCCTGTACATTACCACTGACTCAGCTGCGGTAGTGGAAGCACCATTTTGGGTTGTGTCAGTGGAGCACCGGGGGCGTTTCTGCTGCTCTCTCATTTTAAACAATTGAAAAATATTTTTGTGCTTAAGTTGAAAGGAGAAAAATTCATCTGGGGAAAGGAAATGGAGTAGGAAAATCTTCATGAAAGATGAGAGAAAAAGGGTAAGGTGCTTCTGGATTCAAGAATTTATTAGAAAGAGAACTGGTTTTTGGCAGGTTTTTTTTGTTTATTGGTTGGGGATTTTTTAGTAATAACCAACATTTTGCTATTTTCCTGTTTTGTTTTTCTTAATTACATTACCTGAAGGGAGAGAAGACATGCTACTTGTCTTCAGGATTCATTACACTGAACAGAATGCCCCAGAAAACACAGTGCTCCAAACCAAGCAAACTCTTGTCTATGTTGGAAGAGAGACAAGACCTACAGGCTTCTTTGTTTCTTTCTTCCTACAGAATACTGGTTTTCTCCTGAAAAAATAAAACAAAAGCTGTTGTATGTTTTAAAATGGATTTATTTTAACTGCAGTTATGTTGTTAATATGGCAAAGCAATTTCCCTTGGAATCAGTGTGCCAGAGTTCTTTGTGGTTGTTGTTAAAACAGATAACCATCAATTGGTAATAGTAAATTGAAGATTGCAAGTTTCATGGGCACAGTCTCTGTAATATCTCAATTGTGAGAATTCTTGGTGTGTGAGTAGAGGACTAATTTTCCTCTAGAGCAAATCCCCAAAGTTACACGATTGGAAACAGTATTGTCATGGATCTAAAATTGGTGAGGAGAGGGGAAATGCAAGGAATGTGAGGGCACAAGAAAACACAAGAAAGAAGTGAGATGGCTCAAGATTCCCTCAACGGTTAGCTTTGTTGAGGTCCACGTTTATGGCCCTCAAAACCTTTTACAACATCCCTAGGCCCTCTGGACTCTGTTGGTGGTGAAGAATATGCCTGAACTGTTGAAGTTAGTGCTACGTACTGATAAGCAAGTGAAGTCAGAGAGGCTCATGCATTTAAACAGGCAGCAAAAGGCAGCATAGAACAGAAATGCAACTTGGAGCCTTGCAGTGTGGGTGCTTGCTGTTGCAGCAGGCACCCTTTGTTCAGCTGCCCAGGAGGCCTAATTGACAGGAGCCAGGACTGAAGTGTATTCTTCTTATTCTTGCATTCACAGCTAGCTCTCCCATCCTTTCATGGTCCTGTGTAGGTAAGTTCTACCCCAAAGGTCTGGCTTTTGTTATGCCTGTAAGCACCTCAGCCTTGAGACTGCAGAGCGGTTAGTACAGCTTTGATTGTGTCAGAGCCTTACTAGGCCCTCAAAATAGATGTTCTCTGCACTCTTGCTTGCAGCCTCTCTCTGTAAGCATCCCCAGGGACTGTCTAACCACATTGACTGTGTAGCGATTAAAAATTAGTGATAGTAGCTTTCCTTAACTGGCAGTTCAAAAGTTATTCACATTTGATACAGAAGACTTTCTAGCCTCTGGAGATTGACACTCAACGTCTTTCCTTTCAGTACAATCAAACCACAGGCCTGCAGGTTTTTCAGAGGTGAGAACTGTGCTCATTCTTCCAACTGAAGCTATTGTTGCATACAGAGTAAGATGCTGAAAACACTAGACCAAATATCCAGTGGTTGGGTCAGTGTCTTAGAGGAAGGACTGTTGGATTCCTAGCTAGGTTTCAATCCTCTCCCTGTAGTTTACTTTAAACAGTTATGCAGCAAAGCAAAAACAAGCTGTAGAGAATGGATTGTAACCAGGTTCAGTCTCCAGGTGTGTGCCTTCATCACTGGGCTGAAGAATCTGATTCCTTTTACACCTCTGTCCTGCTGCTCTCTTGTTTTTTGCCCAGTGAAGAAAAGGTAGTGTGGTCTCACCACCCTGGTGGTGGGAGACACTCCATGTGGCAAGGGAATCTGTTTGAGCCCACATCTGTTTAGCCGAGGAAATAGTTGAACATGGGCCCACCACAGTATGCTGCCATAAAAAAAATGGACACCTATACCATCACCGAGAGAAAGCCTGTGTTATGTTTTGCAGGGAGTCTGGTTCTGTGATGCTTCTCACGTGTTACTGTACCTAGCCATCCAGGATCTCTGCTGTAGAAAAGTCTCTTGTTTATCCAGCTAAAGGCATAATCATGAAGTAAATGCTAAACTGCTTAGCTCTGTCCACACTGAGGCATACCCAAAGCTATTTCTCCAGGGGAACATTATGTAGGGGAGCAAAGTAAAATTACAAGGTGCCTATGCAGGAACTGTGTGGGTAGTTTCCAAGATCATATATTTGGAACTTATGGGCTTGCATTCCTCAGTGGATCTTGTTTACAGCCTTTAATTTCAATATTTTCAGTCACCTAAGGCAATCTCTCCAATGGATAAAATGGGGATCATGCTCAGTAAGGTTGGGTATTATTTAGCATTTCATGATGAAAACTAGACCTTACTATGTTCTCTCAGTGCCTGTCCTCATCCTGTAGCACAAAAATTAATTATTTCATATGCTTTTCTGGGTTACTCTTCTTTTAATATCTGAGCTGTCTACAGACATTAAGGTGCTTATTGGAAAGAGTGTATTATGTCAATTTGCAGATGGGAAAATTAAATTTAAACAAGTTTGTCAAAACAAAATTTATCAAAGGTATCTATGACTTTAGAATGCCCAGTGTAAGACATGCAAAGCTGGATATTGCGAGAATATTTAACGCCATATGTTCAAACCACAACTGTGTTCAATTAGGTTCACAATTAACTTCACCACATTCAGGATCATTCTAGATATCAGATGCCAGATATCTCAAGTTCAGCACCCAGCAAATGAGGATTGCAGACTTACTGTGCATCTCTAAAGTAATTATTGTTAAACTACAGGAGAGTAAGGAGAACAAATGAAATTTTGTTAGTCAGTTTTCATTCTGTAATGCCCTCAGTCTTCAGAATTTCTTTATGATCTCTGTGGTTTTTACAGATCTTTACAGTGTATAAAGTCCTAGGTTTAAGAAAGCCAACAGTGGTAAAAAAAAAGCAGGCCCCTCTGAATAGCAGCTTTAATTTATGGAGTATTAATACTCCCTCCCCCAGCAGGTATCACACCAGGACTGAGAGCACACTCTGTTATCTCATCTAGGTCCTTAGTGAGGATATGAAGAGTTGTGGCCCCTGCATGGGTCTCTGAGGAGCACCAGTAGTAACCAGCCATCTTTTTGTTGGACTTTGCACTGCTGATCGACACCCATTGTACTCCACAGGGCAGCTGATTATCCATCCAGCTTGTGTAATATTTTTCCACTCCATATTTCACCAGTTTGACTGTAAGGGTACTGTAGGACACCATTCTGAAGGCCTTCCTGAAGTCAAGGTAAACACCTCTGCTGAGTCAGACTTCCCATCAAAGAGTGGCCCTTGGTAAAGCCACCCTACACCAGCTGTTCTCAATCGCCTTTGTGTCCCTCAGGTGCCTGGAAATGTCTTCCAGGAAGATTTGCTCTACAATCATCCTGGGGATGGAGGTGAGGCTGACAGTCCCTGACTTCTCCATCCTGCCCTCCTTGAAGTTGCAAGCTTAGTGTAACCCTTGTGCTATAAAATGCAAAAGGCAGTGATTACTGATGCATTCAAGTGGTCTGTGTCCAAATCTCAGAGTGTGCATGTATGTGCATGTGAGAAAGAAAAAGAAGCAAAGCTTTCAGAAGCCTGAGAGAGAAAAACTTAAATAATCAAAAAATGAAGCAAAGGAGAACATGTAAAAAAAAAAGTATTTTATGTGATATTCTTAAAAAAAAATAAGTCTTGCAAATGTATTCTTTAAAAATTATGGAAACCATACCATGGAGACCAGTAACGAGTGATGTCCCTCAGGGATTCGTATTGGGACCGATCTTGTTCAACATCTTTGTTGGTGACATGGACAGTGGGATTGAGTGCACCCTCAGCAAGTTTGCCGATGACACCAAGCTGTGTGGTTTGGTCGATACGCTGGAGGGAAGGAATGCCATCCAGAGGGACCTTGACACGCTTGTGAGGTGGGCTGATGCCAACCTCATGAGGTTTAACCATGCCAAGTGCAAGGTCCTACACCTGGGTCAGAGCAATCCCAGGCACAGCTACAGGTTGGGCAGAGAAGAGATTCAGAGCAGCCCCATGGAGAAAGACTTAGGGGCGTTGGTTGATGAGAAACTGAACGTGAGCCGGCAGCGTGCGCTCACAGCCCGGAAAGCCAACTGTATCCTGGGCTGCATCAAAAGGAGCATGACCAGCAGGTCGAAGGAGGTGATCCTGCCCCTCTACTCTGCTCTTGTGAGACTTCACCTGGAGTATTGTGTGCAGTGCTGGTGTCCTCAACATGAAAAGGACATGGAACTGTTGGAACAAGTCCAGAGGAGGGCCATGAGGAGGATCAGGGGACAGGAGCACCTCCTGTATGAAGACAGGCTGAGAAAGTTTGGGCTGTTCAGCCTGGAGAAGAGAAGGCTGCATGGAGACCTCATAGCAGCCTTCCAGTATCTGAAGGGGGCTATAGGAATGCTGGTGAGAGACTCTTCACTAGGGACTGTAGTGATAGGACAAGGCGTAAGGTGTTAAAACAGGTGAAGTTTAGATTGGATATAAGGAAGAAATTCTTTACTGTGAGGGTGGTGAGGCACTGGAATGGGTTGCCCAGGGAAGTTGTGAATGCTCCATCCCTGGTGGTGTTCAAGGCCAGGTTGGGCAGAGCCTTGGGTGGCACTGTTTAGTGTGAGGTGTCCCTGCCCATGGCAGGGGTGTTGGAACTAGATGATCTTAAGGTTCTTTCCAACCCTAACTATTCTATGATTCTATGATTTTAAATTCCAGTGTCTGCTGCATGTAAGTGTCCAGTTTTAAAACTGTTTAAAGTTTAAAAAATTACTTTGCAGCTGCTCTGTGGATGTCGACACAAATCTTAACTGCGTAGTTATAACCAACATTACAATAATTTATTCCCACAGGACCTATCAAGATGGCGTAGCTGGCCATTATCCTAATCTGGGCAGATCAGCTTGATGAATACTGGATGCTTAATTTACTACAAGTCCGTCAGCACTTCTGGTTAGTTATTACATTAAAACTACTAGATAATGCAGTCGTCTGTAAGCAAAAAAAAAAAAAAATTGGAAAAGATAGTTTGGTAGAGCTTCAGGTGCCTTGTACAGAAAGGTGAAATACTTCCCCATTCTATAAATGAGAAAATTGTAATTTGATTCATTTAGACCTTTTGAGCAGTTTATGCTATAGCTACCCATGGCAAAGTACTGAAGAAGCATCTAGTGCTTCCAACATGGTATTCTGCTGAATCGATGTTGCTGCTTTTGGAGATCACTATCTTTTCCTAAGAATTGTCCTGTAAAAGGGAAGGCAGTCAATGGCAACATTTCATCAGCTTTGTGGGTATGGAAGAACTTGAGTTTCTTGAGGGGTGTGGTCCTCTTTGTAGGAAGTAATGATAGTATCTTTTTGGTGGTGGGAATTACACATCGCTTGGGCTACCTTAATAAAACATTCCTTCATGTACTGAAGGAGAAAGGGTTTATCCAGCATTAGAATATGACTCATTTCTATCCAGATATTTTTCAGAATATGCCACATTGTGCTTTTATTTATTGACTTGCTGTTATTTCATATTAAGTCATACTTGTGCTGTAGTAGAATATTTTCACTGTAATAAATAGAACTTGGTACAGCAAACAATTTTGCTTCTTTTTCTGCTTGCCCTAAGAATTTTCTCCCCGTTCAAAATCATTGCAATGTAATTTGTAGTTGTTACTATAGAAACAAGGTAACTAATTTGTTACAGAATAAAATACCTGAAATGAAACTGTTGTTCCCCTTGCCTATCACTTTTAACTCTATGGTATCAACACACATTATCAACAATTAAGGAAAGTATATTGCTGAAATAGACTTCTATTTTAATTCATTTCAGTGTCTGGCTATATTAATCTTTAGCTCTTAGTAGATACTTTACATTTTAAAATAGGATCATTTTCTACTTGGCATTGTTAAGAAGTCAGAAGTATTTAAAAATGGCTAATATTAGTTAGTTTACAGTTTTGTAAGATAATATTTGCATTAGAAACAGAAGTTGTGCAGTGATGCATGATGAGGATTTGTTCCACATTGTTGCCAGAATCTTTGGTAAGGTGAGCTAATTTGAATGATGTGCATTTAAATATAGTTAATTGCAGGCTAATATTTCTAGGAAAGAAAAATGTAGATCAGTTATCTGATGGAGAACTGTATGAAGAGTAGGGATACAGAAAAGCAATTAAGAGCACATGGAAATGCAATCCTTGTGGATAAATGTGGGGAGCGCACTGTAGCAACAGAGATTTTGTCGGTGGAGCAGTATGTCTTGGCCTGATACCGAGACAAAAATTGCAGATCTTGTTAAGCAGAACTATATGGTTGATTTGGGATCTTGAAACCCTCCTTATAGAAGAGACTTAAAAAGCTTAATCTCTTTAGTCCATCAATTAATCACATAAGAGCTAACTCGCCTGGAATTATATAAATAAAGAGCATCATTGTAATCACAGAAATCTTCACTTTAACAGACAAACCTTTAAAAGATGTAGCACTTGAAAGCTGAGTCAAGAGACTTTTTTTTTAATTAAAAAAAAAAACAAAACTAAAACCAACAAAAAACTAACTACACTGGAATAAAAAAAAAATAAAAAAAAAAAAAAAAAAAAAAAAATTAAAAAAAATAGGCCTGTGAAGTATTCCTTGTTACCTGAAATCTTTAGATCAAGAAGGTGGATTTTTCCAAAGGAAGTGTTCTGGCTCTTACAGAAATTATATAGACATCACTTGATCCAATTGTCACCTGTATTGTGCAAAAGGTCAGGCTGGAGAATCAGGAGGCTTTCTTCTCACTTGGAAACCTGTGATGCTATGAAACATCAAAATGGAGAAAAACCCCAAACCTTTAAAATGCTTTATAAGAATTTCAGAATATCTGCCATAATACTCAAATAGTATGTGGTTAGACACTGAAATGAATGGATTTTTAAAATAATTCAATGTAACAGACATTTTAAGCTCCATTACAGGGTGTTTTTTCATGTTTGTATTGCTAAGTTTTGATAAATAATCACTGGAAAATTGCAGTATCTCTTTTATTTAAGGCTACACAGAACCTTTTCCCTCATGAGATTCTGTTTCCTTTCCTCACTGGGTTATCAGAATTTTTAGGACTGATATTTCCATGCTGGGTGTTCACTTTCTGGAAAGCATACTTTTGTATTTGGTAGTGTTTATAACCAACATCAAAAGCAAAATCACTAAAGCTAATAAAAACACACACTAATGCAAGAAGCAGTTCCAAAATATTAGACAGATCGCTGGCATAATTTTGAGATTTACCAGGAGATTTCCTTCTCTTTTATATATAAACTCTAAGTGGCAGAATTTTTTTTATGTGTTGATAAAATATGAACAAGCTTTTGGATGTTTGTAAGAGCTAATCACAAAATAACAAAGCTAATGAGCACTGCAAGACACTTAGCCGGCAACATATAATAATCCAATGTCAGGTAAACTCTTTTTTCCAGTATGCATATGTAGCTCTTACTAATGAAACTGAAGCAGTACCTAATTACTAGTAACAGAAGATCACTCGCGTTTACCTCCCACATATAGAGTCACACCTTGCCCTCCAGGAAATCCAGAGAGCTTCCCAAGAACTATTCCTAGCTCTGGCCTAGATTTCAGCATTTTACAGCAGAAATTCATCAGAGCAATCATGTCTGGTGCACATGGCTGAACTGATTGGAGAAATTAAAATCATCATGAAATCCGGTTTTGAGTTATACTTTTTAGTAGAGTCTTTTATTTGGTCTACAGAGTTCAGCAATTTTGGTGCTCTACCCAACACAGACTGATGCCAAAAGATATCGCTGTTCCTGAAGTAGGAGAAAGAGGACAGAATCAAAAGCACCAATTCAGTACAAGTTAGTGTACAAAATTACAAGGAAGAATTACTTAAGATACTATTTTCCTTTGTCTATATTTTCCATTTGATCATATTTTCCTCCTGCTGGGAAAATACTTTGTTTCCGAAGTTTGTGAGGGATTACCTATGAAAGGGAAGGTACAAATGATTACCTTTGCAGGAGAGAGTTAGACTAAATGGTTCAAGCCCTATTTTTTTTGTTTCACCAGAAGAGTTTCAAATCTGGAAAGAAATTATAGCGTTCAGTCTGATATTGGGATTGTATCCACCAGCTGACAATGCATCCCATTTGCCTCCGCAATCCTACTTCAGATGTAAATGTGCAGTACTAGTGCCAGTACAGGACTCAGGAGACCTGTCCTGTTCTCAGATTCCTTCTTCACAAATACTTCATGATAACTTCCTGTAAGTCCCTTTGTGCCTTATTCTTCTGCAGAATTAGTGTGAAAGCATTTTTGCCTTTTATGGATATATAAGCATAATTTATATTCTAGAAAGAAGAACAATGGCCCAGCAAATCTCACAGGGAGTCCTCTCCTGGGACTGGAGTTGGAGTTGGAGACCATAGTCGTTACTTCTCTGACGTGGTGACTAGAATAGGGAATTTAGCTCTTGATTGCCCAAGCCAGTAAATACTGAGAAAGAACAAAGAGGTTCATACTTCCATAGCTGGCAGTGATGCACGGTAAAGTGGGATGCTGTAGATGGGCTTCATGTCCTAAATTCAAAAAGAGTGATGAAAAATTAGAGGGATTTCATAGAATAGACATAAGACATGATGAAAGGATTAGGATACTCTCCTCAAGGATTTCCACCTATTTACCTTATCAAAGAGAAAGTTAATGGAGGCCTTTTACATACCCTTCTATGTACTAAATATCCATTTCAAAACACATGGCTTACCTTTGGCAGACAAAGATCCAAGACATGCAATCTTAATTTGTAGCTACCCAAAAGTCACCATTGAGAGGGTTACCAATAGTTATGGTAACTTTGCTGATGATATTTATATCAAGATGTGATGTTTCCCCCTTAAAATGATACAATCTAGTTCAAACAGGAACTGGTTCAGGGAAATCTGCTTTCCATTACTCAGGACATCAGACTAGCAGATCACACAGGTCACTTCAGTATTTCTAGTTTGTTAATTAAATAATTTATATAAATTCATTTTAATGGCTTCTGAGATTGTTAACGAACAGCATTTTTAATGTTTCATGTTTGACTGCAGCCTTACCTGATCTCAATTATTTCTTACTGTATCTGGGTTGTGGGACTTTGTCATCCTACCAGCACCTCCACCTTCATCCCTAAGGATTGCATCATTATCTTGTTACACCACCTGCAGGGTTGATATTGTTGATACGATGCTAACCACAGAATCATTGAGAGATGGAGCAATGGCATTGCTGGAGATCCAAACAAAACTGCACACAAGGTGTTAATCAAGACCAAGTTCTGTTGTACTTTTAAAAACTTAACTAGAATGTACTGCTCAGATGATTGTAGTCTCTTTGCAGGTCTCCACTGAGGATTTTTAGCATGTCATTCCAGATGTTTTTTTACAACTAAATGTATCATTTTCTAGGGTTTTATACAGGCTGAGGCTGATACTTAAAATTTTGTTCTCACTTGTTCATTCATCTGTATTTTGCTTGGTAGTTCTGGGAACAGGCTGTCACCCTGACAAGGATGAGCCACATCCACTGGCCATGCTGTTGTTTCTCTGCACACTCTGCCAGCTTTGCATGGAAAGCAGCCTGTCCTTAGTACCACCTCATGAGGAAGCAGTCTTTACTTTTGGGGACACAACAATTTGCTTTCCTTTGGGCTCAAGATCTTTCATTTCATTTTGCCTGCTGGCAGATACTAAATAAGATAATTTTGTTGCTTCAGGCAAGATGTCAGTCTGGTACCCCCATATAGTGGTTGTGTTTCTAGGTATTATCCTACTTCAGGAAGAGGCAGGCACTCCACAACTTTCTGCAGTTCAAAACTCTTTGAAAAGTGATTTGCACTCATGTTTACATTCACAAATTGTTTCATTTTTCTTATTTAAAAAAGCAAGCTGCAGAAGATAACCCTCTTCTTTCTTTTTGTTGTCCCACATTTTGTTGCCAGTTAATCTCCTGTTAGCTTCCTGAACCATCTGGCCTTTAAATACTTCTTACATTTCCAAGATTTTTTAACAGTCACCACTTAAAACTTCAGTGCTACTGGATATTCCAGTGTATTCTCAAACTGAGCTACTGTGATTTGGAAAAGACATATACATATGTATAGTACTAGCAGAGGACTGTGTAGCAGAAACCAACCTATGTACTTGGGTTGAAAAGCATTTCAACAGGTTTTAAGAAAAGCTTTGTTACTAGGTAAAGGCTTAGCATGAAGCCAGGATAATCTTGTGACTAATAATATATTAAAGTCAGAAAAAATTGTTTAGGAGCAGAACTTGCTACAGTATACCAGAAAGGAACCCGCAGAAGGAAGGAAATGAACTGTTTGAGTCTGTTACTGGTAAATACTATTTATTCCTCCACCCATAGGCATACATCTTACTTGTACCACTACTACACATCCTAGACCAAACATGAGAACCATAACGCTTCAGGGAGCTAAACATATAAAACTCCCATGACAGAATGAGCTCTTGGGACAGAGCTGCTAATGAGCAATAAATAATGCCTGAAGACTTACACTTAATAAAAAGGATTAAACCCCAGCAAAACCCCTACCCATTATCTGTAGATTTTGTACACAACATGGAAGATGTTCCAGTTGTAAAGGATAGCCAAGTCAAAGTTGCGCAGACAAATGTAGTTCTGTATTCCCTCATTTTGAAATGCTTTATTTTACATTACTGGATCTCTTCAGTTATAAGTTTCTCTTTATATATAGCATGCTCATACATCCATATACAAGACTTTTTCAGCATTAAGCCATCTGGGACACAGTGCTATGGGAGTTTGGAATAAAGGAATCCAAATATCTGTTCTGGTAAAAGTGCTTTCTGTTCAGGCCAAGAGTTGTTTTTAATATGCCTAAAGAAGAAACAAACAAACAAACCACAAAATGTAGATGTAGTTATGGTGAAGTAAGCTGGGGCATGTAATCTCTGCAATGGAGGCTGATGGCTGAGCTGCATAGAAAGCCAGTCATTTGGCAGACTCTGGGGCATCTGCCTTGACAACCTCCTTCTGGGAGTACCCAAACCACAAAATCCGAAGCAGTAACAGATACAAACTGTATCAGCAATCAAAAAAAAAAATAGCCTAGGTTGCTTTTTTTTCCTTTAATAACAAAACCATGAGTTAGAATAGAGAATATTGGCAAAAAGTGTCTACATTGTAAAGGCTTAAGCCTTTGAATGAATTAGGTCCGATTTGCAGGGCTGTCGAGACCTTGCCAATTGCATAATTTCCAGTTGTAATTATGAGATATTGCTGCCAGAAAAAGCTGACTTTCCTTTTGAAAGCCCAGTCCTGGGAAGGTACTGGAAAACCAAGACTCACCTTCAGTATTTCTGGCCATCCTTTAACAGTTTCTCCGGATGGCGTAACACTGGTTACATAATTGCTTTGCTAGAGAGCTTTTGAAAACTGGTCTCTCAAGCTTAGAAAACCTGCGTGAAGAAAGTAATAGTTATCATTCAGACTTGACGCCAGACTCTAATTACTACTTCAAACACAAGAACACAGCATCAACAGGATTTGTTTTAATCTCTTTGGAACACTGCGGTAGCCACACCTACATCCTCTTAGAAGAAACGTATTTCTCTTTTCCTGAATACTTTGCACAAACACGTATTGCTGCGTGCAGTGCATTCGTAACTGTCCAGAGTTCAGCTTTTCTAGTTTTTTACTCAGCTGATCTCGTTGTCATGCTTCATACAATACTGCGTTTAAATTACACTAAGCTTACTTCAGATGCTGTTACCCTTCAAAATTTCCCTTGGTTAGGAAAGATACTGTGCTGATGGTATACGTGGTAAGGGCCATAAAGCTACTCGGTTTCACTTTGCCCTTGCCACATTGGTTTAACTAATCTAATCAACTCGGTTGTGCTCAGGAGCATTATGTTGAAGAGTGTCACTTGATCGCACGATGCGCTGGGCTCATATACCCAGACAAGACGGGGGCCAGGAAATTAAGATTAGTTTCTTATCTGCAATGCTGTGTTTCACCTTTATTGCACTATCTGTCTAGCTGTCAGTCATTTTAGCTAAGCCCACAAATAGCATTATTATATGATTTTCAAAGCAGCCAAACCACACACCTCATTCCTCATTTCTTAGACTGATTGTATGCACGCTGGTTGTTAAAAATGAGGCCACTAGACACCAAAGGAATTTAGCGTTAAAGAAATACCGTGTTTTATTGAAGAAAATATTGAAACCCTAAATTCTCTGTTCCTGCAAGATCCTGAGCAGTTCTCACTCTCTCTCTCTCAAAAAAAAAAACAAACCAAAAAACCAAAACCCAACAACCCAAGTCCCCAGTTGTATCTTTTGACATAAAATACAGGTCTGACTTGCAAAAAGCACAGGCTTTGAAATTTTCCTATAGTTTTCCAATACAGGCACAGGCTTCCTTAAGTTTAACATATAGAAAATATGTGTGAACTTGTATTTTGTGGTTTTCTTCAAGGTTGCCCATAGACCTCTCTACAGCCAGGGACTGAAAATCACTGCCATGTAGTACACAGACATATTAGCATAGTAAACGTATTTCTTTTAAAGGGGCTTTTCTGAAAATGTTTGTAGTTTTCTTCTTGACATGACCTGCAGTGCACCAGTGGTGTGGATCCCAATGGAATATAATCTGAAGTTACTGAGAAAGCCTTAGCTGGGGTACACACTCCCACAGAACATTTCCCCAAAACACCTACCATGGTTTGGAGTTTGGTTTATTTGAAAGAGTCTGTGCTGTCAGACTGATCTTGGTGATCAGTTAGGAAGAACAGAGGGGGACTTTTCTTTAAGGAGCTAAAATAGGACTCTGAGGAGCTGGGTGTTTGTGGGGCAGATGGACTTTACCCTTAAAGAGTGTAACAACCTCTCCATGTTGTACCTTATGTACATTGTCATACAGTGACTTGATAGTGTGTTTTATTATGCAATCTGAGGATTGGAAGAAGCATAAGGGGTCATCCAAAGGGAAGAGAGGGGAACTACTAACGCTGTTAGCAGAATTTCTACTTTGCAGTACCAAAACAAGACCTGCAGAGATGCTTGTGAATGAGTTCCCTCATCTTCGCTTTACCATGTTCGTTTTTCACAGCACTTAGCAGGCAGAGTGCACCCAGGACATGTTCTTAGTCCTCGAGTAAGATCTTGAATCTCCCTGGAGAAGACAGTAACACAAGACAGGACTGGGGAGACACAGCATTCAGTCCTCATTCTGCCAGAGACAGGCTTCAAAAGAACATCTTAAGTAACTGATATGTAAAATGACACCTATAAAAGGGATATAACTTCTTCCTTATTTGGGCACTGAAAATAAAGCCATGAACAGCAAAAGAGACAGTGTTCACTGTGAGGAAGTTCCTCTCTGCCCAGCTCCTGCATGGTCCTGCTTCAGAGAGGTTCTTCTGCCAAAGAAACTGCCCACACATGTAGCTGCTCTGATGTCCGTCCTAACAGCTACACCGGAGCACCAGGGACAAGGCTGTGGCCAAGCCAAGGAGGTGGAACTCCTGCTGGGGACATTTTGACAGTGTCGGGACTACACTACCATCCTCTAAATGCAGTTTGTGTCATAGACCACGAAAGGTTCTGATTTTATCCTTCAGGTTTCATGGGTGATTCCAATGTCTTTGAAGTTCTGTTCCCACTGAAGATGAAGGCAAATTCCCACTGAAGATGAAGGCAAATTCCCACTGATATTAATGGGGTTAGGCTGTGTCCTTGTCTCTATTTTTGCTGTTGTTTCCTTTGTTGCAGAAGACCTATTCCTTTATTAAAGCTTTGCCTGGAGGGGGGAACAAAAGCCAGGTTACTAAACTAATTATGAAATATTTACATTTCTGAAGCCAACCCCTTATGCCTAGCTCCTCCTCTGATATTAAGATGACACTTTTTATAGAGCTACAGCTTCTATACTGCCATTACTCCTCTGTGGGATCCAAGACCTGGAGGTGACAAAACAGCAGGCCACCATGAGCCAAGTGACGGTAAGTAGTATTTAGGAATGCTTGCTGATTTTGACTCAGTGCAGTTAGAAACAACTATGTTAGACCAGTGGTGATTTGCTTAGTGCTGGATCAGAGAAGAAACCAAAAATGGTATAAAACTGGGGAGGTTTCTAAGCTAAGATTGATTTTTACCAAAGAATAAAAGGCCTTATGTTGCAGGTATGTCTGTAGTAATAATCTTGACAGCAAACTGTTAAAGGCATCAATTTGCTTAGCACTGTTTATGTTGGTTCTTTTGTATCTGTACTTACTTTTTTTGCCTCCAGTTCTCTCAATGCCACAAGAATGAATGAAGCTAGCTTTAGCGTCATCATTTGTAGTGAAATGATCTGCAGTTACGCTTGTGGATATTTTGCATGTCTTTTTTCCATTGTATTTTTGTATTGACTTTAAACCTTAATAGTAGCTCCCTTTTTTAAAAGCTAATGTTCAAATATGTGTGGTTCAAACTAGTTAGCTTAGCTTATGAATTTCTCCCACCTACTTTTACATATTAAATGCTTCTGACTTTGGTTTGCCCCACCTCTTGTAGGCTTGTACATAGGCATGTAGTGACTTTCTCGTCAGGTGCTGGTTTTTTAATACTTGACTAAGCCACTTATGCCTTTCATTTTTATCTCTCTGAGGCATAGCCTATGGAGACTATATCTGTAACATGGATTAATGTTAAATAATTATCATAGTAAATGAAACATCCTATTAACTGTATTTCTGCACAGTTAACTCCTAATGGTTCTCTGTCACCAAACTGCAGGTCTCTTTCCTTCCTGGTGTTGCCCATCCTAATTCTCCTTTTGCTCTTCCCTTGCTTTTTTCTTCTCACTCACATTCAGATGTATTGTTCCCTCTTCTCCATTTCTCCTGCTCCAGTTCTGTCTTTGCTCCTGTTTCCCTGGTTCTTCAAGTCTTGTGGCAATAAAAAGGCAGGTTGGTGAGCAGCTGGGAACAGAACTGCACTAATTGTCCCTATTTGCTGTGCAGCATTTCTTCAATGGTCTTCCTTTGCAAAATGTCCCATGCAAAATTGTCAGCCCCTCATTCTCACCTTGACTTACATGAAATAAATATTTGGAGTAGTTAGAAAACAAGAGAGGAAAAGTTGCAGATTCCATTTTGCACAATGCCTAGGATTTACATGGTCAGTATGTGAAATGAAGTCACTGAGAGCAGAGAAGGAAACTTCCTGAAATGGGCATTTTGAGTTCTCAGCATGAAGTGGTGGATAGTGGTGATGGGCATACTCATCCTAGCGCAAAAACACTTGTTTAGATTGCACTACAGCAAGAGAAATACTGATTGTTGTCTGACAGACACTTAGCCCAAAAACGAAACCAGAAAAAAAGACAGGCACAAAACAGCCTTGGACCTAAATACTCCCACACTTTACAAAGCCAGAAGTAAGGAACAAAAAGAAAACACTTACTGATAATGGCTGTTAGTGACTTTTTGGCAGGTTTTGGAATGTAATGGGAAAACCCTTTACTGCTGTAATATGACATGTTTAATTGCGGGGATTAATACATGTGAAGACAGATTTTTGGGTTATTGTATGATGATGCACAACTGTGTAGCTAATTTGCTTACAAAATTTCTATGATTAATAAATTAGGCAACGCTAGTACAAGTGTACTACAGTGAACTGCTTGTAGCAATTGTCAGCACTCGAGCAGGCAACATCAAATAATATGCTCTGCTCCGGCAGAGCTTTGATTATCTGAATATTAGTTTGCAGTTCCTAAGCTGCAAAGTGATCAGAGGAGGGGAAGAATGTTCCTTCTTTTTATCCCTCTTACAGGAGAATCAGAGTAATCGCCAGAATACCTTGTGTAGAAATGGCAAACAAACTCAACTGATAAAAAATAAAATCAGGAGGATTTACTAAAAATCACTCCAGTGGAAGTGTAACGCAGCTTTTTATAAAAAGCAAGATACAGTCTTTCCAAGTGTCCTAATGTTCTGTATTCAATAGTTTGAGTAAAATGAACATATCAAACATGCATAGAATAGCATACTCCATACTGGGATAAATCAGCTCAAAACATAAAGATAAGTATACAATGAACATATTATGAGCTAGCTCCTGCCCAAGGCAAAGATCTGAAAGTGCTACAACTGAATTCTGAGTTCATATGCAGCTTCTGTTACTGTATTCTCACCAAATTCATGAGGATTATGCGAAAATTCAGCAAATTAAGCCTTTAATCTGGTATCTCCAATATCAATAGAGATGTGTCAGATACGGCTAAAATACTTAGGCTGTCAGGGTATCTAGGAAACACTGATATTGATATCCTAGCTTGACATTTCAGATCAGGCTTTCTGCCTTGTGCTATGCAGAATTTATTCCATGCTAAATGAGGGTTTTTTCCGTGTTTTGCCTAGCATGTATTTGTGTTCATCCCCACTCCCATCTTTAAATTCCTGTCTTTTTAAGAAATCTCTTATGAAATTAAATTGTCACATCATATTCTTGCATCACACTCTGAGCACAGTTAGGCTTTGGGTTATGGTGAGCTTTCAGAAGACACTGCCAGCACCACTCTGTGTCCCGAGTATTTTACCCAGGGCATAGGCAGCTCATATGTTCTGAAGCAATTACTATGCTAAGTACCCAGTGATTTATCTTCCCAGAGACTGAAAATAAAGGTATAAAAGAGATCCACACAATGATTTATGGGCGTTAACATATGGGCGTATGTTTCTCTGGGGATAATTAGGTGACTATGCTAATAACAGCAAGGATGCTTTGATACATTAAAACAAATTCTCACAGTGATGTTCCTGAGTGTTTCATTACTGTCAGGAGTGTATATATTTAAACAGGAGAGAGAGATGAGAGAGGCCCATATGTGTTTGCAAAAATAACCCTCTCCCTTCCTGCCGCAGGCAAGCAGAGGAAGCCCTGTTTGACACAGGCGCTTGCATTAGGTGTGTTCGCTGCAAGCTTCCCTTTGTGGGAGCAGAAAACTGCACGCAGTGTGCTGAGAGGGGAGGGGGCTGTGGTCTGTAAGGATGCCTGGAAGAATGGGCACTACTGACAGGGAATCAACCAAAACCTGCTGGGCTTTGCAGGACTTGTGTACTTCTAAAAGTGCAACCTAGCACGCTCTGGAGCAGACTTTGTTCAGACATACACCTGCAGAGCTCCATGACAACTCCGAGTGCCAGGCTCCGTGCCTTGGAGAAGTAAAGGTTCCCAGCTCAGTCAGGGAGGTTTCTCTCAGAGCTTCCCTGGCCTTGCTGGCGGGGGGCTGGCATGGAGCCCCTCGTGTCCTTGAGAAATTCTCCAGTCCCTTGCTCACCGCTCCCACCAGGAGGGCTCTCTAGATTTTCAGTCATTGTGGAGACATCAGAACCAACCCCACCTTAAACGCTGCCCGTTGAAGTGGGCTCAGATTGCAATGCCTCTGCCTGTTTTCCAGTACTGTAACTGCTCTGGAGTTAAACTTTACACAGTTTACGTTCTTATGCTTTCAAATTTTATCTTTTTTTCTTTTTTGTGCTTTTCCTCCAGTGAGGCCATGTCTAATCCTCTGACTTCTTGTATCAAGTCTGTGTAAAATTGCACTTTAGCAACACAGCAAACCACTAGCCTAACGATCCACAATTCCCAGTGTTACAGAAGCATCCTCGGGGATACATGGGTTTATAGAACAATCATCGGCGGGGGGGTTGAGCAGTGACAGGAGACAGGGTTCTGCCCTCTCTCTGTGATGACAGTGGCTGTGCTGAGGGTAGGAGACGCCCAGTGGGTGAGTGAGTGGCAGGCATGTATTTCGAGAGGCTGTATTTGCATTTCCTGCCCCTTGCGAACTTGTCGGGCCTGCTGGGACTGAGTCTCGGCTTGTGGAAGTGATTACAAGGCAATTTCTACCAAACAACAATCCCTACTGTTGTGTTTGCTACAAACTTGGCTGCAGTACAGTAATGTTTAGTAGATTAATAATGTCTGCTTCGGCCTCTCCTACTGCCTCAGCAAACAATTTTCATGTATAATACATGCTCTCATTTAGTCTAACTAGAACGCAGCCCAAGGGTCAGAATAGCCATACCTGCACACTGACGAGAAGACACTCTGGGTATCCAGATGAGAGACCAGGTTTATCCCCTCTCCATACCAGGGTCCAAGAAGACTTCTGCTTTTGCAGAATCAGCTCTGCTGGGCAGGTCCCCCTGAAATCACAGAGCGGTGCCAGATGTCCCCTTTTGCAGGAGAGGGTCTGTCCGATCAAAAGGGTCGCCGTGGGCAGCAAAGGCAGCACAGAGGCACTGGGACAAGCAGATACTTCTTGAGCATATGGCATTTTAAAAAAGAACAGCAATTTTTTAAATTAAAACCTACATATATATATAAAATATGCAAAAATTAGTATTTCACACCAACAATTGATCACAGTGCACGCTGTGAGGGCGTACAAGGTTGAGTAAGTGGTTTCTGGTCTTGCCTTTGCACAGTAAGCCCAAAAGTTACAAACCCTCCGTATGGCTTAGCTTGTCAATTCTCAGCCTCTTGTGGGAAACAGTGAGTCTGCCCATGTTACATAATGTGTGTAGTAGGAATGCCAGGATATGCAAATATAGAAGTTACACAATGAAAGCAAGACTAAATTAAAGCTGTTTACAGTCAAAAAATGAGAGAACCGGCACTGCAGCCTTTTTATTGTTACACCACTGAAGTAAGTGTGTACTGTCCATTACACAGCCACAACCTGGCTATTTAGGTGCTTGTAATGTATGGTACAACTGTTTCCCTCCCTCTTTCCACTGCTGTTTATGCCTTCTCAGTAACAGCTAAAATGGAGGCTACCAATCTTGGGTACGATGAAAGGGGAATGCTGTAAGTAGCCTTGTTAGGTTTATGACAGCTCTCATTGGATCAAATTATTAAGGATAGCAATCATGTAAAGTCTAAGGACTGTTGACTTCTAGCCGGGCTGTGGCAACACTGTTGTGACAGCTGGTTGATAGAGACTTTTTGCTATTGAACTCGGTGACCCAAACACTGAGGCTGAACATCTCCCATAAGAAATACAGGTTGTGTCACAGGTGCAGGTGCCCTCAGGTGCACCATGGTAAACGTCAGCAGCACCGTCTTCAGTGCAGGATTTCTTGCTGTTCTCGTGCACCGAAGTCACACGTATGCAAAGCTATGGGTAAGATACAAGAGTTCAGACCGGTAGGTCAGGTTAGTGTCTGCCAAGAAAAGGTGGGCACAAGAAAGGAATTTCATCTTGGCTTATCTGAGTGATGCCTTACCATCCCAGGGCTCGGTGCTCGGTGTCACTGGCAGTTTTCACTGCCACAGATAGGTGTGTTGCTTGACCACAGCTAGGAAAATAATGAAAAGTGTGTATACAAAACAACTTGACAAGCATCAGAGGGAAAACATTATCAAGCAAATTATTTATCAAATGGTGCTTGGTCATATGCAGGAAAGAGAGCTGGTTTGTGAAGAATATCCAAGCTACCTATGTTATTTTCACTGAGCTGTGAGAGCTGGGTTTGCCTTTGATTCAGATGACTAAATATGAAATCTGTTCTCCTCATTAAACACATATATTAAGGCCACATACGTTATTTTTATTTCCTCAGGAAGTATGCACAAATGTTTTCTGAAATTGATTTGTTTGCTACTTTGTACACTTTGTGGTTCGGTTGATGTTTTCATGGTGGAAAGGGAAGAAAATCTCCAGTGCCAGCTTGTGGTTGTGGGGCATTTCTTGTTAATCTGCTTCCTTCTAAGACACTGTTGTGGAGAATCAGTGATATGGACTATGAACACAGTAAACCAGAAATACTAGTAGGACAGCCAGCTCTCGAGACTGGAGTTTTTGTTAGCAATTCAGGAATTAAAAATACAAGTGAGATATAACCCTATAAATGTATTTAGAATTATACTAAACACAGATACACATTTGAAATTTGAACCCAAAAGTGTATCAGGATTAGCTTTGTCTTCATAGCAAAGTACATGTAAACTTCAGCTCCTAAGGCTGAGACTGGAAGGGCTGAAAATTAACAGCCATTAACCTTTGCTGTAGTGGGAAAATGTAGATGAAATAACATCTTCCTTCTAATATTTTCTGCTCTTTTTTTTTTAATTTTTTCCTAATTATCCTTTTTTTTTCCTTTGGCAGCCATAAAACTTTGTAACCAACCACAAATCACTATAAAAATGGAAGAGGGAGGCTGTAAACAGACCATTTTCACTCTTAATTTATTTTGCTTATTCATATTTTGGGCATCTATATTTGTTTATAGGATTGCTGTACATGAATAAAAGCACTATAAATGCTCCCAAGCTATTGGTTACAAATGATTTAAAGCTCATTTCCCCTCTAAAAATTAATCATGTAAAAATGAAGCCTTCCTGTCCACACACTCATCTCCCTGCATGTATTCAAGTCTGCCAGCTCTTTAAGAGAGTCAGCTCAAACTGAGCAGAAATGCTGATCTCAGCAGTGCCCGGAATATGGGGCGATTCTGAAGCATTTTGGGGTACTTTTCTCTTGTTAACTGCCCATCCATAACAACCTAGTGAGTGAGACAGGTTCCTGTTGTTCCTCCCATCCCATATCCACCATCACCCACAAGTTCCCCTGGGGACGCCTGTGCATGGTCACTCATAGCGATGTGCTTTGGTGCATGCTTGTGTGGCAGTGTCCCAGCCCAGTGCTGATGGCAGGAGGAGCTGGGGACAGCACAGAGTGTGCTGCTGGTGCAGCACCCAGAGGAAAACAGCCATAATTTACCTGCAAACTGATTGCTTTTACAGCTAACAAGGTGAAGGTCCAACACGTCTGGCAACTCACAGGGCCATTTTTCAGAGGAAGAATATAGTTTAAGGGAGACATTTCCTACACCTTCTATGTAATGAGGGGCTGTGCTGTTTGGGAGGAATGGTTTGTTACATCACTGTGGAAGTACCAGTGCAACTGTCGTAGTGGATTATCAGATGCCTGAAGGCTTTGTAGATGTGCTCGTTCTGCATACAGATGAACCCACCACTTCTCCAAGCTTGCTCAGCAGCCCGGTTTAAGTCTCCAATGCAGGTCCACTGATCTTTGTATTCCCTTGAAACAGCCCATTTAGAATGATCGTTAATGGAATAAAAGGTGAAATTCAATGGCATCCCGATTAGGTTTATGTTGTACACATGATAGTCAAGAGAGCAATTTGAAGGAAGTTTTTGGCCAGAATGCTGCCAGAATTCAGCCAACAAATCAGTCTTCAGTTCCTGAGCCATCCAGGCCACGTAGATATCTGCGGAATAACACAGGGAAATTAGTCTTTCCTGTTCCTTTAAGAGGGGACTGAAAAGTATCACCTAAATTGGCCTGGTTTGCATAAAGTGAGCTAGAGGGGGGATTTTGCCCCCTCCCCTTATTTTGACTTCAGTTTCAGAAATTCATTTCTACTTTTTCTCCTTATCCTGGAAAAGCTGTTACAAACAATCAGCAGCAAAAAGAAGGAAAAAGAAAATAATCAAGCCTTCTTCATAACAAGAAGCAGGTGATCAAACCTCTCTGTTGTTATTATTGAATAAGAGGAAATACTTTTTCTGAAAACCCATTGTTGAATACCTTAAGGCATTTGAAGGACCAGGGAGCTTTTTGCTTTGTGGGCCTGAGAGAATATCATGATGGGACACAATTCCTTGCCCTTTGTTACGTTTATTTCTGAAGCTGAAGGGGTTTTTCCCCTCAAAGACAATACTAATTGACAAAGAATATATTAATTGCTCAATTAATTTCTCAATTAAGAATGCATGATAGGTAGAGCAACAGGTTCTCTTACCGTCTATGAACAAATGTGACTTTGCAAAGTGGAGAAAGGTTTCCCCCTGAGCTGACTGGAGTTTGGAGAGGTGGCGCAAGGGGACAGAGGGCAGCCTGGACCCTGCACAGAGTTTCTGCAGATTTGGGAGATCAGCTTGAAAGATGTTAGGGATGGAGCAGCTGTAGATTCCTGGATTATAACTCAGCATCTGTTGGTCTAAGAAAAACACAAATAAATAAAACACTTGAAGAATTAAATGGGTTAAAGCGAAGCAATCAAGAGAGTAAAGTTCTGCCTTGGAAAGGAAACCTAAATCCTTCTTAATCTTCACAGCCTGTCTCTGGGAAGAGTTCAAGTATCAAAGTATCTTGGTTTAGCCACCAAAGTCACATTGATTGCTTTCTATTCTGACTGGCCCTGCAGCACGTAGACTGTCTAGGGGAGTACGCTCAGGTTTTTCCACTTACACCTCATTATTCTGAGCAAAACTGTTAAGTGTGGATCTCTGTCCACTGCCACCTCCACCCAGGCTATCTTCGAGCAATCACAAAAGGCTCAGACGGCATGAGTAAATCCAAGCCTGTCTGCATTTACAGGAGTAGTTTGCAGTCAGTTTGTTGCCAAGCCACATGCAAACAGAAGGGCTGCCAAGTGCTCTAGTCTGGTTTTAGGGAGAACAGAGCTTGACTTTCAGCATCTGGATTGAATTTGCAGAAGAAATGTACTCTGCTGTACAGAGCTCAGTTTAACTGCAGAACGTCCTTGTCATGGATGTCATAAAGAGCAAAGGAACAAATGGGCTCATTATGATGAGTTCATGGAAGACCAGTAAAAACTTTCCAGTCCTTCTGGCTGAAGAAATCCCTGAATCACAGACTGCCAGAAGCTGGGAGGATGGAGCAGGAAAAGCACTAGTGTTTGCATCTCATTTTCTTGTCCTCTTTCCATAAACACATGCATAGATGCACTTCCACAAACAGGAACCTGGTTTTGATAGCTCTGAGGTGTGGCCAGCCTGGCAATTTGCACACTGTACATGTTTCATTAATACCATTTGAAGTTTGTAACTGAGGAAAGAGTGAGAAACAGTGTGAAAAGCATTAAGGAACAAGCCAGTATGACCTTTTGTAATGCCTGTTGATAGTCCCTTTTAAGGATTTCAGTACCAGAGACCACTATCAGATTGTTCTGAATTCTACAGGTACGAATTTTGGGGTTTGCGTTTATTGGCTTTTTTATACATAGATATATATTGGTTTTAATTATTTATTTATACTATTGGTATTTTATGTGGCAAAAAGTACCTGGAGAAATCTTGGGTGATATTTGTTCCATATTCATAACTCCTGACAAGTCAAGCCTCCAGCTCAAGCAGTGGTTGCATTACATTTTTAGAACCGCAGACAGTTGCAGCTGAACGAGCTATTACTGTTCAAAGTGATTAATCATCCTACTTTATATTTCCAAAGTATTTTGTGTGTGTGGACTCAATAAGCATTTGTGACTATTATTACCCCAATAGTTCCCATGGGGAGATGGAGTCAAAGAGTGAATTTCCCACATTCACAGAGGAAATCATTAGATAAACATGACTGAAGCCAAGAACACTGTTTGTAAGGGCCCACTTTGGTTTCCCAATCTGACCGTGAAGGACAAGAACAAGCAATTTTTGAGGCAAAGCCTCAAGGAAAGCAGTCAGAGAGGTGTGGTGGGACAAAGGCTTTCTCAGGAGGAAGCTTTTCAGACCTATTTCAGTGAACTGGTCATATTTGAAGGTTATACAGATGGCTGTCTGTCCATAGATCTCCCCAGTAGCTGGATACCCATAACCATCTTCAGGGATGGGAGGAAACAGGGGCACACTGTGAATCACCCAGCATCCTTGTGATTTGTCCAAGAGCAGAAATCCTGTCAAAAAAAAAAGGTTATTGTAAATGAGTTAAGGAGGAAAAAGCCCTGAGACAGTAGAGCTGTGTCCTACTTTGGATTTGCTGCTGCAGACACCATACCTTAGTGCATTTATGTCTACAGTAAACTGGCTCTGGATTAATGGATTAAAGGAGAACTAATATTGTATTAAAATTACATTAATTCTCTCTTACGTAGCCAAACTCAAACTACCACCATGTTCCTTTTGAAATAGAAATCTTTTCAAAACCCTTCTCTTTCTCTGCCTAAAATTTTGTTTTCAAAAAGTCTGTTGATTTAGTGGCTGTGACGCTTTCACCACTGCTCATTTTCCTTCCCTTCATAGATTCACTGCATAAGGGGAAGGAGACTCCATCAACACCGTGTCTTCCTTTCTAGACCAAATCCTCTTCCATGGGGCAGTAGCAGAGAGATGGGCAATGCCTCCCCTGCAGCAGGGTGCTCTGGGAAGGAGCGCAGCTTCTGAGTTGTCCCCACTGTTGCAATCTGAACATACAGCCCTGCAAAATGTGTTAATCCTGAAGCCAGGATGGGCAAACCCCATCTGCTTCCTCAAGTAAACAATTAGACCTCCACTAAAGTTTATGCTTATTTAAAGACTTGCTTTACTTATACTGCATACTTTAGTGCTTCCATGATCTTGGCAGCAGTTTTTTGACCCTGAAAGAGAAAGTGTGGAGGGGTGTCCTGGGTTTGTTTGGCTTAAACCACAACAAGGGGGTTATATTTAGGGTGCCTTTCCCTTCACACCTTGTAGTGCTGCTGCCATTAGGCTCAGGACAGTGCGATTTGTACTCACTGGGAGGAGCTATATGAGTTTCAGCTCTTGAAAACAAAGGGTCCGTAAACCCTCAACACAGCACAGGCATAGCAAAACCAAAACAGAAGTCACAGCATATATAACTATGTAACTAACCATACATCATGGAAACCATTCTCCAGTTTTGCTACAGGCAGAAATTTTAGATATGCAGATAGACAAACAGACAAGTAGATGTTATCTGCAGCTTTAGAAAGGAGAAAATAATAGCTTGGGACTCTCCCTGTACCTTTGGTATGTCCTCTTTTCCACCTATCAGAGTCTGATCGAGGGACCTCATCGTTGTATATCACATACGCAGTGCTGTTCTTCTGCAGGAAAACACACATTTCTGAAACACGACATTGAGTAAAAGGAAGGCTTTTAAGTGAACATCTGCTGGGAACAGAAGGATGAATTCAGGACTTCTCTGTGTGAACATCCTGAGCCTGATCTTTCTCCCAATTCAGCTGACACAGTCTCTGCAGAAGTTAGAGTAAAATAAACCTGGAGACTCAGCATTAGGGTCCCGGTTAATGTAAGTTGGAAGTTCTCTCAGTCATTGCAGTAGATCTTCCTCAAGAGGTCAGACAGGCTCACTAAGACAAATTAAATGGGATTATTTGGCACTCACAAAGAAGTTCCTCCCTTTTTTTTTGTGCCTCTCTGATTTAGCAACCAGATTTGGTGAAAATGTTTGCCAAGGAACGACAGACTGACAAGTGTTCTTGTGAAGAACAAGCAACTACTGCTTTTCGCAAAATACTGGCATACAGCCACACCTTATTCCCCCTGAATAGAGAACTTCGAAGGAGTTGGGACACGCTCCCCCTCCTGATGTACTTTGAGTTTGTGAACAGTTTATGACAATTATAGCAAGGCCTGGAACAGGACAGTTGACTGGTTTGTCAATATTTGGCTGACACTGGGGAGTCTCTTCTACATACAAATTCATGACACACTACCACTAACCCGCAGCTGATACGCAAAGACACACCCAGCTCCAAAGAGTACTATGTAGGTGCTAAAAAAATAACTATAGGCAGATCTTGTTGTATTTTATAATCGCTTCACACAAATATAAATGAGGTGTCTGACTGTGAGTGTAAAAGAAAGCAAAGGCCTAACAAGCAGCCTATCACTGCTGAAGCATCACAGTGGTTTCAGGGGGAAAATCAAAGCCCAGACTTGTGACAGAGCATGAAACACATACATGGGAGGGCTTAGGACAAGTGTAACAGTCACCACTGGCCCTGGTCTGAGTTCAGAGCCAGCTCACAGCTCAGATGTTGCTCAGTGTGGACTGTAGAGAAGCAGCCACTGGGACTATGCACCGATGCTAATTTTTTTGATGGGCAACACTTTGACCAGAAATTAGGAGTCTGAAAACAATTTATAATTGCAGCCAAAACTGCAAATAACCTCCCAGCTGCCAAGACGCTTCCCTTGACGTGTTGTAGTAGATCTAGTCTGTCAGGTCTGGCCATACCTCTGTGTGCTTATTTTGGCTGGTTTAATTTCATTTGCGTGTAATATCAAGTGAGCATCCCAACAAAATGGTAATTAAACGTAACTTGCCTGGGATTCATACGTCTCATACAGCTGCTTCAGTGTTTGCCCCAGAGCGCCTTGTGTCATGTTGACAAGGTATTTACCGAGCTGCCACTGTGGAGCCAGGGCATCCATGTACATGTATTCCAGCCCCAGCATGGGTATCTCTCCTTTGACATGTTTTGGCAACTTGTAAAGAGCAAACCTGCAACAGTGAAGAGCAGTTGTTATTTTACAACCATCCTGTTTGAATGTGTAAATCAACACCTCCTCCCCTCCTGAGGATTTAAGAGAAGGGTGATTCTGGGGGTGCCTATGCTGGAGGGGTACCAGTGCCACCAGCATGCAGCATGGATGTCTCAGCTCAAGGTGGTGACCCAGTGCAGGAACCAGCAGCAGTTCAACCGCAACTGCTGCGGACAAATTTGTTCTGCTTCTTAGCGAGCAAAGGAGGCTGATTCGGCACCAAACTGCTGTTGCTGTGGCCAGAACTGCTGTTGGTACCCTGAAAGAATTTGAGGTAGCCCTGGTTTGGAGTCCCATTTAGCCATCAAATCCCTGCTACTCCTGGTTCTGGTGAAGAACGTCAGGTCCCAGACTCAGCCTGACATTCTCATGGTCAACCTGGACACCTCCTAAAATTTAATATTACATAAATATAACTCTAAGTGAAATAAAATTGTGCATTAGAATTATAAAACTGCATATTAAACCCATAAAATAATTATAAAGCCATGTTATTCCAATCCTGCTTTTCATAACAGACTCTCACCATCCTGAACTGTCGCAGACTATTTGCAAACCATTAGCCAGAAGGACAACTCTTTTCTCAAAGATTATTATTTGAATATATACATATTCTCAAAATATTGAGTACTCAATATTGTCACCAAATGGCTCAGCTCATACTAATGTCCCTGATGAAGTAAACAGGTTTTCCCAGTGTGTAAGTCCATGGGATTAATTGCAATATAAATAATTGAGACCCTTTCTTTGAGTGCCATACTTGAGTAATTTGTTATTTACGTCATTGTAAGAACTGAGTATCATTATTTTTAATCCTATACTATTTACTAAAAATGCAGCCTGACTGCGCTTAACCTTTCAAGTATAGCAGGAGGAGTAAGCCTTGCCCAGTGTAGTTACAGTCTCGAGCTGGTCCAGAAAGGCAGCTCTGAAAGCAGGTAAGAAGTGGCAGGAAAGCATTTTGCTAGAGGAACATTCGATCGGTGGGAAACATGCATGTATAGGCAGGGGAGAAACACACCACTGGTGATCCTGGTAATCCACCTGCACTGCCAGTGACTGAGTGATGTTCCTTAAATATCTCAGAAGAAATTGTTGCTGATAACAGATCACAGAGAAGAGAATAAAATTATTTGGATAGTAAGGCTGGGGACAACTTTACACGTACAAGGATCCACAACAATTCCTGTATTTGAAGTGAAGATTCAGAAAGGAGAGGAACAGCAATAGCTACAATAGTATGAGCTGATCCAAGCATTAGTATCTGAAGCCTTTCCAAACTGCTTTGAACTGTATTGGAAGATTTATGCTTTCAGACGTTTAGAGCCTTGCATCTGGCAAACCCATGTTAGCAGGTATGCTCATGGAAATGCTAGCAGTTGAGCTATCAGTAAATTACTTGCCAGTTCCCAGTGGTTACATGGTTTGGACCTTTCCAGAAAGCCAGTATTAGCAATTAAAGTCGTATAAAAGTCTTCACTGCTGTTTGTGCACAAAAGTTTCTCTAGAGCTTAGGCACTGGTAGGAGCAGAGTGAAAGTTATTTTCATGAGGACCAAAAGAAGGCAAATCTGCTTATACCCAATTAGCATTGTCACATTGTTTGCTTGTGACTGAACACTAACTTGCTCCAAATAATCACATCTTTACTTCTGACCACATCTTTACTACTTCTCTCCATCCCCTTTCCCCCCAAAAGCCCAAAGAGCATGCATCTGTGGCTTCCGTGCTTGACTCAGCATTTCTCAGAAAGCAGAGTTTTGGCTTTTATGCACATGGAAAGCTTCCCACACAACACAGTGAGTTTGGATGAATAAAGGAACGACTCTGTGCACTCCTTAGCTGATCTTATGGCTGTTTGCTCTGGTAGCTCCTGCGTGAGGTGCAGTGAAGGTGGTGGGATGAGATCCTGAGGGGAATGAAAACACAGGGGAGACTTTTGCCAGCACCAGCACTACGGGCATGGCTGGGGAGCACAGATGGGATCAGTTCAGATAGGGCAAGTGATTCCTCTGGTTCAGTGGCAAATGGAAGGGTGCATGAATACTGAGTAATTATGGAATGCTGCAGGATGAAACCACTGGAGAGTAGGAACTCACATAAAGCTCTTGCTAACTGGATATAAAACCTGCAGTGCCATGTTTGTTTGAAAGAGCATTGACGTCTTTTGGTTAAGAGGAAGCATTTCTTAGCAGTTTCAGTTCTGCTTCTCCTATCAGCTTCATAGCAACGAAATCCAGAGTCAGGCAAAAGGTGACTATTTCTTGTCAATAAAGTAGGACGACCACTGCAGACAGGCAAGTTCCTCTTTCATTCGTTCATGGCACATTGGAAAGGAAATCTCCTATCCTTCTTGTTAAATTTGTCAGAAGGGAACACAGTTTTGGCTGGGCAGATCCCCCAGTTCCCACCTGGAATGGATCCCACATTGCTGGTGTTTAGACAGAGGCACAGTGAATTACTCCTAGCCACGGTTTTCAAAGAATTTCTCAAAAAATTTGGGTACAAAAAACGTGTTTAAGGAATGAATGGTAAATAGGGTTGGTTTGTTTGTGTTTTGGTCTGGGCTTGGATTTTTTTTTCTACCTTTAGCACAAACAGACGCATTCTGCAAGGAATAATTGCAGTTTGTGGAGAAATGAAATTCCTCATACATTAAAGCTGTTGAATAGCTGCACTAAATAACAGTTCCTGAAAACTCACACCATCCAGAAGGGCCTTGGAAAGGGTGACAAGTCAGAAGGATTGACCAGACCCTCACATTTGATGTTATGCCAATCCAGAGCACAGCCTGCTTGATGCTCCCGCCTGAGTAGCCTGGCTGCGCCAGGAGGAGCTCCTGCCTTCCCTGCAGTTAGCTGTGTGTGCAAGGGGAGGGGTGCGTGAGAATAGCACCTACTTTTTTATCATTTATAGCCAAACTAACCATTGTTCCATGAGAGATACTTTTGACATCGGTTGATATTTATCTCTGTGAGGATTCTGTGCTCTTTTTTTTAAGAGCCTTTATTTCACTTTCTAAACCTCTGCTGGATATCATGTAATTATACTTTGCGTCTTTCATCTTCAAAGCATATTAATCCAGTTAATCATTTAAAACCCAAACTCAGGCTTGCTGCTGGCAGTGGGGTGGTACCAGTTCCAACGTGGCAGTGGCTCTGGGGGCAGGGAACGGTGCATCACGGTGCAGACGGTGCTTTCCCACACTGCTGTCCCCACCTCACATCCCTCCTGGGGTGGCTCAGCTATGGCAGCAAGGGGACAAGTCCTTCCACACTGCTCTTCATGTAGGAGCAACACGGCTAAGGGCGAGATACACGTGAGGGGCTGCCGCCAGCGAGCGCAGCTTTGGCACCCGTTCAGAGGTTACACTCCCTTTGCGGATGAGACAAGAACACCGTGTAAAGCAGTGATTACTCTGCAGTTAGTCATAAACCAGTACGGTGGCTGGTTCACTGAAACAAAATCACATCTCAATAACTTATCCTAGGTTTTCCAAATGAAAAGTTCAGCTACCACTCACAGGCAAACAGGATTAAACCACTGATTGCTATGCATTACTTCCCAGTGATCCACCTACTCCAAGTGGTGTAATCTCAGGTGTTGTTTACTCACCCAATGTTTCTCCCCTGCCTGGTATTTACTTACCAATCAACTGCCTCCCCATTTTCATTCCTGCAGGAGATCTCAGCTGCCCACAGGGGCGCGGAACAGAGAAGCACTAGCAAAGCATGGGGACACCACGCAGATCTCGCGGGCATTTTGGTTTCTCGGCTGCACAGGGCGAGCACTGGGTAGGCTCTAAAAGGAGAAGCTGCGTTGCATTAACTGTCAGCTGATGCTGTGCAATGAAACCAATACACCCCGGGACAGCAGAGCCAGCCGGGACGTCAGGCTTCCAGGTCCTGGCAGTGGGGCCAGGGCTCCCATGAGGCACTGGAAACTGCTCATGGGCAATAAAATAGCAGAATAAGGATTGTCAAGTTACGTTTTTGAGGAAACTTCCCCCCGTATTTTAGGAGGTGCTATTCTGACTATTTAGAGTATTTACGGTATTCTGTTAAAAAAAAAAAAAAGCAAAGCCGCAGATAGGGAAACCCTTTTTGTTTTCCTTTCATTGCTGCAAGGCTGAAGTATGAATTTTTTACAACAGTCTGAAAAGAACTCAGTGTTCAGACAAGCAAAACAAAACCATCTCACTGCGACTGCACCAGCCCTTGAAGCCAGCGCAGCTTTGTACCCTTCCTTAAAGATGGTTTCTGGTGAAGCGCTGAGCTGTGCTCTGCTCTGGGGGCCTTCATCTGCCCGTGGGGACTGAGCCCGCAGGGACTGGCAGGCAGAGAAATGCTCTGAGCCACAGCAATTTGCTTTCAATTAGTTAATATGGGTTTTTAAATTATCTTCTAAGTGCATTAGCCTGTCTCTTAGGAGCAAACATGCTTGAATTGAGCAATTTTACATCTGATAAGCTTTTAGCAACTCACACATAAAAAGCTTCGATTTATATTTTGTTGTGTAAAGTATTCTTTCTCCCTCCTCGTTATGCTTACATTAAAAGGTGATGATTTACATTAAAAGATGTTGATACCAAGTATGGGATATTTCAGCCTTAGCGAAAATCTAGTGCAGTAAGTTCTGGATATTTTAGCATATCAGAAATCCTCACAACCTCTGCAGTATTTTATCTCCTTTCTAGTATAGCCTCTCCAACACTGTAATAGATGTGTAAATGGGGTGTGTTTGACAGCAGCAGGGTAAACCTGAACAGGGCTTAGCACAAACACAGTCAAACATAAGCGATCTCAGAAAGCCAGGATTTTGGAGACGTTGGTCAAGACCTGAATTTCGCTGTTCAGACTGGCTTCTGATCCCTTTTGTAGATCAGAACTGTGCTGTGAGGAAATGCTTTCAACCAGATGAGCTCAGCCTGTATTTTCTTCTTGCTCTTGGGAATTGCAGCGTGCACAGAGGAGTTAACAAAACACGCTACATTCCAAGCACGTGACAGCTGCCTCCATTTTCTCTTTGGGATTTACACCTGCTCACCTCTCCCCCCCTCACAGAAGAATTGCTTTGGTACTCACTGCTTCCACTCAGCCTCAGTGCATCCAAGGTGCATGATGTGGGGCAGCCCTAGGGCCATGGAGTGCATGCTGGGCTCTGCCTGCTAATGGGGGGCTCTGCCATGCGGGTCACTGACCAAACTTTGCTGGCCCCTGCATGAAAATAGGGAGGGCTGAGCACATTGCACATGCAGAGCCTGACAGCAGCTGGAAGAGCTGGGAGCCAGAGGTGGTGACAGTTTGTTCTTGGTGCCAGGGAACATCAGGAAATGTATGCAGAGGTGCAGGCTTGGCCTGGCAGACTGCCTGTGGGGTCACGGGTGTGAACGCTGCCTGCCCTCTGCACTGCTGCACCTGCGGTAACTGAGTGCACTGGGACATGTGGGACTCAGAAAGAGATGACAGAGGGGAAACTCAGTGAAGGTCTATGCAGACAGGACTAACGCAAAGATAATGAACAAGACAGACCAGTTTACTGTTACTCATGGCATATGATCTGTCCCCCATACTTTTAAATCTCTATCACAGCTGCTACTAACATAATAATAGCTTTCAAAAGCGTTTTTGATTCCCATCAGGACTTTGCAATTTATAATGAAGATATTTCCATTATCTCAGGTAACCACAGAAATAAAGGCCATAAACATCGTTTGTTTCATTGACTGAGTATAACTCAGGCTTCCGTCAAATTCCATTACAACTGTGATATATTTTCTCTGTAGATCAAGGATGTAGAAGTCCTCAACTGTGAATATGGCAAGAACACAATTAAGTTCCTTCGCCTTCATAGAGAAGGGAAGAAGCACTTTGTTAAAGAAGTGGAAGTGTGCACACATCTCCGGCTGACTTCTTGTCATGAGTACCTGGATGGAAACAACTCTGCTGTGATACCTACAGACACCATAAAGAATATTGTCCTTGTGTTGGCCAAGAAAAATGGGGTATTTTTTATTTTTTAACTAACCTTGCTGTTTCTTATGACTTCATTTGGAAGTGTTTGTTATAATAACCTTTTACTTTCTAAATACAACAAAAGGATCTCCCTGCCACTAACATGTCAGATCAGCGCTAGAGACTTTCAGTGATTTGGGAGAAAATTTTTCCTCCTCCAGTCTTTATCCTGTGGACTCCTCCTTAGTTTTCCAAAGCTTTTTATTTTCTCACAGAACTAGCAGTAGTTTTTGTAGATTTGTTGTAGAGGACCCATCTTTTTAAATTTAATAGCATATAATACTGCACTATCCCCATATAGCATTTTAAACAGAAGGTCTCAATGTATGTGTGAGTCTTCTTAATTCTGTTAAATGTGTACTTACCTCCCCCAATTGCATCTATCATAAAGATAATCTGTAGCGTAAATTGTCTGTCTCAGTAATGAAATCTCACCTTTAGCCTGCAAAGCTTAATCAGAATATTGCTATGATTATTTCAGCATTGTATCCTCAAAGCAGAAGGCTTCTCTAGCAGTTTTTCCAAGGACTGCAGATTGTTATACCATAGAATGGGAGATTTTTGACACGACTCTAGTTGTTATTTGCAGTGTGCGCTGCAAGCTGATCAAACGACTAGGCACAGTGTACAACACCAAAAATGAGAGAAATCTGTATTTTTACCAACACCCATCCTTCCCAAATATTTGTAACAATCAGAACAATCTGCTCTCATACACGAGGTAATTGCTTCTTTTTAATAATTCTGGTTTTTGTCTTAGATAGCAACTTTAGAACAATTCGCTATAGATATCTGCCAACACTTCATGACAACATTTTGCCAAGTGGCGTACGTCAAAACCTACGTTCAAGAAGTACCATGGCAACGTCTAGAAGAGGTATCTAAAATACCAATACATTCCATTTGCTATTCTGAAGCCATTCATCACTCTCTTCGTTCTTGTTTTCAAGTTAAGATAGCATTTACTGCACTTTTACTTAAATGTAAATTACAGTGTAAATTCTTATCTTGCAGAATGGTGTTCCCCACATCCACTCATTCATACATGTTCCTAACGGGATCCGCTTTTGTGAGGCTGAGCAGTGCCGAAATGGTGAGAAAAGAATTTGCAGTTTCTCCTACTGTAAATATTTCTGCCAATGAGATGTGAAAATGTTTTAGAGATAGCTAAAGGTGTTACAGGGCTTACAGCACAGTAAACTGTTCCAGAGGTCTAAAACAAAGAATACCTTTATAGTCTAATTTGGCAGTCCTTGACCTCTGAGGCATGGCTGAAAAGCTAATGTAGCTCATATTTGTGTATATATATCCTAAACAAATAATGCTCAACAGCACATCCAGCAGAAGTGCTATATGCTGTGACAGGGTTTAATAGCATTCTGAGAATAGTCTGCTTACTTTTTACATTATACTATATTTTGCAGTCTCACTATTATTGTTATCCTACAGAGAATGCATCATGAAACCTCACACTGTAGGTCAGTTGCCTAGTTTGCACTTATTTTTGAAACCCTGTCAACATGCCTTGGTTTTATTTCTAAGCAAGATGCAGTTTCATTGCTGTGAACCAGATTGGCTTGAACACGGTGAGCACTCAGGTCTACATGCAAACAGTTTTTCACATGAAAATACTTCAGAGTGCACTTACTAGTTTTGTATGCCATGCATCAACAAAGCACCATTTGGCTTCACTAATGGTTTTATGATACTTAAAAGACACAGGCTTTCAAGCTCAACTGTCCATAAATTGGCATTCCAAAGGGAGTATAAAAATCCTCTCTTTTTGCTATGACTCAACATGAAAGTAAATTTAATCTCACTGTGTTAGTGTTTCTTTTAACCCACCTTTCAGACTACTAGGAAATGAACTGAGACCACTACATCATTTCACACAGTGGGTTTAGAGGATTTAGACATTAGTTCGGTACCTATCTATTACTGCCCTAGTGTAACTTGGACTATTTCCCATCCTACCCTCTCTCTCTGTTTTCCAATGTGTCAAGGTTAGGACCAGTGGTGAGACCAGTTTCTGGCAGACAGGACACAAGTCCTGAGAGGCACATTTGAGTGCTATCCCTGTGTTCCTACTGAAAGAGAAGAGAGAGCCCGTACATGTCTCCAGTGTCTCTTAGCCTAACACTAGCTATGTTAACTACTGCTGTATTTTTGGCAGCCTTAATAGTATAAACTGGTTTCTGGGAAATGGTAAGAAGGAAACCTGAATTTAAAAAATAAAGGAGAGTTTATGCTTTCCTGAAAAGCTGCTGCTCTTAATGTACAGATTGAAATGAATTTTTCATCATCTTGAAAATCCAGCATGAAATTCTTCAATTTCAGGTTTTACACAAACAAAACAAGCCTGTAAGGCTTACTGAAGAAACCACATTTCCTTCTTGGCCTTCCCTTCATGTAGCCCTCTAGCTGTTTCTCTAGGATTCCCTGCCTAGGTGAACAATAACCGAAGAGAAGATTTCAAATCTGTTTTATTTTTCTCATAAGAGAACCTTCTCTATCTTTAGCATCCTCCTATGCACCTATCAGCCAGGCAAAGAAATTTATTTCTGTTAATCCTCTTTTAACACTTTTCTCATCATTAAAAGAAACCCAGTGAGACTTAATAGAATTACAGGCTTATCTTTTTTTGCCATTATATCTGCTGATGAAAGGCTCAGAGTTTCTTAGAAACTGAAAACATCATAAGTAACTTAACAGAGTCAACATTTGGCACCTGAAGACACAGCGCAAAAAATGCTGAAAGCACAGCACGAGCTGTTCACCTTGGAAGCTTTGTCTATGCATTATATTCTTCAGTGCAAGTTTCAGGGTGATTGCTACACAGCCAGCCAGCCTGCCTTTCAGTAAATCATTCATCACAAGTAGCTTTTTCTAACAAGGCCATGGATTTGAATAGGAGATAAATATGTCTCCAGGTTCACTGACAGAATCTACAATACATTAATACCTTTGCATTACAATCTTACACCCAAGCAATGAATTCATCAAGATCTGGACAAACCCCAAAATATCCTGTCCAAGGACAGTCTCTTCTTTAGATTTTATTAAAGTTTTAGTAAACAGCAGGGGGGTGTAGCCAAAATTATGGATATATCTCCTTGGACTCATTAAAAAAAACAAGAGAAAAAATACACAAAAAGCAGTTTTGACAACATCCAGTGACAGAGCAGTTTAAAAAAACCCAAACCTCTAAACAATCATGTCATTTAGAGATCACAATGGAATTATTTTCAGTATAAATCCTGCAAAGACACAATTTCAAGACCAAGTCTCTCAGTCTTCCTAGTCCAAGGCAGGATTACTATGCATCACATATATTCAAGGATTAATTTTTAACTAGGTAGTGTGAGCACCAAGAGCAGCACAGAAACAGCACCCTGGGCTTCTGACACTGACTATCTGTTCAGGCTCTGAACAAGCCTGCATGCCTCAAGGTCTCTCTTTTCTGAATCTGCATTTTTTTGGCAGCTCTGGTCAGTGAAATTTTCAGCTATCATCAGTTTGGTGTGCACCAAACACCTGACCACGTGAAACTGTTTAGCTGCCAGCCAAAAGGGTTGTCAGAAGAAAAAGTTCAGAGCACAACTTTTTGACTGCTTGGTCTTCAGAAGATGATACTCCACTCATGCAGCAGTGATCCACAACAGCACATTTTATAAATAGTGGCTGCAAGAAAAACCAGTCAGTTTGAACCTGTGGGTGGCATCTGTATAGGTGGCAGGTCCTGCTAATTAGCTGAACAGCAGGATTCGCATTGGCTCCTTGCCCTCTCGTTCTTATGGATGCAAAACTCACAACAGACTTTCTGCCAGAGGCTCCAAGTCTTTGCACTGTGAGTTTTCTATGCTTGTCTGTGTTGTTAGAAAAGGCTCACCACATCTTTTCTGTACACTGCAGCACTAGTAGCCTATTTAGTTTCCCTTTAGAGCAATTAGTAGCCCCTGAACAGATCAGTAACAGCCAACCCAAAGCATGTCAAGGAGGTGAGATAGGGGATGTCCTCAGCTCTCCTTGACTACAGCTCAGGGGTTTTCTGTTTTCTAGATTGAACTCTGATTGCAGTAGTTTCTGTTTTGTTTCTTACCTCTCTGCTAACATCTGTGTGCAGAAAGTAATTTTTAAAAGTAGTTAGGCTTGCAAGAGGAGCACATGAGTAGGTCCTGAAAAGACAGCTTCATAAGTAAGCACACAGAGGTTTCTTTCTCACTGCCTGAAAAGGAGCTCATACTGTCTCATGTTTTTGGGTCACAGGTCCTCTGGTTGTTTTTGCTGGAATTAAAGACCTGAAACTTATGAAGACAACACAGTCTGGATTTGAAGGCTTCTGTAAGAATGAATACACTACACTTCCTGAAAGAAATGACAGGATTTTATGTGGAGAGCTCTTCTGCAAATGGTCATATGGCGAATGCAAGGACTTTGACTTTGACTGCATATGGTATGCATCATATTAAATAATGTTTATTACCTGACCTATGATCCCAAAGTCCCTCTATACAATACAGCAGCTGTAAGGGCGAGAACTGCAGTTGCTGTGCACCAGCCAACACCCCAGATCTCAGTGGAAGTGTTATCACTTGTACAGGGGGGGAGAGACACCCTTTGGGGGTGCTCCTCTCTTTGATGGCTCACCAACAGAGAGTATTTAAATGGACAGTTCAGTGTTCAATACAGAGCACTTCAGGGGAACAAACAACTAATTTGTTAAATACTTTCAGTGAACTATAGAGCTAGGGGAGAGGAACTCGGGGGGGGGGGGGGGGGAGATGACAGGACACAGAAATTGTTCTTCCATAAAACTCCATGTGCTATGTATTCGTCAGAACAGAGAGAGAAAATAAATGTTAAAAAAACCAACAACAAGGACAACAGCAAACCCACAGTAAAGCATTATGGATCTAAACAGACAGCTGATATGAGGTTTTGTAAGAACCTGTGTTACCTCTAGGAATAAAATCCGTGAATGTATCCTTGAAGCGTTTGCTGGGCCACCTGACTGTGGGGAATATTCACCCTCTTACCAGAAAACTGTCAACTGCATCCAGATGCACGTCCTTTGCAAAGTACCACAGGTATTTTCATTCCTCTTGCTGATGTTTTACTTTAATGAATGTTAACCAGACCACTTGAGAAGACCAAAATGAGGCTAGTATTTCCTCTGGCAGTTCTAGGTAAGACTGGAAATTGTTTGGTGGTACAGCTAGATGGTCTGAAAAAAACGTGAACACACTGAGAAGTTCCCATGCTGCTCCCCAGCTGTGAACACAATGGGGGAGAACATATCACTCAGTGCTTGGCAGGACATAAGTAAAAGTGAAAGGAGTGCTACAGCATTGTGTACGCATTCCATAGACCCCATACATGGGGTGGGGAGGGAGTGTTTGCATTGCTTTTTTTTACAGTGAGTGAAAATACCAGCAGACTGTTGGCTAGAAAGGTGCCCTAACTCATTGTCTCATGTATTGCCTTGGTTTCAGGTACAAGTCATAGAAGTCGTCTTGAACAACACTTTTTATAATGTTGTAGACATGAAGAATCTAGGCTTGACCAATGACAAAGAAGTAAGTAAATGCTGCAAGCACAACTTGTCTGGACTCTAGAAATACTCAGCCTTAAGGCATAGCAGCAGTTCTGCATAGAACAGGGTTAAAAGGAGCAAATTTTCTCTCCCAGCCCAGTGAAAGCTGCACCTTACTTCTGAAAGAGATTTACACTGATTACACAGGAAAGATAACTGCCTTTCTGTGTTGTTGAGAAAAGCTAAAGGAGTACAGTGGAATGCTTTGTCTATCAAAGGGATCTGTAACAGAGACTACCATCTGAAAAAAATCATTCCTGTTTTCACCAGCGCTTTGACTTTTGGTTATAATATCAACCTGTGCAGTTTTAACCAAGCAGAACGCATCACGGCATCCTTTCACATAGCCAGGTAGTGTGAAAAGACAGCCCACTATGGCCCTTCCTGCTCCACTGGCAGCACTGAGCTGCCAGGGAACATCCTTGGTGCAGTGGGGTTACAAGCAGATTAGCTAGACCATAGGCTAACCGAGTGACTGAAGATCAGCATTCTACAGGAGCAGTGAAGGGATGTTTTTGTAGCTGTTAGGAGCCAAAGCAGATTGGTCCAACACTGGACAAGGTATCAGCCTGTGATCAGGCAGAGGGTCAGAGATGTAGGGGATGAGATACATTTGCTTCTCCTTCCACAGCTGCTCTAGCTGACAGCCAAGCCCAGCTGAAAGTCTGTTATGTTATCCTTGTGTGACAGAGAGAAACTGGGTTATTCCATTTTGCATCAGTGGTCTATAGTGTTTACGCTCTAGTCACCCTCCCTAAGTCTTGTGATTTTGCTGTCCTACCCTTGCTGTCTTTCAGGTGGACATTATAGATCCACTTTATCTTGAGATAACAACATCTACCATTGATGTTCGTAAGAGAAGGAAAGGGCCTGGACATGATTTTATGAATTGGTGAACAGCTGTAGTTTCTGCTGTGATGTTGTTGGCACATCCCTGTCTCAGAAATGACTTCTTTCTTTGTGCTTGTCTCCCTCAGGTTCTGGTTCCAGTGGAAACTCCTTATGGCTCCTGCGCTTGCACACTTGGCAGGAAGACATTCTTAGAAGCACAAGTCCATATGCTAAAAGATGAAAGGCAAAATCTGTTTGGACTGGCAGCTGCCCAAAGAAACTAAAGTTCTTGACTACACTCACACCTTCCTGATAAACTTAGTAGTATGGCTTTCCTATCAACATATACTTCATATTGGCTGCTTCCATTGCTGACTAATTTTCCCACTATGAACTCCTGAGATTAGGATTTCTGAAGGACCCTCGGGAATTCAGAAATCAAAGTCTGTCCCTGAATCTCAGTGTGATCTGCAGATTAAAATCCCCTATGCTCTTTTGGAAATCCCAGCTGGAAACATTACAGTAAATTAATTTTTAAACCAGCTATTCCCAGACCTCTTAATGAAACAATTAACTTGATAATGTCTATAACATGGTTTTGTCATGTAAAATCAGCAACTCTGTATATTCTATTTATTAATGATCCTTTAGTAAAATGAATATACAGGCACAAGAGCAGATGTTTCATTGACGTAACCTGTCATGACCCTTTAATGCCACACTGCTCTACAGGGCTGAGGTTCTGACCCTGTAACTGCACAGGGAATCAGACACTGATTTCTTTGTGAAGGAAATGAAGAAAAAAAAAAAAACAAAAAGGAAAAGAAATGAAAGTCTCTCTCGTATCTCCTTTGAGGTGTGAATAGTAACAGCTGTTGACTAATTTCTCTGCATGTATTCTGACTGCATGGCCCCTGCTGCTACTCATCAGACTACACAGTTACTATATAACTACTTTCATATTAATCCCTGAGGTGTTTGAGGTTTTGGGCTATCTAATTAAATAGTTTTCCTAAATCTGATATGACTCATGACTTCTGAGCAGGCAGGAATCAACCTAAGTAACCCTATTACTTTTGGGAGGGGTAGGAAGAAAGCTAGACAGACAGACAATGCGTATCTTACTTTAGTTATGCCAGGTGATAACTTTGAACATAGAGATAAAACTATACAGCCAACAGTTCTCATCTTGCAAACTGAGGCTACCATATTTGAAACAGAACTTCTGACAGCTTCAAGACACTGTTCTCATTTTCTGAGTGTCATTTTCACAGATTCCATGTGACAAAGTGCAAATCCAATGGGAATTGCCCAGTTACTTTTGAAAACCACAATTCAGTTGTTTTTGTGCTTTCTCAGTTTGGCAAACCTGCAACATTCCTCTGGGTACAATCATTAAATTCACAGGCACTGAAAATGAGGAGCATGTCCTGCACTGTGTGACATTTTGAGGTGCTTTGTAAGATAGGAACTTGCTTTGGTGAGCAAGACATACCAGATGCAAAGGGAAGACACTGCTCACAAGCCTGAGATCTCTCCTGAAAAACAACAGGACAAATGACATTACAAAGTGAGGCTCTCCCAGATATGCTGCTCTCTGGTCACTAGGAAATTCCAAAAGTTTTATTTGCAACACTTTCAGCTTTTGCCAGGGACATTCTTTCATACCTCGTTAGATTGTGTTGTGTTGTACTTGCGGGCTAATGTCTTGCTACTTCTGCCATTTTCAAGTGCTTGTAATTTATTAATGTATCTTTTAAGGGCAAATAAAGAGCAACATCAAAAGAACAAACTAGTATTTGACTATTTACCAAATAAGAAATGAAACCATTTACTACCTATATAGAAATGCAAACACTGTAAGTAAAGAAATATGTTTTAGTTCAGCCAGTTTTACCTCAAAAAGTGACCAGTCCTGTTCCAAATGACAATTCACTATCAGTAGATGGAAAAAGAGATGAAAAAGGATCTTACTGAATATTCTGGCATTTACCTCTTTCTAAACAAGGCAGATCTTCACAATGCACTTCCTCTCTACCTTATGAGAAATTTATTGTATTAGGCAGAAAGTTTCCTTTGTTACTATTTGTGCTTCATTTGTGGGCTTGTAAGGTAACAGTGGACTAACCTTCCTGGCAGAACAAGGACACAATGCAGCAAGTACTTGTTTGTTCAGACTTTCCTGTGGCAACAAGCACACATGGACACTCATGCAATGTGGTTTCTGTAAACCTTTACAGACATGCAGATTTTCATCAAGTCTGTAAAGGCATTTCAGCACAGCTCCATGCAGCACTGAAAACTCGAGTCACTTACGTGGGCAGACTGCTTCTAAAGAAAGTACTTAAGCAATCGGAAGAAGGCCAAATTTTTCATATGCAATTAGATTCACATAAAAATAGCATAAATAATTCTCAGAAATGGGACTTAGCCAGACTTATCTGGGCCTGAAACCTGACCAAGTTTCCACTGGCTTCATTAGATTCAGTCTCCACAACGGACTTGCATTATTTTAATTGAAAGATATTTTTTGTTTCAGTTCCTGTCCTGAGGAGCTGTTCAAGTTGTTTACTGTGTTCTACTCAGAGGCAGCAGTGATGCTTTGCTGGTGAAATCATACTTGATGAAAATAAGCAGCAGCTAGCAGATCACAGAATTAGCATTTAAATACAACTTCTTGCTGATAACATGAACTTTGCTGGTCCTGGGCTACATCCCAGTAGTTTCTAGGGCCTGGAGCCTTCTACCAAGAAATATGGTGTTTCATGTATGCAAACAATCATTTTAGCGTCTGATTCTTTCACATCCTGTTTCTGTTCAATTCTGATAGCTGCCCACGACAGTCCAACAGCTATCCTTCTCAGTTGCTGACCATGCTCCAAAACCAACCAATATCACACAGATAAAATGCACTAGCTAAACTCATTAGCCAGTTTTTTAAACAGAGATAAAGTATCACTGTCAGGGTCAGTACAAGTGATCTGTCTTCACTGGCTGTATTACTCTATACATATATTCAGGCTACCTGTTTTCCAACCACATTTAAACCTTTGAAGGGACCAAAAAAATCCCTTTCTGGCTAGAAATCCCCAAATAAATAATTCTGAAGTTAGAATTCTGCAATTTGTGTGCATACAACAGCCAGCTATTTTCTTCCTGAAAGTGCACAGCTGTACCTAAAAAGGAAACCTATTAAATGTCTCCAGATATAGGATCAAAAATGTAAACTCACATCTCAGCTATAATTACGATATAAACTGTTTTCTGAGATTGATCCTTACCATTCATAGCAAGCTGGTCCCATATACACATACATATTAGAAGGTATACATATAAATTAGAAAAGACATTATAAATTGCACTTACTAGATCTGATGATGTAGGACCAATCTATAGCAATCAAATAAGAAACAACACAAGATGGTGTTAGTTGTTACATAAATTTATTACAGACTTACAAACTCTCCACTGCATTGAGTTGAAGCCTGCTACATCCTCCTCAAGGTTCATACCAAATTACACCCCAGGAAAGCAGTTCAACTCTGCCAGGCTCACAAAAAAACAAGTGATGGACAGAACCAGGAAAGGGGCACATACCCTATAGGTGCCTGCCAGAGAGAGCTGGAGGAGTACTTCATGGACTTCTGTGGCAGAAGCAAACATAATCATTCAGTCCTGTTAGCTGACCATAGCAGGTCAGGTATTGCTGCAAGTAAGTGCTTCCCTGTGGGGATGAGCATTTGTAGCCCAGGCCCCAATGGATGGACGTGCACAGGAGAGCCAGCCTAGAAGTGGAACATAAGGTAACAGAAGAGAGAGAGACACTAGAAGATAAGCACAAAGATGAGGGGGAGGAAAAAAAGGGGGGGAAATACACTCATAGTAAAAAATATCAGACAAATCAAAGTCGCAGAAAATAAAATAATAATTAAAAAAAAATTAATAAATCAGTGAGGACATCTCTCCCATATATCTAGCCAGTATCTCTCCCATCTGGCTACTTCACAGCTGGAAACAAAAACCCAAACCAAACAATACCAGAGGGACAAAAAAGTAGAAAAATAAGGGGAGTAGAGAAAACTTTGGTGCAGAGGGAAGCATAGCAACAGAACCCAGAGTACACAAGTACTAAAGGTGGCTTCTGCCACCCTTCAAGAGTGACATTAGGCATGAATTCCCATATTAACATCTACACCTGACTGGAAAAGTCACGAGCTCAAGTTTTAATGGCCTTGTACTCCTGCCGTGTTTCCAAGTAGAGAAGCTCAGGCAAAAAGGCATGTAGTATTTATACAGAAGGGAGGAAGAAGAGGAGTATCCTTGTGAAACAGGACTGCTACACCCATGCGCACGCCCACTTCCACGCTTCTCCCTGTGGTTTGGCCACCAGCTGGGGAACAGACTCAGCTACAAGTTCCTTACTCTTTACTTCCTTCCTCCTGCGGCACTCCACCAGTACAAGATAAAGCAATGTTACTCTTGAATCAGACATCAGTGCAAATGATGAGCCTTCCCTCCCTTTTTTGATACGATTTAGCTGCTACAAAGTCAGGGCATTCCTCAGTGTAGCGAGTGCTGCAGTGTTCATAGAGGGGCAGCTGGATTATAGCAATCATCTGGAAAGATGAAGAGAACATCCTGAGATGAGTGCAGGCCTGCCAATGCCAAGACATTTGTTGTTGCTTTATCAGCAGATCAGCTGATGATACAGCAGTTACAACTGCTGACTGCTCCTTTAAAGAAGATGCTCACAAGTGCAGCATATAAATACAACAGCGGTCTCCTGTACTCACCAGCAGCCTTCAGAAGCAGTGGAACTCTCACATGGAAACCAAGGGCCACTTAGAGTCTTCATGGTGCTCCCCTTGGGCTCTCCAGGTGTTTTAGGCTACAGTTCCACCCCCCAGATTTACAGCATCTACCACATAGTTATTCTGGGAGTAAGTTGAATACGTATCTGGGATCCAAAGGAGCATCACTAAATCAAACAATTCCCGAATTATAGGGGCTAAGCAAAAAAGAATTTAATGAACTTGTTACATTATCATATTGAAAAGAAGTCAGCCTTCCCAATAGGAATTAAAGTTATGTATTAAATCAGTCTGCCTATTACTCCAAGGGAAGACTGCCTTTGCGGGCTGATGACAGCCACTGCCATCTGCACTACCCCTAGGGGAAGCTGCTGTCAAAACTGAGCAACGCAGAGGTGAAGGTGTATGGAGGCCTTTGGTGTGACAGAATGGGACATGGATGGGCTCTCCTGGCTGACATTCCCCAGCACCAGTCAAGTCCTCTTGTTCTGTTGGAGGAAGCAGAAGCCAATCCATTGCCTGTGTAAATTGTCCCAGAGGTGAAGATGAGAGAGCAGAACAGACTTTCTCTGTGCTGCTCAATTCATCCCACTGTCTGCTGAGACAGTGAGGGTTAGTTACATTGTTGACAAGCAAATTTGCAGTCAATTTCGTACCTGACTTTGAGACCAAAACTCCTTCCTGGAAAGGAAGGAACTGCTGTTCTGACTTGGAAGCAAAGAACCAGAGTGGAGAAAGTGAGATAATGTTTTTTCTGGTCCTGCTCAGACTCAGCCTTCAAATTTTAGATAATATTGCCATTAAAAAAAAAAAGAAAAATACATTTGTAGCTTCCCCCAGACTCGCAGGAAGACCCTCTGCTTCTCAATTTACTGTGATTGTAATTGAAGTGTGACAGTGAAAAGAGGAGTGCTGAAGATAACTGGCCAATTAAATGCTCATTTTTAAAAAGAGGAAGTAGTAAAGGACTTGGTAGAACTTGAATCTGTTGAAAAAAGCAGTGAAAAGACAGAAGAGTTCATTTAGTGAGTAATCACTGATAGTGAGAACTTAATGTGACATTTTGCCTTGACCATTTCTAACCAGGAGTGACCCTTGGGGAGCCGCTCCCTTTGCTACAGATGCAGAGTCTTGTCCTAGAATTATAAAAGCAAAGAATTTTTTCTACAGGTTGAACAAGTGCATCACATAAGAGCAAACTGTTTTAAAGTAATACAGAGGGAGGGGAAATACCAGCAAGCAGACAGACCCGTTTTCTCTGGCTTGAGAAAGTGACCTTGGTGGATAGACACAGCCACAGCCTCCATACATATGGAGGCTTGTATGTGCTTTACGTGTGGTACCTGGTACTATATTTAGATGCAAAGAGAACATGTTATGCATTGTGTATCCACAGCTTGAGAGGACAGTGAACATCAGAGCTGATGAACAGTACTAATATATATTTCGCAACCATCATACAAAAAAAAAAATCTGTACTGATTTCAAATCATTTTTAAAAGTGCTGTGAACGATTCTGATAAATGTGCACTAGTGGTATTATGAAAAGGGTAAGAAGAGGGAAAGGGAATTAGGAGGACCTTGGCTGTAGCACGTGTCTCTGTTCTTGTGCTGACCCGCAGCAGAGCAGGGAAGCTGAATGTTATTCTGCTCCTTTAAAACTGCCTCTAAGAGAAGGAGGCCACTCTCTAAACTGCTGGTTCAGCGTGACAGCGAAGAGACCTGCAGCACTGAGACCATCCTCACTCTCACACCCACTATCAACTGAGCAGTTGGGCAGTGGCAGCTTAACTGCCACCCAAAGCAGAGAGGTCTTTTAAGGAGGAGGATCTCTCCTATCTGTAGGCACATTAAGGGCATGTTATAAAGTGTATTCTTGCAAACTCTGTGACTGCAGAAGTGCAGTATCGACAGGGTATCCAGTAATGCCCATCAGTCACTTCCTCATCTCAACAGCAGCTGTGTTTTCTGCAAGAGAATTGGGAGCTAAAAATAATCTGGCTTTGACTTCCTCTCTCAAAGCCACCAGTCTCTTTTTAAAAGATTTTTATTCTCACAGAAAAAAGCAAGGAGAACGTAACTGACAAAATCAGAACAGTCACCTGCACAAAGTGAGCAGCAGCATTAGAAAGCTCAGAGAACAGCAGGAAACTACAATATGGATCAGGGACATTAAAAAAAGTAATTGTTACGGTTCTGAGCAACCTCCTCCAAATTCCTTTTCACATTTTGCAGCAAGACTTCCATTAGGTCTCTACTTGTACAAACCAGTAAGTGGAGCTGATCAAAAGGGAAATACAACCTGGATGTCTCTGCAGCTCATTTGTTCATTAAAACATATTAAATGAACAAACAGTGCTCAGTAATCACCAAATGTGCTCTTGCAGCTACAGTAGAGATTTTACTCACTCATGGAATAAGTATGTTTTAATTTTATGTCATCCACAGATCCATGAAATGTGTTAATCCCACACCAAGCATGCATATGGAGAAAAAGCGAATACTCAATTCATCTTTCAGTAACATAGCACTATGTATTCACCTGCAACAGTAATCCTACAAAAAAAAAGGGCTGGTAGGCATCTCCAGACTGTGACACATAGCTAGTTCACATAATCCTTTTCATAAACATACTGAAATCTCTATTAAGATATTTCGGAAGATCCCTACTTCCAGTAGGTATGTCCGGACACTGTCAAAATACAAATAAAATCATAAGCAGAATTCAGACAATACTCGAAGTGAGCACAATATGAAGGACAGAAACAGAAATGGTGAATACATTCCCATCTCCTATCATGTGTCTCAAATTCCAAATAAATATATTGTACAAAAAGTATACAAGAAAGCATGCTGCTGTGCATACTTTATGCATTATACCATATAATGTGAGCTTTACCTAAGTAAAAGTTAATAGGTACAGCATACCTATTAACATGGCTTTACCACTTCTCAAATCTCAACTCTAAAAACCAAAAGCAACTCTTTTAGCACTGCAGCATCAACAATCACACCCTGTGCCTGGCCAAGTCAGAAACAAAGGCAGGGCCCCCGCCTAGGCAGGAGATTAAAGTAGCTTCTCCTTCCTCTTCCTGAATCCTGCTCCTACTTGGCAGAAAGCACCACTCTCTTTTTACCTTCTTCCTTCTCAGTTGCACCCCCTTACTATTTCCTCCCACACCATCTCCACTTTCACCACTCTCCTGCTTATTTCCTACTTCCCGGTTCCTTTGCTAAGCCTCACTGATGCAACCTCACATCCCAGCTTCTGGGGTCATCACAAAGCTTTCATGGCCCCAGAAGATGGTGAGCCCAGACACAGATAAACCATGGGCTGGCCATCTCTCAGGCGTTTTAAGGCAAATCACCCTACTCTACTAGGGCCAGCACAGCACCTCTACACCACTGATGGCTCTAGAATGTGGTAAGAGAAGCACATATGCTACTGGTGAACTGTGACCAGGGCTTCTCCTTCAGCAGTATATAACACTAGATAAGAAAAAGCAAAAATAATTCTGTTTTTAAATATTTTGGTAGGTGGTATTAAAAGTAATCACAAGAACATAGAATATTAAGTTGGTTTTGGTACCTTTTTAATGTGAAAATGGAGAAAACCAGGAGCTCAAATATACCACAACAAAGAATCAGAGAAAGTAAAAGATCTGTAAAGTAAACTGAATCCAAACATAAGCAATGCTTTATTGGGATATAGCAAGCAACCTATCAAATAGGGAACTGGTACAAACAGATTGAACAAGACTCTCTTTTAACAGAGATGTATGGTGATGAGACAGCTTCCTTCAGTTTTAAAACAAGTATACAAACTGTTAAATAAAGCATTAAAAAAAATCAACCATTACACCACCAATGACAGACAATATTAGAAATGTGCAGAATTTTACTCTTTTTACAAATTTCTGCATAATGTTAAAAAACAACTTATCATAAATTAGAAAAAGGAATAAAACAAAGCTTTTTTGTTTTGTTTTGCAAAGCAACACAAACTTTTAAAAAACAACTATACTTTACATAGAACTACTATTAAAACCAGGTGAAAACAAGCTGAAAATTTAAAGGACAGCAAAAAATACACAACCCAGTTTCACCTGTTGGCAACACCTTCTGCTATCGAAGGGGTTATGTTAGTTGTATACACAGCTCTAAACATTGCAGCACGAGTAAACCTTAATAAGGTCAAAATAGGACCCTCTGCAAAAAAGGGTGACTTGGCAAGTGTCAGTCCCATCCTAAAATTACAAGTAGCAATATTTTTAGTAGGTTTTTAGTATAAACCAAAACCTACCTTAATTGGTTTCTCTCTCCCAAAGATGCATGTAAACTTTATTTGGGTTTGGGGTTTTTTGGTATTTTAATTCGTGAAATCAAGAACATGTCTGGCTCAAAAATGAGATTGACATACCTCTCTTTTGTTCTGGATACAGTGATGTAACTATTTCAACATGTTCATTGACACTTCCTAAAAGAGAAAATCATTATGTACTACGTAAAAAATACACACCACTTCTCTCAGTTCAGACTCAGTATATAGTATATTGCCAACTCTATCCAATAGGATATATATAATAATTTGGTTTAAATTCTTAATAGATATATTTTCTCTTTACAAAGTTCCACCACATGAAACCAAATTGCTTATTTGTTGTTTGAGGCACAACATGACCCCAGTTAGATAATTTGCTATAAAGAGTTGTTCTTTAGATGTTGTGTCTGTAGAGGTTTAACGTGATATTCATAGATTTTCAGCGCAGGCCCCAGTTTTAATGAAAGTCCAGTCAGTACATCATTTCTTGTCATCAAGAGTAATGATTTGCCATCAATTTCCTATAAGAAGAATTAAAGAGTTTATAAAGACAAACGTACAAATCTAACAGATGAGAACAGTCATGCAACAAATGGAGGACTACTACAGAGGATCAATGAGAAAAAAAATAGTAGCTTTTATTTTCCTTAAACTGTGTTTATAGCTGCTAAATTCTGCTATCGGCTTTTCAAGTGCTTACTTGTGCTGACTAAAGCATAAATACTGTGTAGTCAAGCACAAAACCCAAATAAGCTTTATTTCAAAATTCCGTCTGTGTAAATCTATTTCAAATTAACAGGTACATGTGCAGATCGCCTAACTGTCGCCATTAAGAGAAGGACACTCTCAAGAAAGCAGCTTATAAAGTGCATTCCAGGAGAATTACCACTGACAGCAATAGGCAAGTTTGGGCTAGTCAGTATCTGCTAATAACTTCAGATGCCTTTTTTAAAAGGCCAACCTTCCCATGTGCCCTGTGGTGAAGGGAGGAGAAGACTCCTGCAATCAGAAATTTTAGAACTACTTTTACTATTTACTATTTAGACTACTGTGGAACTCAACAATGGGAGGGAACTTCTTTGATTGATTGTTTTGTGGTGTTTTGTTTGTTTTTTCCTCAAACCTTGCCTTTCTAACCTATGTAGATTAGAATCCTGTAGGCTTTAGGGTTTGGTTTTTTTACTTCAAAACCTTGTTGTATATTTGAAAACTACCTGTAAATGATTTCTCAAAGGTCAAAAGAGAAAGAATCTACACCTTTCAACTCCCATGTCTGTTTTAGACATGGGACCATTCTTTTCTTTACACATCTTTACAGTTCAATCACAATGCACTACTCAGGAAACAGGAGCAACAGCTAATGCATTGACTGGTGTCTCACAACACAGCAAGACCTCCTAGGGCTGTCCTAGCCCAAAGCAGTATATAGCTTTATGGCATTCTCCTGCTATAAGGACTGAACTTGACTCTGCTGTTGCATTCTTTTTTTAATTAAAAAAAAAGAAAAAGAACAAAATAACCACAACTATTAAATTTGTTATCAAAAGCCAACAACCAGTTCAAATGCTTGCATACATTGTTGCTGTCCGTGACAATGTATTGCCAAAATTTTGTATTTTTATAAATATTATAAACATCACACATCAATTTATCCCACTGCAGCATCTTTGGAGTACTAACTGTTGTCTTGGAAATGTCAGAGATCCCATCCTTGATTACAACTCAACATAAAAGGAGGAAGATTTACATTAGAGTTATTAGATTTCAGCATGAATTTGTCCATTCTTATCTCTCTTATGATTGTAGGTACAAAATACATGGGCAAACCACAACATACCCAAAGGTCAGCTGTAGGAATTTCTTTAAATGATGACTGCTGGTCCATCAGGGGAGCACAGTGTAAAAATAGTTCCAAAATTTTCCAGTAACTTTTTACCCAATTATATCAGGTGCCTCTTTCCAGTTACTGCTGAGAATGATGACAGTTAAAACCAGTTTCTATCCTCTCTTTTCCATTCATCACAATAGTTTTTGTGGGAATTTTTACACCAGCGAGTGTTTTGCTCATTGCTGTGACCTATCCTGAAGTTGCCTTTTCTGTTGTTGTTCAACAATGCTATGGAGGAAGAACTGCCTCCAAATGAATTAAATCCAGTACCTGCAACTGGACAAACTCCAAGAACAGGAAAAAACCATTGACTCCTTTCCCTTCTTCTTCCACATGGCTCCCCATGGATTCTAGAAATGTTGGTAACTTTAAATGAATAGAAAACTGATTCTCTAAACATATATGCATAGAAATGAATGATATCTTTGTGTGTATTGTAAGCTCTTCCACTTCTTTTTAGTTTTCCACTTAAACCTGCTTCTGTACATTTGTTAGTCCAGTTTTTGGTGCCAGGTAAGCTTTTGTATGTTTTGGTGACTTCTCCAAATTTCTTCTCTGCTAATTCTCTATTTTCTGGACTTTTTCAGGATGCAACTTCAATGCCAGCTTTTGTTATGCCTTTTTAATGTCATCTGTAGAGGGACCTCTCTGCACAAATAGAGCTAACAGTAATTTTCCATTGTGCCAGGATAACCTCAGCAGCAATAGCATATTATCTTCAGTAAATGACCAGAGGACCAGTTTTGCTTCAAATTCTCCCAGCATTATTTCTGCTCTTTCTCCAAGTGTCTGAGAACTGCAAGGTTTCACAGTACAGATAACATGAAAGCAGAGCAGCCAGCATGCTCACTTGCTCCTCCATGCCACAGCTCTGCTAGAAAGCAGCAGTGGACACAAGCTAGCATCAAACTCTAGTTCCCCTTCTGGTAAGGCATTGCAGTGAGGCCATCAAACTAACACTGGGTTTCTTGGGCTTATCTGGCTATCATAATACTAATGGCTAAAAGCCACTTGGACAACAATAAAAGTCAGGCATAGCACTAGCGTGTCTCAAGACATGGCAAACAGCTTCAATTTTTGAGTGAGCCACAGCCCCATGGGCTCCCAGGGCTTCTAGCTTAGCCATGTACTAAGAGGCAGCAGTTATCTGAAGGTGTTCACACCCTTATCCCGTATCTGCTCTGCCTTCCTCTTTGGTTATCGTGTGCCTCTAACTTCTTGACTTCTCTGATTTGCTTTCTGATGTTATGGGTTTTTTTGTTACTGGGCAACATATTTCAGTTGAATCTGTTTTCATCAGTGAGCTCTTTTGACTTGATGACAACAGTGAAATTCCAAGGAATAATGTATAATCATCATACAATCATCACTTCTTACCAGCACTTACAATACAGTTTTAATAAAACATTCTGCAATACTTAAAATGATTTCTCCTTTTCTTTAAAACGTGAGAAAAAAAATCCAGTCTTAAAAATTCTTTGAGCCACTTGCTTTGGGTGAGTCCAGATGCATTCAGATTCATCAAAAGAAAGTGTGGACTCGGTTACTGTTGTGCAAAAGCTGAACATAGTAACAGATCTCATTATTACATTCTGAGCTATGGATGTTTTGTAAGGAAACCATTGTGCTACCCCTACTGAAGCAGACCAGTGAAAAAAAATTTCCCATTGTTGTAGGTGAAACAGAATACTTTACCATTTACAACCTCATTCCCCTTCTAGTACATATTCAGCGCAGTAGCAGATCGAGTTAACTTGGGTTTCTGGGACCCAGGCAAGCTGCAGTAGAAATGCACTAAAATGAAAATGGACAGAGCTTCAGCTGCATGCCTGGTAACTATACAGACTGAGAACAGCTAAGGGTTCAAAGTGAACCTGATAGCACTGCCATACCTGGAAGGCCTGGGGGATTTTGATAACAAATGCCATAAGCACACAAAGTCAGTGACTAGTGTACAACATAAAAGAAAGTGAACACGACCACCAGTAAGAGGTTAGGAACAGGATTATTCCTGGAACTGTTCCTGGTGCAGACAAGGAATGGGCTGGCAGAGCTGGCATGGAGGACCAGGTACCTGCTGCTCCTCATGCTGCAAAGGGAATGGTGAGGGAAGGATGTGGCAATAAAATCTGCTGTAAGTGTCTGCCCCACATCTCCTGGTTGCATCCTGATGGCAGCTTTTAGCCTCCCTCTCTAAGGCTTTGCATAAAGTGAAGTTAGTAGTGGAATCACAGCCACATTTCTGCCCATGGCTACCCTAGCAGAGCCCTGGCAACACATTGCTAAAAAGCAGCTTACTTCAGCTATCCTCTTGAAGCCGCTTGCCCTCACTGCAGAATACTAATAAAACTTTTACACTCTACTTCTATGCTGCTTTCCAGCAGACTGTTGCAAATTGCTTTGCCAGACCTCATGAGTTAGTCTCACCTTGCTGCTGTTAGGTGAGTAGTAATACTGCAGTATTATTGACAAGCCAGCTGAGGTGCAGAGAGGTTATTTGATGAAAGTCAGAGGTATCTGCCACTATAAGGAAAAAACTCCCAGAGGTTGTAATTACACCGCCTGTGTGTTTTTTCCAACCACATTTCCAGGGCAGTGGAGGAGACAAGGATGCTGGTATTTTGGAATGGATATACTTAAACAATTTTTTTGCCTATTTACCCATCTTCAAATTCTGAAAATATTGTAGCACTTGCAGAAACAGTCTCTCTCTGCACCCTGCAAAAGAACTACTCAACACCAGGCTTTTGACCTGCAAGAACAAAGAGGTAAATTTAGATACTGTTATAGTCATTAATTCCAATCTCGTGGGACTTCACTGTCCAGGTGCTGAAGGTTGGCACGATTAACCTGACCAACAGTAATGGCATTTCACATTAGATTTACAGTTTCCCTACAAAGCTGCCCACAACTTGTACTAGATCAGTGCCTTGGAAGGTCAAGACATCTATTTTGATAGCTAGATACAGGTGTTGTTTAAATAATTTCCTGGTAGTTGCACACAAACCTACAGACTTACCAGCGAAGGTGCTGAACCGACAATCTAGAGATGTTAAGTTTCTTCTCTATGGGGCAGGTGAGCTGTAGGACAAGTAAACCAACTTCCCTATTCCACACAGTAATACACCTTAACAGCATGCTGACAGGTGAGTTGCAAGGGGCCATATAACTATTAAAATTCTTTGCTCATCAAATCTACCAAAAGAAGCCATCCATTAGCACCAGCAGTTACAAGGACCAGAAACAAAGATCCAGCCTCTTTCTCAGAAAAACATGCTGTTCCAGTGCCTAAAAAGATTATTCCCCGTTACTACCAACTTGTCCTTTCCTGTTTGCTTGCACTGTTAAGTTCAATGCAACCCAGCAGCCCCTTTGTTACCCTAGGTTTTCAAAAGCTACTTGCTTCTTAGGTGTTCCAGATCGTATAAATAGTCATAAGTGTATCTACACAATACACTAAGAAAGATGGGAATTACCACTCACATTTTAAATAACAAGATAGTGAAACTGAGTGGGTTGTACAAGAAGACTGAGGCCAAGGCAGAAAATTTGTTTATATTCATCACTTTTCACATGACTTTCTTAGTCAAACTCCAATCCATTATTCACACCTTGTTGAACAATATTATTACTCAGAGATCATAGTCCCATAGATTTTTACCCTCCACTAATGTGGGATTTCCACTCCCATTTGACAATATATAACCAAGTCCCTGACAAAAATGTGCCATTTGAGAAACTGATGGCAGTCAATAGGTGTTTCCTAACAGATTTACCTGTTCTTGAAAAGCATTGGCTTGTTCTTCAAATCCAGCTGTTCTGAAATAATTCACAACATCAGTAACAGCCCAGTCAGCAGGATCCGGAGGTCTCCCATTCTCTATGGAACTGCAAAGTACAAATCCAGACAAGTAATCACTAAATGCGTGCAGTGTCTGCTACTTCTCTGTGCACACCCCATGTACATTCCCTCCTTCCTTGTTCCTCGAGGAAAAGTAGCCTTTGACACACCTCCCCCTGCCCTGGTACAGAACAGCCACACCCGTTCTCTTCCATTTCAGCGACCTGATGCTGGGGACAGCTGAGGTACCTCTCCCTTCAGAAAAGAATAAACTATATGGATCTTCACATCAGCCAAAGGTAATCAGTCAGGATCTTCGCAGTTCGAGAACAAAGACTATCATGACTGAGGTACCAAATACCTGCCTTTCAAGACTTGCTTTCAGCTACCAAGTACTTACAAAGAATTGCAGTATGTGGATGTTATTCTTTTCCCAGATGAGACTGTACTTCCTTGTAACATGGGCAGAAACTACTGGGAACCACCTTTACCTTGCGAAACAAAACAATACCAACCAACCAGAGACACCACCACTTGCACTAATTGCTCAATACTGAAAATTTCCCTAAAGTGTTTTTGGACTCGTCTGTGGACAAATCTATCGACTTTTTGTAAACACAGTCAGAATGAATTCCTTCTGTGCTTGACCTTAGGCAACTGCTTTCCACAGTAGCAAAACCAACCAGTCATTCATATTACTATCCTTATTCTGCATTTCTGATGCTTAAACTGCTGTCACCCTAACTCAGATGACCTTTGTGCTTCTGCAAATTCTTGGTAACAAAAACACACAGTCAGCTTGATTGCCTTTCCTACAGCAATTTAGGAGGATGAAGAGCAAGATGTCAAAAGAAAGGTGTTAAAGAAGTTCCTTCTCAACTAGAAGTCGCAAAGTCCATGCCAGATGTTTCTGCACTGTTCTGCATGCTTAACCATAATGCTAATGTAGACAAATTGAAAACTTATAGACCAGAGCAGATGTCAGAATCCTGTCCATTTCAGGTCCTGAAGCTTAGAGGACTTCGATTTTCAACAGCACCAGCTGGAAAAGAAACACAGATTGTACTCTGCTAACACCATTTTTATGCCGTTCTTCAGATTTTTCTTTTCCAGCTGTCACCACCTCTGTCTTGCCTAGATTTATGTCTTTCAGCAAAATAACTGAGGGAATCAAGAGCCAACCATTTTTCCAACCAGCCATGAAAAGAAGTGAACAGAATCACATACACTACTCCCATCACTATTTCTACAACATCCCAATTTCTACAACTAGCTCAGCCCTGGGAAGGAGGACTCATGAATACAGTGAACTTTTGGAATGTACCTGTCAACACGTCAACAAAATTCTGGTCCTAGGGACTCACACTGCAACCTCAATATCACACTGAATGCTGCACTTCGCTTTCTAAAAGCAGTTTCTTTCACTTATCACATGGAATATATACAAATCTCAGAGCAATGAGCAAAAGGGCCATTACTTTTGGTCATCAAGTAATGACTGACTTCATGAATTGCTTCACAGATTGTGATTACACAAAAAGGCAATACTCAGCAAAATTGAAAATGAGAGTATGCAACCTTATCAGAACTGAACTTTGTTTTTTTATCAATCTTCAATTAAGATTTTTGGTGTTGTGCACATTCTGAGGCTTAAGAAGTAAAACGTGAAAAGCAGCAGAGAAAACCTATACATATTTGTAAAGGCAGCATTTGAAGTATTATATTTAAATCTTTGTATTTTCCCCTAGACTATCACTTTCAATGACTCATCTTCTACTTAAAATTAAAAATAAACAAACAAAACCCCAACTCCTCAGTATTTAAAAAGTAAAACCAACAACGTAATAAATCCTAAAAGATACTGAATTTAATTCTTCCTGAATAGCAAATAAAATATTCAACCTGTAAAAATACCTCCTAATTGTATTTTGCTTGCTTCCTGAAACACTCTAATTTCCAGCTAAATATGGTCTCAAACTCTCCTTCCCACAATTTCGTATTTCAGCCCACATATACTAGTTGTTCATGTAGCTCTTCTTTTACCATTATGGAACTACAGCTTGGTCCAGCTTCATTCCAGGCTCAACTGCAATGAGTTCAGGGGCTCTACCTTAGTCGTTAACTAATCACAGAAAATAATTGCAAGTTCCTGCCTCAAGGAATAGCATCATGCTGGACCTCAAGTGGAGCCAATTTCCACAGCTACAGCTGCAGAAAACTCAAAGGCATGTGGCAGACTGTTGGAGACTGGATTTTATTTAACCCACCTACCCACACAGATGCTCATTTGGCTTCTAGACTTTGTCTCCTCCTTGCCCTGCTGTTGCACATGGCTCTATTCTTTAGACAAGAAGAGGGAACATGTAACAGCCGTGGCATAGCCATACACCAATTTATGCCAGACATTCTGGATGCTGTATTATCTTAAGAGGACTGGCATTTTAGGCTTTGTAACAAGATACTAGATGCACTGGCAATGAATAAAGATAAGGCTCGACTGCTTTTCACCACTGTCCCTGTGCCTTTATTGCCATCATGTGGCAGAAGCAGCAAGGCTTGCAAGGGTATAGCTATGAACAAACAGATTTTAGCCAAGCTGTTTATAAGCACTTCAAGAAAGTGCCAAGTACTTCCTTTGTAGATAGATGCACATACAATGTTCATTTAGAAAACACAGCTCCTGATCAGTGTAAATACAAACCCCATCTAAAAAGCCAACTTTACCAGCAGTAGTTGAACCCTTATCACCTAAGCCTTAGGGGGAAATGATTAAATGTAAACTGTCCTTGCCCTGACTGCCTCCTCTCTTCTCCCACCATAGAGTCCTCATTGTAGCAGCAAGACTGCCAACTGAAGGTGGCTTCTGAAGGACACACACACGATACAATTTATTCATAGTCACTGAATAGGAAAATGCATTTTATGTTGGTGTGGTGTAAGCAGTGTCTCAGGAGAAGGGGGAGTATGCCAATTTTAATGGCTGCCAGCAGATCTTTTGATGCTGTGTCATAATCAAGTGTTTTACCACGATCTTGAAGTGATGATGGTGATGGTGATTATTACTACTACTACTCTAGTGCCTGGAAGCCAAAGCATTGTCAAGTTTTCTTGGAAGGTTTGTGGAAAAGAGATCTGAAAGAGAAGAATGAAGTGCAGCTTTGCAATAGTGCTGCTGTTTGAGAAGACAAAGAACTCACTCCAGTACCCTTCTTTGGGTTTTGGGTTTTTTGGTTTGTTGATTTCTTTTTATTATTTTGTTTTGGTTTTGTTTCTCTGTGGGGTTTTTGTGTTTTGGTTGTGGTGTTGTTTTTTGTTTTTTTTTTTTTTGGGGGGGGGAGTTGTTTGTTTGTGGGTTTTCTTTGAATATATCCATATATGCATATATCTATCTTACCACAGCTTCTATAACTTTAAAGCAGCAAGGCCAGATTTTTCAACACAGAACTCCACTTCTCAGATCATAACATCCACAATTGAGAACTGCTAGCCCTGATTTAAGAATTGCTGACCTCTGAGGATACAGAAATGCCTCCAGAACAGGTCCTATCCCTTAGCCTGCAGTCTACCACGTTAAAGGAAAACTGTAGAGCAGTGCACGCCATGTCTATGCTTTATTCTCACCCTAGATCTGAAGTAAAAACCCAGTTTAGGCCTTCTCCAGTGAACAGCTTAAAATACATCTTCCAGAAGAGAACTGACACTAAAGACACACGCTGCTGCTGCTACTACTTCTCAGCAATGCTGGGCAGTCAGCAGAGAAGGGCATATGTCTTTCTGAATGAGACAGAGAGTAGACTTCCACACAGGACACACCTCTCCCTCAGGAACTGCCTCTACAAAAGCCACTAGCAGACAGGTGAGCAGACGTAGAATACTGATTACTGGCTACCACTTGTTTTAGACTCTGATTGAGAGGAGAAATCAGTGGAGAAAGGTACCCCAACTTAAGTTACTAGCTTCTACATCTCTCCATTCCACATATCATGTAGATTCAGTTCCCAAGGCACTTACATTTTGAAGCTGAAATACAACAAAAGTAATTGAGAACAGGCAAGGCTTGAAGCAAGCAAAGATGGAGGTGCCCATCATTGCCAGTCACACTAGGTCAAATTAAAACTACAATCAAAATCCATGTGCTGTTTAAATAAACTGAACACTATGGATTCACTTACTTTTTGACTTCCAGAGAGCCATTTTCCTTGTTTTCCATGTCAACAGTTAGCATGGGGAGGATAGAAGTTTCTTTTACTTCAGCAACTGATCAATAAGGGGAGAAAAAATTGTGTTTAATTATTGGTAGCATGAAAAGAGCAACATAATGTAACAGGAACAAGCATTCTACCAGGACACAACCATGTTTCCACTTGAGAGCACAGGTGCTGTCAAAAGACCGTTTTTCTCAGAAGCCTGTCAAACCTGGTAATAGCTAATGAACTAGGAAATGCTCACCTGTGCTTCAAACACAAGAAATATTTCACACCTGAAAAATCAAGGAAGGTAATGTTACATTTGATCCTTCCTGAAACTGGTAAAAATTTTATCAAACTTTATACCCATATGTGTAGAGTGATGTGCAATATATAGATAGATATCAAGGGAGCTTATTATGCTTTCAGTCATCCTGCTATACAGAGGATCCAAACAGATGTATGATCTTATCCCTAGTGAGGATAAGATGTGATGTTTTGAAATTCATAGCCTTGTCCTACAAATGGGGTATCCAGGATACAGATCAGCACAAAGTGACTTACACCCATTTCACACATAAGGTGAGTTTAGAATTGAGTGCCAAATTCCTGAGTCCTGAAATCTGTATCTTATCCATAAGACCATCCTTCGTTCACTAACATAGTGTCTTCTACAGCTACCATACACTGGACTCTGAAAAGGAAAGGAACACACGAAGGACACAGGAGAAAATCCAGTTTCCCTCCTCGCAGAGTGTTGGAATACTTTCGCTACACAGCTTTTTCTACCACTCCACAGAACATGCAGAAATGACCGAAGCCTTTTCTTTCTGTTCTCAAGTAAGCCATTTCTATTTCAGAAAGCACCGAAGAACTGACCAAGGGCTCAGGATGCTCTTGCTGTAGCATTAATGGATGCCAGTGAAATGTTACAGAGCTCTGGGAAGTACAGAATAGGGAAATCATGCTCTTCAACTAAAACTTCACAAAACCAGAAGGTAGCAATTAATATTGCTGTTAAAAAAAAATAAATTAAAAAAGACCCTTTATTACACAGCTAGCAGCAGGCAAAGTACCAGCAAAACAGTAACAAACTAATCGAAAAGATGCTTCTTCCTGCACCGCTGACCAAATAACGCATTCCCTCGAAACACTTCTTGGTTCACCTGAGGTGCCTGCAAAACGACAACCACGCCAGTCCGCCTGCGGGAGGTCCCTCACCCCGGCCACGAAGGACCCGCGGCCACCCCGGGCTCGGGGCACGGCACCTCCCGCGGAGGGAGCCCGCGGCCACCGGGGAGCTCCCGGGGCTCTCCCCTTCCCCGCGGCGGGAGGAGCCAGCTCCTCCGGGGCTGTGTGGCACGCGTTCACCATTTTACAAGCATCTCTGAGACCGTTCGCCAGGCAGCACTGCACCACATTGTCAATTTTTGGCTGGGGGGGGTGGGGTGGGGGGGTGAGGGGTGGGGGGAAGTAAGACAGAAAAACCTACCTACGAGCAACTAAACCAAAGCATTGCTACGGGCTGCTCCGGAGCCCGCGGCTCCCGCCCCCCCGCCGGCAGCGGGGCGCTCTGAGGCGGCTCAGTTTGACACCGGGCAGCAGCCCCGCCTGGCGCCCGGCCCGCCTGACGTGCCCGCCACACACGGCCCGCACCAACCGCCGCCCGCGTCATGGCGCCCGTTTTAAAGGCGCAGCACTGCACCGCCTCCCCAGCTCCCCACGTTCAGCCGGGGGCCCGCGGGGTCCCCCCCGCCCGCCGCCCTGCAGCAGCTGCCTTCCTCGCAGGCGTCCGGTCCGCGGAGGGCACCCCAGGGAGTCTGATGGAATGGGAGCAGCGACCGACCCCTCCGGGAAGCGGCTTCCCTCCGGCAGCACTTACCTGCGGGGCAGCCGCGGGCAGGGCGCAGGCGGGCTGCTGGCACGGGCGGCTGCAGGGCCGGAGCGGAGCGCTCAGTGCCAGATTCATGACCTGAGTTTCTTGGGACCTCCGTGTAAACATTTCTACTCCTCCTACCGAGTGGGGTGTATGAAGTAATGGTACGAGTGGGGGAAAAGGGAAAAAATCCACAGACGTTCTTTGAAGGATACAGTACTGAGCCGAAGAAATTTACAGAAGGTGAGAAATGGGAACAACCAGACCTCGGGAAAAAATGATAAAGTTACGTAAAATTCGTTTCTAGGACAAGTTCGTCAACTTGGAGGTGGCTATCAGACACTTGGCTTTCTCTGGAACTGGAGCATCAGCAGGGGCCGGGTGACAGGAAAGGGCACCAACGAAGGGCAGCACTGGGGGAAAAAGGGAGATGGAGACGGCGATTCCCAGGGACAGCTACACCTCGTACTCACATAAACGTCGTACCTTATTTCACGAGGAGACCCACAGATACCCACGGGATTTGCTGTGCAGTGAGGTACAACTCAAAGTGTACGCAAACAGTTGACTACGTCTGGTCCACTGGCAATGAAATCTCACCCACAAAGATTCATACAAATGTTGGCACATTCCATTGCACTTTTTTTATTACACTATTCTTAAACTTCTTCTCCCAGACTTCCCTTGATTCAGGCTGTTTTCTAATGGCATAGAAGCTTTACATGGATGACACGCTGTCAGCAGTAGGGAAATTAAGAAAGTAATACCAGCCAACCCACCCTGCATTCCCCATGCATGGGCTTTGCAGACCCCCTCCACACCAGGGCTGTGTCCCAACCACAACTCAGAGGCTGTGACCTTCTGACCATCCTTAACAGCCTGGGTTAGTACAAATTTTGGGATGTCTTACTTGCAGAATTTCCCTCCTAGTCAAAAGACACCCTTGCAGTTCACCAAGAGGCAATAGGACATTATAAGCTACCTGGGGATTCATACGGAATGAGCTGGTGACTTCAGCCGATTTCTGCAGAGCAAGTTACGGCGCTGTGCCACAAGTGCCCCAGCTGGCACCCGCAGACAGAGCAGCAGGGCAGGCATAGGGCTGGCACAGGCACCCTGCATCTGTCTCACTCACAGAAACAGCTGAGTGCATCCTGGCTACACGCATGGGCAGAGACCTGAGTCAAGTAACTGCTAACCAGACACAGTTACAAGCACTAAAATCACAGGAAAAGCCCATTTTCGTGCAAAGGACAATAGATGTGACTTCCACAACCATTTCATTTTGCCTGACTTACATGTTGCCAAATAAATAACCAAAGTTCGCAAAACTTATGCAAATAATGGGACTCAAGCATTGAGAACAGAGAGCAGGAGGAATCCTCACTGCTTTTGAATTTAAATAAATTCAGATGAACAAGTTAAATAGAGTATTAAACATTCTGCACCCTAAAGAAAACCCTCTTTACTTCACATCCCAAAGTGTGCTGTAGAACGTAGCATATCTGTGTTGGACAAGTAAGAATTCTTTTTCGTCTCTCAAGAAATAAGCATTCTAAATGAAGCCATAATGAGTTCTCTGCATCAGCTGGTTTCTAACTTGGTAATGAACTGACATTTGAGGATACAAATATAAACCAGCTATTTTACTCACGCTCTCCCCTTCCTTCCATCATGTTCTTCAATTAATCCTTGGAGTATCTGAAGTGAGGCTCACACAGTGCGTGCGTTCTGGCTAAAAGACCTTGAACAGCAGAGAGAGGAAAACAGGCTGTGGAAAAATTCAATGTGGATATGATCAGTAGTTTGTATTTTCATTCAATGGAGTAAGGTAATTTAATTAAGAGGAGATTACGCCTGAAGGGAGACAAAACAGGAAAGTGAATTAGACTTTTGTTTGACTATTTGCATCCCACTTCTAGCAAAAAAAAAAAAAAACAGTTCCAGGACATGTAGGGAACGAAGCAAGACCAGGATTGATTAAGGGGTCAACTCCACGTGTTTCTGAGCTTCTGCTGTTACACGAGGAGAAATGTGCAGAAATCAGAGTAGGTACTGGACACTGATGACCCTGGGGGGTGGGTATTGGAAAACACCAGTTTTCTACTGAAAAATATTATATTTTTTTGTCCCTGGAAGTGACAGCAACACATGAAGACAAAATGCATTGCACGTGTAGCTAAGGAGAGCGTAGTACCCTGTTAACTGTGCAACAGGTAAGCAATTTCAGGTCCCCCAGAGCAAAATAAAGCCCTTTAAACCTTTCTTGTTCCAACAGCCTGGGTAAAATCATGGCTAAACCCGTTCACGGATCAAGTGGAGCGTGGAAACAACGAAGGGCTTGCGCGGTTTCACGTTGAGGGAAGCGAGGAAAGCTCCTCTTCATAAACTAGGCTTATGCAGAGCAGAACGGGTTGCATCCGTGTGTAAAACACGTATTTCCCCTGTCAGTGACCCAACGTTCCAACGCCGGGCACACAGACGGCTGTGGGGGACAGGCCGCACACGCGACGCCCGCCTTGGGCGCGAGGCGGCAGTAACGGCCGGCGGCCCCGCCAGTGCCCGCGCACCTCGCTGCCAATCGCTGCCAGCCGCGCGGCCTGCCGGGAGCTGAAGTCCCTGAGGGGCAGCCCGGCTAAGCTGCCCTCCCCCGGCACAGCACCCCCGGTGTGGAGCCTGGGGCGCGGCTGTCACAGCACCAGCTGCTCCGCTGACTGAGCGACAGCGCTGGAAGGCGGTATGCTTTTCCTCGGGATGCTCAGGGAGACATTTCGGGGCTGGCAGTGATCAGTAGTGGTTCCTGGCGGCCAGATTGGAAATGCTGCTCACCGCGAGGAAGAGAGTAAACCAGAGATAGGCAAAATGCTGAGAGATTTCATCCAAACGTGATTAGTGACCAAAAAATCATCAACCCCTCTTAATGTAACACTGGGGACAGGGGAAACAAACGTGGCATAGACTGGTTTTAAGTAATTCTTGTCATAGATGTGGAAGCGACACAGGTTCAAGATGAATGCTTGCTACTCAAACGGAATTAATTTATAGCTATTTCCAGTCTAAAAATCCCTTTTGCATTGTTTCCTTCCTAGCAATACAGGACTAAAAAGGGACCTTCCAGGCTGCAGAGTTTTATCTCCTGCCACCTCACACAAACCGGCACACCACCACATCTGCACGTAGCGCTGGTTTTGAACCCGTAAGAAATCTCATCCCACTCTGCCAAGCAGAAAGTCTGTGTCAACCTCCCCTTTACTGGTGGTTACGAACTTTCAATTTACAACTTGAAAAATACATGACCAGTTTAGACCTATTTGTTCCTGTAGTAATATTGTTTAATTTAATAATTGACTTCTCAATTTCTGTGGTATTTACTTGCTTATATAGACTCAGCTGTCTGAATGGCCATAGACCTTTTAGACCCTCTCTGTAATAAGGTCTGCGTGTTCTGAGCTTGTTCCCCTTTCCTCTTTGTGTACATTTGCCTCCCAGGTGCAGACATTTGGGGCTGCACTGTGAGGTGCAGTAGGGCCTCAGAAATAACTTCTACCTTCCCTGTCTGCTCTGAAGAGCTCCTAGCTTCACACTACACTTACAGAGTCTTTTCCAGAGTCCCTGGCAATTACTGTACACCCAGAAAGAGGCAAAGTCCCTGTTAGTGATCCAGGTTGCACCTTTCCAACACTTTTCTCTCAGAAAACTCTCTTTCCTTAGTTACGGTCTTTTCCACTCCAGTCCATATTCTTTCAAGCTTGCATCTTACCTTGCTCCACCGTATCAACAGCTTAATACCCATTGTCCTGCTTTCCCTTCCCTGCTTTGGCATTGGACAGAAGAATGAGGGACAGTTCCCAGCAAGGTACTTCAGTTTGCACGCAGAGTCCAGCAATGAAGCACCTCTCTTCGATTCCTGCCTTGGCCAGGAAGGTTGTTAAAAAGCTATGTTGTGTCTGACCTGCCAGGGTTTTCTGTAAGGTAGAGCATTGCCATGTTGCTCTGAAGTGCTGCATAAAGCCTGGACAAAAGGCCAAAGATAGCATTGGTGTAAAGCAAGTCTGGGGAGAGGAAAGGCAGAAAACCCTTAGCAAGAGCACAGCAGAGTGACTTTTACCAACCCAGCATTCACTTCTGAGGCAATTAAGTTGAAGTGTGTGTTTAAATACTAGGTCAGAGCACAAGAGCCATTCAGCCTGGATGTGTACTCCACATGGTAACCTGGGTACACCCTCACAGGTTAAAATGGAGGTCCACAGATGCACAGGAAGTTTTGTGAAAGCGCTGTTTCAGGATCAGTGCACGGGTTAACATCTCTGTAGGCGCACAGTGCCGCATCAGCAGCCCAGCTCCCTGCATGCCTGGCGGGGAGGAGCGCTGCTCTGCCTCGCTGACAAGGCAGTAATTAACGGGATGGCAAAGCCCGTTCTGTTCTGATGGGGACTCCGTTAAACCTTTGCTTTAGTATGCTGAGGTTCTTTTTACACAACAAGCATTATCCACCCCCACCCCTTTTTTTTTTTTTTTTTGGTAATTTCATGAATTTCCAATAGGATGACTAGAGTTGCACCCTCTTCACACCAGGCTGAAAATGAATGTGTTCAGCAGCTGACTGCAATGCAATCCAGTGGCACCTTCCTACTTTTGCTTCCTCTGTTTTGCAAGACTGAATTGCTTAAATAAATCTTCCTGCATGTGAATTATATCCACTTCACTGAGAATTTCCTGCCCTACTTATTTTGTTATGCTCCTTCTCATCCTAGTAGTAGCTCATATTTAATAAAGCTACTGTCCAGACTTAAACCCTTGTTATTTTAAGGCTTATACTTTATATGAAAAAAACATCATACAAACCACAACTCATTCTGCTCCTACTAGCAGTAGTACCTGCCACATATTTGCTTAGCTTGTGATAACGCAGCAAGAAGCTTATGAAAATTATTCACATGAAATACCAACATTGTAAAAGAGAATCCAGCCTAATAAAAATGTTTTATATAAATATGGCTCAGACATTTCAGTGAAATAGCTGTTAAATCTATGGAAAATCTGAAAGGCAGTGCTTTGGTTGTATGAAGTGAAGCAAAGGAAAAAGCACAACATGCTGATGCTTGCTAGGTTTTCCCCACTTTGCTGGGAAGCTTTCTTCCCACCGGGAAATCACCTACCTCCCCAAGAGGTTTTCTTAGAAGCCAAGACTGCAAATATCCAGGTCTATGTATCCACTCAATAAAGAAAAGAGAGGCAGAGGCTTAGACACAAACCCACCTTGGTATCAGGAGTCCAGCCGAACTAGTCTGTTCCTTCATGGTTTTCTTTTGAATAAATATTCTGGGCATGCACAGAGATCTATGCCACACCTGGATGTGGCAAACTGTTGAAGGGTGTCCACCTTTGCTAACCACAGCCATTTGGGGAATGATGGTATTTCAGAGGTGCACAGGCAGACCATTCAGTGAGTTTCCAGGGCTGTGAGGTTTTTCCACCAGTTACTCAGTAGGCAGGCAGAGTTAGCCAGAGTCAGGCAGTTTTAGCCTGCTTCAGAAACATCCAGATTTCTAAAATCTGTAAAGTAACTTCTAAGATTCGTAAAGCACACGTTCTGGTAAATACTGTCATCTTCCTTCAATGTTACAGTTCTGGTAAAACTGCCAGATAGCAGTTGTGGAAGACCAGAATGTGGCATTTCTTCCATGGAGGGTGCTGCTCCTCAGCCCACTGAAAGCACCACAGGCCCAGAGAAGGGTGTTTTCAGCACATCTCAGTCACTGTGCCAGTGTGGATCTTATGAGCTCTCTATCTGCTTGTAGGCACTGAGAAAGCCAAAAGAAATCACGGCAACCCTGTGCTTTTTATGTAAATATGAAAGATCAAAGGACACGCATGTTGTTTGGCAAGTGGTTGCCAAAACTGCTAGTGACTGCAAGAAAGGACCCACTGTTGCAGCAGGGGAAGTGTTCCAGACACACATTAGATGGCCCTGTTTCCCCTCTCTGCTCTCTCCTTTGATATAACTAGATGCTCACACATGTCAGGCACGACAGACATTCAAAAGTTGTGCATTAAGGTTGTAACAGTTAAAATTCACTTTTTAAGAATTTGATCAGCTCTAAATTGGTTGATGAGGCTCAAGAGAGATCAGAGGTGCTCTCAAGAACACACAGGCTGTAACTTCATCTTCTCTTGACTGCTCTGGTGGTCACATAATTCAAGAAAATGCATTTTGCCTGTAAACGTAGCTTCAATTAATAGAGACTTATCCAACTCTAAAAAAATTATATTCTCTCTACTGTAAATACTGTATATTCAATGAACCAGCTTAAAAGCACTTTTCAATTTCTTTTCTCTTCTTTTTTTTTGTGGCAGTCTTTGGCTAAAAGCAGTGTATTTCTGAACTTTCAACTGCATATAATACAGAAATGTGACTGTGTGCTATTAAACAGCCCCACCGATTCTTGCCTCTCATGAAAACAGGATTTATCAGTGAGATATTTTAGTGAAATTCTCATACAGCACATGCAACAATATATAATGAAAACAGTGCTTTTGTTCAATTTAGTGTCAAAGCCTTGTTTTTGCTGATATGAAAATCAGCAGAAAAATATTGCAAGTATTTAAATACTGCAAGGATTAAAGGCAAAATCTACTAATACATAAAGAACAAATACTCGTTGTTGGTGTTGCATGTATCACCTGACAGATTATGTGACCACTACAGTCAGAATTTCTCATTCCCTACTGCTCTTAAATATTTATCTTCCACCCCTCTTGCTCTTACCATGCTCTGGAGCTGACATTTCTTTCACACACTGTTCTATGCCATATAAATAAATTCTGCCATCTACTGGCAAAAGAATGCAACGAGAGCTTTTTGTTCTAGAGAAGCTAAGGTGGAATCGTGATTCATCTCGTATAGGTTTTTGTAGTAATCTGGAACACTGAAAACAAAAAAGAAAAATCAAGAAAAGTCAGAGTTGAGTTCTGTTAGTCAATAAGTAGCTGCAGAATTAAGACCAGTTTAATAACTTCAGACATAATACTAAGAATGCTCTAAAGCATAGCTTTGGGTTGTACAAATCCCAAGTAAAATGAAAAATACATATTGAAACTTTAAGGGGCTATTTCCCCCCCAGCAGTCACTGCAGTACTTCTCTTGGCAGGAAATGTACCTTGCAGCCAACCCAGACCTGGTCTGAAATTCCCTTCCAGAATGAATGAGCTATGGGGACTTTCGGAACAGGAGGTGCCTGCCTGATGCGGATGTCCTCCTGAAGCCAAGTCCCTGCATTATGTCCTAAGCTACAGAGCAGGTAACATCTATAGAAGTAGAACCATGCTCCTGACAAACTAACATGCTAACATTAACAAACTCTTATCACTGGATTGTACACATTATATCATGTAACTGATTCTGCCACCAGGATCTTGTTTCTTGTACATTATGTTTTTACTAAGGCTTCGTGCTCAGCTCCTCTCTTAGCTTTTCCCACTGGTAAGCAAGCCTGCCAGATGCATACTTCCTCATATATATGGTAAGAGAATAATGGTAATAATTCCTGGGGACACTTTTTTTTTGGTATTGTTTTAAAAACTCTTGGCATTTATGAAAAACTGAATATTGATTGCTTAACCTCAACACATCTGTGAGTGCATTACACTGTTTTACTCATCCAAGTTGTTACCTATCATTAATGAAGTCCTAATGCCTAGATCCCCACTTTATGCAAACATTAAATAGAAAGATGAAAGAAATTGAAAGGACATCCATTTTGTTGAAATGTTGCTTAGAGATCTGTATACACATTCAAGTAACAATGCAGATACACAGTAAAGAACAATACTTCCAGTGGAAGACAGTTGTTGTGATATTGCTCCATAGACTAAAGCATTGATACGCCACTAAACGTAAATGAAAAAGTGTTGGATTGGATTAGGCTGGGTTTTTTTTTTGTTTTCTTTGTGTTTCGGTTGGTTGGTTGGGTTTTGTTTTTTTTTTTTGTTTTTTTTTTTAATATATTGAATCAAATTATCTTGGTGGTGAAGAATTTCAGGAAGTTAATTATGCCTTTCCAGCACCCCACTTTTCATTGCCCTAATGACTGGTATATTTTTTTGGAATCGACTGGACAGACTTGAATATACCACACTACACACCAGGCTGCCGAGACCTTGCTCCATTTGTGTCAATATACCTAAAGTTGTCCTTTCCAATCTTCTACTGCATCTTGGAAGCAAAGGCTTCCAATACGAATAATCGTATAACCTCTACCTCCCAGGAAAGAAAAACATTTTTTTACTGTGGTTGTGTATGTGTGGGAACAGATCACTGACCTATGTCCTCAAATTCCTTCCAACTAGAACTTTTCATCCTAAAGAGCTTCCGTGCTGCCACCATGCCCACACATTAAGCAAACTATTTTCTCTACCTCAGCCTTGTCAATGACCTCTCACCCTCAGGTAAACTACTTCTCAACACAGCAGAATTTGCAGCTACATACTAGATCGCTACTGTGTGATCTCTCAAAATCCGGATCTTGTAAGCTGAGCACTAATAAGGAATGTGCCATTTTGTCTCTGGGTCCTTCTTACACACTTCACTGCACATCAGCTAATGCAAATGAACACCACAAATAAGTTGCTTTTAAAATGTTAAGCAAAGAGCCACATAAACACAATTTTTTGATATACATTTTTGCAAAGACATTTATATTTGACTCTCTGAGGGAGGGAACAGCACAACCAGATCAAAGATTCTGAAGGAAATTTTACTGGCTTTGAAATAGACCACTGGGAGCTCATGAGCCAGTGACTTCACGGAAGCCTCGAGCTGCCGCTATCCCACTGAGGTAGGAATCTTTTTCAGTAGTAAATTATAAGAATAAATTACATTGCCAATACATGCAAGTTCCTTCAGGCAGGCACCCCTTTTTTTGTAGTACACACCTCCAACCCAACAATGAAAGGTTAAAATGGCACTAGACTTCAGATCTAAATCAAACCTTTATTCATTATCAAATTGCAAAGTTAAGGGAAGCTATCTTGAGATGCCCATCTCATACTTTTAAAAAAATGCAACAATTTACATAGTTCCTATGTAAGATGACAAATATTTACTACCTATATGACATTTAAACATCCTCATGGAGCTCCAACCCTTTTACTGCAAGTGATCACTGCCCAACCTGACCTCACTCATTTTATCCCTCCCTCAGAGCCTCAGATCAGTTGACTCCTCTAGCTCTTAAGTAAAAACATTCTTAAAATATGTGCAAGACCCACACTTGTAAAACTATGGTGGTCATAAAACTTTTTGTCATACACATCCAGATCAGCTACACACACCCCACCTGGAGAATGGAATTGTCTTTCTACCAGTTTCTCATGGAATGGTTCTCAAATTCTTATCTGGGATAGTCCTCCATACACGCAGCAAAGAAGAACAGCAACAGATTCAAACGACACCCTCAAATCTGCTACTCTACATGCCATGTTTGCATGGGAGCTGTAATAAAAGCAGAAGATAACCTTTTTACAGTTTCTTAGTCCAGCTTTAGAAAAAGTACAAAGGTCTTCAAAATGTAATACAGCATTTGTACCACGAAACCATGAAGAACACAAAACCACAGTCTGTAGTCATACGTATAGCAGCAGAGGCAAAAAGGCCGAAGCTCTGCTCCAAAACCGGGAAGAGGAGGAGCTGCCTTACAGAGAGCAGGTACCAGAGCCTCTCTGAACACCACTTGCAGAAAAAGCCTCAAGACAGACAATGCCAAGACCATGAACAGTCTTTACTTCTATCAGTTGTTTCACAGCACAATGAGACATAGCACAAAGTTTGTACAGCAGGATCTGCAGACAGTTTAAAACCAGGCAATTATCTTGAATAAAAAGCATCCAGTCTGAAGGTGAAAATATGAAGACAAACAATATTGCTGCTAATGATCACCTTGCTTACTTTTGATTGTCTATGATGTCTAATTCACTGAGATCTCACAGTGCCTTTCATATTCTCCGTACCATCTTCTCCAAACCCTCAGTGTAAAGCTTAATGTGTCCCAGCTAATATGAACGGTATGTTTCATAACCTTTTCCTCCGATTTTCAAATTCTGTTTGCAGTGTGTGGGGAGATGCAACGACTCTCATCATACAATATTCTGATTCACAAAGAAGCAGCACAAGTGTTGTACATAATTTAATTTGCACTTCTGTATATAAATGTTTACTATATTGCACACTATTGCAGCACTTAAAAACATCTAATTATTTGCAAAAATTAGTAAAATACTTTAAAGGATTTAAAAATAAGGGTTTTAATGCAACTGACAAGATAATAAAAAAAGCAATTTACTTAATGAGATACAATCCTTTATGTTGGAAATGAAAGTTACATACAACTAGAATACAATTAAAATATACCATATAGTTCAACACTTAATTCCTCAAATGTGTAAAATTAACAAGCTTCTACTGTCATAGATATACAATTTTTCCATATTGTGAAAAGGATTTTTCAAATTAAATACAGGTAACATAATATTCTGTAGTTATATTTTATGACTGTGTTTAAATGAGAGGGTTGTATAATACTCACATTGTCAAATGTACTCACTAATGCCTTGGAAATTGCACACTTCCCCTCCTTTTCCAAAATAGAATCTCATTTCCATACTGAAGTCTATTATGCCATATTGGAAAAGTATTTTACTTTCTAACAGGATTTTCATAAAATTAAAAAAGTAGCATAATATCACGGTGTTAAGATGACTTTTCCACTTATGCCCATGTAGAGTTTAATCTGGATATCAGACAGGTCAGAACCAATCCTAGACTTTTGTCTTATTGTACACGCAAGATGAATGATAACAGTATTTTACAAAACAGAAAAAAAACTCTGATCCTTACTAGAATTATAAAGGTAATGATTGAAAATTAAAATCATAACAGAATCAAATTGTGATCTCCAACATTTATTAAAATCTTTTAAAGTTCATAAACGACAACAAAGTTACTGTAGAATTTATCGCATACAGCTAGCATACAGCAGCATGTCCTTGGTCTAAATGAAATACAAAAGATTTTAACATTTTCATACAAAGGATTTCTTTAAATTTATTAATGTGACGATATATCTTTGTTACATAAAATTTGCTACAGCAAAGTATCTTATACTTTTCTTGCACATATGTAAATATGGGTGGACAAAGACTGCATTCAGTATCAGCCTCCTAATGACGTTGTGCAAAAATGCTCAACAACCTAAACATACAGAATGTTGATGGTACGTCTCTCATTCTTTTGTAAAATGTCTACAAAGGCTTTTCTTAAAGGAGTGCCATACAGATTAAAAGGAGGGAATGCCAGTGGTGTATTTGCATTGGCATTCAAACAAATACAATGGCTATGTATCAATATAGCTCATTTTCTTTAAAAACAATTCATCCTTGTATGCATGTAAATTGATCATAAAATATGAGTCTAGTTTAAATTGTTTAGATGTGCTGTTTTAAGACAGGTCACTGAGACAGCCAGAATCAAGTGTACAAATAAAACTACGATGAATAAGTTTAAAAGCAACTCCCAAAAAAGTGCTGAGCCACTGATTATTAACATTGAATTAAATGTGTAAAAGTGCCCAAAGCTAGCACATGATAGCGGTATCTTTTAAGTCAGTTGGTGAGAGTATACAAAACAATTAAGCCCAAATACTTATATCTGTGTGACCATACATTCTGTTTGACTGAAAGAAAGTAGATTAGAAATGAAGACACAACGCAACTAAAATAAACCCAGCTGCTGCAGTTTTGAAACTTTATCTCTTTTCTTCGTGAATGAAGTGCTGTAATTAAAAAGAAAATGATTGTAGCAGTACTCCATCCTCAGTTTACTAATATAGTATACCGGAATAAAAACTTGGCAAGAACCTCTTATTCTTAACAGCTAACAAAAAATAACCGTGTTCATCCAGCGATGCATCTAGAACGTTATGTTGCATTTGCAAAACCATTTGTTTTTCATAGCTAATGGCAGAGCGCATTTTGCTTTTTGTGGTGTGGTGGTGGTGATTTTAATGGGTGCCTTTTTTAATCAAAAAAGGCTCGAAACAAGGAATACTTGGGGAGCCCAAATGCTGGCTTTAAGAAAAAAAAACAAACCAAAAAAACAAACCAGAAAGAAAATGTGAATCGAAATGAATCATATTCTTTACAATACTGACCAAAACTTCCTTTAAGAGTTTAGGGTTCATGTTCTTAAAAAAGCCATTTCATACCTGCCAACAGAAATGCTGGTAAGTTGACTTGGTTAAATATGGTCCAAAATCCAGACCAGATATTATTACTCCTTTTCACAAGACTGTAAGCTCTCCATGGTACAGTCTAGTTATGGCAATTTACCTACTGCCTAGGTGGGAAATAGAAACGAAGGAGGCAGTGACGAAAACTGCAGGGATGTAGAAAACCAAGGCACAGGGTCTAGCTACTGTCCCCTACATAAGCCATCCAATTGATTCTACTGAATTTTGGTCAGTCTCCAGGAAGAAACATTTTTAAGTTAATTTAGCAGACATTTATATGGCGATAAATACTACCTTCAAAAATGCTAAAAATGTTGGCTAGGTTTAGTCTGAGCTACTAAAAATTTTTTATAAATTGTAGCATCAGACACAAGACAGACAAGAATTATTGGCTGGCACAGACTAGAAGCAACATTTATCTTTCACTTCAGTCTAAATCACACTAGCCGCAACACCTTCCATTTCACTCACACAAATAATACATTATTCAAAATAAAATGGAGCATTCTTGGGTAAAAAACTACTTCATTTTAAAGGGGGAAAATGAACAATACACAGAAACAAAGAACGACAGAAACCAAAGTTAAGTAGGAAAGTGGTCTATTATTCTGTGTTACTGCACAAACAGTGCTTGCTTAATTGTGCCTAGTTAGAAGGGTTGGTGCAAACTGCACACATGGAAGATGGCAATAAAGACCTCAGTCAGCTTTGTGGAATGAAGTAACTAGGTAACTGTTTTGACATATGATGGTCTCAGCTCCACCTCATCTGTTAACAGAGTGCAAAGATCCCAATGTGAGCCCTGATGTCATCTTGTCCTCTTACTCCTACTAAAAATCAGCAAATTCTTTTGCACATTTTTCTGTTAGAGACGCACGAATATCTTCTTCTTCATAGTCATCAAAGTTGCTGGTATCTCCAGGACCTCTGCACTTTGGTATGAATGGAGCTTCTACCTGTATTTGGTGAGGAAAAAAAAAAAGAAAAAAGAGGCACTTGAAATGTTATTGCCCTAATACTCTTAGATTTAACATTGTGATAATGAGCACAACAATATTCCCATTACTCCTCAAATCCTGCCAAGAAATCAGATATTACAGCTTGAAGTTGTGGCACAAATAAATCCAGCCTAAGAAGGTGCACGTCTAGCTGTATGAATGTAAGCTGAAAGAGGCTAGTACCTCAACTGACCACCATCAAGTAAAAGCTGCTTCCACTTCAAAACAAACCTTAATTCTCTTCTTGCAGAAGGGACCCTGCTCTCCACTGTTCGCCAGCTGCGTGGTGCAGCTCCTAGCACAGCGTGGGCTGCACAGCACTAGCACACAGTTACAGCGGAAGCAGAGTAGGCTGATTACCATCAACACTACCCAAAAATCAGTTTGGAATTCCTCTTCTACTTACATCAAACCTCCATTTCCAGATAAAAACTAGTACAAGTTTAAATCAGTATGTTATCCATCTCCTATAAAGTTCCTCCTGCGACCTAACTGTGAGAAGTGAAAGCCTTCCTGAAACTAGGCCACAAGTGAGAGACAAGCAGGGACATGAAGGGCTCACTAAAGACTGTACAGAACGCCAGTGCAGCTCTAATTAATGACAGAAAAACCCTTCTGGTAAAGACTACTTGCACATCCTCTCAGATCCACATATATACTGGACTGACCATGAGATTCAGTACCTCTCATGTCAGCTGTATGGTAGTAAGCCATTCACACTCAGGCACTGGAACCTGTCATTTTCCAGGACTCTCTTAACTGCTGTTTCTTAAAATGAAGGGAACCTACAGCTTCTTGAAGTTGACCTTACAATAAAATCCTTGGCTATGGATACAACTGAACAGTCTCAAATCTGTCCCTACTTTCAGCCTCATCTTGGAAGTTAAACTGAAATGACAATAAATGAAGATATGGATCTTCACAGACAGGGATCTGCATAGACAGGATCTGTACAGGGACATGCCTCCATTTTTACTGGCTGGCCCTACAGTCAGGGGAAGGGGAAGAAAAGTGGAGAGGTGGAGGGAATAAAAAGGAATTGTTGCCAACTTGCAGACACTGAAATGCTATTTTAGGGATCAGACTACTAAACTCTACCTTCACTTAGCTAATGTTAATTCAAATATTAATCCTTCTAGTCTATCTCATGTCATAAAGTTCAAAATTAAGCTAATTACTTTTTAAAGTAAGTGGAATTCTAGAATCAGCTGCATGCTGGAAGAAGAAATATGCAGTGTTCAGGGTTGATGGGAGGCAGTGATGAAAAATGGATGGTAAGGGAGGAACCAGAGAGAGTAGAAGGCTTGGGGGGAAGGAGAGGAGCTCTACTCCAACATGTCTAGGACAAACGGAAGTGTAGGTATGACTATCAATACTGCATTTCTCTTTTTCATTTGACAGGTACTTAATTTATCCACCTTTGCAGTAAGCAAAATTCTAGCAAAATCACTGAGGTGATGTAAATTTAAACCTGGAAATGCAAAGTAATCAGACAAGTATCTCTCTTGGGGACATCCCAAGGAGTATGTGTGCCAGAGGCAACATGGTGGGGAGACAGATAAGCAGAGCAGGCACAGCTCCAGCTAAGGCAGGGGATCAGATCATACTGTGCAACTGTGGAACTGCTCATTGCCCTGGGCAGATTACTGATGGGCTGTGTGTGGGTGTGTGTATGTGTGTGTGAAAATCAGTAAATTAAAGAGGTACAGCACATACTAAATACAAACTAAGGTCTGCTAACTTTGGGTGATAACATTATACACCCCCAAGAAATAACACTAACTGTTGGCATTTATAGACTGTGCTAATTGACATGTGTGTACCCTTTTGTTGCTGAAAACAATGTGTTCAGGCAATTTATTCTGAGAGAATATATGGTTTGTGTACACATCTAGCCTACAAAGCCATACAGTTACCATCATCTGAATTCTGTCTTCTGAAACTGATTTTCAAAAACTATCTTACAACAAAGCTCAGAACACAAGAAGAGTTTTAAAACATGTTCAAATCAGACGGCTCAGACTTTTCCCTATTATCTTCACTAAGGAAATTGCTAAAAGGACACTTCAGGAGATAACACTTGTTTATAGCAGAATACCCCTTTTGCCCTAAGTACAATCATGTTATCAGGCAGCATTTTAATAAACAGCTATGCAAACAAAGAAAATGAGACTTGATCTTATCTGAAATATTAAGTAATTAACTGGTTCACTTACAACTGTAGCCTAACAAATTATTCCTGTTACATTAGCTGCCAAGGAGATTCAGGAAAATACATACTGTGGAAGCAGCCGCTGTGAAAAGCTGGTATAAACCTTGAATTTACTGCTATATTTCTAAGACTGCTTAAATGATACTATGATCCATGCTGCTGTTTCAGCCCCTTAGTATTACAGTATTTATTCCTTATCATGAGAAGCTCCCAACTTATTCAGCATCACTTTTCACAATCCTTTAAAACTAATAATAGCTATTCTGGCTATATTACTTGCTCATATTTTAGAATACTTCTTGTTTCTGTGAAAATAAATCTCCACACCAGTGCACTAGCAATGCTAAGAACATTCAGCACAGTATTAAAACATCTGACTTAATATTTATTATGGGGCCTTAGTGTCCCCAGACAGCATACTGGCAAATGAAACTCAGTGCACGTAAATCTGCCTTGTAAACAGGCATTAAGAAAGCAAAGATAATTACAATTCTACAATGAGGAATCTTTTCTTAAAAATATCTATACTTAATACAAAGAATAGAGGATGTGTTAATTGTACCCTGTCTTCTAGTAATTAATACATTAGTGAATAATACAACAACTGTGCTGTCAGTTTATGTAGCCAAAAAAACAGTTTCTTTTTATAAACTATTGTTAGTTTTTAGGCTTGGCCTTTAAAATATTGCTGTTACAGCAGCAAGTTCGTGCCTCTATAGGCAAGACTCTTAGTGTTTCAAACTCAAACCAATTCTTTCAAATACTATCACTTACCTCTAACCTTGTTGCCAATATCTAGATAATTATATATTGTATATATTATATATATGTTATATAATATGCATATATATTATATATGTATGTATAATACCAGTATCTACAAAATTATTTCTCCACTTCTGCGACACCACCATTGAAGTTATTTTAGTCACCTATTGGTTGCCCATTGAAAAAAAATAAAGATAATTCAGAGGTTGCATTTAAAAGAACAATTAAGTTCTTAGGAATCTGTTTCCACACTAATTTAGATATTTAAGTTTAATTCTACCCTCAAGGGGAGAAGGAGCTTTGGAGCTACTGAAGAGAGACCTCGACCAAATTGTCATCATCCTCATATCCCTTTCTCCAGCTTCCTCTCCCAGCTCTGCTTCATTCATCCTGGAAGCTACTGACGTGCTCCCCTCTAACTGATACATCAACGGCTGCTCGTGCTCTGAAAATATTCCCAGTTGTCTCTTGCTTTCATCCTTATGCAGGCCTAAAGTTTACAGTGTGGACTGGGCAGGGACTTTCTAAAAAACACATTACAAAACATGTTGGTCAGGCAGGTCTAGAAAGCCACTCTAAACATGCCAGAAAAAAATCAATCAGCACAGCTCCTGCCATTGCTGCAGCTTATGGAACTGCAGTCAATTAAAGCGTAGTGTCAGAAGACAAAAACTCCTCAGCAGATACTGAGGACTGAGCATAGACATTCTCTGCATGATCCAGTCCCAGTCACAGATAAAGCAAGAGCAAGAAGGAGGCGGCATGCTTCTTTAGCAGAAAAAGAAAAGCTCTAACTTTGGCTAGAGCTTCTCCGCACTGAAGCACAGCCTGACTGCTAAGAACTAGCTGGAAAGGAAAACAGATTCCTCTCTGCTGTGGAGGAGTATTTATAGATGCCACTATAGCAGGGGTTAAATAAGAAGCGAGAGAGGCAGAAGATGGCTCATTCTGAGATATTCCAGAAATAGACTAAAGCACAACAAGTGTTAAGAGAACATGAATGTATACAGAGGTCTAGGCTAAAATACCAACGAGAAACAAACATAATTCAATTGATATATATTCTTAATATTCTTAAAGATTAAACTACTGTCACCCTCTCGCACTTTAACTACAAGTAACAGATTTAGAAAAGCAAAAAATAACCAGAAATTTAACTCCTTAAAGATTTGTAATAGTTGTGATCTGAATAGTTCTGAAGGATCTTACCTTTCTCTGATAAATGGCAATCCAATCTGTAGTTGCAAACCACTTGTGATTCTTTATGTCATTTACACCATTCTTGAGATTTCCATATCGTTTGGTCAAATCTACCTGGAGTAAATTTCTTAGAAGATCCTTTAGGTCTGAACTGAAGTGTGATGGGAACCTTACCTAAAATTATACATCCACAACATTAAAAAACAATACAGAAGTTTGATTCTTCCCCCTGTGAAGTAAACCAGCATTCACACAAAAGGAAACATTGGGCCATTTCCTATTCTTCCTCTAAAAACAAATCAAGTAGCAATGCATGAAAAGAGCAATTACTGCTGTTGCACATGTACTTCTGTTTTACAGAGCCTTTACCAATAGTGTTACCTTGTCCATCCACCATTTTCTGAACTGAAAGTTTCTAGATCTGAGTGAGTTGGGGAAAAATATTAATTCAATGTAATAGTAATATAAAAGTTAAATTTAACTTGGTGCCTCACCAACACATCATCTCAAGGCATTTTTAATTATCTTCCAGCAATAAATTTTTAGATTATAGTGTGTATATACATACACACACACATAGGAGATACAGTATATAATAGTATATATATATACAGTATATACATATGCTCTGAATTATCATTCAGCAATCATACATGAAGATTCAAACTGGAACTTTATGCTGTACTGTAATCTGTGTCTGATAACTGAACACACCAACACCAAAGATCTTGGATAAATAATACAGCACGATTTGAAGTCACTTGACAATACAATTCATTCAAACCTGGCTAAGAAATATTTGAAGATGATTCATGGAATGTAATTACACAGAGTTTTACTAGCAAAAGATCTGCTGATACCATTTGAGATGGCAGAGAGAAGAAAGGGGAAAAGAACAGGCAGAAAGATGTATTTGTCATGCCTGTAGTCTCAGCGTTTGACACTCCCTATATCCAGCTGATCAGTTATGACGTAAATGCAGAACATGGAATTATTTAACATAGAAATGTACTGCGAAACCAAGAGACCTGATAATCAAGATCACTGCTTCAGTTTATCTGTCAAGATATTCTACTCTAGTACAGGAAAAATCCACAGATTTTAATGAATATAATACTTAGACAGCTGAGCAGTAAGGAAATATTATCTGAATTTTTTAAGTAGAGAATCAGGTGCATAAGAAAGATTAAATAAGACTTAAGGTTATAAAGGAAACATACTGCTAGCTGAGAACTGAATTTTAGAGTTTCCAGAGTTCACATCCAGTGCTGTTTCTGCAACCATCCATGGATTCAGTAAAAAAAGTAGATAATCAACAGCACATGTTGAGGAAATTAGATACAACTGAAAAAAAAGCCCAAGTTTTCTGACTTTGGAGGATAAACATTTCTTTAAAAATGTATCTTAGTAAGTTAATTCCCATTTATTCACAGAGACGGCTGAGGGGTCACAGCATTACAGCAACCACCTTCTTGATTTAAATATGGTCCTAGACAGGGCCTACTGAGGCTCCTTCCCTTGATCAGAATTACAGCAGTACGTAAGATGCGGCACAGCATGTGTTTATGTAGGGACAAGGAAGGTAACAAATCAAGTGAGCACAAAGAAACATGAAGAGACAACGCTGGCTGGCAGGAGAAACAACAGAGAGAGCTATTCATGAAAAAGTAAAACGGAAAAGTTCAAAACATTTCTTAAAAATCTTATGTAACAATGAAAGCTGAACAGAACATTTGACATTGTCCTGAACTACCGGACTGCAGAAGTAAAGAAACCTACTATGGATTATGGAAACTCTTTAGAGCTTCTTAAAAATATTTCTAGAAAAAAAATAGCAAGGCAAATAAAGCATGAAGCTAAATAATTGTTAATAGATCATTTTTATCCAAGCATAAAAGGATATAATGCCATAATGTCTGTAAATTTAGTAACTTGCATTTGAAAGCAGGGAACAGATTTTTAGAACTTTGATTTTTAATGTTACTGTAATAAGGTCCTTACCTAAGAAGCATACATTACAAACTTCTTCCATGTTCTTTCCAAATTGCTCACACTCTAGCAGCCATTAAATTCTGCATCTACTCCTCACAAAAAACCAGGTTCTGCTAAGACAACTACCCTTGCAAAAATACACAAAGCCTTCACTCACCTTGCCAGACACAATCTTCTCGTAAATTTGAATGGGCTGATCTGCAAAGAATGGGGGATATCCAGCTGCCATTTCATAGATTAGCACTCCTAATGCCCACCAATCCACTGCCTTGTTGTAACCCTGGATAAAAGGAGAAATACTGCTGTTAGCACCACTTCTAACACAGTTAAAAGGTTTTCAGTATCTATCCATGGAATGGAAAGAAAGCAAATGCATTATTGCTTGCTTAATACGCAACTTACAAACTAGTTCAAACCAAACCAGAGCTCGTAGATTCCAACAGCAATATACTTAAAATATACTTAAAAAAATGCAGTGATGACAGTGAAACAGTGATGAAAGTGAAACATTTTGCACATATTCCTGTGCTGAGTTTCAGTGATGTCTTTACACTGATGTGACAAGACTCCCTAAGCGACAGAAGTGGCCACAATTTACTTTCTTTTTTTAAAATCAAAATAATCTTGTTAAAGAATGATTGAAATGTCTTTCAAAGCTTAGGAAAATTTCATTAAATACAATAATACTTCCTATACTGTATAACTTTTTGCTTGATTATCTACATTTCAGAACATTTGTTTTCATATTTATTCAACTAGCTACAAGGGCTTAAGTTTAGCTGTTACAGACTCATTTATAATAAAAAACTCCACCAACCTCATGAATTTTATGTGTTCTCTGAGATCTTTTACAAAGCTCAGGGCTAAGACTTGGGCTTTTCTCAAAAGTCTACTATGGAGAATTTGTAGTACATATACTGCAATTTATTCTGCTGCTTTAGCTACATAGGGGCAAAAAAGCTGCAAATGCCAAACATTTTCTCCCCCCAAAAAGTACATTTTGTTTACTTTTGGACCTGCAAAGGGTATTTAAACTGTATATTAAATGCACAATTTAACATTATGCATTATGATTGTATCATATACAGTTCATAGAACTGCTTTTTACCTTTATAAAACATGAAGGGGCTACAGTTGAGCACCTATATGATAAACAAGATTTCTTTTATTTTAACAGTCAGTGCAAGTAAAGAGACAAACTCCTCAATGGTAAGGTTGGACTGCATGTACTTGATATGTAGTGCAGTGGTTTGTTATGTTTGACTTCATGTAAAGTGCCTTAAACCTGAAACACTCTGTAACTAATTATTTAATAACTAGTGACTCACCCAATGTGGTTTTTGTTAACCCTGGAGCTTCTGTTCTAGTCTGTTAACACTTCAGAACGTAATCATTCACATCTGGTTTCTGACAAGGGCGCTAGTTAAATCACCTCATTAGAGACTCCTTAAATCCCTTTTTACCTCACAAGTTACATGGCAAGCATATGTAGAAAGCTGTGTACAGTTATGTGAAAATCTCCGATGTGGAGTACATTTTAGCATACTTAAAAACACTTAGAAAGCAACAATTTCATTTTGTGTAATTATCATCAAGAGTTGACTAGTCAAGATTTGATTTTTGGAAGTATCAGCAATTGGTTAAGCCTCAGAGTTTAATAATTGGGTGATAAGTTCTAACTGCGTCAAGTACATGGCCAAATAACAAGACAAAGTACCTTGCTGAGAATTATTTCAGGTGCCAGGTATTCTGGAGTCCCACATAACGTCCAAGTTCTTCCTTTTACTCTTTTTGCAAAGCCAAAGTCCGTGACCTGTCAGCAGAAGAAATAAATTGTAAGTGCATTTCTACAAAGAAATTTAAAATCAAGTACTTCTGAAGCATTTTGGAAAGCCATTTTATACAGAGGAAGTATCTGCTTCTCTAATCACATAGTATATAGTCAGATGTATCAGTCCTTCTGATACTTCTAAATCAGACAGTGAAAAGGTTTCTCATGGTAAAATTAATAAATAACAAAATATATCTTCCCCTTGACAAAACCTTCTATTTATAATTTAAAAAAAAATCAGTGGGAACTTCAGCTCACTAATCTCCCACATGTACTGCAATTACATTAACTTTCTTACACTTTTCAATCAGACTGTTTATACTGCTGGAAGTTTAAAGAACATGAATATGAACAAGTATTTATATTTTCCTTTAGTTAACAAATACATGAATCACAAAAAGGGTCACAATATCTGCCACTCATGTAAATTTAGAATTTTATTGCATAAGTGTATAAAGGTTACATGTAAAATTAGTGTGGGAATAAGAGAACATGAAAGAGGTCTTTCCATAACTTCTGATTTTGAGTATCTTTGAAAGCATCACCAGAGTCAAGCTTATTTATTTGAGGGCTAGGGCAGGGAAAATGTAGCAGTAATTGTATTCACAAATGGCAAGTTCTTGGCCATTACAAAACTCCTCATTCTACTTGGCATGTTTTCTGCAGTAAGTTTCAGAACTTTGTATGTGATGATAGCTGTGTGATCTTTGCTGGGCTGTACTGCAGAATACACATGGAAGCCAGGGAATTACACGTGAAACTCAGTTTCAAGCCATTAAGTCTGGAGACCTGTTTCTTTTGTTTCCTCCTTTGTACCTTTTTCAACCTCTTCCTGAGAAAACATACTATACCACAATGATAATAACTGCTTATCATACAACATCCTATGCTGATGTTTCTGATGCACTGCTCTCACAATTGAACAATCCAAACTCCAAAACTATTGAGGCAGCTTTTTTTGCTTTGTTTTTGATAAAACCAGCAGCCACAGCTGGAACTGAACAGAGAGGATGATGTACTGACTAGACAGACCTGCTTCAGTCAGCAAAGAATCATTTCTGTGTTTGTGAATGCACAGTCTACATAAGAAAAATACACTGCAGACGTGAGACAAACAGTAATGGCTTTAAAATTAAAAACAAAAATTAATGCAGTTTCTAAACAAAATTTAGTTGGAACTGCAGTATCAATGTATGAACCCACCCCCCTCTCTATTCGGAAGCAGAACTGAATCAATTTCACAAGGGAAGAGCGACTGCTGGACCCATTATCTTTTGCAGTATGCCCACCGTCACAAAACCATATTGTTGCACATACAGAATCACCAATTCTGAAGCCATTCATAGCTTTACACTAATGGTGCTCCCCAACCACATTAACAGAACTTGTACTTCTCCCTACAGTGTTATTTTATTCTCTATGCAAGACTATTTTACAGTTATAAACAACGTAAGATATATACCCTTTCTACTTCTCTCAAACGTTTTTATTATGTTTTTTTCCTGTTAGATTCTGCTATAGTAAAAGCTGACACAATGAGGAAAGACCTGATCCTATCATTTAAGGACTGCAAAGCACTGCAGAGTGCTTGTTACTGTATACCACCTTTTGGTATACAGCTGTATCCCATTTGCCAGTTATAAAAAAGATAAGAGCTGAAAGAAAGGTAAGGGGGTGCCATAAGAGGCTGTTGTAAAACCAAAGCTGCCATTTGCAGCACTGCAATTCTGATCTGGTCTCAGCTAAGCTCTTATTCCAGATGTGCCGCAAGACTCTCCAAGGGTGGGATTCACCTGAATGAAATGAAGTACTATAGTGTTGGTGTTGACATCTAAGCTGGTCATCCTAAGCCATCTATACAGACAATGCAGAGAACCAGACATTTTAGGGCACTGTTTGTCTTGTTCTAGGGCAGATATCTAAAATAGTTCAGATGAACAGAGCCATGTAATCACCTACTTCACACCACAAACCCCAAGGGAAACCTTGGCAACTCACTCAACCACAGACAACTCCATTGTGCATACTTAATTTTAGTCAGAGGAGGTAAATTCCAGTGGTTTTAACTGTTACTAACCAGTAGGACATTTTAATGCTCCCTAAATACATGCCAACACGTCAACCAGCTTCAAGACTATTTATTCTAAATACATTTTCTAAAATCACCTAACCCTACTGTAAGACAAGACTTGACTATCTAAATATACGAAGAACATCATACCTGGATGTATCCTTGCTGATCAATTAAAAGATTTTCAGGCTTTAGATCTCTGTAGATGAGGTCTAATGAATGGAGGTACTCAAATGTTAGCACTATCTGAGCTGCATAAAACCGTGCATGTGGTTCACTGTGAAGAATTAAAAGAACATTAAGTACCCCAATGCTATGCTAAGATACTGAAACAACCATGTAACTTCCAGGGATGGACAAATTAAGTATCTTGTAACAGATTCTTTTACTGTGTAACAACAAAAAAAAATTAAAAAAAAAAAAAAATCAGCAAAAGGCAAACATTTTAGAATTGACACAATCGCTTCCTGTATTTAAGTTCTGCAGGTGAAAAACACATGCAAATCAGCATGAACGTATCCCAAAATACAGAGCTTAGACTTTAAGTTTTACTTTTAGAAACTAACACCAATTTCAGTGAGCATAGGAACTCCAAGATTTTATCATGCATAAATCACAAATGCCTGCATTAACTAACTGAAAAATAACAAATAATTATGAGGTCTTCTTTGCCTGACTAGCTTCCGCACTGAAAGAGGAGTAACTTTAATGCATTTAACCCTCCAGAATTTTTCCTTCAATACTAACAAATTTTATAAAACCCTCTTCTCAATTTAGCAACATAAGCCTTTTTAAAGGAATAACATCATTAAGACTCTCACCTGAACCTTCCGATTCTTCTTAGATGTGAAAACATTTCACCACCAGGAACATACTCCATTACCATGTATAAATTAGAATTGTCCTAAGGAAGCAAGCAAACACACACAAATACATATTAGGCATGTTACAGTCTCCATAATTCCTACATACAGTATATTTTATTAAAGAATGTAAACTGAACGTAGCCATCAAATGACCTTAAATATGAAGCGAGACAGGTAGAAATTCTTTGAAATTTGCAGATACATGACAAAAGGAACGTCATATATGTCAACAAATCTATTTTAAAGTAAATCTGAATAATCAGCGAGTTCCTAACACAGGAAGATGTGTAAGTGATGAGAAGGAAGAGAGGATAAGATGCCTACTGTAAGACAAGACCATGCACTCTTACAAGTTCAGAACTGATAGACAGAGGTATTCTTGTCTCCCACAGCCCCTGCCCCAAGCTTCGAAACTGTAAGGACTGAGGTAGAACATCTTTGCTCATTTTAACTGGTATTAACAAAGAAGAAAGAAGGAAAAAAAAAAAAAGCGGAAGGAATTTTAGAGGACACATGCAATTCTCTAAATTAGGAAAATACTCTATTTCTTTACAGACAGACTAACACATAACTGCCATGAAATTAGAAGCTATCAAATGCTCCTTCCGTCATGGTTAAGATTGTCACTAAGACCTGCTCAGATATAAATCTCAACTGAAAAGCCCGCAGAACAATTACAAATTTACCATTCAATATATTGGTATAGAAATACATCCTTTGTGTTTTCTCAAAGACAGAATGATGACTACAGGCTCTCTGCTGCACAAGAGCCAGTTTCCCTCAAAAAGGGCAATCTCTAAATAAGAGTTTAATTTTTATTTATTTGGATATGTGCTTTCAGTCATCACCTGATGACCCAGGGTGCGTGCAAGTGTACACACAAGTGCAGGAACTAAAGCTCAAGACCTGGCAACAGTGCCATGTGAAGCATCTTTGGAAACTTTCAACTATTGTACTATAGAAGTTAAATGGTTTAACATGTTCGAGCACACGCATCACTGAAACCCAAATACCTACTTTCAAAATAATGATTACCTTAAAAGAATACTCCAGTTTTACAAGGAAAGGAAAGTTCACCGCTTGCAATATTCTCTTCTCATTCAGTGTGTGTTCTATTTGCTTCAGTTTGACGACCTAGGAGAGGAAAAACAGTCTTCAGTTTAAGTACATTTTACGGTTGTTGACAGATTTTTCAGTGTAAAACAATTAGTTGAAAACAAGCTTGTAACTTTACAGATAATACAAAAACCTTATAGATTACTAGTACAACAGGAGTGCTAAGGAAGGATTAAAATGTCCAACAACTTTAAAGAGTAATATTGATGCAATATGGTTCACAGGTAACTCCTGAAATAGTGTTTCTTACTACTTGCTAAGAATAGGAATCAGTAAGGAAAACACCTCTCTGTTTTCTTAAGAATTGCTTGCATTTGTAATGGAGACACTTCTGCAGCTGGATGACAGTTCAATAAAATCCATTTGGACCCTGGACCCTTTGCTAAGAAAGGCAGGAAACTGTGTCAGCCACATTCAATTACGAATTTTGTTATCTGTGGACAGGAGCAAACTGACTTATTTGATACAGCTCACACAGTAGTGAGAAGACGACTAAGGAGAATACAAATTCAAAACTGCCATTCTTATAAACAACTGTTACTTCTGCCAGACCTTTCAGTGTGCTTTGCTTTCCTGCTTAGCAGAAGTATTAAAAAACTAAATGCTGCTTTCTTGGAACCCATCGTAATGCCAAGATGCTAACAAGGCAGCAAACGGCAAATTTCTGATCACTGCTTTTTCTCAGTAATTAACAACTGATGTACTTGTATTAAACCCCAACATTGTAAAATCGATTTCTTTCCATTTTACTTAATCCCTATTGCACAATACAGATTTTGAGAATGGCATGATTTCCAAGTAAAGTTACTTCTCCTTCCCCCCTCCCCCAAAGAAACAAGGAGAAAATACACAAGAGTGATCAAAAGAAGTCTGGTTTTACACGTTTGGAAATCAAATCTAACAGCTACAAAAAACAGATAAGCAAGATATTCCAACCTTGACCAACACTGTGTTTAAATTGAATTTTTAGATTCAAAAGGCAGAACCTAGAAGGCCCACTACTGTTTTGCAATAAATGTCATACAAAAGAAGTACAGAGTTAAAAATATTAGATCTCTTTTGAATCACAGATCTTTAGGGACCAAATAAAAATTTTGCTCAAATCGGCTCATTTGTGTGGGAAGCGTCTGCTTCATCCCTAAAAAAGCTATGGCTCTGGAATTACCTTGGTGATGGAAGCAAGCAAGCTGAAGTTTTAATTTGATATTGTGAAGCATACAGCTGCAATGCTAGACAAGACTTTTCCACCCTTCCTCCATCTTCTGCTTGTTAGATACTGGAGGGCAACGGCAGCAGCACTACAGGCTGAAGCTGCTGTTTAACACTTCGCAATATCAAACTGTAACCTCGGATAACACGCCTTTGCTCACATTTAAGCTCGGCTCAGGGCATGTCTAATGACAGCTTCCTGTATATCAAATGGTATCTTGTCAGATTCTCCAGCAGCCTGCTCGTGTCTAAGATTTTGTTAACAATATTTTCTTTTCAAAAAAAACAATTATTAATGAAACTAGCCAAGCAATAGTATGTTACAGCCTTCCTAAATTAAACCAGACAAATAAAAGACTAACAACCTTACATGTAAGGCTTCTGGCTACACCAACTTCTATTACATATCATGATGAACCAAGCATAAGACTGGATAACAAAGGGACACACAACACGCCTTCTCTTTTTTCCAAGTAAAATGTAAATGAAAAATCACAGGCAGCCTGCAAGCTAATTTTAGACACCTGTATGTCTTCTAGAATATAGAAAGTGACAGAAACAGGTTCTCCCTAAACCACCTTCTACTTTTGTGATTCATTAATAGAAGTTACCGACATAACACTAATATATGTCTAATAGAATACACACATAAAATTATGTATGCTGAGTTGAAACAGTGTGTATTTCATAAAGGACTCGTTCATGTCACTGCCATAATTCCATTATCTAAAACTGCTCAGGAAGGTAATAATGCCTAAGTGCAAGAGTCCACATTGAGATAATGCTGACTTTGTTTTATCAGTTGCTGATTATTAAGTTCTCTTTGCCAGATTAATATTTTCTTAATATGATTTTTGTTGTACAGTAGCAAAGTTATTTACAGGGCCTTACAAAGTAAGAAAAGCTCTTATATTGAAGACCTAAGAATCTACTAATCTAAATAACGTACTTCTGAAAGGCTTGTCAGAATGGTTAAAGACACATCTTAGCATTCTAGAACTCTGTTTTATTTAAAATTTAAACTTTATCAAGTGATGCCACTTACTTAATCTAACAGTAATAAACTGTTAAATCAGGCTGGAGTAAGAATACAGATTCAGAATAGAGCATTTAAGTTTTCAACATAGAAAATGTCTACTGTCACAGCTGTTCTGAGAGGTTACTGTTCTATCTATGCAGTTACTAGAGGTGCAACAGGATTATTGCATAATTATGCTTACAAAAGTTAATACCCCATGGGTTCAAGAATGGAAAAGAAATTATTTTTTAAATTATGGTTTACAACTGAAAACTTTGTTAATTTCTGACCCAAAGAATCTTCCAGAATTTTGAGCTATACTGTGAAGGTGTGTGTATTTATTTATTTATTTAGCTTCAACACTACATTTTGGTATAGGCCACCTCACAAGCTAAGCAAAGAATTTAACTGACAATATTTTACTAATGCCTTGGACAGTACTTAGAGCCTCTTTAGCCTGCCAGTAGAGTTACCGGCAGTTGTAAGAATCTGACACAGCCTCAACAGCTGAATCTGCAGGTTCAAAAGAGAAAGCCAGGCTTTTCATGTATCACGAGATGTGATAAGCAAAAGCACAGTTGTGCAACACAGTTTAGCCACAGTTACCAGATCTTGATCTACATAAAACTCTTTTGTACCACAAAATGCACTATAAGTTACACCAACCTTCTGTTTGTCCAGTATCTTCATAGCATAATACTGTTCTGTGGCTTTATGTTTCACCATCATTACTCTCCCGAATGATCCTGTTCCAAGGGTTTTTTGCCTCTCAAAATCATCTAGGCCAGCAGTATTCTACATGTACAAGGATATAATGACATTATTTAATACCCAAAGACAATTTTATCTGTATGAACTGAATTATTTATGAAAAATAATGAGTAAAATTACATTTACCAAAGACAACAATAGCCAACTATACTGTTGTTACAATTTCATGCCTGTCAAGTTTTAATAAGAGATTTTACATTGCACTCATTAAACCAGAAAAAGGCTTAACTGAATTGTATCAACGTTTCTGTAATTTGTCCATACAGATGACACATGCTTAGTAAGAAATGCAGTAAACAGATCACAAATTTAACATGCAGATAAATAACCCCCTCAGACTTCACAAACAAGAATTTTGGAACATTCAAAATACCCCAAGCTCTAGAGACACTCCTACTTTAGGGCTGTCTGGAGAGTGTATCACCGAATAAGTTTTCAAAGACATTCAGTACCACAGCATTCCAAATGCTGCTTTAAAAACAATGACCCTTTCCCCAAAACCCAAACCAAGTTCAACTTTTCAGAGACGTCTCTCTAACAAGCTCCTTAACCTGCCCCAAGCCCTATGCAGTAGACTTAATGACCTCAATTCCCCTTAATATCATAGAGGAAATTATTAACAGCGTAGATGACAGATGTGCCAATGCTTATTGTTATAAAAAGCCAGTTAAACCATGCCAGTAGAATATGAGTCTTGTCATGCTGATGGTGAACATCATTCTCCGTAAGAGAAAGCTGTTGTTCAGTATGAGCATTTCATCGACTCAAACCTGGAGAAGGCCCAAGAGTCTTTGCTGATGAACTTCAATAACAAAACTGACATTAAAATTGGAAACTCCTTTAAAAATTGCATTAAAAAATATTTCTGTTTTCTGCACCACTCATTACAGGCTGATAACACATCACATTATACAAAAATGCAAGAGAAAATTACTGAATGCTTAAATGATGGATACCTGAGGGGGGCTTTCCCATTTTCTTAAAAAGTCTTCTTTGGCTTTGGCTAGGAACTCTTTCACTGAAAGCAGACCAAAAAAGTACAATTTAGTTAGTGTAATTTGTCATGAATGCAATGGAGATGCTTTGTTAGCAAAATAGGCAAACTTCATTATCAACTTATTTCTTCAGCTTGTAATAACATTATTTTCTCCATGTATGAAAGCAAGCACCAATGCCTCTAGAGCTTTTACAGTATCTCCAGGTGGTCTCTAAGCTTTCTGGAGTAACTACATCATTCTACAGAAATTCTACACCGGCTCTATTATCTCACAATACTGTATACGCAAGCAGGCTTTAAGGTGATGCAAAATGTTCTTAATTTGGCTGGGAAAAAACCCACAAACACCTGACATTTATAACAGCCATTCCACAGACTTTTAATCAATTTTTGTTAAATAAAAGTTACATTTTCTTTCAGCTGCTTAAGCGGAATGCCAATCTCATAGCTTTTTCCCCTCATCACCTTCATTTAAAGGCTGTTTGCAAGCTCAACAAATGGACAGCATTACTGCAAGCAAAGACAAAGCACAGGCCTACACTGACACTGCACATTAGGCATGCCCACAGTCAGAGAATAAGAGTTTTTAATATAGATTTTCCATTGAAATTGAAGGAATGCGTAAAATTCCGGATGGCTATTTAAAATGTGCACCAACACATTTTGTTTAGATCATCTTTCAGCTGTTCTATTTTTTTTTAATACCAATTCTCAGGCAGATCAAGGCAGATTATTTAAGGCACCATCATAAACAAGAGGTGTTTTAGACATTGCTGAGGTTCTGAAAGAGTCACAGAATCAAGAAGAAAATATCCTACTGTTTTTGTGTTCTCTGAATTATTTCACATAATGGAGCATTAATAACAGTGGATTTTCTGCACTGTGATGCTCTGCCACAAGCAACTTCTAAAAATACTGAGCAGTGTGCCAAGATTTTTTGGTTAACATCTAGAAATATATGTTTTAGCAACTGTAATTTACCTTCCAATGGTCATAAAAAAATAGGTTTACGGGGTTGTAAACAATCTGATTCTGCCAAATCAGAACTTTTTTGTGCTTTGCAAAGAATACTGGAGTCTACACAGAGACTTCTCTTAAAATTCTCTTCTAGTACTGGTGGAGTTACAGCAGCAGTAAAAGCAAGGGCAGCCCTGGAGAAGGCTTGTCAGTAATTGTTCTGTGTTCCTTTTTAACTCCCTCTCAAATGCGCTATGGGACTCAGCTACCACAAAATGCCCAAGGGAGGTTTATGGCTCCCACAGTCACTGGCTCTGATGGAGGAGCAAGTAACTGAGATTGCAGAAAAAATATCAAAAGTTCTGCCAGACCTCAAGGTCCAAAGAGTGTTTAAAGCATGAGATCCACTCACAATGAGATCACAAGCAATATCAGAGAGGAAGAACATATTTATTACCCTAAATGTATGGCTAGGCAGAGTAAGAAAAACATAGTTTGTATTGAAGGAATTATTTTAAATTGGTATTGAAAACATAGTTTCTATCAAAGGACCTATTTTAAACTGGTATTAAAACTCACTGAGAGTTAAAAATATTTCAGTGGGTAGTCAGTAAAAATGCTTGACATATTTATCCTGTGTGGGGAAAAAATATTTCCATTGTTTTTAAATTATGGGGGTTACTCATGTAATGACTTCTAATGATCCTGATTTGAGAAAAGCACAGGATTTCCTGTGGCATGAAATAATTTCTCAACACAAAAAAGGGAAGCTAACAGTGTCCAGATTCATGCCTGATGAGCCTTCTTCCATTCACAAGAACAGAGATGACTTGGTAAAATGATGACTAGCGATAAAGTTTTAAAACTTCAACTTATATCAAAATAGCATGAACATTATTTTCTCTTAATGACAAGAAAAAAAACCCCAAAGATGATCATTAAGATCACCAAAAAGCCAAGCCTTCGAACTCAAGTGGCTGTAGCTTAGAAATGAACATTAACTTTTATACTATATAGCACAGCCAAACCATGAGATAACTGGTCTCTTTTTATGCTATTACAGTACGTATCTTAAATATTCCTCACGCTATCTCCATTGCTCACATAAATATTTTAAGTTTCCATGTATTTTGCACTGAAATATAATTTACTCTGTATTTATGAAAACAATGACATTTACATATAGTCATCTTTCTGTTCTGCTTCTGGAATAAAGAATGGTGTCCATGAAAAAATGCGATGCAGCTGGAAATATTCAAATTGTGGAAGCATGAGAAAAATCTTTCATTTCTAGAATATCAATAAGCCACAAGCTCTCCTTCAAATGAACTTCTACCTTATTTAACTTTATTTTATTAGACATCATAGCAGCCTTCCAGACCTCACAGCAGCCTTCCAGTATCTGAAGGGGGCCTATAGGGATGCTGGGGAGGGACTCTTCATTAGGGACTGTAGTGACAGGACAAGGGGTAACGGGTTCAAACTTAAACAGGGGAAGTTTAGATTGGATACAAGGAGGAAATTCTTTCCTGTTAGGGTGGTGAGGCACTGGAATGGGTTGCCCAGGGAGGCTGTGAATGCTTCATCCCTGGCAGTGTTCAAGGCCAGGTTGGATGAGGCCTTGGGTGACATGGTTTAGTGTGAGGTGTCCCTGCCCATTGCAGGGAGGTTGGAACTAGATGATCTTAAGGTCCTTTCCAACCCTAACTGTTTTATGATTCTATGATTTTCACCCTTTCTTCTTGGAAAGCAGCACTGAACACATTTTCAAAATAAAGCTATATACCTGTCACTCATCTATCTTTTAAAAATGATTTTGTATTCTGTGGTGTGTTTTATTAGAATTACATTTCCTTCCTAATGAGGAAATGGGTCGAACTATGCCTGTTCTCATTTTCAGAGGTCACCTGGGCTCCTACACCACAATATCATTTGGTATGTGATTTCAAATGGAATTTAAGCAACCAAAGTGCATACACTTCAGTCACTTCTGAAAATAAGACTTACAATTTGGAACAGGATAGGTAGTTTTGAAAAGTCTCTCTCCATCACAAACCATTAATTCTTGCTACAGGAAGACACATTCCATTTCTACTTTTCAAGCACAGAATCAAAATTTACACCAACTGGATAGTAGTGGCCATTGGTATTACTGTGATGATTCAAACGAACAGGTTTATTAGATGACGGCTTAGAAGATTTCCTCAAGTGCACATTTTTAGCCACCTTATATTGTGACAATGTGACTCGTTTGCTTTGCTTGTCTTTCAACTATTCCTAGCATCTATGACTTTGGGCACTAATGAAGGAATGAGCATACCAAAAGTCTCTATAGGTTCCACAAGGGTTTGCAGGAACATTCACCCACACAGATGAGATGATGAAGAGAGGAAAGAAAGAGAAGGAAAAAAGAAAAAAAAATTATGCATTTCCACAATAAACACATAGAAAACACAAATACATTCCACCCGTTCCCCTCCCCACTCAAGAACGGACCCTTTAACAAACCAACCCTTTCCCACACAGACAAAATGACTCATGCTAAATCACAGAATGTTTGAGCAAAGAAAAGAGGAAAAAAACAAACCCAGAGGCAGCTAAATTCAGTATGAAAAAAAGATGATGCATCACAGAAATAAGCACAGCTTATAAAACTTCAACAGATCAAGTTGGCATCTTTAATCATTAATCTATTCCAGGACACACATCCAAGGAACTGTTGCTAACAAAAGTGTATCTATCTTCATCGCAGCATGCTGGATCACAATAAAACCTGTAACCGGGTGATCTTCCCACTACTTAGCACTTTGTTCCAGAAGACAGCATGTGTGAATTGCATGGCATGTGGTGCATAGCACAGAAATGGCAAGCAGTCTCAAAAAAAAAAAAAAAATAAATTCACAATCAAATTTCAGTCCTTCTACCCAACAGCAGCAAAACCCCTCAGAAAGTCTCAACCGCACAGCCCAAGCTGCTGTGTGCAAACTGGAACACATATGGAAATCCTGTATGGTCACCATACGATGAAATGATTTAATTTTGTAAGACTGTCAAAATAGAAAAAGAACTCAGGAAAGAGATGTTGACAGAAAGGTTCCCATAAACACTGAAAAGCAAGGATCACACTTATACAGTTGAGCACAGTAAAGACGAGGGTGCAAAGAGTACAGCAAAGATCAGCCAAACAGACCCTATTCAGACTGGTTTCACTGGTACAGCACAAGCTGGAGCAAAGGAGGCTGAAACTAAAGGAAGAAAAGCTCTTGCTTTACATGAGTAGTAGCACTGGTGAGGGTGACAGCAGCGCTCAAAACAACTGGACATGTGTGAGAGACTGAACTGAAATCAAACTCCATTGTCCCAAACATTGGTATGAGAAGCTGAAATGAGACTCAAAGGTCCAATGCCCAAGAGATGGGTGTGAGGAGCTGAAATGGGACTCCACTGTCCACGGTCTGAGAGACGGGTAGGAGTAACTGAGATAAGACTCCCCTGTCCATTATCATAAGGGTTGGTGCAAGGAATTGCTGCCCATTATCTTGAGGACTGCTACAGATATGTGCAGTTGAAGACCTGGCTGCAAGAGCAGTGAAGCTGGATGCTGGTGATTCACCAGCTATGTGCAGTACATGGCATTAAGCAAAGAGGTACCCCCCCCAAATATAACAGACGGGAAAAAGGTAATCGCCGTGTTGGACATCCTCCACCAATGACGAATACGGACCCTGGACGACTCCCACGACTACAGATGATGACTACGGACCCTCAGGACGTCGCTGGATGCACAGTGGTGACTATCTCTCTGCACTCTTGAAGGTTTGCTTAATTTCTATCCTTTTTTTCCAATCTGTCCTATCGCTTTTTTAGAGTAATTAATAAATAAACTGATCGATTATGGTGCTCAACCTCACTTGCATCTTAATTTAACTCTGGGGATCATGAACAAAGTATTTCAGACACTGGGGTTTTCCCCAGCTGGACCTTGACGATGTGTCAGGAAGCACAGCAGCTGGAACTGGAGAGAATGCACCAGTGGTCCAGAGATTGAGTAAGCACAAACACACAGCACAAACCTAGCTCTTTGTGCCCAGCAAGAACAACTGTTGGTAGAAGCAGCAAGTTTTGTGCAATGCAAACACCTGAAGCATATAGTACGAATATGGGGAGATTCACAAAAAGGTTGTCAGAAACAGAGGGCTCACAAATGAAAGACTTCAAGCAGTTTTGTAACTTCTGCCTGCTTCAGTTCAAACCCTGGTCAGAAGAAATGCTACAGATGCACACAGAGCTGGACAAGATATAAGCTATCCCCCTCATTCAAAAGGTGGAGTGGGACTTTGCCTGCAGAGAGCTGTACTCAGAACCAAGGCAATACGGTGATAAGCAGGAAACCTGCTGTAAGAGATCTGTAAGGGAAGTGTAACTCAAGATCCAAAGGTTCCTAGGTAATACCAGCATACAAAGAAGCATTAAAAAAACACCAAACAACCAAACCCAAACCAAAGCAAAACTCCCCTGAACCCACACAAACCCCCAAAAGCAGATTGTTATCTAACAGTATAGTCACACAACACACAGTATTTTTGCTTGGCTTATTGATTAATGTTTGTATGAAAAGTTAGCAAGCTTATAATAAAGAACTGTTAACAAAGGGTATGAGTACCATCAAGAGTACTCTGCCTAAAACATGGTTTCAAAGCAAGTGAATTCAAGGAAAGCTCCTGAAAAACAATAAAATATTAAAGGGGTTAAGACCTCTCAGTTGCAGGGATGAAATGACAGCAGAGGGGAAGGGGTCACAGATGGAGCAGTCCTGAAGAGTTACCTTGAATTACTGTGCCTTTTTCCACCTCCCACGTGCACTGTAGTTGTTATTCTCAAGCACCTATCCCACAGGAGCCAGCAAGCCAGATTTTTTTTTTTTGGGGGGGAGGGATTGGGGGAAAGTATCTGGATAGGATTCAATAGGATTCATGGCAAGAAAGCAAGAACTAAACTGATTAAGACTAAACATTGGGCGCCACTACAAACCCCCATCTGCTGTGTTAAATGCCAATTTCTACTTGGTATTTAAAATGCCCTTTATCAAAATACAATTCAATTTCTGTTCCAAAATTGTAATATAATCACTTGAAGTTAGAATTAAATGAGTTATTTAATTAAACCTCCAAATTCCATGTAATGGAAAAATGAATATATATGAAGAGATTCTGGTAAATATAGACGTATATTTCATTTTTAGACAACCAGCATTTATAGCCTTAAACATTATGGAGATGTATATAGATGCCTTAGTGCATCCTGCGGTTATGGTACCATATTTCAGAAGGAAGTCAGAAGAATGATTCAAGTTAAGTCTCCCTCTTACAGGATTAACTGGTCACCTTAAATTTCTTTAGATTTCTCTTTATTAGCAGTAGTAGTATCACAAGACTCAGAAAAAGATTTCTCTACCCTGGCAAGTGTTTGAAAATGAACACAACAAAGTGTTAAATATTATTATACACTCAGAGGAAGTAGTGTGAGCACCAGTTAACATTTTAATAGCTGGTGAAGGGAAGGGAAACACTTCAAAACACAAACTAAAATGGTATCATTAAACAGACTGTCAACAAGTACAAAAGGCTTTGCTTCTCACAATATAAAAACAATAGGGAAAAAAAGTCCAATGTGATATAAGCCTGGTAGAGGGCAAGTCAATCTTGCTTTAGCACTGCAGTGAGACACACATACCAGCTCTCTTGTGAAAAACTGACCAGCTATGGTTTTGTCTTGTATCACTTGTTTCTGCTCTAAGAGTTGCAAAGTCACTAAGCCTAGGTTAATAAACTCTGCATCAATTTAATCTCTCATTTATCAAGTTTTTCACTTTGAGAGCAGGGTTTTGACCTTGTATTTCTTTTAAATGCTAACTATGATAAAAAGAGGGGATGCAGAACAAACTAACTTGCCAGCTTCAATGGCTAAGACCTTTTCCTTCAGTTCACAACAAAACAAAACCCCCAAACCAAAACCATATGGTGCAGTTCTGGAGGAGCCCATTTGCTGGAATACAAAATATGAATGACCATATAAGAATTATTAACTGCATCCAAATTTGCATCTAAATGGAAGTGCTAATAACCTAACTGCATGCTTACAGCATGCATACAACACTTCTATGGAATCCTGGGAAGGACTGGTAGGAAACAGAGATCAGAAGGGCATGGAAAAACCACGGAGTAAGTTGGGGGAGCAAAAGGATAAACAGTAAAGTAAGACCAATTACAGTTGCAGTGCCCAAAGACTGAAAGAGAGCCAGTGGAACCCAATTTGGCGGGGTGAGGCTGTGGGGAACATGCAGGAATCAATTTCCAATGTGCAACAATTAGGAAATACAAATTGTATTTTTTCATTACAACTCGCAATTTGGAACACAGGCAAAATCCTTCTTTAACCCTACCCACGTTTTTTAAGTTTTGAGCTAGACTGTATTTTGCCAGTTCTATAAAAACAAATTTACAACAACTAGGTGCTCTATAAAGAACCCAGCTTTTCATCCTTCCCCCTTCCCTCCCCTCCTTAATTTTTGTTTTCAGTGCTACAAGACTGTAATTTTAAGCTGTAAATTAAAGCTGAAGTCCTAATGTTCACCTCTCCTCTTGGTTTGGCTGGCTGGCAAGAGCCTGTAAAAGAAATGTGACAGATTTAAACAAACCAAAACAGGTTTTCACTACCAGAGATACCGTTGTTAAATTCTGAGGGGTAGACACTCTACTGCACACAACTACTGCAGTCAGACTGACTTTCTTCTTCCTTCTTCTGTTTTTAGAGAGAATAAGATCAATTTTGTTTCCAATCCAATTTTCAGTCTTTTCTCCTTATTTTTTTTCCTTAAATCATAAAGTACAGGTCCAAACATAGGGACTGAACGTGGCTAATGCTGAAAGTATAGCATGACAGAGAACACCCTGGCAGACAGGACCAAACCCAACTAACTCAGTGTGAATCCCTGAAATCTTGCTTAAACTCCCCCAAACTTATGTAAATCAGTAAATTTATTCAGTCACGAACATATCAAATCTTGTACTAGCTCTGCTCAGCAGAGTTGTACATGTGTGTATGTCCTGATTCAATCATTTTCCACCATAAAAAATACAGATGAGACAAAACCTCTGCTTTCTTAATCTAGACCCAATTAAAGAAAGTGGCTCCTCCCTCAAAAACCACACAGATAAATGCCAAAAAAATGGAAATAACCAACCAAAGCCTATGAAGTGGTAAACACTCCACCCCTGGCAGTGTTCAAGACCAGGCTGGACAGAGCTTTTGGGTGACATGGTCTAGGATGAGGCATCTCTGAAAATGGCAGGGAGGTTGGAACTAGATGATCTTAAGGTCCTTTCCAACACAAACCGTTCTATAATTCTATGAACCACGCTGGGATTTATTATTCAAATGCTAAATTATTGATTATATGCAAGATGTCCTCAATGCAGACTAGCAGAATAGCTTCATCTAAACATCCAAGCACAGGACATGACCTAAAGTCTCTTGCATATTCCTGGTGGGAAAGAGGTATTCCATCTCTGGGTATTTTGCTCCCTCAGGACTCATTCTTAACCAAGCTTTCTTTTCAAATTAAAGCATTATTAGCAACCTTTTACTGATTGACTAGAGGCAATTTTTTGTTCCAGTTCTCTGAACTAGTAGAACTGGCATCCATGTTAAAACTAAGCTTTGGAAAGGAGTTTCTCTCATTCCTTCTTCCTGCTCTTAAAGAGTTCATTGAAAGGAATTATTCCAGACTGCTGGAGACAACAGATCTGTAAATCTGCTTCCTCTCTTGCAACAATCCACACACTTAGAGGCTTAAAAGTGCAAGAAATAGCGGTTTGATTGTTAAACCACAGTTCAGTGTTCGGTATGGGCAGGTATAAATACAAAGTACCCCAGTCCCATCCTCCCACAGCCACTCGCTCCTGCCACTCTATCATGACCTTCCTTGAAAGAGCAAAAGCATCCTTGTGGCTGACTGCCAAGACAGGTCAGGGAATTAGGCCAGATTAAAAAGTAATGGACAGAAGGCAGGGCAGGCCATGGGAAGCTAATTTTAATCCAGAGCAACTCGCAGTTCCTTCCATTACATGAAAGCTTCTCCTGGGGTGAGGGAAGGGAAACGTGGGGTGGAAACAGGTAAATATGTGGGGCAGGAGAACCGCTCATTTTCTGAAGGAGTACCAGTTTGTGCTAGTGTAAGGTGACCATGAAGTGTGGCAGTGCCTACTGAACAGGCTTCTGACAAATAATTCTGATTTTAAATTATTAATTTTCAACTATTAGATAAGTTAATGCTATTAACCTAAAATTTCAAATTAATAAATCATAAGTTTAATACAGTTACTTTCAACGCAGTACTTAACACTCCCTACATATAAAATTAGTTCATACAGAAAAGGTTATGTGAAGAAATCTTAACACATAGAATTCTCCATTATCAGACATTGATGTGCTTTGTGAGCAATAAGAAATTAAGTTTCACCTGTGCAGTACCACCTACTGCAGTTATAGCTAAACTTTACCCACTGTAATCTAAAATGCTGCAACTACCACCAGACCTATAGTGTAAAAAGACCACCTTTGTTGTGTGAAATGTAACAGGTATTACTTTACAAAGAAAATAGAAAACTTGGCGAGAATTGTGAAAATTCAAACACCTCATGTTTCTACAGCGCATATATTTCCATGGTTACCGTGTGCAAAAAAAAATCCCCAATACATTTTAAGAATGAGTTCCAAGAACAAGATTTTCTAAGGTACTACTATAAAATATCTTGTAAACATATCACATCCTTGAGTAAAGGTTCTTAGCAAATTCTAGTAGTTAAACACTAATATACATAATAATCAAATTTTCCTCTTACCATCAAGATTACATACCAAGCCCAACATTTATGGCACCTCCTGCAGTTTTCCTCCAGGTAAGCCATCCATCCCTCCACGCTGTTTAAGATCCTAACTGGCTAGCACCAACTTTCCTCTCCATCTTCCTGCTCCACCTTCCCTCTTTGTAAAAGTTCAGTGACTAAAATGGATAACATATTACTGGGCAGCTATCACTGGAAGTATGTTTTATAGTTAGATTATTAGAAACTGAAAGCAGGTAGTTGATCTGATCCGCATATTGATTAATAAATCCCCTGAAGCAGGGAATGCCTCTCATAATACTAGATATACACTCATGGACAAATACCCTTTTCTTTAGAAGCAATCCAAGTTTTACTGAACTCTTTTCTTCCTTATACTCCAAACTAAACAACTGTAAGGGCTGTTGACTGCATGGATGCATTTTACAAGTGACTTTTGTCCTGCTTTTTGTTTTTTCAAGTATTTCATACAAGGCATCAAAATACTTGTAGATACTCCAGTCTTGGTTCACCTGCACTCATGTCTAAGTCTGCTTCCCACAAAAGCTACCTTGTCCCAGGTCTCACAATAACAAAACGACACATTTTCATACACATGCACTGGGATCACTAGGACACATCTTCACAGCTGTCAGGGTAAATCAGCAAAACAGCTCTTCATCTCATTGCAAGATGTGAGCTTCTGACACATCGCCATATCTCCTGCAGAACGGGCTTTCCATGTTTACAGGAAAGGGCTGCCTGCAGTAACTAGCCAAGCAGAAGTTCATTTATAACCTTAAACAGCAGAGAGGGTGACTTCCTGAATAAGGAAGTCTTATATAAACAAACACACTTCACAATTCAACATACTGAGTGAACAACAAATTTGTTTGCCTCAGGATTAGGGCAAGCAATAAGTAGGTGAGAGTGTTTACTATCCATTCTGATAAGGAATGGGACTTTAGAGAGAAACTGGTTAAAGTCAGCGCTAATTTGTATAAAAGGCAGGCATGAAACTTGCCGAGAACTGAGCTGCAAATCCTGACAAAAAAAAAAACCAAAACCCAAACCCTAAGCCGCATGAATGAAATGTTATTCAAGTTACAAAACAGCCCATAGGAACCTCAATAATTAAAGCTGAGAAACTCCTGTTGTGAACTTTGGCCTGCAACAGCAATACCAGCAGCAACTCAAGAAACCAGCAACAAATAATTATCTAAACAATTTGAGATGCAAACTGAAAACAAAGGAAAGATGAAAATTATTCTTGTAACAAAATATCCATCAGAACTGTAACAACTGGGACTAAAGTAAGTCACAATTCAAGAAAGACAAAACTGAAACACACCAAACACCCTTTCCTTTAGAAGAAACCTTTGTTTTATTAAACTAATTGTTTGCTCAGACCCTAAACCAAGAACCCTGAGGGACTATTCACTGTATGAATGCAATTTAAGAACTCCCTCAACACAACTCTTGTGTCGCCTTTTCTTTCTTCCAAAATTTTGTACAAAAATCAGAACAAAGCATGAACCCAGATCAACACCAAAGAAATTATTCTAGTTCCACTGTCAGAGGCAAACGTGTAACATCGGGGAATTTTTGAAAGGAAGAATCCATCAGTCCCATAAGTCGCATGTATGAAGATATGGCACCTGGAAATTCCATGGCATCCTTCCATTTTCTGCAGTCTTTTCAGCAGTAGAAATAATTAGTTGCTACTTCTTGTCTTTCTCCCATAAAGGATGTTCCCAATGCAAGTAACTATGCATGCTACGTCCCTTTACCCTCACTCCTGAACCACTCCTATTCTCCAGTGCAGACAAAGCTGGACAATAATTCAGCAGTCTGTCAGCATTGCTCACCCTCTTTCCTCATACTTACCATTTGTCTCCACACACATTTGGTAAGTACTGTAGTATGAGCATAAATGTCTATACCAACAATTACCTCTACCTACAGTATTTGAAAGTACTGGCCCAACCACATACTTGGTGATACTTGGGATCATTAAGCCTATTCCTAGTGAAACAGAAGATCTATCAGAGTAGCACCTTTCAGAACTAGGAGCTGGGGCTATGGAAGTTACAGTTTTATCTGTTCAAGAACGTTCTGCCGTTCAAAACAAAGCCCCAAAACCAAAGAAACAGAAGAAGGGTTTTTCAAGTCTTTTCAGAAAAACAATCATATAAAGTGAAGCTCTCTGGGATGGGGGTGCAAAGAGGGGAGAAGTAAACCAATTGTACCTGCAATTGAACAAAATCTTGGCAGTCTCTCACAAGAGAAGGATCTGATTTTATTCACTGATGGGGCAAAGCGACACTGCTGCAGTGAAGACCACAACAAAAGTGCACTGAAAAGCAGAAGTTGTTTACATGGGGAAAGGTCTACAGCGAAGACAATCTAATCCTCACTTGACAAAGAAAGATTTTGTCACCTTCCCCTTGTCAAAATTAGACTTCTCATTTATAGACCTTTTTGACTAGGAGTTGACTCTTCGTAGAAGCTGCAGCTATTTATTTCTATTTCTAATGGAACTGGGAGCCTGGATGTCAAGATGAATGAAATCTACAGATGCAAATTGCAGAATAAAGCCCCAGGGAAAAAAAACCCAAACCCAACCCCACCACCTCCTAGGAAAAATAAAAATCAATCAATAAAACACCTTTAACCTCTTTTTCACCTCATTCATAAAGAATTTTTTCCCTTAAGATGACTCAATCACACCAGCATACCCCACCCCACCCCCAATACCCCAACACCCAAACAGAAAAATTCAAAATTCATAGAGCCGATTTCCACAAACCTTAATTCCTGAGGAAGCTACAACCTAACAGTAAGAGAAACAGAGAAAAGGGCGATGGAAAACCCAGCCTGGTAACTGGCGAAAAGCAGAGACTTTCTGACCCAGTGAGAGACTTCTCCACCAATGGACAAAGGCGGTAGCGTGCTGTAGAGAAGCACAGCAAGGCTGCAGGTTTCAGCCTCACTTCCAGAGAGGCTGTGCAGGGGCAGATGTCGGTGGGGAGGTCTGGCTGCTGTGTACACCAGCTCCCCACCGGTATCCTGCCTGCCAGCATCCCCACAGCGCTGCAGGGAGCACACAGCGGAAGCCAGGCCACCTCCTTCAGGGACAGACTGCGTTAAGGTTTACTTAAACAGCCGCAGCACTGCAACCTAAATCTCCATAAGGTACATACAAAGTTCTGAAACCTCGTTTTGTAACTGTACCAGTTCCGGTATCTGTCTGCTGTACTTTGTACACCAAGGAAACAACAGCCACACATTCTAATTGCAGAGAAGATGACCTCAACACATTTGTATGATGTAAATATATGTATAAGCTATATATATATATAAGATATTAGATAAGGCAGTGGGATGGCTCCTCCCACTCTTTTATCTCATGCCGTGTACTAAAGTGAAACCTTTGTAAAAATGGTCCTTTAAATTCACAGAATAAAGCAAAACCACACAAACACACAAACCCCACATACAGGATTAACCATTTATTCTTTTCAAGCAATCTCTAACCATCTCAAGTCATCTTCCAAAGCTCCAGACTATCTGATTGAAACAAAACAAGCAGCATTTCAGGAAAAAAAACATATTAGGGCTTTCTGCAAACAATTTCAATTGACAGCTGTTTCCAAGGAAATAAATGTGCAGAGTTCATATATTTAGATACAACTTTCAATAATATTCCAAGAAAGAATATAGTACTTCGTAATTCCATTAAAATCAAAGTACCTTGTAATAAGTAGTCACAATGGCTTTAGAAAGCAAATACCTGCCTGTAAGTTTACGAGATCTATTATAGTATTTCATTTCAAATGAGAATCCCCTCCCCTACTTCCATGAATGACCTCAACTATTCTGCTATCCCATCATTTAGAAAGAATAAAAACCATAGAAGAATAGGCTGGTTCAGACGAAAACCAGTGAATGCCAATTTAGAATTTTTAGGTGACAATTATAATAATTTCAGAAGGCATCTCTGATTTGTATCAATTCACATAAAATAATTATGAGTGGCATAGAAAAATCAAGTGATCCGATATGTGTATCATTCAATTATTAAATTTTCCAAGTCAGACTGCGCCTTAATGATTTGTAACAGTTATTTCTAAAAGAAATATTTAAAATAAAATTTCAAATACTAAGTACCAGTTATGCAAAGCAAAATATTTAATAAAAACTGCAATACTTTACGACTAATCATTTTTAACAGAAACCCACAGTGAGCCGATTACAAAAACAAAGAGATCAGTAGTCGATGCAGCTATGCAGACAAGAAAGAAAAACCTAGTAGATTTTTCCCGACTGTGAAGATTGAACAAAAATATCACAATAAAGGGAACAGAAAAGACTTACCATTCATGTTGAAAAGCCAGCTTTCAGAAACATATTGCTCCTAATATTAATCCAACGGCTGAATGAAGTATTTTAATCTCTACCAAATCAGTGCTCCAATATCTAAACACACTTATACTGTAACTGGAAAGAGAGAGCACACAGAATCCAGAGAGCTGCTCTTTCTTGTAAGCTCCTTGCGATGCAAAAAAAACTATGAAGCACAAGATACCAGGAGTAAACCAAAATCAATATTCAGGACACAGGGATTTAGTTTTGCTCATTAAACTACTACTGTTCTGACCAGCGCTACCTATTCATGTCTAAAGCAACGCAAAATGGCAGGGGGAAAAAAAGCATGCAAACACCAGGAGGTTTTAAGATGTTCTCAATTATATCAAGCACTGGTTGTTTCCATGGCAACCTTAGACCAGAATTATCTGTTGACTTGTACCCAAGTAGCAGTTATTCTAAAGCTTGAATCAATTCACACAATATACTCTGTACATTATTTCATCTTTCACATATATTTTTCTCTACACACGCACATACAGATAGTAATTATTAATCTAAATCTCTGTAAGTCATTCCATGGTATTGAGAAGTATACTGATAGTATTTTGAATCGGTTCAAGACCAAATAATATTCCTTTGACTATTCATCACTATTCATCAGTTGCAATTTAGAGACTATGAAGATGACAGAAAGACACACTAATGGTGACTCTCCTGACCATCTGAATTATGCTAGTTGATAGTGTTCTCTTATTATGCAGATTTGCAAAATATCTGTATCAGTTAAAGATATTCACACTGATCTTACTGTCTTTACATTCAAAACCAAGCAGCCTCATTCTCCTTTCCTTTCCAATCTCAATCTTTGAGACTGAAAGAGCAAAAAGCAACTAAGAAAACAGAACAAAATCAAAATGTAGGTTCCATACAGTTGTAAGTAGTTACAGTCAAGATGTCTAAACTAAGAACAAAACACACCCTTCCGATGACTACCATCACAGCCCTTTCATCCTTTGGCTGTGCAGCACAACTGACCTGGTTACCAGTTCAGGCTGTACAATTACACATGTGCTCAGTCAGCTTTTTAAAACAGATTCCAAAGCCCGCAGTGCCTGACCCACCTCTGCCCCACTGGATTCTGAGGATTTACACAACACATTAATTTCAAGCATCAAGCAAGAATCCAAAGCACATTAGAAAAACTATGTTTTACATACCAAAATAAAGAAGCAAAGACATTCTATTTCAAAACCAATCACTGAAAAAACCCTAAGACCATAGACCACATGACAAATTACTCAAACCCACAACAGCAGACAACTCAAACAAAAAGTTCATCCAGCAAGCAGCAGCTCCTTCCCCTTCACCAAACCCACAGCTTCATCAGTAACTGCTTGTAGAAGGATATACATAAAACTGGACCTGTTACAGTACCTCATTACACCAGAACAGATAAATACATTCATTTCCTTTTCAAATGGACTCTATCTGAAACCTAAAGGAGCAAAATTCTGAGAAGTCACTTTCCAAACTTTTTTCAGGTACTAAAACCAGCGCTTCTGCCTCAAGTTTAAAGAGTAAATCATGCTGTCTGCTATGTAGCTTCACCCAAGACCTTACACGGGTATTTCTAAGTTGCTGTGATATGAGCCTAATGATTGAGAATATTCAAATATCCTTGCAAGTCAAACACCAGTATGTTCCTAACCAATGCTTCTTCATTGAACTTTCTGCAAAATTAATCTACTCCTTACCTTCTCTTTCACTCCTTCACCTACAGTGGTAGTGAAATGAGAATCTTGAAACACAGACTCAGTCCATGTGCACCTGCAGTATTTTATCATTTTTAAAAAATAATTACAAATTGAGAATAAAGGTTCAGGATACAGATTATGAATTTCACCCCAAAACTAAAGCTACATAATTAACCACCATTCAGCTACAAGCTCAGTAACTTTGGCTCAGAAAAACTGCATGTAACCACTGTGCTTAATTATGACTTAAAATAGCATTAGCCGAACAGCCATTTTCACCATGTTTATCATCAAGAGACACGACAGTCCATTTCCTCATCAAGCATGTCATACGAGGAACCCCGCCTTAACTAGAAGGGAAAAAAGTAGTAGAGACTTGTACACAAACAGATCACAATTTGTAAGTGTCAGCAGGTCAATACCATTTTTTTCTTCATGTTCTATTTTTTTTTTCAAATAACTATTTACATTAAAAAAGAAGAGCTTCTACATAAGCACAAGTATGCCTCTATTTTTACTAAGCTAAAAACATTTTGGAGAAGTGGAAGGTCAAAATTTATGCACTTCCATCATTTATCTTCCCAACAAAACTAGTCGATCCTCTCACCTCTCATTTGGGAGCCCTAGATTAAATCTATTTTAGGCCAATGCATTAACACCTTTTTGTTTCCATGTTTATTGCTTATCCTCTGAGAACAGATTCACTCCCTCCTCAAATAATATTTTAAATTGCAAGCAGGGAGATGTATAAAACCAGATTTTCTTCATGGCAATACTGTGATGCTAAGCATTTCCAATAAGGCGTATTTTCCACTGAAATAATTGTGCTATCTCAAATCCATCAATGAATCTGAAATCTGGAACAAAATTATCATCTATTACCATATTGTAACATTTTAAAATGAGTATTTAACCACAGAGACAATAATTGCTTTGCAAAATAATGTATGGCTTTAAAAGAAAAATATGAAAATCAAACGTCAATTTATTTAGATTGATATTTTTTGAAATCTCTCACTTATTACCCAAAATGCAATCATGAAAAGTTTTAATCCATCAAAATAATACTGGAGACTGTGAACTAATCAAGAAATTAAAGCTAATGATAGTCAGCACATTAAATTAGTAAATAATAGTTAAAACCAAACACAATTTAATGGTTTAATACTGGATAGAGTATACGTATAGATGTATATATGCCTTAAAACAAAATGATGAATGATAAGAAGTCCTGTAATTAGAAGTTTAATCTGTGCAGCAATGCCCGCCTATTACAGAGTTTAAACATTGCAATCTTTAATGAGTTTTCTATTTCTGCTGAACTAGCTGATTCAATTTGAAAACAAAGGAAGTAATTTAGAAGTAAATATCAGGGTGGGGGCTTGCCCAAACAAGTCAACTGTGCTTTATGAGAAAAGAAGGGACAAGGGATGAATTATTCTGCCAGCCACCAGTCCATGAGCCAGACCCCCGGCCCCTCTGCCAGATGTAATATGCTATTCTTCAAATTAACACCTTTAGGTAATGAATCATAAAACTGTCTCTGGAACGTAACACAGATCAGCGTTCATATTTGATTACAAACATGCAAGTTCTGCACTTCCTAGGCAAATGAAGAGCAAATATCTATAAACAACTCCCCTACTTACTTGATTTGTCCCATAGGACAGCAAGCTCAGAGCAATGTTGGCTCCCATTTTCCAGAGCCGCTCTCTGTTCATGTGCACCACTCTTTGAATGCCTATGGAAAAGGCGATTAGCAAAGCCTTCCAGCCTCTGCAGCGCTGTGGCCGTCCCTGTGCACTGGTTACAAGGTACCTCCTTCTGAGCTGCCATCTATACACACTAGCGACTTTTACAAAAGCAAAAGAGAAAATATCTAAAGGGAGCTGGACAACCCAGAGCCACTCAGAGCTATGCATGTGTCAAGCTTCCTGTGTGCAGTGTTTTCTAACCACTACTCTCTTCTACTTCCTATTAAGAAAAACTCCATACTGGTTTATACTGCTCAAAGTCTCTTTTTACGTCAATCAGAAAGTGGGTCTGTTTTGTTTTTAAATGTGTAATAATCGCTACAGCATGCGTTCTCACAGCTTTTTAATACTTCATATTTTATATTTAAATACACATTTTATGTTAAAATACTACAAAGGACTTGTTCAGAAGATCAAAAGGTAGATCTATTTTTTTTTAAATTTACCACAACCATGCATGAACAAAAGTGACTGTTCTGCAGTTCTTCCCGTTACTAAGATGGAGTACCACCATCATCACAGCAAACATAACCAGTTGTAATCTAATCATTAGTAATCATGTTTTCAACTAAACAACTTTCTAAGTAAGGAGTTTACTTGCACAAACTACTGAATAAGCTATCATTTTATTATGAGGGGAAGGGAGAAGTATTATTTTTTGCCTTTGAAAAAAATCAGACTGAAGAAGTTGAATTCTAACATTCATATAAATACAACTGCATTATACTTATCCAAATTGGATTCTGTTTACTCTAGGAATGAACCAAATGCTTTTAATTTTTTCAAGAATAAAGCACCAGAACAAGCAGCACAGGCAGATCCTTATCTAGCAGCATGCTCACTCTTCCAGCCTCAAAGGCTGCTGGAAGGAGAGTCACAAAGTCACGGTCACCAGCTCCTGACACTGCTTATGTAAAAGTTCTACATGCTGGTATTGTGTAAGAAAGTTTATCATTCAAAAGAAATTTGAGTATTTTCAACTGTACAGTAAGTCTATAAAGCATCATTTTTAATGGCCCAAACCATAGGGAAATAAACTGAAAGCTGTATTTAACATTAAATTATATTAATTTGCAAATTATGTAAATTTTGCATGCTTACAATGGGCAATACTAAATATTCATTTTGTGAAAATGGAAACACATACATTAGGCAGGTTTCCCAGTGTACCCTCTGCACATGTAAAATGCAGCTTCTTAAAAATTTAGGCTACTCTTAAGAAAGATTGAAATAACTTTCCGACAATCTGTCTCCCGTCTTACAGTCAACACGTGTTAAAGACATACCTCTCAATTTTTACCATCATACTTCTCACTGAATAGTTTTCAAATGTCAGCAGATATCCATCCTTGGACATTATATAACTATTTCATAACAGCTCTGTGCTTCAGAAAAAAACCCATGATGACAAACTGCCTGCGATAACGATAAAACAATAAAAATGCCGTTGGACAGACTTTACAGATTTGGCTACATTCCTCCTAACAGGCACTTCTTAACTTCCTGGTACCACCCTCTGTCAACACAACAGTTAAAATTTCTAAAGACTATACAAAAAGCACAGGAACGCCCTTTGCTTGCAGGCTCCAGATACCCTTGAAAACATATTTTCCTTCTACAGAACCTGTTCAAAAATTGGAACCAACTGTCCAAATGCTTACGATTTACACACCAGTTTGCAAATCTAGATGAGAACCTGCTATCTGTTTGGTGACCAGGCTGCTCTCCCCAGTCAGGGTCAGGTGCTGCAACCTTCCCTGGATGCCAGCCCATTACAAGTCCTTCTCCACCTTTCATTTTCCAGCTTCTCACCTGTTTTGTCGCAAGATCAATGCTGACTTCCATGACATCCCATCAGTTCGAGACTGCTGGAAGAAACAAGAGCTGGTGAAGACTACGGGGATCCGTTTGCCTTATCAGGGTTTACAAATAACCAGAGGGGATATGTTATGTGCCATATATAACCAAATATTTTATGGCAAAGTAATGCTATGCTGCCTGTCATACAGCAATATAAGATACACTTTGACAATAACAAGATACTTATTTCTCTGCCTGGTGAGCTTTCTGGCGCTGGAAGAGGCCCTCTGGTATTGTACAGCCTTGTTCCCCTGTAGCTCACTGCAAGTCCCTAGGCTTATGATTTTCTCTGACCTTCTCCAGTAAATAAACGCACCTGGCATGATGGTGTTCTCATCTTTTCTCTCTCCTCTGCTGTGGTTCTGAGCCTTTACACTACTGCCATCTTATCTTTCACACAAGTCTCCAATTAAACCATTTTGTTTCCCTGATGTGAAAGAGGGCAACTTACAAAATTCACAATGCTTCACATTAAGTAAGAGTCTGCCAACCCTCTACAGTCAATGTAGAGGTGTGGCAACAGAGAGCAACTCTGCCCACCAAAATTCAGAGCTCTGAATGCACCCAACTAACCTGGATGCTTGAGTTAGGTGCCAAAAATAGGAAGCAGAAACATCATTCTTGTGATCTCAGAGGATGGAAGTGGTTAAAGTGAAAACAGGTCATCAAAAAAACTATTGTTCAAAGATATCCAAAGAAAAAAAAGCTGTATTTAACATAATTTTACAAACTATTGGCAGTGAACACTCTATATGCAAAACATGAGAAGAAAGTACTGGTCATATTTTTACACAGATAGCAATACACCCTCCTAATGTAGATTTTTGGCATTGCCCAATGATAATACACAATACTACCAAGCTGACTTTCTGTGAGGCCCACATCTCTTCAAAAGAAGTCCATGGTTTTCAAAAGTGGAACCTTCTATTTCCTTCTAAATAATCTTTCATCTTATTAACAAGCTTCCACATCTGTGCAATGTTAATTTATCCACACTAAGTATCTTATGTCAAATATGAAGCACAGAATTCACAAGGTCTGACATAGTATTTTACCACCCAAAAGCTTATCAAAGGCAAAATTCTGTGTTCTGCTTGTCTTAGGATTTCCACTTGCTAGCCAGGTACTGCTTTTCCTTAGAACAGTTTGTGAATCTTTAAATACAATTAAATGCTTATACAGAGATGTGCAAGCACTCTTGAGGTCATCCTCCTCTTGGCTCTAAGCTGGAAGAACCTGAACCAGGTTTGATGTAAAGCTGTGCTGCGCTTGTGGTTAAGCTCTTACTCCCTCCCAGAAAAGCAAAAGCTGGCTGTACTCTAGCCAGACCATGAACATCCATATCCATATGTTCTACCCACCCAATGCTATAAAAGACAGATCAGGTATATGTCAACCTCTGTGCACAGGTATGAGCCATATAATATCAAGCCTGATCAGGATCACCCAGTCTCTATGGCCTAGGAAACCTTCCTGTTACAAAAAAAAAAAAAAAAAAAAAAAAAAGGCTTGCTTCAGGTCAGTTATTTAAAAAATAATTAATGTTTGAAGAAATTAAGACTAGTCAGTTGCCATCTACATCTCCTACTAGTTTCCACAGCTGGACTGTGCTGAAAATCCCCCTGGGCAGTTCAGAATGCTGGGGCTTGGTGCCGGCGCTGTGATACCCTTTGCCTGCAGAGCTCCATCTCTTCGAACGCACTCCCAAACACACTCTGCTCAAACCAGCTAGGCACACGATTTAAGGAAAGAGTTAACACAGAAAAATGTAAGAGAGAGTTTCTTCAATGTTTCTAACCAGTTTCTAAAATTCTCCTCTACAAGAGATAGCAAAGTTCCAACTTCTCCCTGCAGCCAAAGTCAACACTGAAATGTGAAGAATTTCCTCTAGGCAGAAATTTATTTTCACTAAATTCTAGCCACTACATCTTGGCAATACTTCAGAACACACTAAAAACCCCAGACCGTGGGTAAGAGATTCAGCTATGAATGCGAACACTGTATGTGTAAGTTACAGTATTTTGATATATAACAGTTCAGTAAAAATTTAAGGTAATCTTCCCAAAATTTATAAAAAAAAAAAAAAAAGGACTAACACTGCGGTCCTCTAACCTGATACAGGCAACAAAACCATTTATACTTTTCCTGATAGTGAACCCATAACCCTGTGCACATGTCCCAGTGGCTCATGCCCTGTGTGTGTCTCTCAAATGTAGGTAACAACATAGAGCACTATAACCCAGACACAGACTCTTTCAGCTTCTTGCTCAGGAAGAATCAGGACAATGTAGCTACATGAACAATTTATTTTAATCTCTGCTAGAACATAATTTCTCAATTCCTAAGAAGAAATTCTTCCCAACCAGTCAAGCCTTAAAAATTAAGGATTAAGAAAGAAAGCACCCTCCTTTTCTCAAAGAATTGAGATGGTTGAGTAACAGCATGATTTGTACACTCCTGCTTTAATTAAATACAGAAAAATGCACATATTATCATATTAAAATATGTAAAATGTTTCCCAAGTAAACTTACCATGGAATACCTGAATTTTAAAGAAGTACAAAATAGAAAAACATTAAAAATATAGCACACCTATATATACCTTTGAAATGAATTTACTTTATGCCTAGGATCTAATGCCATACCTCTCAGTTTCATACACAGAACTGAAATTTCCTCATGCTGTATCAAAACTGGGAGCATCCTCTCCCATGTTTAATGAAGGTTAACCATGAACACCTTGCAATCAAAAACATGTAGGAGTTTTAAACACAATTAACTTTATTCTTTGACAGGACCTTGGAAAATGGATCCATGACACAAAACAAATTTCAGACCACCCACAGCTAACTAAAATTTAGGTCTTAATTCCAAACCTTGAAATCCAGTATTTCCTGGTTACCTATGAAGCCAGTGTCTCCCTCTGCCTGTTTATGTGTGTTCTACTTCTCTTTAATGGCTAATTAAAATATTCTTTTTTTATCGTCTTATTTTAAATATTTAAAATAAATATTTCTCCTTTTCAGTGCTGGCCTCCACCCACAAGTTAAAAAAATACACACTGTGACATTTTCTACATATTCATTTTGTTTGTAATCTACGGAACAAATAACTTACAGAAACCTTATAAATGAATAATAAATTCATTTATTTGTCCTTTATTATTACATTAATTTATTTGTTCTTTATTATTATGAATAATAACTTTTTTCTAGAGGTTAAAGAAAGTTTATTTGCTTTAAAAATTAATGGCTTGATAAAGCACATCTCTTCCTTATGCATCAGTTATTTCAAGAATGGAAGTCCAGCTTTAGTATTTATTATTTATTACAAAAGGAGTGAGCAATCATTTGACACAAACTGTCAGTGACAATTCTTCCGCTTCTAAGAGCTTGAGGATGTTGCTGAATTTGGCAGGTCTCTGATATACCAATAAAATATTTCTAAGTTGAAAGATGCAGCCAACACAATTTAATAAGCAGTATTTTGTCTAATTTTAATTACAAAATATAAGCATTTATAAACATTCATAATAACATCTAAAATTTGTTAAATAAGATATACTAAAGAACCTAAAGCATTCTGTGCTATAAGCCTGAGGATATACAGATATTTTTCTAGTTATACAAATCTTGAGAGAAAAGGATATAAACCAAAATATATAGATAGCCATTTCATAACTAAAAAAAGAGAACATTTTCATCAGAAATTATGTACACACAATTCACTCCGAGTCTTGCCAGGCATGCATATTTCAGAAAGAATTATGGGTAGAAATAGAGGCAGAAAAAGGCTTCTTGAAAAAGCAGATGTATTTTGATTTTCACTCTACATCCAGAACTATACCACTAGCTTGTATTTCTTTTTAAACATACGGAAGGAAAAGCAGTATTTGTTAGTATCTCACAAATTTAATGGCTTTCCATTTTGAAACAAAAGATTTTTCAAAACGTTTATTAACAAAATAAACACAACCCGTAATTTCACTGTTTAATAAAACACAAGCAAGTATACCCTTGCAGTCTTAGTGCAGCTCTACATGAACATCTTTTTTCTACGAAGATTAACCCTTACTAGAGAGCCCCTCTGAGATCAGTGCTAAGGCTGGGACTGCAGCACTTCTATAAATAGGACAGCCAAGAGGAAGTTGTTGCTATGGAAATGCTGGTCATGTTTCTATTTTGATTCAGTAGAGCTCTACTGGCATCTACTGTACACAAGCTTAATTGCAGCAGATGTCTAATATTTTCATCTCTCATTAGGAAGCATAAATGAAGGATCACATGGTCCAACAGCACACCTTATTCTTTATCCATGATGATAAGAAAGGACTTAAAAAGTAACTGAGAACTTGGGGGAGGGTGGAGAAGGGAAGTCAAATTCAGCATCTGATTTTTCATATGCAAGTAAAATCTCTCAGTCTTTCCATCAGTTTTTCATGTTAAAATTTGACAAATTCATCCTCACAGATTCCATTTTCCACATACACTATAGCAGCAGATCAAGTTTCCTCATTTCTATCAACATGTTATCAATTATTTTGAAGTCAAATGTCCTTTAGTCACAGTCCCCCATCTAGCGTTAAGAAGGGGAAAGAGAACTCTTTCATTGCAAGCCAAATCTTCCACAAAACTCTCCAACTCCCCAAAGGAAACTGGATTTCTCTCCTTTCTAACACAGCTCCTTCCTCCTTGCTTTTTTAACAGCTTCCTTCAAGATGATGCGCTCACTGGTGCTTACGGTCTGGACTGACTGACATATTGCAAGAGAGAAGCTTGCAAAATGGGAATAAAAATTACACAATCATTCCATAATAAAACCAAGTTTAGTGAAGATCCATCCTGGAAACAGCTGCTTTCAGTAAGTACAAGAAACTTTCTGAAGGTACTTGTAGAAATCTGCTTGGTCCGTGCCCTTTCGGATCGTATGCTACTCAAATAACTCTGTAACTGCTTCCTAGCACAATGTAAGATAGTTCTACGTATAACCAGAAGTTCTGTACAAATCTTGTTAGGTTCCAGCAAAAGCTAAAGTACCCCAAGACTTATGCAAGTAGTTTTTGTTATACTTGCATAAAACAGCTGTCTGGCAAGACTATGTTAAGGTGCTCTTGCTTTTGGAAAAAAGTGAGGTCTATCAAAAACAGGTACGTGTAAGGGCTTACTTAAATTAAAATCCAAGGTTAAATTTGGAAGAAATTCAGCATATGACCTCAGTAACTCTGTCCCTCTGAAAAAAACTAACAGCAGACAAAAGGTTTTGTCCACTTAACGTGCATCAAAATAATTTCAACTGTTGATTAATAATAAGCATTAATGGATTATCCACCAAAATGAGTAAAATTAAGTTCCTGAACTAGAAGGCTCATTTTGCTCAATATCTAATTGTGTTAAAGGATACATTACCTACTTGGATTCTGTCCGATCTCCCATCAGAACAATGATGCTGAAGATCTGGGTCTCACAGAAACAGTAAAGGCTCCTGCAGCTCCTGCAGCTGCTGTGAAGGGCATCTTGGCTACAGAAAGCTCTGGGTAGAGGAGCTTTACTTTTTCTAGAATCTGCTGGTTTGGTCTACCCTTCCTTAGTTTAGCCACTTAGCTGTATTAAGGAACTGCCCCATAAAGGGCACATATAAGTTTGAAAAACCCTGCTCAGGACAAATCGAGCGTTACGTGTCCCAAGTCCGAAGTACCTCACATAACAAATGATGATTAAACCTGACTGATCTGCAGTCACATTTAGAGCTAATTCTTGATACAGGATAATGGGAGGAAGTAAGAGAAAGGACAGTAGTAAAATGCTCACCAAAACTAAAGTCTTGTAGATAAAAGTCTTTACTATATTAGTAGCTACACTCTAGTATCAGATTCTGTATCATACAGAGAAAGAACAGAATGATAAATACTAGAGCAACTAGAATCACCTTAGTACCCCTTCTAGGAAGCCTGTCTGCATTTTAAATGACCAGCAAATGCATTTTAAATGACCAGAGGAATAAAATAAAACTGACTCCACTTTGAGCTAAATAGTTTAAATTCATACATTTGTTTTTCTCCAATTATATGGCATTTAGGCAGTAATTAGGAAAATACCCAAATAAGAAAGCAAACCCAAAGTTAATTCATTGGACAGGATAGCGCTTTTTCATAGAATTAAAGTTTAGAGAGTGCAAATACAGTAATGGCTTTCAAAGTATGGTCTAAAGCACAGAAGATATGTTCATGTAATGTGGAGATGCGCATGTGTCTACCTATGTTAGGAACAGATCCTGTATTCCTGTGCTCTGCTGCCAGACTACAGACTGTCCTGGGGAGGGTCCTGGCCCCTCCATTCCTACCAGTCTGCTCAGTTTCAGATATTCTACAAAACAGTGGAAAGACAGAATTAGTATAGATCTAGTACTAGCTCCCACAGCAGACAGAGTGGAAAATCAGCACTAAATCCTTGAAAAGTAGAGGGGATGCTGCTGGTCCCCAAAAGGAGAGACTATAGAATGTGTAAGAGGATATTTCAAAGTTCATCAAATGCTCCTAATACACACTGTGCTAAGCAAGCAATATTCCAGTTACAGGAACTTGTATGAATACAGAGACATCAGAAGTACACTCCAGATGACACAATTCCTCTGCATACTGAAGATGATGACACTGGATTTACAAAATTTGTTAGTCTCCACTTAAACTGAGTGACAAATGCCATCTACTGGTTTACCACTGAAGTGTAAGGTATGAGAACAGTAATACTGAACAGTAAGTTTTAAAAATGCTCAGTTGGTCATTGGTAAGTGTGTTATATAAACACAATTAAAGATTTTAGATACTTTTAGAGGGAAAATAATTCGCATGCCAACTTTCTAATTACTGGTTAATTTTCTTAATGAGGTAGCAGTGAAGTGCACAGATCTTACTTTTGTGCCTATCTGTGATAGGGTTTAATTTACAAAGTATAATTTATATCTAATTTCTTTCATGTAAAGTGAATTTATTTATTAGTAGTATGGATACATTCTTAAGTAGAATTTTCATTTGGATATAATACAAACTTACCAGGTTAAAAAAAAATATTTAAAATTAAAAATTTCTCTTCTGCTATTTATGAAATGTCTTTTCCAGCTACTGGTAAGCAAACAGGCACTTTAATTCCCAGCCTATAATATCCTTTGGCATTCCCCAGTGTTACTTTATACTAAAAGCCAAACCAACTAAAGCTGAGATGGCTATCTTGAAACAGAAAAGTTTGGATTGCAAGATACAATTGCCAGTAGGCATCTTACAAAAAAATGAAATATATGACCACAAGTATGTTTTATTTATTCTGGTGTTTGTTTAAAGCACAGGAAAGCACAAAGCACTTCAAGATTATATGCATAACTGGATCTTTTCTTCCTTTTTCTTAATGTAAACTTGCCAAGATGCTATTTCACTTGATATTATTACAAGACAATTTTAAGAACAGTAATTAAGAAACCAGAAACCAAAATTCTGAAAGCTGTTATCTAAATCTATTCAAACAGAACCCTGAGAAAACCTTTACAAGCAAGTGTGGATAAAATACAGCATTACTTGTAATTCTGTGACAAAAACCAAAATCTATCAATTCACATGGCATGTCAACTCCACATGCAGTACAGAATCATAGAATCACAGAATGGTTAGGGTTGGAAAGGACCTCTAGATCATCTTCTCCGCAGGGCTGCTCTGAATCTCTTCTCTGCCCAACCTGTAGCTGTGCCTGGGATTGCTCTGACCCAGGTGTAGGACCTTGCACTTGTCATAGTTAAACTTCATGAGGTTGGCATCAGCCCACCTCACAAGCGTGTCAAGGTCCCTCTGGATGGCATTCCTTCCCTCCAGCGTATCAACCCAACCACACACCCTGGTGTCATCGGCAAACTTGCTGAGGGCTCACTCAATCCCACTGTCCATGACACCAACAAAGATGTTGAACAAGACCGGTCCCAACACCAATCCCTGAGGGACACCACTCGTTACTGGTCTCCACCCAGACATTGAACCATTGACCACAACTCTTTGCGCGAGGCCATCCAGCCAGTTCTTTATCCACCAAGTGGTCCATCCATCAAATTGATGTCTCTCCAATTTAGAGACAAGGATGTTGTGTGGGACAGTGTCAAACGTTTTACACAAGTTCAGGTAGATGACATAAACTGCTCTACCCCATCCATCAGTTCTGTAGCCCCATCACAGAAGGCCACCAAATTGGTCAGGCAGGATTTCCCCTCAGTAAAGCCATGCTGGCTGTCACCAAGCACCTTGTTAATTTTCATATGCCTTAGCATGCCTTCCAGGAGAATCTGCTCCAAGATTTTGCCAGGCACAGAGGTGAGACTGACTGGTCTGTAGTTCCCCGGGTCATCCATTTTCCCCTTCTTGAAAATGGGGGTTATATTTCCCTTTTTCCAGTCATCGGGAACTTCACCTGACTGCCATGATTTTTCAAATATGATGGCCAGCGGCTTCGCAACTTCATTTGCCAGCTCCTTCAGGACCCACGGATGGATCTCATCAGGACCCATGAACTTGTACACGTTCAGATTTTTAAGATGGTCTTGAACCAGTTCCTCTCCTACAGTGGGCGCAAGGTCTTCATTCTCACAGTCCCTGTGTCTGCCTTCCAAGACTTGGATGGTTTGGTCAGAGCCTTTCCCAGTGAAGACAGAGGCAAAGAAGTCATTCAGAACCTCAGCCTTCTCCAAATCCTGTGTAGCCAGTTCTCCTGAGAGCTTCCTGAGGGGGCCTACATTCTCCCTAGTCTGTTTTTTATTTGCTATGTACCTGTAGAATCCCTTCCTGCTACCCTTAATACCTCTAGCCAAGTTTAATTCTAACTGAGCCTTACCTTTCCTAACCTGGTCCCTAGCTTCATGGACAACATCCCTGTACTCTTCCCAGGCCACCTGTCCTTGCTTCCACATTTTATAAGCCTCTTTTTTCAACTGAATTTTCTTCAGCAGCTCCTTATCCATCCAAGGAGGTCTCCTGGCCCTCCTGCTGCACTTCCTCTTAGTTGGGATGCAACACTCCTGAGCTTGTAGCAGGTGATCCTTGAATATCAACCAACAGTCTTGGCCCCCCTGACCTCTAGGGCTGTATCCCATGGAACCTTCCTAAGCAGGTTCCTGAAGAGGCCAAAGTCTGCTCTTTTGAAGTCCAGGGCAGTGAGCTTGCTGCACGCTCTTCTCACTGTCCTGAGGATCTCGAATTTGACCATCTCATGATCGCTGCATCCAAGGCTGCCCTGGAGAGTCACATTTCCAACGAGCCCTTCCCTGTTGGTGAGCACGAGGTCAAGCATGGCACCTCTCCTTGTCAGCTCCTCTATTACTTGCAGAAGGAAGTTGGCTTCTACACAATCGAGGAACCTCCTGGATTGCTTGTGCCGGGCTGTACCATCGCTCCAACAGATGTCAGGGTGGTTGAAGTCACCCATGAGAACAAGGGCCTGTGAGCGTGAGGCTTTTCCCATCTGTCTATGGAGTGCTTCATCTGCAGGTTCTCCTTGATCAGGCGGTCTGTAATAGATCCCCACAGTAATGTCTCCCATAGCTATTTTCCCTTTAACCCTGACCCACAAACTCTCTGTGGACTGCTCACCTGTCCCCAGACAGAGTTCCATACTCTCCAGCCTATCCCTAACATAAAGGGCAACTCCCCCTCCCCGCCTGCCAGGCCTGTCTTTTCTAAAGAGCCTGTAACCTTCCATTCCAACACTCCAGTCATAGGAGCCATCCCACCATGTTTCTGTGATGCCTATTATATCATATCCCCGTAGACGTGCGCACATCTCTAATTCCTCTTGTTTGCTCCCCATGCTACGGGCATTTGTATAGAGGCATCCGAGCTGAGCTCCAAATGAAGCCAGCTCATTGGCTGGAGCAGCTGGAATATCTCTACATTGCTCCGAGCATTTATTATAGGATGGAATGATGCCCCCCTCCCCCAAAACATCTAGTATGAGTGACACCAGAGAAAAGATGCAATACCTTAATACTGTATTCTCCAGCAGCCACAACCTTGCAATTGCATTTTCACTCTCAAAGCAAAATGATCAAAGACTGTATTTTAAATAATATCAAAAGAAACTAGTGATGCTCTCTGCCAGCTTACAGAGAGTAAGTTACAAACTGTGTTGAACACTCAATTTTTGCTTATTTTTAGTGTAAAATCAGTGCTTGGTAAGACATTACATCTTTATTCCAAGAACTTCAACAACTCTGCATTTTGTTTAAAAATTAAGGATTTTCTTTCTAATAAGCAGGTTCTCATTATGCTGGGTAGTTCTATTATAGTTCACTTTATCAGACAGCATAAAGAACTTTTCCACAGTTCAACAATATTTATTTTTTAAGTGTAATATAAACTAAATCTTGACATTATTTTTTTAATTAGAAATTTAATTAGAAACAAGAACATCCATCAGTTGCAACTGTATTTACCTTTAATTTGCTTTAAAGAGAAATAGGAGCAAACAAAAATTAAAAATGTATTCTGAAAATCACTGTATTTCATACTATGAAATACCACCAATAGCACGGAAGGTCACCTCAAAGCACTGACAATCAACCTTGCCTTCTCTTGAACAAGGATACTGCAAGACTTTTCTATACCACTGTCATCCAAAGAATTCCCCAAACTTGCAATCAAGCAAAATTTGACCATGGTAACCAACACCCTCACCGGTGAAGAAATTTTTGCAGCACAAATCCAATGCATTTGATACTGAACAATACTACCCAAGTTCACGCTTCAATTTTCCTTCCACTGGTTCCTATTTCTGATGTTTACAGAAAAGAACTTCTCACCACAATGTAAGTCATCTAAACATTTACACACCTGTAGCTCCATTTCCACCTTAGTCTCAGAAGCCAAGAGACCTACCCTATAGCAAACAGCTGTCACAGACCCAAGAGCTGACAATTCCCAGCCAGAGCTCTGAGAGTCTTGCTCTGACCTTCCTCAGATTAACTATGAATTGCTGAGGCTTATGATGTGATGACTGTTATGTATGAAAGGGAGCCAAGAAAAATAAGTAACTGTTCAAAGACCGGGTTTTTGTTTGTTTTTGAGAGATGCCACTGGTATTACTTTTAATTTCTCCTCATTAGCAGAACTCTTGCAAAGAAAACCCACCCCAAACCATGCAGAGAAAACCTACACAGGTCAGAATTTGAGAACTGTGACAAGTGACAAGCATCCAAATATTTTCATCTTGAAATGAGAATCTCTGCCAAAAAGTCTGCAGTTGCAGAAATGTTCATGTTTGAAATACCTGACAGCTTCACTGCGTACCTCCACTGCAGATTGTGTGCAGGGAAAACAGAGAATTTGCCTACACACGCTTGACCATTTGAGGGGTTCCCAGTAATAACTGGGAATGTTGTCCTTGGCTGTGTAGTAATATATTCATGCCATCCGTGAATACTACACTATAACCAGTTTTGAATATTCCTATTTTGAACAGGTAAATGCTACCTTATGATAGCAACATGGGCACCATTCCAATTTCTGGAAGTAGAAATCCCTCTAATTTGGCAGAACTGAAGACATTATCTCTAGAATATATTATTTTAATCTACTTTTTGAGAAAAATATCTGAATTCCGTCACTAGCCAGAGGCTTCTTTTCTTCCTCCTGGAAGAGCAAATAGGGCTGGTCTCAGATGCTCTTAACTCTCCCCAACAACCTCAATAGAGTTGTTATTTCTGGGAGTCACATGGCATGTGGGAAGATTCTGGTTTTCTTCCAATTCCTCTCAAGTTAAACTCTGCCCAAGAAAACTGCCAAAATGAGGTCCCAGTTGCAATACACTGGGCAAATCTTTATAAACTTGTTTCCACTATAAGATCCACCTTCCTCCACTCTTGAGGGAGGAAATGCATGGTATCACATTTAAGTGAAGTTTCAAAACAACGAACTTTGTAATTGCAATTACTCTCCTCACTCTTCTTATATGATAGGAAAAACCCCAACACTTACATGATGCAAATTAAAAGCTAAATGAATACTTATCTGAAGTGACAAGGATAGTTTATGTATTATTAGGTAACCTGCTTTAACATTTCCATTCCTTTGCCTCTGTAAAGACAACACGTTCAGAAGAAAATAACAACTGAAACATCAGGCAAATAAGGCAAACAATGTATTACTGTAATTTTTGAAAACACTACTGGTACTTAATTTTCCTGAAAAGCTGCAAAAGGTTAACCATGCTAATATGCTGTCTAACGCAACTCTGCATGGTTCCCAGAGGGTTTGTTGGGCATTCAGCATGTCAGACATGGCCTTCTAAAGATTAATTCCTTTTGGGACTCCACATTACATGTGGTTATAAGTTCTACTTAGTTTGAAATACACAACTGAATTACCTTTTCATGAATGCCTCGAATCTGTGCAAACCCTACAATATCCACCAAAATAAAATATTACTTCAGCACGCTGAATACAGTTTCTTACAGAACTTCTCAGAGGGTAGAATGAATTATCCTTTCTAGAGATTCACTTGTCACAATTACTGGATTAACTACATCTCTGTACTCTCCTTATTATCTTCAGATATATCTTTATTAAGACCTCCGCCCATGAGCTAATTAAGAACGGATTAAATACAGTATTAATCCATACTCCATTAATGATGACTGCATCAGTAACTCTGCAATTGGAGTAGCCTGTGTACAGCTCCAGGACCTATGGAGAATGGTATTCCAAACCTGCTAAAAATATACTATATGGATGTCAAGCTCTGAAGATATCTCCTCATTTTGTGTAGGACAACCCAACTCGTGAACCCTAGGAATAGAGCAGCATACTCTATCCTCATAACTGAAAAGCTACATCACTAGTTCAGACTCAAGAACAGTCTATATTAACAGCACCACATTAATGTTCATCACCACCCTCCCCCCAAGACTATAGCATTTAAAATTGTACGTAGTTCATCAGTCTCTTATTTCACAGAATTAACAAAGCAAACTTGTTAAATTGTTCAAAAGCAAAGAGGATACCAAATTTGTTTCCATCTTCTCTTACACTTGCTTCACAAGCATTCACTTGGATGTAGCTTACTGAGTTTCTTCCAAATACTCTACCTAGCCTACACAGAAAAGATTAATAAATCTTTCATAAAATCAGTTTCTCTTACTCCTTAATTACAACAACTTCAGCTAGAACATCAAAGCTTCATACTGTGCTGGAAAGCTTGCAGCCTCTCAGCCACCCATGCTGAAACACAAAGTTTCGCTTCCTTCCTTCCTCTAAAGGAGGAGTATGCATGTATGCACTCTAAGAAAATGAAAAGCTGATATCCTAGGTATGAATTTTGTCTTACTTAAAGGAACCAACTCAAGGAATACAGACAAAAAAAGCATACTTTCAGCATCACTCCAAACAAACCTGTAACTAACAACCCTGACAGCAACATGCTGGGAGTCACCTAGAATAGGTATGAACATAGCAGGGCAACAAACCTAGCATGAACCTTTAAATCTTCTCCTTGTCTACAAAGACTAATTCCTCTTGATGCTATTAAACCTATAAAAACCCTTAAAAAACAAAGCAAACCATGTTTATTGGTAAATATTTAAATTCTGAACATCATACTTGAGCAGCATTATGTATATGTTATGCGGTGTGTTTGGAACCAGACTTTCTCCTTCCCTCATTAAAAAAAAACTTCCAAAGGACAGGTTTTACTGAAATTATTAGTTTCACTCCCTTAAAGGAGTGAATTCATATCTATATATACAAGTATCCAGACACACAACAGGGACGCAGCCATTTCAGAGACAAGAAGCCATGCATTCACATCCTGCACAGTGTGCAGTGGGGTCAAACTCAGATGTTCTTTCTGCCTTTCTTCAAAGTATCCTTTTGCACCCCTGGTTTTGCAATCAAATAGCTCCTTGATATAATTTTGTCCCACATATTAAACATTCAAGTATTTTTCAGTTCAGCCTGACTGCTCAATATGCCAAAATTTCTAATCATACATCACATCTGTTTTCATTAATTTGTAAGTGTCTAAAAATAGCTGGTAGCCTAAAATTTGATATAAAACTAAGGCTTAAATATGGAAGCAATTTAAAATAAAACTGACTGGGTTTTGTTAGAATTAAAAATAACTTAGTGTTTCATATGCTTCAACTGGCATCCTTAAGTTCAAACACTTAAAATTTTTGCATCAGCCAAGAAAATGGATTAATATCAGACTTCTGGCAATAAACAATTTAAGTTGGCTGACATATTATGGATTAAGAGAATAAAATGTATACAGAAACAAATCACTCCATTTAATAAAATGTATACAGAAACAAATCACTCCATTTAATAAGGTCTGATTCTTGCCCTAAATCAAATAAATCAGAAATTAGGGCCTCCTACAAAAACATGTTGAATCACAAGAGTGAAATAGATCTTTCAAAGATACGACAGTAACATTAAAACCAGCAACTCGGAGATCAATTATTGATGCTACAGGCTGAAATATGAAAGATAAAGGAAACTATGTTTTCTTTGCTTACAAATAATTACTAAGCTGTTACTACACAGTTTAAAATTACATTAGTTTCCTACTCTCTACTATTAAGTTTCCACTTCACGATCAACTATGATACAAACATGGGGAACATGAGACATTAGAATTCACCAGAATGACTCTGACTCTCACTCAAAAGTTTCGCAACTGAACTCTGTGTGTGTGTGTGTGTGTGTGTGTGTGTGTGTGTGTGCGTGTAAATTAAAAACAAAAAAAAGCAGAGGAAGGGCTAACAGGCAAGGAACTGAGTCCTGACATAAGAATGCGCTAGGGAGCTGACATAAGACAGAGGCAAAACTGAAACAAGGAGCTAAGGGAGGACAGGATGAGGGCGCTGCATCTGAAACAACTATTGTGAGAGAAGGCAAAACCTGAGTTTGAGTGTAAGGTATAGAGCAAATGAGGCATCTTCACCACTATTTTCCATAACAATCAAAATAGTTCTATTCTCTCATGTTAAAAAAGAGGGGGTGCAAGGGAGTCAGGTGCCAACTATGGTCTCATTAAAAAAAAATAGAATCGGTCACAAAATGAGAGATGTTGCACAATGCAAGTCCCCAAGAGCGCAGGCAAAATTTTTCTAGATGGAGAAAGGCCTATCACTGTTAAAGGAGAAGAAGAAAAAAGCCTAACCCCTCACTGCCCTTATTTTTCAGCCATTTGAAGGACAACATTCCATGTCTATATACAATTCCACCCTTAATTCTGTTTTAGACATTAATTTTAGAAGGTCGAAGGCCAAAAACTGATTCAACACTATCTTATATCAACTCTTCAGTTCTGGAACTGAAATGAAAACTGAATTTAGTTACTGACTGCCAACTGCGCATAAATGAAAGACAAAACACCCACTTCTTTAATATTCTTCAATATTTTAGCAACTTCTGACTTAGCAGTAGCTGACTCAGGATATGAATAACAAACTACAGATATACTTTAGGCATGCTGAGAAAAAAAGAATTCCTCAAACACTGGTGTTTGTTAAATCTGTTTGGCCATTTTCCTTAATTTGTATCTGCTGTTGTTACAGATACTGATCGAGATCTTTAAGCTGTAAAACTCAGCGGCTGCAGCACCACTAACATGCTGAAGTCTTTATATGAAAACAAATACATAAATAACCTGACCTTGGGATTCTCTCTCTTCAGCAAGAGACAAGACTGCAGTATTAAGGGTAACTTCAGAAAACCCAAATAGCACCACTGCTATTTGGCTCACAGGCTAAGCGCTGCATATATCCACCATCTATTGTGGATTGTTTGCCAACGTTTGTCACCTAAGGGTACTCCCTTGGATCCCAAATTGTGATGCCATTCAGACTGTAAAGATAATTGATGTTCCTTCATAATGTTTTGTTAAATACTGGTATCATCTCTGTGGTGTTGCTTCTTGTTGATATTTTTGTCTTTGTAACTCTCAGACTGTATTATTACAAATGGCAATTACACATACTTATGCTCAAAAGCCAAACTACAGTTAGTGTACAACACAACTGCATATTCAGATGCAACCATGAAACCAACCAGTTCAGCAACATTTCATCTGCTCTCCTTATATTTATTTTACAGAGGCCTTCAAACTTGAAAATACTAAAATTCTTCACTGCCTTTTGAGAGTCTCTCTTACTTTATTCATTTTCATGACTATGATAACTTGGTGAGATGATATCCTGCTAGAAAAGTCCTAACATTTAACTTGGACTACATGCAATGGAGATAGAGGAAACCCAACTGACCATTAAAAATAAAAATAAACTCATACATAACTTTTGAACCATAACTCCATGATTACAGAGTAAGAGAGGTGAAGGCTGTTTGCTTTCCATTAATCAATATATTTTCCATAGGAGACATTTAATACATTTTGAAAAGCTGGTAGCGTACACTCAGGGAAAAATGATCATTTCTTTGGTCATGAATGTAAGTTTACAGAAAGAAAATGCTTACAAAACAAAATAGAATAATACAATCCTTAGGTCATGACCTACAGCAGATATTTCATTTTCTACTGTAAAAATCAGAACATTTTCAGGACTGAAATGAAGAAGATGTAGTCTTCCCAGCTTGCTTATTTTGAAAAAAGCATTTACACAATGCACCTGATTTACTTCAGGTTTTTTGATTAACAAATACAAAAGCCTTGAAACATGGCCAGAAAGACCAATGCACAGTACAGGACCCCATTAGGAGGCACTTTACCCAGAAATACATAGGAAACCTGCTCTGCAGTAGAGGCCAGAAGTTTGCAAAGTACTTTCCCAGAGTCCATTTAGATTTAAAAATAGATAAGTAGTATTATGATACAGCAGTCACATGTGGTACATTTGATCTATTTTGAGCTAAAATTAATAAGCATGTTGAGAACGTGAAGTAAATTGATATACTAATTGCCATAAAATAAGGTATAGCTTTCCCTCTGTAACAGACTTGCTAATTTAAATGCATGACTGATGAAAAATGAAGATACACATTATTTTAAGTTACTAGAAGCGTTACTATAAGCCTACAGCAATTATAAAAAGTCACTTCACTGTATTGCTGTATGCCTCAGTCTTCTAAAAAGTTAATTGTCTAATAAATATTTGCAGTTAGTTGCCAGTTTTCACATGAAAGCTGCTTAATAAAGCCAACTAATTTTAAAAAGCTAATAGTTTTCTTAAAAGCTATACTCTCCCTAACAGAAATTCAGAAATGGTTAAAAGCAATAGGACTGTTAAGCCTGATTGCATTGCCTCTGCCTTGTTTTTCTAGAACACCACAACTGAGAAATAAGGATTTAGCCAATCATATGACTTCCAAGTTTAACAGCCCAGATTTTCTGTGCATCAAGGCTAAGTAGGAAGGTCAATAAGTACTGTGGTTTGACCTTGGATACGAGCCAAATCATAGCTACAATTTCTATACTGTGATACCATAATCTGAGATATTTCTGGGTTTCTTACAAAACACAGCTGGGTGGGCTTTTTAGGAGGTTTTTAAGAGTGCTTCTGTAAATTTAGTAAAAGACCTTCCTAATAGTTCCAGTGAGCAAAGGCTTCCCACCAGTACCTATTCCCTTCTCAAGATCCCAAGCTTTCTTTGTTAAACTTGAGGTATATCTATCAAATTGATGTCTTCTCAAAAATTTTAATAAATGCCTTCAACTTGACATAAAAACATACAAGCTACAAACTTTGCCACTGAGCTACTGTATTGCCCTTAGCTTTACTGTAATTTTAATAAGCAGAAATTCAACCAACACGGGATAAAGTGAACTAATTTACTATCCACTTACTGTCTTACGAATTACGAATGTTTATGAATAAGGATAATAACTGACTAGTAAGTGTCACTGCCTTCATATAAGAAAATATTTACAAATCCAATCATATAAACACGTATTTGTCCATGTAACTTCAGAAAACTGTTTTAAAACCTTATTTATATTTCACATTTTGGTATTCAAAAGCATAGAAGAAAGTCAGAATTAGCATCAGTTTAGTAACCTCATCATGGCCCTCTTTTACACATGCTTTGTAACAACAGATACAGTCATGTATTTATTTCTCCACAGACTGATACCTCCTGCAATACAGTGTACTGAACTGCTCTGGCAGTCACTCAGGATTAGCGTGAAAGGAATGTATCTGCAGGGATCTTTTATGTAGGGTGAAGATCTACAAAACTCTGGGAAGCAGCAAGACACTGATGATGCGAGCTACTGAATGCCATTCTTGAGGAGTGGACAATACCCCTGCTTCGAAACAAGTTCCTTAAACCCACTATTTTCAGCTTAAAGTACTGCTGCTTTTTGATCCCCCATAATGACCAAAAGGTATTTGGATGCCTGTTTCACAAAGATGAAGAAATAATTGTAACTGCCACAAAAAAATTATTTAAACAGCACCTGAAAACTTCAGAGGATTTAATGCAATATGTGCCTCAAGAAATAAAGTCTTCATCACATCAGAAAGGGCTCCCTAAATAAGGAGAAACATTTTACCTTCATCTCTGTACCTTAGTTTCCTATTCATAAAACAGGAATAAGAAACCTCCTCATTTAGCAGGATGTTATAAAGGTAAATTTGATGTTTACAAAACAATCATAAACTAAAATAATGACTTTCGTAAACAGCTCCCAAGGAAAAGAATAATTCACAGTAAATACAGCAGATCAACAAGCACTGAAAATAACAATGAAAATATAAATAAAACTTGCTTATTGAATATTGCTTAATGTCTCAAGACTGAAAGTAGCAAGATTCCTTGGGGGTGGTGAAGGAGGAGGAGCATAAAATACCTTTTGTTCTACAGTGATTAGGACTGTAAGAACATAAGCAGGGAGGAAACTATGGTTTCATTTTATCCTCTATCCACTGTATTGATAAACTTTGGGTAACACGGCAAATCAATTAACTTTCATACAGAACTTCAACAGAAAATTGTTTGAAGTGATGCATGCGTGTTACTGAATAAATGCCAATCTGAACAAAAACATAACGGAAACATAAAGCTAATCTGGCCAAAACAGACTTACATAGAAAGAAAGATTGAAAAAAAGGTGCAACGACAACAACAGAAAAAGGTGTGTATGGAAATATGCTAATTACATCTGAAAGAATTTCAAGAAGAATCATAAGAATACATAAGAGGAACAAGTTCAATTCCTTAATAAAAACCTTTCTCCTCCACCCATGATACTGTTTTAATTTGCCCAATTGTTATCAGAGCTTTATGACCATTAATTTTTTACGATGACCCTTTATTCATGGACAATAAAGGTCTGACAGAACTGTAAGAGTCACACCAGATTTTGTTTTTAAAAGCTCATACATTTATATAAGAATTGCAAACTTTCTTAGCAGCAAATCATCACCTTTGCAAAATAAACTGACACACACTGTGTACCTGGTGACATGTGATCATATTCTATAGAGAAAGCATATATTGGTATTTAACTGCCTAGGAAAGGAAACTGACATATCAGTTGAAAATTCATGTTTTAGCTTGTTGATGTAAATAATAAATCATAAATCAAAAGCAAACAAATATGGCTAGGTAATACAGAAAAATAATCTTCAGGACAATACATATCATTACAGCTGTAAGTCAGTCAAAAAAGAAAAAAAAACATGGTGCTTGCACAAATGCACATCACTATTTGACCTCAGCTGGTTACCTGTTTCCATCATGTACTCCTGACTCGAACAGAAATGGGCGAGATGCTGCTCTCTGCGGATTAGCTCAATTCAGCCTTGGGTATTTACAAAGAACATGTAAAAGCACACCTTTACAAAGAAGAAATGAATCCAAGAAGCCCTTAATAAGGCTTATTTAGCCACGTTCTGCCAAAAAATACCTTGCTACATTTTTCCATGTTTCACTGTTTGCTCAGACTGTATCTGTGGCTTTCTTGCTGTGCCTTTTATTTCCATTAGAAACATACATACACACATCTCTACCAACTGTACCAAATGATAACCCGGGTGCACTCCTCAAGTGCTATACTTCCACTTCCTGAAATATTTCAGGATTGTGCTGCCTGTTTTTTGGATTGGTTTTTTTTTTGTTTGTTTGGGTTTTTTGATTGTTTTTGTGTATGCTTTATTTTTTTTAATTGAAAACACTACTTCGATTTGGTTGAATTTTTTTTTTTTAATTTACCAAGAACAGCAAGGCTGCATTTCCATCCCTCACTTTCACTAAAAATTTATCCCACCCATCATACCATATATGTCAGAGCAAAAAGGAGCAGTAAAAGAAACATATCGTAAAGGGTTTGAATAATCCTGTTCATATCAGATAAAGTAAGATACTGAAAACCACACTGAAATAATGTAATCTTTACTCTAAGCAAAGCAATTTTAAACTAGTATTATGGTTAAAAATACTACCATGCAAAGTTTCTAATCTTAACTAGACACCAGTGTTTACAATTTAAAATATCCTTGTTATCCTGAAATATGATCTAAAAATACCTGCTTGAAATACAAAGACTTAAAAAGTACCCTATGACACCTTGTTTCAACAAGAGGTACATGTCGTATTTTTTTAGAAGTGGAAATGTCTTTCTGATTACCTGAATAGGTGCAGGACTTGAGGGGCAAAGTCCAACAAAAAAGGCAATTCTGCCAGCCTGTTAATTTCTGGTGGTAATTTCTATACTAGATTTCAGACAACAAAACAGAAAGAGGTAGAAGCATGGTATGTAAACACTTGTGGACAGGAAAAATACACTCCAAAGTATTTATGTTAGTGTGAATGCTAACAGTGCCTGTGATTAAAATCACTTTATGGTAATAACAGAAAATACTCTTCAATAAAGATGATACTTTCATGATGTTGCTACATGAACTATAATAGAAACACTGAATTAAAACAGTCTCAATACTCATAAAACAATTTGTTCCTAAGCTAGACTTCCTGTTAATAAATCGCCAAGTAATACTGCATCATGCAACTTGAATTAATGAAGATGTTGTACTTATATTGTCTAACAGAACACCAGAATATCTGATTTCATTGCTAAAAGCTTTTCAGTTTCTTAAAGTGAAAATGACTTCTTAAAAATGCTTTTGCTAAGAGGCTAGAAAACTGAGGTAAGAAAAGAATTAGTAGCATGAACGCATGCCAATAGAAGAGAAGCAGATCCCTTTCCCATCAATGAAACAATTTTTAAAATCTGAGTGTAAATGTCCAATTTTTTTCTAACCTTAGACACCCAAATTACAAAATAGAACTACCTCACCACCACCACTAGACTGCCAATAACTTATGGCCTCTTTACAAAGTTATATAAATACCATTATCTCCTGATCAAAATTACTGCTGTTTGAAATAGTAGCATCATCCATACATTGAGATTCACATGATAAAATTTCTGTAAGAGGATAAACATATCAAATATAATTTCCCTTTATACAATAAAACAAATACACCTGCAAAAAAACAAACCAAACCAACCAAAAACCACAATAAAAAAAAACTTCCCTTGAAACAGGCTGTTTTGGTTGCTTTGGCAAAATCAATGACTAAGATATGAAAATTAAATGGCCACCATCTCCACTCCCCTTTGTTCATTTACTTAAAAAAAGGTAACATTATCTCGAATTTCCTGTAGTATGTCACATACCTCTATGGATTATTAATGGATACTACAGAATTTTAAATTATTAATACATGAATGCTTCAAGCTGTAACTCTTGATAAATTAGCTACCATTCTTCCCATTTTTCTAACTGCAACTCATGTGTATCACTCACCAACATGGTATTTGCCAAAATACAGTAAGATGTTTATAAACAATTATCTTACCTAGAGCATAATTACATTTGCTGCAATAGAACTGTTACCCTTCTCACTTTATTCAATGTGAAAAAGTCACAAAATGGTGGCAGCGGAAAATATCCTCTTCCCCTTGTTCAGATTCTCCTTCAGTTAAGTGAATTCCATCTACACATACAGTATATGCATACTTCAGTACAAAGTATGCTATAAATATCAGACTACTGTTATGACTACATTTTTGCCTTCTTAAATTGTAACAACTTGAAGGACCAGATTTATATCTGCTTGTAGGTCATCTTTCAAAACTGTTCTAATTTTGCTGTCCCTTCTTAAATACCATCACTACTGAAGAAGTACTTGAGAAGAATGATTTTCTGGAAGCACTTCTTAAGCAGCAACAATGCCTAATTCTAAGCACAGTATTTTGGTACTTCACATAGCAGTCCTCTAAGTTCAGTTCTACACTAACCAATGCTGTGACAATTAAGCTGTGTTTAGACCAGAAAACCACACCAGTAAAAATAGATAGCTACAAAAATGAAGAATTGTTTTTGTTTGTGGTTCTAAATTGTCTCCTACAAAAGGATACTGAAAAGTTGTTACTGCTGCGGGAGACAAGTAATTACAATTCAGATAACCCTCCTCCAAAGAGACAAGAACCTCCCAAACAGTAACAGATGTCAGCAGCATCTGCAATTTAATCTTTCATGAGAGAATATGCTGTGCCATATGAGGAAACACAGAAAAAATGCAATGCTACCTTTTATTCAACAGTTCATCACATAAACACAAATAAGGGGATTCACTGTTTCATCATATTCTTAGAGTGAAAGGAAAGGTCCAATGGCTTCTTGTCAGTGAGGACCCCAAAGAAAAGTAACATTAAGAGATTTGTGTACCAGAAAACGATCATTTTTTTTTTCCTAACACAACAAAAAGTTAATATTCCTTATTTCCAATAAGGAAAATCAGGTTTTTATATGTGTCAAGAGTTTTTTATATATATATATACACACACACACACACATATATATATACATACACACACACATATGTATATGTAAGTGTATCTGTATATGTGTGTGTATACTTATTTACATGTAACACTAGGTGCTCCTCTATTCTGGAAGAGGGAGAATATTCCTCTGCAATAATGCTATTGCTCCTACTTGTATCATTAGTAAATGCTTAATAGTGATAATCATAATATTGCTTTATTCTCTTGCATCTTTCTTTTTCAGTATTTACTACTACTTTGACTCTCAGAAAACCACCAGTATTGTGTCTTATGCCCATTATATGAATATAATTTGTCTTTAGCAACTGCATCATGAATTTTCCCCAAGCTCACTAAGTGTCTCCTTTTTTTCATGATTAAATGTACATTCAACAGGAAATCACAACAGCTATTCATGTAACTCTTGCCCTCTTCAGGCAATCTGAGAGAAATCCAAATTTTCACCAATGCTCTCTTCCTCATAAATGTACCCGATCTCTATCCTCTCCTTCCCAACATGCAGTCACTTTCTATAAGCCCCTCTCAAGAGCTGTACAAGTAACAATCTTAAGCTCAACACACTTGCTTTGCTACTCAGCTTCAGCATTACACATCACAGAATCATAGAAACCAGGTTGGAAGGGACCTAAAGGATCACCTGGTTCAGCTTTTCTTGGCAAAAGGATGGTCTAGGCAAGATGGCCCAGCACTCTGTCCACTCAAATTTTAAAAGTCTCCAATGTTGGGGAATTCACCACTTCCCTGGGGCTATTATTCCAACGGCTGATTGTTCTCATTGTGAAAAATCTCCCTCCCATGTCCAAGTCCTAAAGGACTATGTGTGAAAAAACTGTGTTTTATAGGCTTTCCATACTGAACATCTACTACCCTGTTTTCCCAGCCACTGTGTTTCGGGCTAGTCCTCTTCACAAGAGGACTGGCAGCAGAACAAGTAAGTTTGTATGTATTAGTGGAAATGAATGAGTCAATTTAGTCGGTGGAGAAAATTACAGTGTTCTGAATAGAACTGTGAAAAACCAGCCAACTACTATTTTCTGTTGGGGATTATTTTCACACAAAGAATGGCAGAACTACCACAAGTAATCTTTTGAAAGAAAGGGCAGTAAGGCTACAAACTTTATGTTCACTTTAAATGAAAAATATATCCTGCAGAAAAATTGGTATCTTCACCATTTAGTGGAAAATTCAGTTCCGCTGCAGAAAAGGTAAATGTAAGAGATGCCTTCATTTTTCTTGTTGAAGATCATACTGAATCTGCAGTGTTTATACCTCTAGCCTTACTATGTAGTTTAGGCCAGCTTTGATATTTGGTTCTTTCACATCTTTCATTGTGCTACTACACAGATCTGCATGTCTCCTTCCTCCTGTTACACTCTACTCACATGCTGTATCTAAAATAAGTGTGTACATTTTAGTCATCTTCCAGTTTTATTTGTCCTAACAAAAGCTTGAGTACATTCTGGAGTAATTAAAAATATGAAGAAAAAGACTTGGGATCCTTTTGATGACTTTGTCAAAATAAACTTTGCTCTGACGACCATGAGAGCAATCACACTGAAGAACTAAAATGTACAAATACTATTTCAGTCTCACTAGTAAGCATAAATGAGACAGCTTTCACTGACAGTATTTGAGAATGGTGTGTTGAAGCACATCATTACAGAAGTCAGTCAAGCAACATCTCTGGTTCAAAGGAAGGCTCCAAAGAGCCCCTCAAATTAAAAACCATCTCAGGTTAACATGTCTAAAAGCTTAGATCAACACTGTGTGACACTAGCATTTTCTGCTTCCCTTCATACAAATGCTTCATTTTCTTCAGTGGAAAAATTCACTTACAACAATGTTTCACCCTTTCTTTCACTTCCCTCCTTTGTATCAGTCCCACATAAAGTTAGGCCATAGTTTAAGAGAGGTCCATGAAATCAACAGGTTAGAAGAGCAGAGCAGGAGCAAGGGATTTAACCATTTTGATGACACTTCAGAGCAATCCTCAAACAGCTGTACTGGCACTTGAGGAGCTGCAAATTATAGCCCAGACCTGCAGGGGCAGTCAGGGCAGGTATTTTTTTCAAGCCAGCTTTACTGCCAAAGAAAATTCATCATGTAACTACACTGTAAGCAACAACTTGAAAAAAGTTTCTTAACTATAGCCTGAAACCTGAAGATGGAGACCATACAAACATGGATTTTTGCTTGGTTTGGTTGGCTGGGTTTTGTTTGTTGTTGTTTTTTGGGTTTCGGGTTTTTTTTAGTGGTGGTTGGTTTTTTTTAAGAAAAACAAAACATCATACCAGCAAAAATCAGGTTCTACTCTGAAAACACAGCTCTTGCCCAGCAGAAACTATAAAACTGCTTCTAAAAGAAGTCTTGAAAAAAGCATCAGCAATACCAACAAGTAATTGTGGCTACAACAGATTCAAAAATTCCAACAAATCATCGTATAACACTATCTTACAATTGAAAAGCACAAATTATCTGGCCAAATTATATTCTATATTCCTTCTGCTAATAATTTCCAAAACACTTTTGTTTAAAACAAATAAACAAAAAAAACCTCCAAACCCATCACCACCAAGAAAACACAACTCTCCTGAAGGGAACAACTCTATAACACCACTTCAGCTCCTGAAAATAGGAAGCTTCTAAAGAGACACTACCCATTAAAATAATAACAGCAGAACCCCCCAAACAAAAAACGGTTTGAAGGTATACAAGTAGCACCTACAATTATCATGACATAAAGAACAAACAAAAAGCACGTCTGGTACAGGAAACATTTTTTTTAATGCAACATAAAACTGTCTCATGCAGACTACAGGAAAACACAGGTGAGGACAGCAAGAAATACAGTTAAGTGCACAAAGAAGGCTACAACTGCACATAAATAAGAGACTCACTGTAACAGGTATCAAAGGAAAATACTAAAGGTGCTGAAACTATACAACACACTAAGTATACTTGGCATCTGTGGCAGCAGCATAATAAAGGGGCTTAGAGTACCTGGCATGAAGCTAGTCCTGGGTGCCCTGACCTGCAATGCCACCTCTACAGCAACAGTGTAACTCCTAGTTACAAGATTGAGGCACCTGTAAGACCAGCAGAAGATCCTTGTCCCTGTGATACACAACTGTTTCCCCAGACAGTATTTGTAGTCAGCTTCATGACACCCAGTTCATCTTCCCACCTTGTCCTGGAAAATTCCACTATGCATTCATACTTCACTTTCTCACCTTTGGCCCTGCCCAGACAGGAGACAAGATCTCCTACCATCAGAAGACGCAAGATGCCATCTTGTACTCTGGGCTACATCCAGAGCCCAGCCAGGAAAACTACTTTAAAGAACGGGCACATCCATACTGCTAATGAAGTCCCAAGAGTTTAGCTCCCTGTAGAACACACACGTGCCATGGCCTTAGTGGGACAAACAGCAACACCTCCTCCAGCTTCTCCAAAATCTCTTATTAAGATTCTTTGCTCACCTTTATGTTTATGCACTTCCTCTCTAAAGCTCTATGCGACGCAGGATCTCTTCATCAACTCCACTGGCTCTGACCAAGCTGCAACTAGGAGGAAGAAGCTTCACAGGATGACCCTGACACCTTTGGCATTTACTTCCACCTCTTCAGGCAGAACATCTCTGACTAGCTTTCATAAGCTCCCTCTTCCAGGACAGAATAACACGGACAAGACCCACACTATACTCTGCTAAGGGTTCCTTTTATCTCCCCGTTTGTAAATTTCTTGACTCACACATTTTTTACTAGCTGTTGCCTGGTTTCTCTCCACCCTCTTTTTCTGTAGTTCCTCATCTCAAGGCAGGCTCTACTGTTTTATTAGGACTAAACTGATCTGTCCCAAAGGAAAAAGCCAACAGAAAAAGTGACTCAAAGTGACTGCTTAACAAAAGCAAGAATAGGGCAAGTATAGGACACTGCTCATTTCACACACCACACAGAGATTGGTAATTTTACAGATCACATCCTCTGTCGATTTTAGATAGAAGAGATGTCACATAGTAATTCTTCATATGGAAATCATTCAGCACCTTCTGCCATCCTTGCCAAGCTTTTCCTGAATATTCACCTCAGATGCAACATGTTTAATATGTTCGCTACCTACAAATGGCAACAAATGTTATCAGCCATGAAAATAGGAGATAAAAAAGCTCCAACACCTTGGACGTACTAATTTAAAGTACAAGAATGTTCTACCCTGGAGTCCAATATAAAAAGAGATAAGTTAATATGTGAATTAAATAATTTCTTCATACTAAATAAACAGTTGGATTATTATGTAGGTAGCATTGAAAGAGAAATACTTTGTTATGACACGCTTTGGAGGAAAGCGTGTCATAACAATTGACAAAATTTAGATAAAAATTGAACTGTTATTAGGTATTGGTGTAACCTTCGTAAAAATTCAGTTAATTTTGGCTTTGTGTCAGTTTTGCATCTGATCACTAGTCCTCAAGAGACTGAGAGATAAAAAACATCTGCTAATTTGCAAAAGAACCAGTAGACAACCATAAGAACCATTAAAAAGCACTATAAACCCTGAACCTCCCAGGCAATTCCTTAACCTATGAAGCTGTTATAGATTTAAACTAATCACAAGACTGACTTGTTCTGCAATTTGATATTCATATAAGCTATTAAACTAAATAATCTAGCACCTTATTCCACTCTGAAGTTCAGTTCACATCATCAGCTACCACTACAATGTACATTTTTAAGCTATAGAGAGAAACTAGGATGCATGTTGCAGCCTACTGCTTTAGGATGTCTAACGCATAATTCCCAAAGCAGAGTACCAGTACTGGGACTGCAGAGCATGCACAGCCCTCAATTCCGGTGAGACCACTACTTCTCAGGACCAAATATATGTCAGAAGCACTGATTTTTAAAAACTGTCTGACATAAAATATTCCTCAACAAGTCAATGAAAACTTATCTCCTTTCATCATAATGACACCTGTTAGAAGCAAATACCATGATCTTTTAAATTGGTTTGGCATGATTTTAAATATGGAACCCTTTTTTTCACTCTCTCTCACCACATACCCTGTTTTTCAATAAGAAACTCTGATTAAAACCTCCCGGCTCCACATTAATCTATGGATCCGTTAATAAAATGCTTGAATGCAGGTAATTTGCATTAAAAACTTCATCTTAATGATAGACTTTGGTGAAGTCACATTCCCCCTGTGCGAAGTAAGGCTAGATTATCATATGCTTAACAATTAGAATTTAAATAGACAATAAACCTATTAGTTACCTGCTAGAAGACAAAGAATTTCAAACTGCCTAATATCATAGTAATCAAAACTAACATTAATTACTATTACAATGCACCTGCTGATGTACCTGAGTACATACACCCTTAATTATGTCATTTCATGAGAAGGAAGAGCAACGGATTCTGGGCACAAGCAAAATAACAATCTTTTCTACCTTTAAAGTTTTCATCTTCGTGCCAGAAATGCAGTTTCCTTTGCTTTAAATTTTGTGAACCACGCCGCAGCTGTGGAAGTCTGTGGGTTTCCAGACAAGTGCTAACAGCAAGTGCAGTAGGTTAACAAGCACATACTTGCTGGAAACAGCCTAACTTGAATGAAAATAAGCAAGAAGTTCCTGATGTCCTCTGTTTAAACCTTACAGTGTATTAACAAAAAGGCAGAGGGATAACTAAACTAACATTTACTTCTACAAACCACCCAGCAGATTAGATATTCATTCATCACAATGTGTTGAAGGATGATTTTCTGTGCCCCTTGTTTTAACATCATATGAAACATTTAAGTGTTAGTCTATCACACAGATGCCCTATCTCTCAGAAGAAACAGTGCAAGATAGAACAGTAACTCTGCCCTTCCTAAGGAGAGAACTTGGCTCAAAATGGCCATCAGGCTTTCTCTGGTAGAGAACAGCTATGTCATGGAAAAGATTTTTGCCTTCTCAGAGTCTGGAGGCCAGTTTAACAGGAAGAGTGTATTTACATACCTCTCTGATTTTCCAAAACATTCAAAACTATGGCTCAAAATTACAGATGATACCCCAATGTAAAGAACCATTGAAAACAAAGCAGTTTAGCCTGAAGTCATAAAATCTGTGGCTTTTTTAAAACAAAACCAAATCACCATAAAACAGAACCAACAAAGTGTTTCCACACCTTTATTACAAGGTAAAATGTTAAGCAACCCACAGAGTTAGTCTAAACCTCACTTACTACATGCCTATCTAAGAATACGTACCAGAACTCATTATATCACAAGCTAGCAAGCCCTCTATGGTTACAGATTAACCCCTCTGGACAGGGAAGAAGTTGAAAATAGTGTAAGGATGAGAAAACGAATGAATAAAAACTTTGATATTCAAAATAAGAAATGTTCCAAATTGGCAAAAAAAAAAACCCTGAAACTAAATACAAAGCGATAAAACTAAACAAAAAACTCTTAGTTCTAAAAGTTTTAAAGATCTATAAGCTAGGTATGGAGATGCAAAGAAGTAATGTTTTGCCATTTTTTCTCTATCTTCATATAATTCTAAAAGCTTTAAAAAGTAAAATCTAACTGCTACATGCTAACGTCTCTCACTAGAGCCTTCAAGCCCTGAAAAAAATAATTATATGAACAAAGGCAGACAATGAGATAGTTTAGAGTAATCACTTACAAGTTAGCAGAGTCAGGTTTAGGAAACTATTGAGTTAATCTAATAGCTCAGTACTAAGAAAAGAGACTCCTTGCCACCTCACCATTTCATCACCAACAGTGCTTTCAGCGCTTCCTATGAATCTGTCTATTGCCATCTGACACCTCAATGAATTGATCTGGCATGCAAAATAATTATAGATAACCAAAGAGATAAAACACACATGGTTTTCTGCCTATGTAAAACAGCTTATCAATGCATCAGAAAAAGAACACTTGAGCTCTGACTTGTGAAGCATCTAGGAATAAAACCAGATTTTTCAACAGTACAAGCCACCAAACAGGCTCAGCCATTTTGTGACACCTTACTCTTAGTGGACATTGTTCTGCTGCAGTGCTGAAGAAACAGCAAGCAGGACACAAAGAGACAGGCTCAATCAAGCACTGAAGAGGCCGTCATTTACTGCTGATGATCCTGAACACCATAGACATGGCTACCCCAGTATCTTCCTTTCAGCTTCCTGAACAGCAACATCTACAAACATACCTTCAAATTGCTTTATACTGATTCTCCTGCTACATAGATGAATAGTCTCATCTTGTATTTCCCATCTGTCTGTATTCAACAACAAAAACATGTAGGTTTGGGAGAATAAATTGTCTGGTTGGTGTTTGTACAAACAAAATGGGGTCCTGATTCACGACCAGCTCTACTGAACACCAAGATAACACAAATAAATAAAATTACACAGAGGAATGTGTGTAATCCTTTCCTAACCATACCAGGGGTAGGGAAAGAAGGAAAAAAAAAAAGGGAAAAAAAGGAAAGTAAAAGTAATTTTATGATTTTCTCTTCTAGTTTCAAAACTCCTAAGACACCACATTTCTCGCTTCACTTACCTCCTTAACAGTTTCACTGGTATTTTGTCCTCTCTCCCATTCTCCAGGAAGCACTTCTACCTCACAATGTAGAAACCATTTACAGTAGGAAAAGACTTGCAGTACAGCCTGAAACCACAACACCACAGCTCTCCTTTTGGCAAGAGCAGTAGGTCAGGCAACCCCTATTTTCTTCCCGCTATCCAGTGCCACCTCTGTGTCATACCTGCACTGGTACAACTGCTAGGGCAGCTGCAGTGAACTGGATCAGGAAGCTGATCCAGGTTAAGTAAGTCTCTTCTGCTTTCCCTTTTCTGCAGGGTTATTTTTAACCTAGATCAATCTCAAATTCAGTTCACCTTGCTGTATCATAAACAGTTGCTCCAGCACACTTGAGGGCACAGAGGCAGGAGAAGTGGCAGGCACAGAAAAGCAGAACTGCAGCTGATAGAAATGCTTATGAAATAGCACCTTGCACCTGCAACAAAGACGAAGCTTGAGAGCAGTACTGCAGGGCAGACTGCAAAGTTCTAGCCCTAAGTTTTACAAGTTCATAGGAAAAATCCTCATGGACTCAAGGTTCCTAACACTGAAAGCTCTCCAAACTTAAATGAGCAGAAGCACTGATTAAAAAAAATGTGCTGTACTTGAATCTGATTCGGAACTAGAGTGCTGTGTAGCAGAGACAATATCCTTTATTAAACTAACTGCTGTAGTTTAAAAAAAAAAAAGTGCTTCTGGGCAAACAAGCCCTTCACGATGTCTAAAGTAAGGATGCAGGCAGAACACATAAAATCTGACAGTCATCCAAAGGCCTTTCCACAGCTCTGTCCAAAGGACAGATGTGTCAGTTACGGAAGAAATTAACTAACTGAAGAAGACTCCAGGACAGCGTGACACACACTGCAAAGCAGGGCAGCCTACAACACCCTAACTTGCAGCATTGCGACCTCACAGGTTTTTCTCTTACTTCTCTGTCCACATTCTGCTCCCTGTACTAACGAGACAGCTTTTGCAGCACAGATACAGCCTTAATTACACTGAGGACCAACGCGACTGCTGCCAAAAGTATGAGAAATCTGAGTATTTTTCAAGATACTACTTTTGACTGTGTCATTTCTACGAATGTGGATATATGGGTAAATGAACAAACACTAAAGAAAGCCAGAAACAAGGGAATGTCAAGTAATTTAAAATATTCCATCTTTAAAGCCGTCTGAGGCTGTAATAAAGGCCCAACTGCAACAGCAAAATGCATAAACTAATTTGTCACTTGGAGGTCCTTCTGACCTTTTGTTATGCTACCATGTGGCTACTGTTTACTGAATGATAGCCTCTCTCTTGCTAGTCCAAGCTGTGAATAAGCATTTTGATTTTAATTAAAGCAGAATTTTCAGATGGTGCCTCTTTTCAGATGGTGCATACTGGCAGTCTTACATTGTTTATTACAGCAAAGGAATTTTTAGTTCTTCAGCAGGTAATTATAAGTACTCCTGATATTCAGACAATGCTGAAAATTCCTTATTTCCTTATTGTTGACACCCAGCTGATGAATAGTAAGACAATACAAGCCCGAAAGTATAAGGAAAGAAGCTTTTTATGCATCATTTAGAGATGTTATGCACACAGTCCATTCCAGCATCACTGGAATATATATTGTTAATTACTATTTATACAATACATACTATAGCTGATGTTTCTAGAATGTGTAAGCAAGGCCTCAAAAGCTATCCATTTCAAAATCAGAAAGGATAAGAAAAACAACTGTTGAACAATACCACACTTAAAAACACTGAAACAAGGTCTCTGGAAGAGTCACGGGGAATTGGCAAGCTTGGAAAAGTAATGTACAAGATTTTCACCTCCACTTCACTGATTTTAATCTAATCAAGGTCAGTAATAACAGAGGTTTGCCTCATCCAGTCTTTACAAAAAACAAACTTGTGGTCTCTTTTGGTCCTCAATGAGTAAATACAGCAGAATGACCCAGCACTGAATGCACAAGAAAAATAAGAAATAAAAAAATAAAAAAAATAAAAAAATCTTAGTTCCAAGAAATGTCCCGAGGAAATTAAAATCTACTGGCAAAGGAAAATGAAGGAGGCTGCATCTTCCTGTCAAGCACATTTCAAAGAAGCACTACTTACAGAATAATTATAAGAGTTTTAAAAAGGGAAGAATTGACTATAATAGGAACTCTGTCATACTGAATATATTGTAGTGGGAACACTTTGAGGAGGAGTGAATGAACATAAAACTCACATGCAGAATACACATCACACACACTGTACTTGGGTATTTAAAGACCACAGGAGTTGAAGTTAGTAAAGCCGTTCTAGATTAATAAATTCCTCCTGCACTAGAAGCTGGAGATACGGCTACCAGGTAAGAAGGTGTATGTACAGAATTATGCTTTGAAAATCACGTATAGTTTAATTTTAAGCATATATTTTAATAGCAATTTCCTACCACATATTCCTATAGAAAAAGCAGCAAAGATCATTTGAATCCTGGCTAACATAACCCAGAAGCCAAGCCTATGTGGTTTCAAGATCTGTTGGAAGAAGAGAAAGTATACTTATCAGCCAGTCACCCAAGAGTGTGTTCTAATCACCTGGTCTCTAATCCAGTTTGGCGATTAAAAAGAAACAGACAGACAAGATCACAGCTAAGTAGGACTGAAGCTAGGAAAAAACAAACCAAACAAAACACCTGTGAGATTACTAATGAATTTCTAAACAAACTTTTTGCTATCATGTATGACATTATCCTGCACATCTGAAGGGGTAAATAATTCAGAGACACACATCATAATTACTTAAAAAAAAAATCTGTACTATCAAGTTACCTGAAGGAAAAAAAACGAAACACCAAAAACCCCAATGCTACAGCTCTCTACAAACTTTACAATTTGCAGGGCTTACATTCATTCCAGCTCATAAACTAGTTCTAGCAGTCAAAACATTCCCGTTTCATATAAAATCAATAATGCTCTTGGAAGTAACAGATTCACTTACTGGATTAAAAAAATACAATATAACCTTTTTAAAACTCAAGAGATGTGTTGTAGTTACATTTACTTTATGTTGTGTGCTACTTCAACAAATGATTCCAAGACAATGAACATTAAAGCAGCTAACATTTTCCTACAGTAATTGCAACAAGTTAAGGTAGACTGCCTGTGGCTTTTTTTTTTTTTTTAATATTTAATCTACTACATGTTGACATTTTTAACTCATGTGTTGCAAAATAAGGTTTTTCAACTACTATAAATCAGCAACTGAAAAAAGAACCCCAACAAACCCAAACAATGAATAATTAAATGAATATTAGGATGAGGGATCAAACTTTGTCAAACTTTTCAGAAAACTAACAACTGTGTCTCTTCAGACTCCAAATGAAAAACATTTACACTGTTATTCTAAAAGACCCTCAGAATTTGCAGGCTGCTGTGCCCTGTGAAAAACCATAAACCCATTTAAAACAGGTACAGAACCCTTAAGCTTCTCTTTTGTAAATGATCACTTCTTATTTTAGTCCTCCGAATCAAAAGCCATTGCATATTAGGAGAATATGGAACAGAAGAGCATAGAAGGAAAGCCTTAATAGACTATGCTGAAGCTTCCCATCTTCTGTCTATACAGCCATGTATCTCACCCTCCTATGCAAGCCTGGTCCACTTTTTTGGTGGCTAGGCTGAAGAAAATTAACCAGCATTCAGATTTCATTCACCTGCAACTTCTGCCTAGGAATACTTTGAAACATTTGCTCCTTTCTATTACTGGTGTTCACCTATAACTGGTTTTATTCCTCTTTGCAGCTCAAGTGAAGTAAAAAGTATTGAAGGTATCTGAATATACATGGAAAGCTAAAGTAAACACGAAGAACATAAGGGCCCCAGTGAGGTGAACCGCATTTACTGTGCTGACCACAGATAGTGAAAGAGGTCTCAAATTACACTTCATGAACTTCATGAAGTATAGTTATCAGTGGAAGCTGCGTTACCCTTCATTGTTCTTTCAGGGACCTTAGCATGTCCTTGATCCACACAATACCATAAGCTCCATGCACAGATCAAGAGCATAACATCACCTTTATGAGTCAAACCTGGATATTTTTCTGTTACCACTTCAAATAACTTTATTTTCAGAGATCTGAAGTTTAGAATATGTACTACTCAGGACATTTAACACACAAACCAGGAAAACTGGTCCAACCATGCATACGCATATCTGAAATAATAAAGCTCCATCATATTTTATGTTTTCTCAGTTTTCAGCATTCATGTATTGTATCAATAGACTACACATCAACTTTCACTACCAGTAAACCAAGACTTGTTTCTAGTAATTTGTGTCTATACATATAGTATTCATATACTATTGATTCTCCACAGTAAGTGAATCCTGGTCTTTCCCAGCAGGATGGCAATGATGAAGAAACAGAAGCTGAAACCTTACAGAGCTTTCAGCTGCTAAATATACTGAGTAACTGAACATCTGAGCTTGATATTTACAGTGCCATTTCATTTTTAAGCTCTAATAAAAGGAGATAGGAGTTCTGAAGCAAACTCCTCCTGCAACCTAAAAATCACTGTATTTGGTAATAAAAGGAAAGAATCTATTAAGAATTAGAAGTAAACATTGCGTGGTGTAGTGTTATTTAACTGTACAGATTAATAACGATACAGCTACTATGAAGTACAATATGCAGTGTTGTCATCTGAAGTACCTCAAACAACTCACCCACTCTCCCTCTCCTTCTCCACACATATCTTTACAGGTAGGCTAAAATACTCCCTATCAAAAATTAATGCACTCTGATAAATAAATAAAAAACACTAAACAGTAATGGTCAAATACTTATAAACATTTGGATTGTGAAATCTATAATAATAATAATACTGAGATAAGATGCAAGAACTGGAAGGCAAAACCACAGAGCAGGACTGGGCAGGTGAAGCAGAGCCCGGGTCCCACACCTCGAGACACTCATACAGCTCCCCAGGAGCAGAGGAATATGTGGGTAGGCGCTAGCCGACAAATGGGGTTACTCGGTTCTACCTCAAGCCTCAAGTAATAAACACTCAAAAAGTAAACAAACTGCCAAAAAAAAAGTAACTTGGATGTTTAAACTTCTTTCCACTTTAACACAGCCCAAGGAATTTCCAGTAACAAAGGGTATTGTTGTAGGAACACTGAGCTTGCACAACCGGCTGCTCTCTACGTCTTGGCTTTTCTCTTATCCATCACAAACATACCCGAAGTTTTCCACTAGAAGAAAAGTAAGGAAGTTAACTTGCTAAAAATAAAGTCTGTATTCCTCCCCTCAACTGAATCAGCTTTGTAACATTTTAAGATCATGCTGAAATATTCAGGGAGAAGAAAACAAAACAGCAAAAAGCACCCTGCAATGACAAGTTCAGATCAATGCTTTTGTCTTCCATTTTACCCACGGATCTGGAGCAGCGTTTGCTCTCCCGGCGCGCTCCCGATGTAAACACGCCGCGGGGCTGGGGCCGTGTCCGGGGAGCGGCAGCACCGGCGGGGTCACCGGGGCTGCACGATCCGAGCTGGCTCAGGAGTTTCTGACCTACATTCGCCGCAGCGGGATGAAAACCCTCCCGTCGCAGACGGAGCGCGGCGGGCGGCCTCCCCCGCCGGCAAGGGTGTGTTCATGGGTGGGGAAAGCGAGCTGGCCGGGGCCAGGATGGAGGCTGGCGGAGGCGCTGACACCTGCCCGCCGACACCCGGGCCCCGCCGTGGAGCGGCTCCTCCTTGGCCAGGGACAGACACCTGCTGCAGGACAGCCGGACGAGCGGCCCGGCAGCGGCCTCGGCCCAGCAGCCGCAGGCGGATTCGTCCCTCATTTTGCCTCGGGCACTAAACCCGGAGACGAGCTCTCCGCGGGGACGAGCAGGCCGCGCCGAGCCAACGACCGACGCGCACACGCCTGCGCGGGGCAGGGGGCTCGGCGCCTCAACCGCTAGGCCGCGGGGCCTGCGACAGCGGCGCGCAGGGCCCAGCCCGCCGGCCCCTCCTCGGGGAGCGGAGCTAGGCGCCGGGCGGAGGCGGCGGGTCCCCCTCACTCACCGCTCTCGATCTCGTTGCCCTTCTTGGCGGTGGCTGCGTTCCCCATGGCCGGGCCGAGGCGGCGCGGGGCCGGGGGGGCGGGAAGTATGCCGGGCGGCTGCGGCGGGAGGAGGCAGGGCTCTGCTGGCGGGGCGGCGCGGCCCGCGGGCGCGGCGGCGACTGGTTCCCCTCGCCCCGCGCTAGGTCTCTGTGTCTCCGGCCGCCGCGGAGGAGGAGGCGAGCGCTATGCCCCCCTCCCCCACCCCGACACACGGCGGAAATGACGGCCGGGGCGGTGCCTCCTCTCTGCTACGCCGCCCGCCGGGGGCGCGCGGGGCGCGGGATGCCGCCGTCCATGGGTCTGGACTCCGCCGCTGCCGAAGGCGGGGGGCGCTGCCCCAGAGGCCGGGCCCGAGTGGAGGAGGGGACGGACAGACAAGGGGCTACAGGAGCTTGGGGCGGCGCTCGCCCGTGCCAGCGGTGGCTCACAGAGGGCCGGGGCGGTCGGGTTGCCCTCGGCCTCCGCGCCCGCGGCGGGGGCACGGCCGCCTCTGTGTAGCCCCGGCCAGTGCCCGGCCTCACGGGGCGGTGCCGTATAAGCGGCCCTGTGCCCTTTGTCCAGAGCTCCCTCCCGCCCGCAGTGTGCTGCTCTTGGGTCGGGGGCGCGGCGTGCTGGGCCCAAGGTGACCCCAACGGCCGAGCGCTTCGCGACGTTGCGGCTGCGCCCGCCCGCGCGTGGGGCTCGCCCGCATCCCCCGTAACATCCCCGGCCGCTCGTGGATACGCGCTCCGTGGGGCCGCCATCCCGTGGCCGCCGTCTGGGTCTTCCCGACCCGTCCTGGCCGGGCCTGCGCCGCGGCAGCGAACATGAGGGAAGTCGCGCTTGCCGCCTGTTCACAGACTGTTTTTACACGGCTCAACAGACTACAGGAAAAAAATACAGAGTGAGAGAGCTGCCAGGAAAGAGGTTTTTTTTTTTTTTACTCCCCCCTTTCTCTGCCACTCATGTCATAAATAGCTACGCTATGCATTTTCAAACGGTATTGTGACTTTCGAGTTGATAATAGCAGTCTTTGAATATATATATTTACCATGTAAAAACACTTTTGAGTGTTTTAGCTCTGGAAGGAAATGCTTATCAAAAAGTAGGCTCTATGTGCCTTAAAGTGAGGATAGTGGAGAGCAGAAGTGCTAATCTTAGGGATCACAAACCATATATATTCTGCCAGGACAATTTACGTGATGCCCAGCCTGTTCTGGCAGCGTTCTTTCTCCAAGGCTGCAGGCTCCATGAACTGCTCTGACGGCAGCCATCTCAGCTACCACCTTTCACAGGGGCTACCAAAACCCTCTCCTCATGCTGTGGGCTGCCTGCTGGTGCTGCACACGCTGTCATGGCCTCAATTACCTTTCTCTAAGGGATTTTGTACGCATCCGCTTCCCAATTTCCGCACATGAAAGCAGATACTTCTGGGAAGTTTCCAGTCTCCTGTGACTGCTCTGGAGCACACTGTATGAACATTAGGCATACCTAGCTAGTGTGTTCTTCTGCCTTGACAGTGATAACCCCTTGCCTGTGTTATCCAGCTGCAGAGTTTTGGGAGCACTTACCTGAATTATCTTGATGTTTTGTAGGTTGAAGTTCTATCAAGGAACACTACAGTTGAGGGACTTCCTCTTGCTTTTCACCTTTTCACTTGCATTATCCTGATCTGTGTGATACTGCTTGCTTCAGAGGAGTACCTGTGGTTTTATGGTTAAAGAAACAGGCTCTGGGGCAGCCACGTCTTTATTGCTTTGAAGATCAGAAATGTGGCTTAGACATAGCAAAGAAATAACCTGCAAACCATTTGGGTCAGAGAAGCTGCTACTATTTAAGAGGGCTGCCTCATTTTGCCAAAACTGGAGTCTCTGCATTCCTTAAGCTCTGATCCAGAGGTTCAGCTCATTATCGGTAATTCGCTCTGTCAGGGAAGGGCACAAAGGTTGCAATTGCCAGATCTGAACCAGGAGGAGAAGTTAAGCTGGGGAAAAGAGCAGGGTACCTTTGCCATTGACCATCTTCATCATTCAGACCATGACAAAAAATAAAAACCCGAGGTGCTGTAGTATTTATATAAATGTCTGAAGATGGTATCGCAGGTAGGCAAAGATGTTACCCCAGTTTTAAACATTGTTCCCGCTCCAGCCATCATCATTTTCATTTTGGCCAGATTGAATCTGAGTCAGCTGATTTTCATCCAGGTGCTGACAGGCATTTTGATATCCTTGAGAAGACAGTATCATTACTAACAAATGAGGTATGCTGCAGCATCTTTAGCATATTCCTGGCATTACAGCTCATCCCTTCACTAGCAAATTATACTGCATGGGTGGCATAAGTGGGGATCCAGCAAGGTCCAGCAATCATTACAGCCTTTTGGGATTTGTTGGACAAGGATCAGCTAGTTGTTGCAGGTACTCCAGCAAAATCCAATACGTAGCACCACACACACGTGCAGCAATGCATAATACTAATTCTCAAATAAGTACATGCTTTGAATACACATGCAGCACTGGATTTGCATAAATGCTTATACCCAAACACTTTCATAATCGACATAGCAAATGTAAATCAACAGTGCTGTGAAACATTAAATGAGCCACTTCCATGATCTTAGCATTGCATGTTTAAGTGAAAGTAACAGAAACAAAGACTTAGGGCTGGACATTCGCATTCTTGTTCACACCACTTACTCAATTTAGCTATAAAATAATGGTAGAACATGCAAGTGTAGACTATGCAGCATTCAGAGCATCAACTCTTATTCTAGCCCTAATCTTCACTTTGCCCTAATTTTCCTGTATGTAATCCTTTGGTTTTCTTATGTAAAATCCTTTGATGCTGAAATGCTCTGTATCACTGCTCATACAAAAGTAGTTTGTCTTCTTTCATGCAACACAACTGGTTAAAAAATCAAATCATGCAAATATGAAAAATGTTTGGATATGTTAGGATATTTAAGTAATGGTGCAATCTAAAAAAATACCAATTTCATTTGTTTTGCTAGTCTGTGTAAGATTTTAAAAAAAATAGCTATACTCTAAGAAAGTCAGCTGAGCAGTTTTAGAACTGTACACACAATGATGCAGTTTCAGTGACTCACAGCAGGTTTTAATCCATTTTTCTACATATTTGTTGAGAAATATTGATTAGGAATATCCTAGCAAGATCAGTCTGTTTCTCTGATTAAACCTAACACTCTGTAGCAGATGTACAGTTCCCTCATGAAACTTGCATATTCCACGCGATGTGGACTCAGAACTAAAAATGAGAGGGTTATTTCAGGACAGAAAAGATAAATTTCTGTTAGATCAAGGGCTCTCACATGCTTTAAATGGAAACCACCTTTTCATACGGTAATTACTTCTGGAGCCACATATCATTTCACTCCATAATTATTCCAATTTCTAGATGAGATAGTGGCATTTCTGTAGCAACTACAGCAGTTGTTGTCAATACACATTTAAAAGGAGTTGCTAAATTTAAATCATCACGCATCTTAATTTTCTTCCCTCGCATTTACGGTGTGCCTGCAAGGGATTGATGGGTTCGCCCATCCATAGTGATAATTCCTACCCTGAGGATGTAGGCTCTGCTCAGGTTATGAATATGTACCTGCCTTAGTTGTAATTGTCTTTATATGGCCAGCCTGCCTTACCATTACAGCAGTGCCTGTACACTGCAAGAGTTTGAATACTGGCTTTGACTGCTGTTCCCCAAATCCCACATTCCTGCATCTTTGAGTACCCCTGGCAGCCTCCTTCTCTACTCCTAAACAGACAGATATATTTGGCATTTAACTGTTTGTTTTCCTTTCAGGTTGTTCCAGGCTACTGGCACATTTCCTGCTCTCAGCTAACCCCTGCTCTGCCAGCGTGGGATGTTTTTCTAGCAGGTTGCTGACGTGCCAAGAAGCATATGTATCTCTTTGTGAATGTGGAAGTTATTTCCAAATTTTACAGCTTCTGACCCAGAAACAGGAATATTCATCACTGCAGCATAATTTCAGCCCTGCCAAGAATATATCAGTTATGTCATATAGATGTGCTAAGGGAAAGGATGAAAGCAGGAGTATGGCAATTCCCCTTGCTTCCTGTACTAGCTATACAAAAAGTGATAAAGCACATCTTTGTGCAGGTAAGGCCAAATCCACTGATGCACAATTCATTTCTTTTGAGGACCCATCCTCACAGAGAGGATGTTTCCACAATATCTAATATTGCCAGCCCCTGAATCTACAATGAAACTGAGCAACTTGGCCAGAAACGTGCTGTGCCAGATCTCCTGACAAATGGTCTGTGATGCCCTCTGACTGTGAATCTGGAGCTTCAGGACAGTGTTCTGCATAATTTAACTGTTACAATTTTGAGGGACATTTTGGTTCAAGGAAGGAAGGATTCTTACTTACAGGTGACTTGGGCTTCCTTCAACATGACTGGGTGCACCTAGAGCAAGAAGTTCCAAAGGAAGTTTACAGTAGCAGCCAACACTTCACCTTCCCTTTTTGGCATTTTATGTTTCCTAAGATAGCTGCTGGTCAAAGAAAACCATGTAAACATAGAAGCAAAGTGTTTATATATTCCCTTATTGATTTTTAACTATACGTATTTCACCACAAGCCTCTCAAGAGCCATAAAGTTACAAGGTGGGTTTTCTTCTGATGTTTTAAACATAAATAAACAGGCATATATGGTCTGGGCTTTTGCTATCAGCATTGCTCCTTGACAAGACAGCATTTGTTGAATTTTCTGTGGATTGTGGCTATATATTCATTCATGGAAGGTGGCAGGTGGTGGTCTGTGATCAATGTCCTTCTGAGTAGACATGTAGACATGGTTTTTGCAGAGATAAACTACAGACTTTCTTAATGGGCAAGTCCAGCTGCTCAGTTCTTGGCCTTTATCTCCTATGATCATTTGGGAGAGGGGGTGTAGTGTCTTGCTATCAGCCAAGCAGCACTTTTTTCAGTTGCTTATAATTGTTCTGTAGATTATTCCATATTTGTAGAAGGTACTGCCTGCAAATTTGTGATTTAGAATAAATTGCTAATTACTGTTAAGGAAAATTCTTACTGACCTGCCTCTGTGACTGACTTTGTGATCCTTTTGTGGGTATCTGGCTGCCATTAACCTCATTTTAAAAGTTTCCTTATTCACATTGTGAGAAGTCCTTTGCTTTTCTACATGGGTGTTCCAGACTTTTGGAATCCATAATAGATTGCTCAGCCTAAGAAAAGCAAAATATTTTATATTATCTTGATTTGCTGCACTTCTGTGCCATTGATCATATAAAAAAAAATAGTGGAAAAAAAACACAACGAAACAAAAAAAAAATTGCCTTTTTTTCTTTCTTGTCATTTTAATAGTTCAGCAACATATTTGGATTGCTGCACATGAACTATAGAAGAAATGAAACTTAAAATTGATGGTGTAGTTGTCTAACATTAGTTTCTAGTCTACTCACACAGATCTGATTAGAAATACTATTTGTGCAGTTGAAGTTATTCAAATGCATAACTGTTTAAAAAAACTATATAGTAAACCACTTTCAGGGTAGTTGACTTCATTATCTCTGTGTTTACCATAACTGGGAGGTCATCAATATTACACTGATGTTTGTTTGTTCTTGCAGTATATTGAGACTCTGAATCAGGTTTACAGAAGAAAGAAGATGAAATAGCAAAAATAGTGGTGTTTTTTAATTTCTCCTTTTAGGTCTTTTCTACAAGATCTCCAAGTTAACTACAGCTATTAATTTAAAGTAGACTAAGGTATATTAAATGCCTCAGTATGTATTTTTCTTCAAAATTAAAAATTACCTTAATTCAATTTAGGCTAACTCACTTTGGAAGTGAAATAGGCTACATTAGATGAAGGTCAGTTTTATTCTGACTAAGAGAGTTCACACAAAGGGTTCACCAGGCTTTTGTACTCTGCACCCAATCAATTAGGAGTGATGAAAACTAGTAGTCACATATCTAAATCCAGATTTCACTGTATTCTGCTCAAATGTATGTCCTTTAAATTGTGTCCTGCTGTCAGATACAACTGTATCGGGAGAAGAAGCCTAGCTGAAAAGCCTTTTAATTCATAATCAGCTGTTCAGCTGAAATATCTCTAGTAATGCCATCTAAAAATAATAAACCAGTCTAAGATGTTTTTCCTGGTTTGTCACTAGCTTCTAGAAGCATGTTTTTTTAAACAACAACAAAATCACTTTCCTAAACCTGGAATTTTATCCATTTATCTTTCTACAACCTGTTGATTTTCTCTTAGGGTTACAGCACAGTTCCTAGAAATACTGGGAGTTGTACACATAATTGAAAGTAATATGTTCCATTTGCTCTCATGGTTATTATTTCTTCTGCACATAACATCTTTTTCTGACAGTGTCCTTTATTCTTAAGACAACAGTCATCCAAGGCAAAGGTGTCAGCAACACGCAGTTTGTTCATGGTTCAGTCCCCTGGCACTTGCAGTCAAATTAATACAACCTTTCACTTAACATTCAGCTTCTCCCATTGGTTTAGTTGTGGTGGTATTCCTGGCTTATGCTTTCAAGCTCTTCAGGCTTTTCTGCCTTTAATGTCTTTGTCTTATGCTATTTTAAGCTCTTGGTCATATCTAAGGTGTCAGAGCATTGTCCAGTCCAACGCTTATTCAAGTACTAGTTTCTTGGCAGATTCTGAATTACCTCATCTGGAGTCTGCTTCTCCCAGGAGTCTATTTCTATATTACTTGCTCCACTTTCTGTTGAAAACCAGTGGCTTTTTAAAGTTGGAAATTGTGTTTGTTTTTTTAATCTACAGTTCTTCACTAGATCTCACCCTAAGGCAGGCTAATGCCATGCTTTATCGTAAAAACTGTAATAGATAAAATTGTCTCACCAACCTTACAAACTACAAAATACTTTTAAACCTCCAGGTTCAAAGCATATAACTTTCATATGCTTCATTTTTATTTAGAATGCAATACTCCTCAATTTTTTTGTAACAGCGTCATGAATGTCCTCCTTTGCTTGGATTGATGGAAACTGTTAAATATGCCAAATGCATCAGCACTTGCTATTTTCAGAAGGAAAACCTCCTTCTGGTTGATTTGCTTTTAAATAACACTGCTTCCAGATGTACATTTAAGTGCTCTTGCCTTCTTTTCCAGTATTTTCTGGTATTTCCAGAGTTTGAGACTTTAAATGCTCCAATTTCTTCTGTCTTTCTGTGATTTCTTTTTATTGCTACTACAACAAATGAGGAGTCATTCCAAGCTCAGAGGATTACAGTGGATGCTCTTTAATCATGTGTCTGCAGTGCCTTTTCCTAACACTTACAAGCCAGAAAGCTGCACCTCTAAAAGAACATTTAGACCAGTAACCTTTCATTAGGAGAAATAATTAGCAAAAAAAATTACAGTATCATATTTATAGGTGTGAAACTGTTGAAACACCCCCCCAAAACATGCAGGAAACAAAAGTAAAAGTCACTTTACATCTGACATAAAAGCAGCCAAGAAACCAAGTTACAAATTCTATTTAGTATTTGTAGATCTACTTTTGGTTTGTGTTTGACAAAGCTAGAAAATCTATGGTTTTAACACAAAGAACATAACATAAAGGAGAAGTGGCTATTTCAAGTAATTGTAATGCGAATCTCAATGTAAAAGCTTTTTCCTCTCATTTCCAGAATCTGAGAAGCCATTGGCAGAATGTGCATTGATATTAGTACATGTTTTGTGTATTTGGTAGATGCATGACTGATAGACCAAGAAAGAGAAATTGAATGTTTTCAAGCACTTTTTTTTTTATCATATGAAACAGAAAACTTGCATTCTACTTGCATTTAGTCCAAGCCAGATTTTCTTTAAACTCAGTTTCACATCTGAAATGTTGAGCTAATTTTCTTATAATAGTTGAAATAAATATAGCACTTCCAGTGAAATTTTTATTTTTTAATCCATATTAAAAGATGGTAACCATATGAAATACATTTTTTTTTCACAGGAATATGAAAGACTGGGCTTTTTAATTGGTATTAGGTATTATCATTTAATCATCACATTTGCATGAAAGAACTCCATGCATTCCATTTTGTGCAAAGGGCAGATCCATTCCCAAGTAACGTATTAACCAATAAATGTCTATATACAAAAGTTACCCTCAAGCATTTCTTGTTGCTGTAGTTCCTTTAAAATAATTTCTGGTAAAGAATATGAATCAAGGTCTCTAACAGAGGATGTATAGAAGCCTGACTATGTTAGGAATAATGCCTGCAGTTATTTGTTACGTTCAGGTGCAACATTTGAACTCAGAGGTGATTGGATTTTATATGTAGACAACTTGAAACAGCTGCTTTCTTGGCCTTTGATATCTCTCCTCATAAATCTTCCCTTCTGTCTACTTTATTTTTTATCACAATAAATATTATCCTCAGATTTAAAAAGTGTTCTTTTCCTTTTAGTTTTTCTTTTTTATATTGCTAAAATTATAATTTTTTTTTTCTTTCTCCACGAAATGTTATTCTTCTGTACCTCAAAGACTTAATATGCCTTTAGTCTTACCCTCTGCTTTTCCCTTTTTGGCCTCCCTTCATCCCCTTTCCCACCCTGTATTATTTACTTGCTCTTTCCCTTCATTGTACTGCGAATTTACTACCAGAATCATTATTTCATAAGAGTTCACAAAGCTAATGAAATTCAGTAGCACACTTTGGTGGTGTTCAGCATCCCTTGCTTCATTCAAATAACTTGGACGTTAGATGTTGTTTTCACTAATAGGGTTGAACATAAAGTGCAGGCATGTCTAAATCGGCTGGGGCCCTACCTGGTCATTGCTGAAAAGAGAAACCACAGTTGAGATTTCTAATCCCCTGAACACACACACACACACACACACACACACACACACACACACACAGGGGCAAAGGCCATAAAAGTCATAGCTGAGGAGAAAGTATTTTTGTGAAGTCTAGAACAAAATCTTGCTTTTTTTATACTCGAAGTTTTGTCATCAATGACACAGGGATGTTATCTGCAACACTCAGCCTCGGTTGGATTTCTATTTTTGCAACTGTTACATCTCATAAACTAACTTAAAGAAAATATTTTGCTTACATGGTCTCTTTCATTTCTGCCATAACATTTCATCAATTTATTGCAGAGACAAAGGTATAATTAGCCATATCCGTTCTCTCAAGGTTAGCATAGGACCATATACTCAATGGGCGCAAAAGATACGTTAGAAATGGTTCTCCTGGGTAAATAATTTATCCCTAGAATGTCTTAGGAATGATAAATGCAGGTTATGTTGCTCTTCAGTTAAAAACACTTTCCCTATGGAGGACAGGGGAGGGATATTTCCTTTCTATCCACTACCTGTTTGAAGAGGGAGCTAAATGGTTTGTATAATGATCTTTTAACATGCAAATATTAATAATACAATTGATACTAATACTTATCATTTATGCAGTGCTTTTTCATCCATAAGTCTCAGGGTGAGACAGTCAGATGAAGTCAGAGGCTTCTGAAAGTTTCAGTGGTGTTGGAGACTGGCAGTCCCATGGCAACTGGGATTTCAAGGGAGAGGAGGAAGGCTGGAGGAGGTACAGGCAGAGCAGCAGAACCCCTTGTGGAGGGCAGCTTCATCCTGCCACGGAGAGGAGAGCATGGTAACTAGTAAAGGAATGAAACAGTGCAGGACAGAGGAGAATAAAGTCTGAAAATGGTGAAGAGAGAAGAAAAAGCCAGAATTGGAGCACATACCTGTGCAGAGAAAGGAAAACAGACTATATTATGGAAGAGAAATTGTAGAACTTACAGAACCTGCCTCATTCAACAGGCAAATATGCAATATGGTCTTTTAAAAAGGAAAATAGTAAGGAATATAACCTATTTCATTTGGAGAGAAAAAGTGTTGCTTATGACTAGGAGAACCTATAATTTTCTTACAATCTTGGCAATACATGCATAGTCCAGGTTCATCCCTGCCTTTGTGTGTGGAGCTCTCTACTCCTCGATGGCTCTTGAAAGGAGTAATTTGCAGGCTTCTGGTCTTCTAATACATGTTTGGACAGCTGCATCCCAACAGGGACTTAATTTTGAATGGGGTCTCTGTTTTCTACCATAATTAAAATAATAAATCATAATCACTCAATAAAATGGTCATTATCTCTTCTTGGCTATAAAAATCCCATGAGATAAGGAAATGTAAATTATGTTAGTATTACCTATTATATTCACAAAAATTACAATCCATAGACTGAACCAAAGCCCAAAATCACGTCTATTTAAGGTATAATGATAGCAGTCTTTTATTTCTTTGCAGTAACAAATAGTAGTGAAGAATTTGCAGGATTCTCCCACCTCAGGCTGTGCATTTCTCCACAGGCATGGGCTCTGCAAAGCTTTCCTTTTTGTGATTTTGGAGACTATAGCACAGAGAGGACAGGCTTCTTCAGACCTCTCTGGTTTATCTGCTTGCTTTAGGACAACCCCTGTAAACATCACTGGAACAACATGTGGTCTTCAAAAAGCTGGGGACACTGAGGAAAATCTAGGTCATTTGGGGGTGGACAGATCCTGTATAACCGTACCTGTATGAGGAAACATATGCTTTTGCAGAGACTTGCTTTTCACATTTTTTTTGGAATGTTTCATGCTTTTACAGTCTGTTTTAATTTAGGATATATAAAAACAACACTTTTCTGGCAGTAGCTTTTTTTCTTGCTTTCTATATGCTTTCTGTTGTGACATGAATATTTACTGATTAAAAATTTATATATAATGAAAGAAGAATATGAGAAAGAAGACTTTCAGTATACAAAAGTGACAACTCTGCTCATTGTTGTATTTTGATAGAGTGTTTTTGTGCCTTTTTGAGGCGACAGCTTTAGCTGGTTGAAAAGCCTATTAGAAAGTGAATTAAAAAATACTGGGGAAATTCAAATAAGAGTGAAAATGTTACCCTTTGCAATATGAGTTGCAAATTAGACATGATAAATAGAGAGGTTAAATATTTTAGGTAGCTGATAAGTATTTTGAAGCTTGTTCATGTGGATATGAAACAGCAGGTTCTTTATTATGCAGAATTTTGCAGAATTAAAACCCCAACAAAACAATCTGGTGGTTCTGTGTCTATGATATTTTAGAATTATTTTTTTTTTTCAGATAATGTGTTAGAAATGAGATTAGAAGCTTGTCCAGTTTGTCTCCTCCCCTGGCAGTGTTTCATCACAATTATCACTATTACTGCTACATACATTATTGCGCTACCACTTTTCTGGATTTAAAATGTCATACTCTTCCTACACATCCATCTCTTTTGTTGCTGCCTATAAATAATTGCTGTCTGTGGGAGATATATATATAGGTAGGTCATATATGAACAAGTTAACTTTGACCTCCATTTTCTGTCTGTATTATTTAAGAATAAAATCTCTATTTAGTTCTTGTTAACATTGTAGCTCTGCAACTTACACTTGATACAAAAATATACCTCTTAAACTTTAGCTATGAAATATTCATGGCACAATGTGATATTATTTCATGTATAAAACCTATGATTTTGTGATTAAATGAAGAAGTCTGAAGGACTAACTTTATTAGATGAACTGAATCTCACAAATGAATATTAAATTATTTGGAACTCCTGGTTGAGTTCTGTGAATGTCAGTCTTCTTTTAATTTTTCTGATAGAGAAAAGGGAATTCAAAGCAATTCTTGTTTATGTAATCTGAATTCACATCATCCTAAGTCTTATATAGTCCTTCAAATGAGAGCAAAGTAACCAGAATTTATAACTGAGTCAAACCAGGGTAAAATACATAACAATTCAATTGAATGTGGATTTCTATCTTGTGTAACTGTGGTTGGAACTTTGAATGGAAAAAGCTTGCAAAGTTTTCATGGACCTGTTATTCCAGTGCACTTTAAAAAATGTGAAATTGTATTGAGTCATTTCTCTTCTACCAGGCTTTGTTGCAATAAACTTTTAGTCCAAGATAGCAGTAGGATGGGACTTGGAGAGTAGTAAACCCATGATCCATCACTGTCTGTGATGGATCATCAGCTGAAAAACTCTCCTATTTTTAAACAGAAGCATTGTGCTTCAGAGAAATGAGGGTTATTATCAGGCTATCCTTTCTACATTTGCATCCTACTGATTACCTTAAAGAGGGATAAAACAGCTTTCAAGATGAGCTTTTTTTTTTTTTTTTTAGGAAATGCACATAAACTCAGTGAGATCATTTCATAATGTGCTATTTTAAAAGCCCTCACTCCATACACTTTAGTTTATTTCCTGTTGGTGAATGCTACACAATAGAGACATTTTCAGTCTGTAAAATTGATGCGACAGGAGCAAATAGACATTATTCAGCCCATAGAAAACACTACCTATGTTGGGTTATTCTTAATTCTCCTGCAAGCTTGCCCCTATATTGCTTGTCTTTTCTAGAACCAGATATTCCTGTTGCAAATAGCAAGCAAGATTTGATTGAAAGGGTTAGGTAAACAAAACCCTGTTGCTGAATAGGAAAGTTTCTTCTACACTGTGAACTGAGTATCACATATCTACCCAGACAAATATTGATTAAGTTAACGTGAGAGATGAAATAAAAAGTTGCTTGTGAAGGATAACACAAAATGAAAACCACTCAAATTCCAAGTTCCTCTGAATCCTGCTGTAGGAGGGCACTAATAAACCCTAATGGCCCTCACCTGGAGCCTCCACCACACCCACGGGCTCACGAGCTCCATTTTAAGCTCAGCCCTGAGCCCCTCACTTTATTGGAGCTATGTTAGAGGAGTGTTGATCTCCTGCAGTCACAGCCTGACTATGGTACCTGTTCAACCCCAGCTTATAGGGTGGTTTCCCAGCTTTGTATCAGTCCTGCCTCATTGTTATGGGCCTGCCTGCCAACTGTTGGACCTTATCTTTGCCTGTGGACTGGCTTTCTGGCCTGATCTTGGTTCTGCTTCATTACCCTGGTACTGCCTTTTGGTATGGGTTCTTGGGTGGGTCTGTTTGCCATTTCCAGGTTTGTCTTGAGCACTTTGCTTGGGTGTGGTGGGGCTGGTCCCTGGGGCTGTGGATCTCTGCTGATCTTCTTCTAGCAAGCAGCCCTGCTCTTGCTGCCTCCTTGACATGGTACATCTTTGTAATATAAATCTGATCTCTTAAAAGTTCATGTAATATGCAGAAGACCTATACTGCTGCCCATACCAAAGATCCAGTGAGTGCTTCCACTCAGTGCCTTCTGTGTTTTGTACTTCTTCCATGCAGAGCTGACCCATCTAAATACTGATCCTGCATTTCTTTGTGCTGTATAGCACAAACTGAGATTTGGTAGGATTTATTCTATGTTGCAAAAAAGGCTATTATAATTCTATGCTTAACCATTCCTCTAAGTGCAAATGTATAGTCCTTATCCCTGCTACAGTTAACTTCCGCTTTCTCTCTCCACAAATGTTGTGCCCTTTCTATCACTCTTAAAGTCGTCTGCTCTGAGGACCACTTGAGGTGCTCAGTTTGAGTGGTGAGAAATGATGTGTGCTGACTTCAAGTTACCTACCTTGACAGGCTAGCAGGCGTGACTTTGCATGATGCAGCTCAGTGGATCTTGCAGTAACTCTATTATGGAGACTTTTCTACTGCTAATGAAATTTCTGTATCTTGCTGCCCTGGAGAAGTCAGTACTGATTCTGATGTCATCTCATTATGCTGGTTTCTCACAAACACCTACCTAGCAGTGAAGTGACTGTGCACATGGAGATATTTGGACCCTTCTTCAGTGTACCTTATGGTACAGATGCATCTATCATGCCTTTGTAAGTAAAACCAATTCTATTATGTTCTTATTTTTATTTTGGGGGTGGGGAGCATACATACTAGAAAAAAATCTCAAAGGATTCTACAGTCCTGTTGTCATTAAAAAGTGTCAACACTGCAAAATAAGTGTACAGTTGTATAAAAGAGAAATGCTTTCTAGAGCAACCCAAAACCTGTTACCCATGCAGCTGAAAACTGTTTTGAAGTACAGTGGTAGGCCCAAATAAGAAGGTTCTTGTATCACCTAGCTTTTTTGAGAATTGTATGTAGAAACAGTGAGGAACTAACATATTTCAGTGTTTTAATGGTGTGTATTAATGAAACCCAAACTTCAAATTAATAGTCTGCATAGAATTCGGTTCTATTTCAGTTAAGATCAGCTCTTCAGTAGTCCTTTTTGCATGAAAGATATAGTATTTCTGTGGTATGAAGTTCTATGTAGTTTAGGTAAGGTAAAGACTTGTACCTACAATTAAGATTTTGGAAATGGTTTTGCCAGTTAATTCGACTGTGGGAATGCTCTGCAGAACACAGATTCTGAAGATATTGTATGAAGATTATTTTAAACTATATTAAGAAAAATCACAAGGCTATAAATTAATACATCTTGTACAACACTGACATTTAATCTACTGAGCACACAAATGGGATCTAGGAGAACTTGTGCACTTCATTCTGCCAGAGACTTCAGAGGTCATGTTCCAAGCAGTATACAAATATTGAAGTAAATTTAGACGAATGCTGAAAATAGATTTTTCTGAACCTTGTACATAGATCATTATCTCATGTGGCTTTTGATGATGTACTCACCTGATATACAAGCTTATTGCTGACATGACATTGAACCAATGCCATTGGAATAAATTTGAATCTGTATCTATTGCCTTAATGGAGATGGGTAATATTTACCTCATAGGAATGTTGTAATTCTTGTACAGTATTTTCAAGTAAATTAAAGCTTTGCTAATGGCGAAGGTATACTAGCCTATCTAAACAAATTGTAATATTCTATGCAAAATCATTTAATTCTTTCCCTTCCACCCCAAATTTAAATTAACAAAGCATTTAGACCCTAATAATGACAATCAGTGCAAACTTTGTTGATTGAATCAAAAGATTTAGAGCTTCTTTAGCTCATAAAGCTTAGATACCAATTATCTTTAAGAATGGCTATGGTGGTAGTAATACAATATAACGCATGATAGTTGTTACACTGCAATACATCAAATTAGTGAACTGATCACTTCAGACTTTTTTCAATAAACCTATATGAAACCATTCTCAGTTACACCTGGCAAGTTCTGAATCAAATGGATATGGAGACAAATGAACTAAGAGTATGATTTTGCTGGGCAGAAATCTCTCTCATTCCCACTTCGCAGTGATTCCTGACCATATTGTTAAAATACTGGTTTGATTTCTATGTCCAGCTGTGAAGGAGGAGCAACCCTCCCTCTGCTTGGGCCTTCAGTCCAGCAATAGCATAACTAGCCTTTACATGCCCTAAATGACAGAATCTTACTCCCATCTGTGAGTATTTATGAAAATTGTTTTTATTTCCTGAATGCCCACATTAATTTAGTTGACCAGCAGGTATAAATTTACCCTTTCCTTCATCTTATACCTCATTTGATCTTACAGCCTTCATACAAGGGAAATAATTTTTTTTTTTTTTTTTTACTGGCTTGATAAATGTTCAGCAAAAAACACCTCTCCAACTGCTGAGGTTCTTGGGACTCCCTTTTTCTTAAACGGGGCAAACAGCAGATGGGAACTTGAAGAAATTATTTGAAGAAAAACCTCCAAGCTTTGATTACTAAACAGATCAAGATACTCTGAAATAATACTTTGTGTGGTTAAAAATAGGAGTGCTTGTATCTTAAAGCTGTTCAAAAATACGCCTGAAAGGGGCCCCATTAAGCTTGATTGTAATTGACTGTAGTCTATGGATACCCTTGATTTTTATGGTATCTACTTACATCAGTACTGAATCTCACCCAGAGTGTGTTTGGAGTGATGACTATAAAAAGTTATTGTATATGAAATGCTGTGTTATGTCAATATTGTACTGCTACAGCTTGTAAATTCCCAGTGATCTGTATAATAAAGGATGTTTACAGTGGTAATGAACTCAATTGAGAGCATGTTTGCTGATTTATAAAAAAAAAAAAAATAAGCCATGTTTGCTGGGCATTTGATTTCCAGGAGATAATCCTAGACAGTGCTCTGAAGATTAGAGAGATAAGAAGCTGTGACAGGCTGGCAGTATCTGCCTGAAACCCCATCCCCTGTCAGCAGGTGCTGATGTTGCTGGGAAGCTGTTGCACAGATTTTGTTAATGCACTGAGCAGATGGCTTATAAAAGAAATGGGTGTTGCTTTCTGAAGCAAAAACTACTATGGGCTGAGAAGTCTTGTAGCAAGAATCCTGGGGGAATATAAAGGAAAGGAACTTGAACTGAACCTTGTTTCTTTATTGGTAATGTTTTCTAGTCAAGCACTAGGAAATGGTTGGTTCTTGACAGCACAGACTATGTTTGGACTTAGTTTTATAGCAAGTGGCAAAATGCACCTGTTCAGAGAAGCATAATTAACTACTTAGTAAATATATTCCAAGATTGAATGTCATACAAATGAGAGAAAACTCTTGGAATAGCTAAGTTTCCTATTATATAGCTAAATGCTGGCTTTATTTCAAAGCTTTTGAAAGTCATGTTTGTTACTTTTAATGTTTTAAAACTTCATCTTTTTTATATTCCTCAGCAATAACAGTTGCATGATGACATAACCTGTTTCCACAGGAGAGGCAAAACGCAACTTCCAAGTTTTCTGGACCATGTCAGACCATGCATCCTACTGCAGCTCTCAAAGTTGAATGGACAGGATAAATAGGTTTGCATTTTAAAGCCTGTATTATGACTTTGTTAAAAGACCAATATTCTTGAGAGAATTTAATTATCCTTTCTCTATTTTGAAGAAATTATTTATTGGCTTTGAGATGGATTACATGTATGCAGCATTACAATGCTTATAATTATTCAGGGAATATATTACTACTAACACAACAGATGAAATAGGAACCATGCTCAAATAATCAACCTTTCTCTGAAAGGTAGTACTGATCAGATTGTCCCCACTGTTCTTTTACTATAACAATTAAAAGTCATAAAAGTACCCAGGATCCCTGGATGGAAAAGCAAGAAAAAAACCATAAGAAAATTCATAGGAGTAAGTACATTTCAGAGAAAGCATTTTTTGGTTTTCTGTTTTGCCCATGTTTGTTTGAGAAATTTGTATGATCTTCATGCCATAAAAGGCATTTTTGATAGTTCTATTGACAATAATTATCTAGTCACATCTGTTCTGAAGTGCATCCATGTTCAATGTTTCAACTAGCTCAATATTAAAAATAACTAATACTCCTAATCAAGCATCTGCATATTTAATACCCTGTTTTGGTTTCTTAATAAATTTTGTTAGCTCTAATGTTTCAACATGGGGGCACTCTCAGAGTGATTCAGAATGCAGACCGCATTAAAAAAGAGTAAATCTCATCCATTTCTGGGAAACAACAACTAAAAGCATGTTCTGGAAGAGATTAATGCCTCTCAGGAATGGAGATGAGAAAATGCGTTTATGCTGTCAGGCTCTGGTCTTTGCTGGGAGGCTATGTCCTAGGCTGTGACTTCCCAGCTGAGACTGGCACCCAGCTGTACCAACTGTCCTCTGGGAAGGGGAAGTGTTAGCTGGACCTTGGAGACTGTTAGAAAAAGCCTCCTGGGAGCAGAGCAGGGCACGGTTGTATTGCCAGGCTCCAGGTTTGCCTGCAAACTATAAAGCTGGGTACAAACTCTCATTTGTGATTTGCTGATCTTCCCCCTAATAACATAATAATAAACAACATAATTTGCTCAGCAGAGAGATATCCTCAGGCTTTGGGGTGTAGAGATGTGGGCCGCGGTGTGGGATAAGGACATAGCACTGAAAGTAGGCAGGATCTGCTGTAGGCCTGAAGCAAGCTTTGACCTGGAGATAACATACCATGCATGTAAACCTTGTAAATGCTTTCATCTGCAGTCAGTGGCAGCATTCCAAATGACTAGCGGAAAGAAAATCAAACCTTTCCTTACAAGCATCCTGTAACATAGCTTTCTCACAGCTGTGAGGAAAATGAATAATGCTCACATGGGGACAAGCTTAGATACCAATGCCTCTGCTTTAGCATGGAATTTCTAGCATTAAAACTTAGATCTGTTCATACAAACACTTACCTACACAAACTAGCATGTGAATTTCCATAATAAAAGATTCCAAAAGTTTGAGTGGTAAATAAATGATAATTTCTGTGTATCAGTAAGAAACACAATGTAAGCTGTAATCAAACCTGATCAAAAATGTATCTGTAAAAAGAAATTCTTGAACTTTATAAGCTACAAATCCATTCCACACATGAGGAAACAGTCTGAAATCTCTCCAGGGGTGTCTAAAGGATTTTTCATGTGGCCTTCTGTCCTTAACAATCATTCTAGTACTTGCAAGAAGCCCACAATCTGTTGCTATTAAAGCATTAGCTTACTTTGCAAGATGTTAAAAGTAGAATAAGAAACATAATCCTGATAAAATTTTCAAGTTGCTTCACATCATTTAACAAAGAAAATATCTTTCTGACCAAGGAAAATAAAACTAAGCTTGCTGAATGTTTATTTCTAGCTACCTCAAAAAGGCAGTTACACAGGATCTCACAGAAGGCTTATTTTGGCCATGAGATTGTGCAGAAAAAGTTAGGTTGAAATTGATTTTAAAGGTATGTAGTAATGAGGAATATGTGGTGTAAGACTGAAATAATATAGATGTTAATTTTCATAAACCACAAAAAAACCCCAAGCATTAGCAATAAGTCAATAAATGATTACTGCTAATTCCACAGCAACCATACACCAGCCTAAATCCAGTGTCCCAGTGATTTCCACTGTTGTTGAATCTGGCTCTTAACCTTGGTAAACAGACAGAGGGTATTGCATAATCCATTGTGATAACAATTTTAGTTGGGCTTTTATTTATTATTTTCAGAAAAGATAAGGATTTTTTTCTCCAAGGCTTTAATTATTTTGATAAAATAAAAAATAACAAAAAACAAACCACCCAAAACCACATAAAAAAAAAAAAATCTTCATTTGACAAAGGTTTTCCCATTTTTTAATCTTTAATGTATTTGTCCCACCAGGTCATTTGCTAGGAGGCAAAAGTATTTCAGGAAAAGCCTGACGTGGCTTTTCCAGAGTGGCAAACAGCAGCTATGCACACCGGGGGGAACGCTGCTTACAAGTCCACGCGGGAAGAACGAAAAAACGGCCTGAAAACGCGAATAAACCAGCACAGGCCCACAGGTGACGGCAGAATGTGCCAAGGCCGCCACCTGTCCCCAAACGGCCGGCAGCTCCCGTGCCGCCCTCCTGCAGGAACCACTGCTGCCACCGCCGAGGCCCCGCACCCTTCAGCGGTGCCTGCTCCGTGCTCCCACGCGTGGCTGGGGCCGGCCGGGAGCGCCCGACCCGCGCTCCTGCCCGCTCATGGCAGCCCCCGCAGGGTCGGAGGCGCAACGTCAGCCGGAGCCAGGCCCCGAAGCTCCCCTCGCCCGGCGGCGGGGGAAGCGCGGCTCGCGGCCCGGGCCCCGAGCGGTTGCTAGGTCCTCGGCTCGTATCCTGGAGGCAGCGCGGGCCGCTTCCACCGCGAAGGGCGGCGGGGGAGACCGGTGCCTCTGGAAGGCTGGGCACGGCTCCTGGCGCCGCCCGCCCCGCGGTCACCGCCCTCTCTCCTCAGGCGCTCTCCCCGCACGTACCTCTGGGGGAGAGTTGGTCCTCACCGCCCCGCCTGGCCGGCCACCGCCGGTGCCCCCTCTCGGGGAATGGTTGCTCCCAGCTCCCGGCCGTAACGTCCCGCTCCTCCTCCCGCCGGTGCCCGGCTCGGATGCTGCCAGCCGGGAGAGCCCCGCCGCGCTGTCCGTGAGGCGCAGCACGCTATCGGCGGGGTCCCGCGGCACCCCTGCGTCGCCTGGGAGGACTGGAGCGCCGACAGGTAACGGCTGAGGGGGATCGGTGGGGCGCTCGCCCTCTCAGCCCGCGCTTCACCTCACCCGCAGCTTCTCGGCCCGCCGCCTTCGGCTGCCGTCCGCGGGGAAAGCCGGCGGAGAGGCTGCCAGCCGTGATTCAGCATCGCCGCCCGTAAAGGATGTGCGGCAGGCAAGGGCAGCTCTGCCCTGCCCTGCCCTGCCCTGCCCAGCTTGGGGGCTGCGGGAGCCGGGGAGCGGGCAGGGCGGCGGGGGATGCCGTGCCGAAGAGCGGTCTGTCTTCTTCTGGGGGCGATGCTCTGCTGCGGGGAGCGCCCCACTGCTGCTCGGGTGCCCGGCTAAGTGCTGTCTGCAGAGCCGGCTCCCGGCCCTGCATCGGGGTGTCCTGCCTACAGCGGGCAGCTCTCGTGTCGGGAGGGGAGGGTAACTGCGAGCGTGTCGCAGTGTGAGGCGTAAAGAGCCGTTTTGAGTTTTAAGGTATTAATGTACCCTAACACCTTCCCCTTTGCCCCCCCCCCCCCCCCCCCCCCCCCGAGTTTTGCGGGTGAAGTCCATCATCTGTGCAGGTCGTTTCGCATGTACGGCCAGGTCTCTTCGGAGCCGGTTGAGGTTAAAACGGGATCTTCTGCTTGCAGTGGTACCCAGGGGAGGCTAAAATGTAGAGCAAGTTAAATCCCTGGAGATGCAAGTCAGGTATCTTCCCGTGCTTTCTGTGCTTAGTTGAAAGCTCGTGGTCTGTGGAATCTTTTGAATTTCTGCTGTTGAAACCACACATAATTGTAAGCAAAAGGGAAAAGCAATTGATGCTGGAATTGGAATTTGAAGTACTGCTGAACTCTGTGAAACCAATTGAAGGTCCTAAATAGTGGTTGCTTTTGTGCCTTTCATACTTATTTTCAGTTTGAGTACCAAAATCAGATTTTATTCCTTCTCAAAAAAACCCAAACAACCCAAGGACTGCCTCTCTTAATTCTTTCCTGCTTGAATTCCTCATTAATTTTATGTGCCAGGGTGTTAGTACCTATCTAAATAACACTTAGAGAAATCCTGCCAGTTGTTTTCGCAATTGAAAGACTAGAAGCACTTTTCTGTGTGGGTATTGGTTATCCCCCACAAATTCCACAGAGTATCTCAAAATATACAGTCACTTGGCATCAGCAGAAGCTTCTGTCCATGTTTTAAGTACTAGGGTAGAGTTTTTAATAGAAATAGGTTATGTGTCAGTACTACTTTGAACAAAACCTGACAAAAGCAGTTTTTATGTCAGTGAGTAAATGAGTAAAAAAGAGTAAAAGGGTGTAAAAAAGAGTAAAAGGGTGTAAAAAAGAGTAAAAGGGTAAAAAAAAGGTAAAAAAACCCCTCTTACATGGGGAGTAAATATAATCTCTATACTGACATATGGAAGTATAATCTGAAGCCATTTTTTCTGAAGAAAAATGTTACAAAATTTCAGTGAATTATACGAGCTATTTAATTTTTTTTTTTAGAAAACACATTTCTGTATTTCTGATGGTTGGATACTTTCTGCATGCTTCCAAAGGGAGCTGCCCACCGCTTTGGGAGCGTTAGAAGAGTCCAGGAGATCATGCCTGTCAGCAGTTATTAGGTAATTATTCCAGTAATCTAGCAATCATTTTAGTAATCTGAGGCTCAGGTTTGCAATTAAATCAGAGTTTGTTCCCACGCTCTTCCAAAGCCGACAGTGTTAAATTAGCTGTGTAGATTATGCTGTGGACAGGTCTGAAGGTCTGGGAAATGAATTAGTCAACAAGCAGTTAGACACTAAACGATCTTGCAATCTTGTCTATAGTTAGGATCCTTTTTTTTTAAGATCTGTATGCTGCTGTATGTTGATAGTGAAAGCCATAAATATATTTTTGAAGGTGAAATGTGGCAGAGTAATGCTGACTGCTGATTGTGTTTGCTCTAAATTGTCAGCATCATGAAAGACTGAAGTATGATTTCTTGATTCGAATCTCCATCTGTGGATATGTGTTATAAGTTTTAAAAATCTCTGTAAGATACATATGGCAAATGAGTCATTTCTTGAATTTCCTGAATTTCCACATCTTCTAATGTTCTGGGGGGGTTTATTTTTTTTTTCTCTTTGCTATGTTTTAATGTGGTATTAAGGAGTATTTTTGCTTTCAATAGATACTTGCAGATATCTCATACAAATTGAGGACACGGTTTTAAAATGGAAATCCTTAGAAACCCAAGAAAATTTAGATGAGAAAATTTAGAGTATTATTACTGCCTTGGAGTGTCGTGACTTCTTGGCCAGTCCTAAATCATAAAGACACTGAATTGTATAGACAGGCTTTGTATCAGTCCCTGAAGAAAAAGATGAATACTTGTCAGTCTTTTACTTTGTGATGAGGTATTTCCATCATCCGGAGCTGACACAGTGACTCTCTAATGAGAGGGGGGAGGGAATAGTTGTATTTTCCTAAAAGAGAGCTAGAGTCTGCATGAAGGTAGTGGGAGTTCCTTTTATTTTGAAGGATGTATATAAACTGTCAAAGTTAGGAAAATTGATTGTAAATACCACAGTATACATTGAAGGATATTAGCTGGATTTTGTTTTTCCCCTGTGAGCTTTAGATTGTTTAGCCTTAGATTCACTTTTATTTTCTGCACGCCTAGGAAGTTAATTGGTGCTGTTTGACTTCTGGCAGTAGGATTCAAATGGCCCTTATTAAGCACAAGGAAGCTCTTTAGAGCTCCATTAATGCTTATCTAAAACCAGAATGGTACTTTGCAACTACTCCTTTCACAGACATTATGAGCTTCCTCTAAAGTTTACTGGAACCAATGAACCTTTTAAACATTAATATTTAAAATACTAATGTATTTTAATTTTATAATGGAATTCGTTGATGCCTACTACACTGATGGCTAAGAAAATAATCTGTAATTGAGAATGGGTATGGGATTAAAAACATTGTCAATCTCTAAATCTGTTGGGTATTAGAATAAATCCTGTTCCACAGTAGCACCCATCTTGGACCCAGAAGCTCTTCCAGACCAGGAGGTTCCATAGTGCCTCCGTCTACTGGATACTCTTCTTCCTGGTGGTAGATGTGGGAAACTACTGGTTCTTCAGAGCTTTAAGTCTTAGCTTTTTGCTTGTTCCCAGTGTTCTTTCTAGCCTTCTCTCTTAAATGTTCATACAGTTGTACAAACTAGTTTTGAAATACTACCTCAGTAATTTATACTCATTTATCAGCATTTTTGCTCTTGCCTTGAATTTCATAGGCCAGGAAACAAGCTCTAACATTACAGAATAAATTTTTGGCTTTGTGTCTTAAAGGACTAAACAAAGCAGGCATCATGGTTCTTGCCTTCAGTATCAGTTTTAATCAGAACACGGGATCTCCAAAATGAAGACCTATGCGTACAGTTGTCCTGTTTCTTCTCCCAGTGTTAAAAATAGAAGTTTGAATAGTTTTTAATATTAAAAAATAGGTATTTATTTAAAAAACATCTTTGCTTCAAAGGCAATTATTTAGGGAATATAATCACGCGAGATCTTTTAATAAGCATTCTTCTCTGGGGACACAAAACCCCAGAGAAGAAGAAAACCCCCATTGCTTCATGGAAAGCCCAAATTAACAATACTAATGAAAGAAATACAAAAGGAAACAACATCATGATTTAGGACTCATTTTTCACTTTCCTTTTTGTGGAGTGAGAGGCATGCCAGTTCCCGCTTATGCTTGTATTTGGTTTTGGAAGTATTCCAGATTGAAGTATAGTATGCACCACTGCTCAAATGCACCTTAGATGGCTACATTACTGTTAATTGATAGAAAAAATTGACTGCCTAAAAGGATGAAAGTGCTTGACACAGCAGTTCAGAAGCCCCTTCTGGCCAGCACGAGCAAAAGAGTATTAACAGTCACTCTGAAGAAGAAATAAAGACAGACTAAATCTGCTTTTCATATATAATAAATGCCACAGAAAGAATTGAGTGGGGTGTGGGCTTCACAGTTAGGTACAGCAATGTGTTGACAAGTTTATTTTCATCCTTGCTTAGTAGCAAAATGCTAAATATATTCTTCTTTGGTTACATTAAAGTATGTTTCCTTCCAACTTTGTCCTTGGGTTGACATGTGTTTGTTTTATTTTTAGTGCTTGAAAACCAGCACAGTACTATCCCTATAGGGTGCAGTGGAAGTACTGGAGTATAGCATGAAAAAATGAAATCAGATGCTTAATACTGAATTCATGCAGGTGAAGAGGCACGGATCTAGATACTGTTTATGAGCACAAAAAAGAGTGGACTGACAGGGTAGAAGACTGTGATTTGATGGGGAAATTGCTTGCTCTGAATGGACTTTCCTTGAGAAATACAGAATAGAGCTATGTGATGGAAGTCTGCATTTTCTTTGTTTTTGTGAGTGGTTGTTGTGTTTAGTGTTCCATAAACTTGAAATTTCTGTGAATTTGTTACATTATTTTAATCTTTCAAGCTTATCTTGGTGGTGTGGGGGGTGGGAGAAATGTGCTAAACACTTTGTATGAATTATTGATGGAATTGATCTGAGAGATGTGCAATTTATTCACTCAGGAAAAAACCACCCTCTTTTACTGCGTTTTATTTCATGTGCCTTTTTAAAGGGATATAATATTATCCTAACTTCTTATCTTTATGTCAACTTGAAGTCTTTGAAAGACTATAAATTACTAGTGAGCATTAAGTTGAATAAAAGAATTTTTTGCTTAAAAATGAACAAGAGTGATGTGAGAACTGACTTTGGTACATTTTGTACCATTTAAAATATGGAAAATAGAAGCATTTACTGAAAAGAATGTTTCTGGGGATGGAGAGGATAGTTTCAGTAAGTAAAATGAAGAGTGACTGCGTGATGAGATAGACCCAGAGTGGCATCCACAAGTGAAGAAATAGAAGAAAAGTAAAGGAACAGTGCAGAGTTAGATTGAAATTCTGGACACCAGCTTAGAATGATGTGGTTAATGATCCCAAGCAGTTGCTTAAAAAAGTCTATTTATTAGTTTCCTCTGTTGCCTCTAGATACGAAAAGGAAAGACATTGTGGCCTTTCTGCCTAAAGCAACACTCAGGAATACAAACAGATATATAAGAAGCAAGTCTTTGATTTTCTGAGAAAATGAAATTGAATTTGTAAGAAATGAAAGTAAAGATATTTTTGTCAGTGGGTGTTTGGCAATGTCTGAGGCAGATAGTCAGCATGCCATTTAGTTCATTGATAACTAAAAAAGAAGTAACTCTGTCAGTTATGGGACATGCATGCAGAATGCTTTTCCAGCTGTTTGAGGACAGTAGATTAATGGTCCAGTTGAGGCTGACTCTCTGCAACAGCTGGATGTAAGAAAATTGGAACTGAGAAAGTATGAGGAGCCATGGGGAAAAGTTGTCTCTGGGAAGAGACTTCAGGATAGATGTTCACGTTTCACTCCCAGTTCTGTGCTTCCACACGCAACTGTATCTCAGTTGGTTTCACTGAATTTTCTTCTATAATGCCCACTGTGTTTCAAAGTCCTTGAATTAATATTTTCTTGAATTTTGGAAGATGTACCTGTCTGATTATGGAGTAGAGGCATTCATCCTTGGTGGTTTTTATTGTGTATTATTTATTTTAAGTAGTGAGAGTCATGCTGAGCAACTTGGGATTCATCTCACCAGGGTTTATACATCTAAAATCTAGATACCTGCAGCTGCCTGCAGTGATTATATGTAGGCTGTCTGTGAAGCTAGCCCAGAGAAACTAGCTCAAAAATCTGAATTTTAAGGGTCTGCATTTGTACAGATGAATCCATTGTTGTGTCTTTATATTCGAGGAATAAATGTGCTTGCAATGTTATCTGTGGGATTTCATTGTACTGATTTGTGTGAAAGGGAGAACCATACTTCATATGAACTGGGAAAAATGGCAACAAACTGTTGATAGAGCTATTGAATTCTCAAAACCTTATTTCTTTGTGCTTATGGTGCGAATATGCACATCTGTTTGTTTTTCTGTTTCATTTGAATGGGTAAGCAAGAGAGACATTATCTGTGGTTCAGAGAAATCATCTGCTCTTACAATCCGTAAACTAAGGGTGAGGAAGTAAGGAAATGACTTTTAAGTATGTTGTAGTCTTTGCACATTCAGCTCCCACCTTCATTCTACCTGTATATGATTCTAGAAGGTTTATGTGAATATATCCTTCTCCATATTACTAGAATCTGGCTCTCCACAATACTTTGTAGAACAGGTGTGACAGTAGTGGTGTAGTTGGTCTTACCTGGGAATGCAATGGGCCTGACTGCTATAAAACTGACATAATGGAGTGCAGTTGATTTGTCCAGAGTTTTCTTCTTTGTTGTCCCTGCCCCCTTTCTTTTTTTCTGTGAGGAGAAATAACCCATTTGAACAAAATAATTTTCCAAATCTTTTATTACCTGATGGTATTCATGATCCATAGTCCACCCTTATTAAAATGGTCTGAGCTGTCAGGTCAGACCAATCTTTTCTGCACAAGGAAGAAAAATAGTATGACAAAGAAAAGTCATGTGAAATGATGTCAGAAAAATATTCTCATTGATGTAAATTGGCCAGATTTAAGAGATGTGAATGGTTTCAGAATACTACAGGAATTGTTATCCCAGGAAAGGAAGTAATGTTTCTCTATCACTTCAGTTAAGATTTCATTTGGTTTAAAGATTGCTTTATAAGGCTGTAATGTTGGCCTCACTGAAACCAAAAAGGGTTGATTTGTAAGCCTCAGTCCTAGTGGTCCAATGCTGGAAGGGAATCCTAACCAGTTTTCTTATTGCAAATTTTGAACTATTTTCTTTAGTTTACTTCTCTGCTGCTATTTGATGTAATTGGGGTCTTGACCTCTTAGTTCTACATTTGAAGAAATCAGTGTTCTGGTTACAGTACCTCATGTCTGTGGTATAACTCCTTCCCAGTCACTGAGTCATTTTCTGTTTTTAGATTTTACTTCTCTTCAGCTTATTGTTATGACTAAATCCTACTGACTTTCTTCCCACGGCTCTTGTCACACTCCAAGTAAAGTGGGAAATAATGCATTCTTTTCTTATACATCATGCTTTTCTCTTTTCACCGAAAGCACAGGGGAAAAAATACCTAGAAAGGGTTAAGAAAGAGATCTAAACCGAGCAAGGGATAGTCTAAATGGGAAGGAGATGCTTCTGCAGCATGTCTTTCCCTGGTGTACCACCACTGCCTGAAACTGTATCAGCTGTCAATTATTGATAGAAAAATTTGTTTCCAGAGGGCTGACTCTTCAGATAGTTTCAGCAATGCAGCACTAATGGTAAGTGATTCCATTTTGCTCCTTCTACTGCAAAATTATTTTAAATCCGTTTCCATGCCAGTGGGAGGTCTTGGTATGACTGTTTATTTTGCAGTATGTAATCTTGTCATTTAAATCCATGATAAATAATTTTTGCATTCTTATCAGTAATTTGTATGCAGAAGAATTTGGTGTATCATCCTGCCACATGCTGCTGCTAAGTGTGTGTTTGGTTTGTGTGTTTGCTTTTTCGTGTGTTGTCCCCTCCCAGCTGTTCTCTATTGCAGACTATATTAATTGAAATACATTACCTTCAGTTTGAATTCTTATGCATTCTGCCCACTGCATGTATTTTGGAATGAGTTCTTTTTTCTTACTCTTTTTCTCTGTCTTTATGCTCTTTCTCATCCATCCTTGAGCTCACAATTTATCTTATAATGGATAGATTCAGGAGCATCTTCTGAATGCAGTAAATCTTGATCCATTAGCCAGGAAAAAAAAACCCCAAAACTTCTGAAGAACGGCATGAACCCTTTTCTGTAGCATTATATCTATGTATTACCTGCGCAGTAATCCCTGTTTCTGAACCTGTGAATCCTACATGAGCTATGAAATGTGAAGCACTGCCTCTAGCCAGCCAAGCAGTTCTGAAAGTGATAACTTGAAGCTTGTAATATTTGTCAAGAAACAGAGAAAATCAGAGGCAACTCAGTTATTTTTAGTTGTAATCTCTACTGTGATGGGAGTTTGATTTAAATGGACTGTAGTTTGGACCTGGATGAGATGTGGCTTGGTCTTGCTCCCGAATGAGTCTGTCTTCATTATATTTCTGAATTGTGCCACCAGCAGGGCTGTTCTGGAACTGAAACTCTTTGAGACAAGGTCCACGAAAAGTCAATAGAAATGTCTATATTTACCTCTCGACTACTTAGAAGATCCTGTTACACATGGCTTGATCTCATTTACATTATTGACTTGAAATATATGTTGTGCTTTGTGTACGTTTCTTCTGAATGATGGAACTGGGAAATTTCCTGGAGAAAAGCTCTTTCTTCTTGTGAGCAATCAAAAGAGCATTTCATATTTGTGAAATAATATGCAGAGTCCTGGATCAGTAGTCAACTGTGAATCCCAGTTTATTCTCTTTCTTTTTTTGTTTATCATTGGTCTTCTACATTCTCATGTGCTGCTGCTGTGATTAAAGTCATTGGGCAAATAGGCACACTTTGCATTAAACATTTACTGAAAGATTTATTCTTCTGGTTATTAGGTGTGTTGTAACTTTTCCATACCTTTGTATTTAAAAATGCATTTGGCTCAGGTTGGTGCATTTTTTCCTTAGCCAGGGTTGTCATGTGAATATTATACTCCCTGGCTACAAAAAATTCTTCTGTAGTATGAAGGGTGTGATATATTTGAGAGTCAGAAGCACAAAACAATAAACATTGTAATTTTCAGCCTAAGATGATATGATGATTAAAAAAAAAAAGAGTGTGTGGATCAGTTCTCAGTCATGTTTTAGTTTGTGGGGTGGTGGCATTTGTTGCTATAACATAATCAGAAATTTATGTATTTCTTTCTTTTGAACATTTGAAAACCAGTTAAGTTTACAGTCATATACATGCTGGCTGCATAACTTTATGCCCTTCTGCTTCATTAAGAATGCACCTTTAAAAAGTATAAAATTAAAGCAATGAAAAACCAAATAGAGCCCTGCTCAATGAACTGAATATACCGCTGCTCTGGCCTCTGGCTGAGGACTTTTATTTCAGTACATTTCTCAAGTGTAGCTCTTAACTAACACACAATGACTTTTTTTTAAAAACCAAAACAAAATGAACACAAACACACAGTCCAGAGCCAATTGCCTTTAAGTGTTGGTTTTTGGGAATTCATCAAGATGGATGAGGACAGGACTGACTGTGATATTGTTCCAAACTTGGAACTGTGCTGCAGCTGTGATTAAAGTCATGAAGGCAAATAGGCGCACTTAGGGAAGTTATCTCCTCAGATGCTGGAGTTATTTTAAACTACATTAAAGCTACGATGCCATCGTCAGTATGGTCTCTGTAGCTTAGAGGCAATGTATATTTACTCAGTAAATGAACTGTTCAACAGTACGGGGTTGCATCAGTAATGCTGTACCCATCATTCGGCAGGTACATTATTCTGATTCTATGAGTTCAAGCATATCCTGGAAAATTCTCATGCTTTGTTCTTCTAAGCAAAAATTAAAGCTAGTGTGTCTAAAGTCTGATGCACGTAAGCTTTTTCTTTGTTTGGTATTCAAAGTATTCCATTTGGAGTCATGTTATTTTTCGGACTACATGCTTTATTTCTGTACAGGTGAGCAGTATATATACAAAATATTCCTGTAGTAGGATACTGGAGTCTCAGCTCATTACTGATGAAGGTAGTGACTCCATTTAGATCCCCTGCAATGGATAAAAATAGTGTGACATAGAGGGGTTGGAACCAGTCCAGCCTTTGAAAGGTTTTTTTTATTAATCGGGTCAATTCCAGTTAGAGAAGCTTTGAGGTTCACATCGTTTTGAAACTGCTGATATTCGCCTGTTTTCATTTGAAAAATAGTATTTGGGGCTCACTAGGGTACCACTGATTTTAAAACTAGGTTGTGAGGAGGAAAGCGTGTTTTTACTGAAATGTTTGGTAGCAGCTGGCTTTATCAGCTGTTTGTAAAATATTAGTAGTACTGAGTGTTGGTTGCAGTAGTCTTGGTCAGCTAAGGCCAACTGTGAATATTTCTGACTGTCATTTATTCTTTACAGAGTAGAAGTATATGGCACAGTCATTAAAATATGAGAGGTCTACCAACCCTCATATAAGCCTATGAGTATTCCCAGTTGAGCTGAGCAATTTGATCCATAGTTGGAAGTGTCAGTGTAGTAGGATAAACAATTCAGTGATCGTGTAAGAGCACCTTTCTTGTACTTCTGTGGTCAAGAAGGTTTTGAATAGATGTTTCTTGTGAGTGTACTTGGTAGGTTATTCAAGGCCTGATTTTTGTTTAATGTTTGCACATCAGGTGCTGAAACTGCAGGCTGATGTCTGCCAATTTGTATTTCAGGCTGCTGTGGGAGTGTCATCCTTGTTGCTAAACTAGGAAAGATTGTTATGTGGCAGCATGTGAATTAGGATGATGTAATCCTCAATCAGAGTCCTCGTGGGCTGTGTGTGGTGACTGCAGTCCATGTCTAGAGATGCTGAAATAGATCTATGCATTGTAGGCCTGTAATATATAAGATGGAATGGGGCAGACTTCATGTGGGGCAATACACAGAGGTCTGTAGAATTTTTTTTTAACTATATTTGTGTTGTGTCCCTGAACTTGAGGCTGTTTTCATACCAAGCCAATGCCATCAACTTGAAGCAAGGAAGGGGAGAATTTGATATTTGAGGGTAACCTTCTAAAGACATCCTATTTTTAATGTGTTTTTTGGGGGGTTTTGTGTGTGCGTGTGTTGTTTTTTTTCCTTCCCCAGGGTCCTTGGCAAATCTCCCCCTAAGGGCTGTTTATAATACTATGAATCATTGCAAATATATCAGCTTCACTGAAGGATTAGTGCTTTTTCTGTTATACTAGGACTGCTATGCTGGTACATGTCCAGTCTTGTAGATCCCTAAGATCTCTAGCTGTTGCTAGAGAAATAGATATTTTGAGAAGTGAATGATAGAAAAAGAAAGAAATAGTTTAATTCCAGCAGTGATAAGTGTGTGCTGTGCACAACTTAAAAGACCCTGTGATACATGTTGGTGTATGTTGACATGATTGTAATAAAGAGCATGGACAGCACACTTTGCAATGTCAAAAGCAGAGCAGACATGTTCCTATAGGTGACACAACTCAGTTCTTCTCCTAACTCTCCCTTGTTTACCTTTTCACCTACCAAACCTACACTGTTAATGTCAGACTTCAATATTGCTGTTACACATAATCATTATGGCATGTTATCAATGCAGTTTCTCTCATTATCAGCCATGGCTGCCCCACCACAAAGAACTTTGCCTCTCAGTGTGTGGCAGTTGGGCAGTCAGCATGGCTTCCTGCACTCATGGTCCTCAAGATAAATCACACAAGAGTCCTTCAGCTGTTTGTTTTAAAGGGAGTGCTTCATTTGAGGTGACAGGGGCCCAGCCTTCCTGTGAGTGGTAGGTATCATGTCACTCAGCTGTCACTTGAAGAGCTGATGTGGCCATCACATCACATCACTCTAACATAGTGTATGTTTCTAGGCTGAAAATGCCTAGATCACTCCAGTGCTATTTTAAATGAAGGTGGAATGGTTGTTGGGGTTGCTGAGGTACGTAAAAATATGTTTTCATTCAGCAGTGTTCAGTCAAACTTACTGTGAACAGGGTCTGGGAATACTTTCTGTTCTAGAATTAGTGAAATGCTGTCTTGCTGACAGACTTATGGTGCTATCAACACTTATTGAAGTGGTGAACAGTGGTATGAGACCTATGCATTGTCCATGCCTGTTGCTGAGAGCGGAGCATTAAAGTAGATATTTCTTTAGCAGTGCACGATGTAGATACATGTTTTCTGAAATTAAGATTTTACTGTGTAAAAACATGGTTACACTTTGGGTTGTTTGGGCTATTTTGTCAATATTTTTCCTTCCAACTGTGAATGTAAAAAAGATGTTTATTAAAAAGTTCTCTGTATTTATGAATTATTGGTTTGTAAATCACACAGGTTCTTTGCCTTGTCAATTAATATATTTCCTCTGTTTTACTGGACAATAAAAAGGTTCAAGCATTGTCCTTTTTATTGTAGTCTAATTCTGTCTTGCTTTCTTTGATGGCCCTCTTTCAACATTCAGAACATAGCTATGAAACTATAGTACTCAATTTGCTAACAGTCTAAAATATGTTATCACATTAGAAAGGGCTTTTGAAGGGTGAGAATGAGCCAACAGACAGTCACGTTGTGTGCTCTCCTATGAAAGACACATTGGAGGTCATTTTTTAAAGGAGAAAATCAATCTTTAGCTTTGAAAGCTTTGACATTAATTGAAATTTGGCCAAGGATTTGCAATTTTGGAAAATAGATGAATGCAGAAAGAAGCAATATTGTTTCAAGACAACACTGAAATGAAACAAATTGCTTCTGTGCCCAGAGTATGAAATGATTAATTCCTTTGTAACTCCTTATGTTGTGACACTTCCACCACCTTAACAGCTTCTAATACCTTTCCTGTTTTCTGCATCAGGGATGTATACTTACCATTTCATAGTACCTTCTGTGTTCTCCAGGAAGAGATGCAGGTTCTCAACTGTGATGCAGACTCTGTTTTGCATTGTGTTTTGCAGGTAGACTGGAAGGGTCAGGATAGTTTATGCTTACAGTATTACAAAATGGGCTTTGTAAAATTATTGCATAAACTGTGTTGCAGAAGGCTAAGACTGATCCTAGGGCCTTTACAGATTGGGATCTTCAATAGGAAATGGCAGTTGTATGGTTAAATTTTCACTAAAGTAACTGTAAATTATGGATTCAGAGGTAGCATGCTGTTACCATAGCTTGGTTTGGTTGTTTTGGTAGTCTGGTAGCTCAGAGAAATTTTGAGTGTTAGAAATGCTGGCCATATGAATGATCAGAGAATTGTTTAACAGGACTGCGTGATTCAAAAAAGTGTTGTATAAATCATGCTGTTTGTATTCTTGTGTAGCTTGTAGCAAGCTTGTCCGTTTAGCAAATCAAGCCTCTGAGAACTCAGTACATTCGCTTCATCTGTAAGAACTGCTGAATAGACATCTCATCTAATGGTGAGAGCAAAGGGTGTTGAAATTAATAGATTTCATTTGACTTCAGAATATTTTGAACCAAACCATAATGCGTATGCATTTTTAAGCCATCTGACAGACAGCCTTTTAAAAACAAGCTTATCACTTTGACACATTGAGCCTGAAAATGAGGATTGTTTTTCGTAGTTAGAATTTCTCTGTAGGAGTGAGAACTTGTTACCAAATTGTTAAAATAAAACTGCTTGGCTATGTTTGCTTGTAGCAGGAACACATCAACGTACGTTTTGTCAAGGCATTAAAGAAAAAAGGATGTGAAAGAGTATAAGACTTTTAATTCTGCAGTTCAATTACTGTGAATTGTTAATACCTTGCAATTTGAGATGGTACTGAAAAAGGCATTTTTCTCTATTATAATTTTTGTTGACGTGTTAATCTCATTCTGAATCTGTATTTTATAGCTTAATCCCAGATCAACAGGAGATTATAGTTTGTATAACTGTAAAAAATAACAGACCCCTGACTACCATGTATCCAGACTTTCACACTCTAAGACCTAAGGGAGCAATAAACTTAAATAGGTTAGATTGAACAAAACAGAACTCAGATGTTCGCTAGGTCAATGCTCTGAAGACTATTTTCACTCCACTCTTTTTCATGCTTCTGTGAATTTTTTGTTATTTTAGTTTTCCAGCTAATTTGGTAGTGGGGATTACAGTGCTGTGATGCTGTCCTCCCTTCCTATGGACATCGGCCAAGTTCTGTAACTCTATCTTCAGTGTGTCTCCATTTCAGAGTGAAAGCTCCTTATGTCAGCAGCTTTGTGGATTTCTCCTCATCTACTGTGCATTTCCAGAGAATTTTGACAGCACTGAGTAAATTGCACTAATGGGCTCAGAGGAAAGCTGTCTGCTGGTTTTAAAATCTGTTCTAAAATATTCCACTGTTGGTGAGTGATCACTTACCTGTGCACAAAGAATGCAGCAAATGAAAATGAAACTATCTAGTTTTTGTAGCATTTCACCTACATAAATAGGAAAACACTTAAGAAATGTTAATTGTCCATGTCATATGTGCCATGGCATTGGATCATGAACTCTGGCATGTGAAGTTAAGCACCTGCATAGCTCATGGTCACCAGTAGCATCACAGCAGCTATACCAAAGGAAGAAAACATCGAAAACACTGCACTGGGTGGTATACAGTGTTGTCTCTTGCTTTGGAAATGAAACATTTTTATAGTAGGTGATTGTACCTTTCTTAATTCTTAATTCTATTAGATTAAATCTATTTTAAATATGCATATGCAATCTGGTCTCCTTTTAAGGTACATGGTAATCATTTCATAGTTACTGTATGATCCAAGTTAGCTTGAAGAATCTCATTGATTTGAGTGTTCTTTGGAATAGATTCTTAAATTGCATCCCTTTATTTTAAACTTGAATTTGACTCCCCTGGCTCTATTTTGATCTGATTGATTCAACCTTTTTCTCTGGGATGTTTGCTCTTTGGGGGACACACACACATGATGGTCTGATGGCAGGCAATACCTATTTAGAGATTAAAACCAACCTTCTCAGCTCCACACTGCATTGGGAGGTACAGTGAAGGATTATGAAGTGCAGAGGTCACTTGTGAGCGCTATGGAGCAAATAACAAAGAGGGATTTGTTCAAAAATACTTCTGTATAATCTAGGCCAGAAGAATATTTTTGAGGCAATATCCTGACCCTTTACGATACACCTCATTTGTGGAACAGCAAAAAATACTCTTAATTTTTAAATTTTTACAACATGGATCATTCCATTAACTGTGAAACCACTGTTCCCTGTTCTTCGTTCAGGCACCTTTGTAGCCTGCACACTCTTTTCTCTTAGATGGACTCAAGCATCTGCTTTGGTCCCTGTCTGTGTGCAGCACTTCCAGCTCCAGCAAGAGATGGAAGTGCCTTTTGCTGTCCTTGGAGGAACAAAGCCCCTTTTTTTTATTCTTCGTGTTCTTCTATCTCTTTTTAGGACAGGACTGTGTGCAGTGTATCTCTTGCTGGCTCTCTCACACCTTTGCCAGGCAACAGCAAAGATAACATCTCATCTTTTTTTTTCACCTGTAGAACACTTTGAATAAAAGTGCTTGTTTGTATAAGAATGTACTAACCTGATGAAAGTGCATTGTTTCTTCTTCACAAGTCTTTCTCCATTTATAGGTTAACCTTTTTTTGTTCAGCCACCCTGGAGTCAGTGTGGGCAACAAACTTTCACCAATTCCTGTTTATTATGATTTCAGGAGGGAAATGGTATATACAGCAGGATCTGTGATCCTTTTTTTTTGTGTGTGAACTCAGAGATTCCCAATAGCTGACTTGCCAAGGTTAAGCAAGTTCTGTCAGTCCCAGTTTAGAAATAGAATACTTTCTTCCACGTTTTTAAAAGCCATCCCTTTGAGACAGATCTTTCAGGTATGTCACTAGAAAGATATGCGACTACACTGTTGTAGCTGAATGCAGGTTCTAGGTTATGCTTACTTTATAAGTAAAAAACATCATTGTGTGATCTGGCGAGTCCTGCAATAAGCTTTGCCCTGAGACTGAAAATTATGAAGAGATGGCAGAGGCTGCCCACAAAGCAGCAATGATAACAAATCAAGATGTGAGCTAGGAAAAGGTGCCTGGGGAGGACCTGGGTCAGAGAATGAAGTAATTCTAGGGTGATTTCTGCTATCTAGAAGTCAAAGAGAGGAAAGATGTGTGGGAGCTCCTGGCTTCCAGGGCCCATGGCATTGCAGTGGTGTGTCTCAATGGTCTGTCAGTGTGCAATTGTCTCCTTCCAGCTCCCTTCTCCCTTCAGCAACAGCCATTCATTTATTGCTCTTGGAGATGCGTTTCTGTCTCTCCCAGGTGACCCATTCTCCCAGTTAGAGAGCTGCTTATCTAAAGTATAGTCTGAGGAACAGTTGCAAATTACTTGTGAGGATTTCAGCTTCCTCAGTAGGCTGGTTTTAGTTTTTTTTGCTGCAGAATTGCAGCTTCTCATAGCACTGCACTGGGGACATAAAAAGCATGGAGATGTAAGCAGGAGCAAGTCTGCTGCTCCCATGGCTTAGCCTGCAACTCAGCTAGTTAATGTGTTTCCCCAGATGAGGTGCTGTACCTCTTATCTGTCACTTGACATGGTGGGAAGGAAAGCTGAGACTGCATTTTCATTGCACTTATATTTCCCCTTTGGAAAGAAGATATTTCCAGTAGGAACAAAGGAAAGGACTGCATCCTATGTAAAATATTTTGGAAAACTGCTAATTTAGAACTGCTGGTGTTTTGGTATTCAGTGAAATGGTTGGTTGGAGGTGGGTGGCTTAAGTGGAGCACTTGTAAAGCAATTTTGAATTATTATATACAAGCTTAAGGCAGAATACAGTTTACTGGTATAAGTGCTTCTGAAAAGTTAAAATCCTAGAGTAAGCTTGAATACAGAATACAGTTGTAATCTGTTTTGTCTTTGAAGACTTCAGTTTAAATCGGAATTTGACTATTAGACTTTTATTTGACAATTATTACAGCATGTGTCTTTGAAACAAGCTTTAACATCATTAGAGGAGTGCATGCTTCTGCTGGCATGATAAAAATTATGGCATCCAGAATCTTGTCAAGAAAAGAGTTACTTCAATGAACAGTATGCAGAGATTTTCATGAGAGTTAGTCCAGTTACTTTGTTTTTCGTATGGCCAAATTACTAATTGCCCTTATAATACTCTAAAGGTGACCATAAATCTTTGCCGTCAATTAATGTATTTGGGCTAAAAAGTTGACTAGTTGAAAGTCATGGACCTTGAGTATTGGTGCTTTCTATTTAAACCCTACAGAGTGTTCTCCTCAAAAAAGTAGAAGAGATTCTGTGTAAAGAAAAACAGTAACACAACAATGTAGGGCAGTTTGGAGCTTTTTGGTCCACCTTCAGAATGCATTATGGTAGCTTTGAGCAGGTATTTTTTTCTGTGATTATAAGCTGAATGAAAACTCTGAGCTGCTTGTTTTTTATTGACATTACATGGCTTGTAAATCATGCTGTATTAGAAAGGGATGGCATTTCTCTCAAGGAAATACTAGTTGTCTTCATATTCTTCCAAATTTGTTAAAAGTTTTTAGCCCGTACAAGGGAGGAACAGCTGCTAGTCATTTATGTGCATAGAAGTCCTTAATTAGGTAACAGATGTATTTCTGTATTATTCCCAGGAACTAAACATGTCTTGTACTCTGGTGGTATTCTTAGCTTGAGAAGCAGATAATGTGCAATATTCAGTGAGTCACTGTGCCCAGCACTCCTTTCCCTTCACATTGGTTTTAAGGAGGATAAATGCTTTGCTTTCCCATCTCTGTGTTTTAGAAGGCCAATGTGCAAGGGGACTTCAGGCCACCTTCTCAGATGATGGCATCTGAAACACTAAAATGTAAAAATGACCAGCCAGTTGAAGTTCAGTCTGAGGGCATTTTTCTTAGCTAGTTCTGGTTCAGCAAAGTGTGTTGTAAGTAGGTATGGCTGGGTGTTACTGCCATGGTGTGGAACACTGTGTATAACGCATCTCCTGTTCTTACCTTCTGGATAAGTGCACAGTGTTAAGTTTTAATTTGTGGCACTCCACTAAATGGGTATGAGGGATATTTAGGGTTGTCTCATTACAAAGTCAAATTTGGTCCCTTGTACATTAAGGACAATCATAAACAACCATATCTTTTTATCCTTTTGTATTAATGGACTGATAAAGGTAAGCTTCTGTCTTCAAAGGAGATAACATCTTGCAGATGAAGGTGCCTGCTTTTGTATTTTCTGACTTAGAGGGTGGCTTGTCTACAACAGAATTGTATCTGTCTCTCTCTGACATGTCTGTACACACACACAAACTTACAAATGAAAAATGTAGAGATATCCCAGCTGCTCCAGCCAATAAGCCGGCTTCAGTTGGAGCTCGGCTCAGATGCCTCTGTACAAATGCCCGTAGCATGGGGAACAAACATAAGGAATTAGAGATGTGTGCACGTCTACGAGGGTATGATATAATAGGCATCGCAGAAACATGGTGGGATGGCTCCTATGACTGGAGTGTTGGAATGGAAGGTTACAGGCTCTTTAGAAAAGACAGGCCTGGCAGGTGGGGAGGGGGAGTTGCCCTTTATGTTAGGGATAGGCTGGAGAGTATGGAACTCTGTCTGGGGACAGGTGAGCAGTTAAAAAAGAGTTTGTGGGTCAGGGTTAAAGGGAATATAGCTATGGGAGACATTACTGTGGGGATCTGTTACAGACTGCCTGATCAAGGAGAACCTGCGGATGAAGCACTCCATAGACAGATAGGAACAGCCTCACGCTTGCAGGCCCTTGTTCTCATGGGTGACTTCAACCACCCTGACATCTGTTGGAGCGACGGTACAGCCTGGCACAAGCAATCCAGGAGGTTCCTCGATTGTGTGGAAGCCAACTTCCTCCTGCAAGTAATGGAGGAGCCGACAAGGAGAGGTGCCATGCTTGACCTCGTGCTCACCAACAGGGAAGGGCTCATTGGAAATGTGACTCTCCAGGGCAGCCTTGGATGCAACGATCACGAGATGGTCAAATTTGAGATCCTCAGGACAGTGAGAAGAGCGTGCAGCAAGCTCACTGGCCTGGACTTCAGAAGAGCAGACTTTGGCCTCTTCAGGAACCTGCTTCAGAAGGTTCCACGGGATACAGCCCTAGAGGTCAGGGGGGCCCAAGACTGTTGGTTGATATTCAAGGATCACCTGCTGCAAGCTCAGGAGTGTTGCATCCCAACTAGAAGGAAGTGCAGCAGGAGGGCCAGGAGACCTCCTTGGATGGATAAGGAGCTGCTGAGGAAAATACAATTGAAAAAAGAGGCTTATAATAAGTGGAAGCAAGGACAGGTGGCCTGGGAAGAGTACAGGGATGTTGTCCATGAAGCTAGGGACCAGGTTAGGAAAAGTAAGGCTCAGTTAGAATTAAACTTGGCTAGAGGTATTAAAGATAACAGGAAGGGATTCTACAGGTACGTAGCAAATAAAAAACAGACTAGGGAGAATGTAGGCCCCCTCAGGAGGCTCTCAGGAGAACTGGCTACACAGGATTTGGAGAAGGCTGAGGTTCTGAATGACTTCTTTGCCTTGGTCTTCACTGGCAAATGCTCTGACTGTACCACCCAAGTCTTGGAAGGCAGACACAGGGACTGTGAGAATGAAGACCTTGCGCCCACTGTAGGAGAGGAACTGGTTCAAGACCATCTTAAAAATCTGAACATGCACAAGTCCATGGGTCCTGATGAAATCCATCTGTGGGTCCTGAAGGAGCTGGCAAATGAAGTTGCTAAGCCACTGGCCATCCTATTTGAGAAATCATGGCAGTCAGGTGAAGTTCCCGATGACTGGAAAAAGGGAAATATAACCCCCATTTTCAAGAAGGGGAAAATGGATGACCCGGGGAACTACAGACCAGTCACTCTCACCTCTGTGCCTGGCAAAATCTTGGAGCAGATTCTCCTGGAAGGCATGCTAAGGCACATGAAAAACAACAAGGTGCTTGGTGACAGCCAGCATGGCTTCACTAAGGGGAAATCCTGCCTGACCAATTTGGTGGCCTTCTCTGATGGGGCTACAGAACTGATGGGTGGGATAGAGCAGTTGATGTCATCTACCTGGACTTGTGCAAAGCATTCGACACTGTCCCGCATGACATCCTTGTCTCTAAATTGGAGCAACATCAATTTGATGGATGGACCACTTGGTGGATAAAGAACTGGCTGGATGGCCGCACACAAAGAGTTGTGGTCCATGGCTCAATGTCCAGCTGGAGACCAGTAACGAGTGGTGTCCCTCAGGGATTGGTGTTGGGACCGGTCTTGTTCAACATCTTTGTTGGTGACATGGACAGTGGGATTGAGTGCGCCCTCAGCAAGTTTGCCGATGACACCAGGGTGTGTGGTTGGGTTGATACGCTGGAGGGAAGGAATGCCATCCAGAGGGACCTTGACACGCTTGTGAGGAGGGCTGATGACAACCTCATGAAGTTTAACCATCACAAGTGCAAGGTCCTGCACCTGGGTCGGAGCAATCCCAGGCACAGCTACAGGTTGGGCAGAGAAGAGATTCAGAGCAGCCCTGCAGAGAAGGACTTGGGGGTGTTGGTTGAGAAAATGAACATGAGCCAGCAGTGTGCGCTCGCAGCCCAGAAAGCCAACCGTATCCTGGGCTGCATCAAAAGGAGCATGACCAGCAGGTCGAAGGAGGTGATCCTGCCCCTCTACTCTGCTCTTGTGAGACCTCACCTGGAGTATTGTGTGCAGTTCTGGTGTCCTCAACATAAAAAGGACATGGAACTGTTGGAACAAGTGCAGAGGAGGGCCACGAGGATGATCAGGGGGCTGGAGCACCTCCTGTATGAAGACAGGCTGAGGAAGTTGGGGCTGTTCAGCCTGGAGAAGAGAAGGCTGCGTGGAGAGCTCATAGCAGCCTTCCAGTATCTGAAGGGGGCCTATAGTGATGCTGGGGACGGACTCTTCATTAGAGACTGTAGTGATAGGACAAGGGGTAACGGGTTCAAACTTAAACAGGGGAAGTTTAGGTTGGATATAAGAAGGAAATTCTTTCCTGTTAGGGTGGTGAGGCACTGGAATGGGTTGCCCAGGGAGGTTGTGAATGCTCCATCCCTGGCAGTGTTCAAGACCCGGTTGGACAAGGCCTTGGGTGATATGATTTAGCGTAAGGTGTCCCTGCCCACGGCAGGGGGGTTGGAACTAGATGATCTTAAGGTCCTTTCCAACCTTAACGATTCTGATTCTATGCCCAAAATCTCCCATACACAAATGAAAATAAGAAAATAAGGTAATGTAATATCATTTAAAAATTAATACTACAAAAAGCATTTTTCTTAGAAAAAGCTCAGTTGAATTGTAGTGCAGTCTCTTAAAAGAAATGTTCCTTGTGACTTGTTATTAAAAGCATTTCCATAGTTACTTTTCAGCTCTTTATATTTTTTTTAGGATTTCTCTATAACAAAGTTTCTAATTTTTTTGTTTTTTTTTTTCCCCCACACAGATATCTATGCATTCCAGAACTAATATTTGCTACTACTGGAGACTGAAATGGTATGACCGGAGCTTTATATAATTCAGCTTTTTTAGCTTCATCATTTTCTGAGAACTTGAGACAGAATTTTGGGTTCTACGCTGCTCTAGGTTATAATGCCATCCTTGCCTAATGAGAGAGGTATGCTAGTCCTGGATTTTTAATATTGCCTGTTAATTATTCAGTATGCTTGTGCCTCTAAGTTGTAACAGAGCGAATGTTTGTATTATTAGTTGAGATATAAAGATGTTAACAGTTACAACATTATTTTTCAGATAACCATAGAACTGCTCCCCTGGCTTTGACTTCGGGACTACCCTATCAAAGCACAATTAAAAGAAAAGTCAGAAAGAAGAAGAATGGAGTCATCACTGCCAATGTTGCTGGCACAAAATATGAAATTGGTAGGAAGCTACATATTTTGTTTTCCTCTGAATAGTAATAACCATTGTTTAACTAATGGGGGTGAATTAATGGACTTTGCATCAAGCTGACAGTGAGACATTTCCAAAGGAATTTCTTTTATAAGAAACCTTTGTTGTTTTTTGTAACGTTGAATTGATAGCTTTGAACGCTGAAGCTATTGCTCCCCATTTTTTACTTAGGGAAGAGCTTTGAAATGCAAAAACTGAAGTGATCAAGAAGGCTGTAGAAAACCTTCTAATTATGGATTATGTATGTGTTTGGAAGTTTTTTTTCTTGCTTGTTTGCTTTTTATGTTAAGATGATGTAGGCATTTACTGAAGAGGCATTCTCATCTGCTATCTGCAGTGACACTTACAGTCATCACTGTTTTGAAATTAACATGTGATAGCCAAGATTAACTCAAAAAACCAGGCAAATGGACTTTTACTAGATGACTGGGGAATGCAGTGAAGCTCTTTAGAGTTCTCATCAGTGGTTGTGCTCTGATTCCAGCCACAGTACAAGATGCTCTATAATGTTGTCTTTGACAGGTTTGCAGTAGACTGATGGAGGTACTATGAGATAAATAATAGTTTGAATGCTAACATTGTTCTCAGACAAAGAGTTAAATATTGGAAGTGTTTAAAATCTTAATTGATTTTTTTTTAAATTTTGAAGATGCATCTATTTTAGAGATTCAAAATATTCCCTAAATATGTGATTTCTCCGTAGTACGTGTAGTAATACGAGAAATGGGATTTGTGAAAACACGTGATGAAGATGAAACAGCTAATCTTATATGGAGTGATTCTGCTGTGCAACAAGAAAAGATTGCTGAGCTTCAGAACTATCAGGTAGAGTGGTAGATAGGATTTCTGACATGTTTTATGAAACTGCTTCATTCTGAAACATTCAGAAATGTGTCACTTTTGGTCAGTTACATTTGTATGGACAGGAAAAAAAACACCCTGCCAGAAAAAAACACCTAGCAGTAAGGGTATACCACTACATATTTTAAAATCCTATTCTCTTTTCCAGAGTTATTTGTTCATACCACCCGGAATCTGGTGTTTAAATATTTGAGGTTGTTCTTTCTTTGGGTGTTGTGAATGATCAGAGTTTAAAAGACGATGCAAAACATTTATAAGTTGCTCATAAGCTTTTAAGCAGTATGTTAACAAGCAGAGTTCTCTCCACTGTTTCTGTGAATAAATAATTCCTTTATTTACCATTACTTTGTGAGAACATTCTTTCGTTGTAGGTAGCTTTGTGAGTAAGGGTAGTATGATAGTCTCCTTTCATGTCTGAAATTAAATCAATGCGCACTTATGTTCGTGGAAGAGAATACAACTTACAGCATCTTTTCAACTGTTAAGAATATGTGGCATAATGTAAGATATTATTGTAAACAGCTTATGTGGAACACTAATTATGTTTGCTTGAGTGTGCAGTTGAGTGTTTTAAATGATTGTATTAGGTATGGCAGGAAAACTAAAAAGTACCAATAAACTTTCTTTTCTTCTCCTTCCTCAGAGAATAAACCATTTTCCAGGAATGGGAGAGATCTGCAGAAAGGATTTTCTGGCAAGAAACATGACTAAGTAATCTTTCTTTTAATATTAAGAACTTTTTCAGCCATAGTATTTAATGCAGTACAATTAAGGTTTGTTTATTTTTACTAAGAGGCTATGAGAGGACCGACAACAACTTTCCAAGTTCCTTGATAACTTTGGCTTTGGTTCTGGATCTGTAGTATTGGAGTGGGCTTCTGTATCTCTCCAGTTGACTTCAGTGGAAAATTATGTGGGTTCAGTTCTCTGTCTACACATTACAGAATGTAGGAGAGCCTTAAGTTATTGTACAATACATTTCATACATAATACACCTAGGCGTATATCCTGCAATGGTAGAACAGAAAAAATAACTAGTATGTGGATGGGTATTATTTTATTAAAATAATTGATTACTATTGAATAATTAATATATTAAAAAAAAACCAACCCTGAATCATCTTACTGTTTATATAAGGAATAAGTCAGAGAGGTTAATTTACCTAATTATAACTTCTCGCTCTAGTGGAATAACTGGTAGCTGAGAATCTGTGAGTAAGACCTGTAAGAAAACAATACTAAATAATGATTCAGTGGCCTGGTAATAAGGAAAGGTTAGAGTAAAGTGTGTGTGAATATTTGGTTCTTCTAATCTAAATTAGTTTAAAGAAGAATTATTAATAGAGTTAATTGTTTGGCCCCAGACATTACTTACACTGCGTTTCCTGTTACCAGAACAGAATTTGTTTTCATATTTTAATGTAATTATTGTCATATCTCTAGCTTCTCCCCCCTCCTTTTCTGTTTTGTGAATATGGCACATAATAGTTGCATACATTCTACATGTTATGAGGCAAATATTATGTGCATTGCTATGTCTAGAAGTCCTACATGTGGGCCAGAACTCCCTTGTGTCAATACACACTACACAAGCACTTTTGACTCCTCCTTTCAGACTTTAAGTAAAAACACAGAGGTAAAAACATAGAGGCAAACAGTGATTTGGAGGGGTCTTGGAAACAATGGAACATTGGTCAGTTTGGTAGGCAGTGGCATCCCTCAGTATTGTTACAGTTCTGTGATTTAAAAAAAATGTGCAAAATGGACAAAAGGCTCTTGTTACTATGCGCACAGTATTTTCAAATACTGTCTGATTATACCTCTCTCAACCTACTGTATTCTGAGTTTTAAACATGGTTTAAAGGCTATTCACATGGAAATTGTGCATATAGATAAAATGGAAATAATTTCTCTGATACGATAACTCTGGGTCAAACATGTCTATATTGTGACTTCAGTTAATGTCAGTAGGTAATAGTGGTACCCCCAGTTTAAAGGGTATTCATATGGAGATTGCACATATTATAGATAAAATGGGAATAATTTCTCTGATACAATAACTCTGGTCAGACATCTATGTTGTGACTTCGCTTAGTATCAGTAGATATAGCAGGGTTTTAATCAGTCTGGTTTTTGTAGTTCTAGTCTCACAATTTAATGCTTAGTATTCATAATTTATAAAAATCAAAACCATATGCCTTGACTGCTTGTGAAATCACAAGTCAGTTGGGATACATGGTGAAGCAGGCTCTTGTCTGTAGAGGGATTTTCTTCCACACAGATGCTGTTCTGTTTTAAAATTCATTTGAACAAGATTGTGCAGAAACACTAGTTCTTTTTCCTTACTTCTCTGCTGCATGCGGTGTTTTCTGTTGCTGCTACTGAATAGCTCTGGGTTTTGTACCATTGAGAATTCATGAAGCAACTGGTGTGAATTGGTGGAGAGTAGACTCGTTTTTGTTCTACTTCTACTTCTGTTGTTACACTGATCTTAACCTTCATTTTATGCAAACTATTGGGAATAGAGTGAAAGAACAAATCTGGACTCTTGAGGGCAAATGCTATTCAGAAGGAATTGCAGGAATTCCTCTTACAGCCAGTATCCAGGTGCTCTGGATCACAGGACAATGGGGTTTTCACATGCACAAGGGTAGAAGGAAGCAGTGTAATACATAGTGTAATGTGAAAGAAGACAACCCAGCACAGAAAGCGTAGCGACAAAGAGTAATGGAAAAGGTAGAAGCAGGAATGTAATTGAGAACAAAAGGGGCATGACCATCATTTTCAAGGGGGAATAATCAGAACAGAGGTGCCATTGTAGGGCCAACTAGATCTTAGTTTCTGTAAATGGTCTCTTAGATGAGATCTTCTCATGTGAATGATAAATTTGGTTACAGAATAACACAGTAAGTGGGGGAGAAGGTGTACAGCATGAAGGGGAAAGAGTATAGACCCATGTATGAGATGGTCTTTTTTGCATCACCTTTGTTGTTTATGTTTAAAAGGTTTGTGAACTGATCATGAATGAAGAATTGCTCTCATCCATACCTACCCACTAAGCTCCTTTCATACATGAAAAGTCAGAGGAGTTTGAAACCTAGGCAGCAGAACCAGTGTTATTAGACTGAGAAGTCATGTCTTTAGTAACCTACGTTTTGTTCGACAACTTTGATTCTTTTGGACAGAAAGCATTCTGAGAAACAAGACCACAGTCCGATCATATCTGTGAGCTAAAATAGTACTCAGAAGAACAATCATTTGCTGTTTAATTCTCAGACCTCCTAGTAAGGACTGCAAAGGCTAAAGGATAGAGCAGCAGAGTGAAAAAGTGGTTATCCACAGTAGTGGATAGCAGATGTGCTGGAATATAGGGCTATTTACTGGAACAGGTCTTGATATCCCACAAGCTACTTGATGATGTTACTAAGCCATTTCTGAATAGGGCCAAGCAGGGAAAGAACAGAGCTAAATTCTTTTGTGGAAAGTTTTAGTGCACACCAGAACTTGTAAACAATGGTTAAGTCTTACTCTGTACTCTAACCAGTTATGCATCTGTCATGGTTTAGATAGAAGAAGGCTTATAGAATTGATGTACTTGCAGCCACAAAAGAATGTTTGTAGGATACCTTGAAGGTATATTGATTGAATAGGGTGTATGTGTAATGAAACCTGCAAATAATTTAAATGGCAAGTCTGTATCATGTAACACTTCAGGATGCATATGATCATTTGAAGAGGAATGGAAACTGACACAATTTATTTTTGCCTAAATAGGATAATTTCTGACTAGATAAGCAATTCAGTTAGCAAGGTAATAATATTTGTAAATATATAGCAGATGGAGAGTAGTTTAAAAGTATGCATGAATCATGAATTAACTATTTCTGTTTTTTAAAACTATCTCTGAATACTTGGTGCCTTCCATGAAACCAGATTGTAAAAATAATAGTTACAATGAAGCTGCAGAAGCACTGAACCTCATGCAGTACTTCAAGACTACTATAGCAATTGTGATTTCTGCAGAGTGTTTGTTGTGTAGTTGACTAAACAATTTGGTGACAGTGTATCTATTATACCAGTAGGGCTTGGCTGCAGTCCTGGCCTTACAGATGCGGTTGGCAGCTCTGTTTTTTCCATTAGTATTTGAGCCACTTAAAGAAAAAGTGACTTATGTTACATCAGGAATATTATGTGGGCTCAAAGTAGAAATAAAAAATTGAAGTGGTACTGTCTCTTTTAACTGTAAATTATAATAATACTGTAATTAATTAAAAAGCATTAAAATTCATCATAGTGCCATTTAAAAAAAAAAAGTCAAAGTTGAGGAACTTCCTATCTCAGTTAATTTATTTTAAAATATCCAGTCACTTCTGTTGGTCTGTGGATATTTGTATTTTCCGATGTGTCCACCCTATGTTACAAAGTAGTTTTGAGTTACACAAACTAATTCCATGTGAGGTTATGCATGAAATTTCAGGTAATCCAAGTACTTGAAACAAGCTAGCTGCACCAGTATTTAGCTCAGCAGAAACTAAATTTATTCTGCTGCGAACTGTGTCTGTATAGCACGACCAGGTCCACATTGCTCCTGTAACTTGGCTGTTAACCGGTGTTAAAGCTACTTTATTTAAAGCTAACCCATATGTATCTAGCACATACTGCCAGTCTGGTGTGGATATATCATGGAGTCATAGTTTGAAAAGACCTTCAAGATCATATGTTTCCCATCTGCCAGATACACAGCTTTGGGTGATGGAAACTTCTACTAACTGAGTTCTTTACCATTTTTCCTCTTCCGTTGTCTTTCCTGCACAGACAACATAGCCATAAAATAAGATGTGCTCCCTACCTCAGGTACCACAACTGTTAAAGCAGGGAGATCAGGACCTTGCTGCATCCTTTAATCAGATTCAGTTTCAGAAATTGTTCCTTGTGATGTTTTAACCTTATTTTTGTTTTAGCTCTTCTTCCCCCCCCAGCCTCTCTTGCCTTGCTTTGCATTTCTTTGCTTTCTTTTGACTAAATAAGGTATTGAGGGAATCTTAATATGCTAATACCAAACAAAAATCCAAGCTTGTGCGTTCTGCCCTGTAGTAGAGGTGTATGAGCAGTTGTTTGGCCTGTGTCAAAGTGTATTTACTACAATTCCTTACTTTTCAAATTCCTTCAAAAGACTAGAAAGAAACAAAATCTTCCTAAATTGCTTCTATTTGAATTTTAAATTTGGTCCTTATTATTAATATTTTTTGCACCCATGAAGAAATGTCAAGTATCCCAGGTGCTCTTTTTTGTGTGTGTTGATCCTTATACATTCCCAAACATATAAACATAAAATATGAAAATTAAAATGCTTGTCAAACATCCCTGTCCCTTCAAGGGAAATTAAGGGGGGGGGGGGGGGGGGAATCCAGTAATCTGTTAGGTAGGGAAAGGTCTATAATCACATGGTCTATTGTAAGTTTGATACTTTTAAGAATAGGAGTAGCAGCATCTGATTAACTGAACAGAAACTATAGCAGGAGTGAGATGGATGCCAAGAAGTGAGATAGATGCCAAGGACTGAGATGGATGCCAGTAACATGATAAGCAAGTACAATATGATAATAAGCACAAAATCACAAGATAGTCTGCTTTTTTTCTGTATGCATATGAATATGTTATAGAGCTCTGACTATTCTTAAACAGGTGCAGAAGTTTTCTTTAATATTACAGTATTTTCCTAACAAAGTTTCCTTGTCAAATTATTGTAAATGCTTTTTAATCCTGAGGATTGAAACATCGAAGTGGTTGCAAAGATTTTGACTCAATGACTTTTTTTTTTCAGAATGATCAAGAGTCAGCCTCAGGAGTATAGTTTTATTCCTCGAACATGGATCTTCCCTGCAGAATACACACAGTTTCAGAACTACGTAAAAGAACTGAAGAAGAAACGTAGACAGAAAACTTTCATAGTCAAACCAGCTAATGGTGCAATGGGACATGGGTAAGTTGCCTGCTAACTTCAGTATTCTTACCCATTAAAGGTGGAATCCAATGCTGTTTACATTAATAGAAGCTGTGTATCAGTAAGAAGATTTTATTTCAAGTTTTATGAAAGCTCATGTATTGGGCATAGGCTTAACAAACAGAAACAGCTAAAATATAAAGCTAAATTAAAATGTTATTTTGATGCTGTTTGGAATATAGGATAATTAGAGAATGCATTTTTTGATGAAGCTCAGATAATTCTTAAAAGCAGGATTATTTTTATTGCAAATTTATCTGCTGTGCTTAAACTTACAGGGTGAGATTGTATTTGGTATAAATGGCAGGATTTTGGGGGCTGGGGCCTCCAGGGGTGTCATATGAGAGAAAGTCAGGACCTTCCATGGCTATGAGAGCAGCTCAACCACCCATTGCATACCAGAACTGAATCCAGTCAGAGCAGCACAAACATATTTAAGAGCGGCAACCATAGCTGCAGGTGAAACAGAGGAGATGCTTTTGGGAATGTGGCTGGAGGTGCACTCATGGAAGGTGGTGATGCCTGTGCCAGAGGAGGGATCCCCCTGAAGAGGCTGCGACCTGCAGTTGAGTTGAGACAGTTTTGCCTGTGACAGGGCTGCACAGTAAAAAGAAAATGAGATAAATATTGCAAATTAATTTTCAACTCTATTCCTGGGTTTAGATATTGCTATTTGAGCTTTTACGGCTTTTGATATAATTTTGCTTATACAAAATTATATTAATTATATATTAAAGCTCTCACATATATCAGAATTACTGTAAAAGTAAAGCCCCCAAGCTTTTCCATTTCCTGATTTTTCAGTCCTGTTGATAAGGGTAAAGATAAGCTGAGGGGATAGGTAGCAGCATAATTCAGAGAAATGCCTGGAAAATGCTTCAGTATATTAGGTGTATTCAGCACCAGAACACTGAAATGTACCATAAATAATAGAGGATAAGATTAAGGCAACAAAGCTATGGAAATTTGGGTTAATATTTGTACCTGAAAAACATTAGCTATTACAGTTATTTAAAGTCTGTGTAGTTAGGGACTACCAGTTTATAGTGTGTATATAAATAATTTTTCATTCTGATGTGAGGAAACTGGAATACAGAAATATTGAGCTTAATCTATGCCATCCACACTTGTACTTAGTGTCCTGCTTTGCAAACATCGTCACTAGGTCAGGCTAGCACTGAAAGTTCTTTGCAACCTGTACCTGAGGCAGAAGTTGTGACAAGACTAGAAGCCTGTTTTTAGAGCTGCATGGGGAATAATTGCAGAAGCTGGACACTGGTCATTCTGCCAAACAATTTGTAAGTGCAAAGGGAACCTATTATTACAAATTGTTGAATGAAAGGAAGCAGAAATTTATGTTGAAATGGCTCATTGCCTTTTTTCATCCAGTGAAGACAATAAAAGACAGGAAACCAAAAACCAGGTAAAGGAAGAACTTTTTCTCTACCCTACAAGTCAGATATATATGTCTTTCTGCAGGTAGACTTTAGCCTGACTACCTGGCTGGGTGCCCATGAGAATCCTTTTTGAAGAGTAATGTTAAAGTTCCATGTTTTTAAAATAGCTTTTGTTTTTACCAGGATCTCTTTAATAAGAAATGCAGAAAAGCTACAAGCTCAGGATCACTTGATTGTTCAGGAGTATCTTGACAAGCCATTTCTTATGGAAGGCTACAAGTTTGATTTACGTGTGTATATTCTTGTCACCTCCTGTGATCCATTAAAAGTATTTTTATATCATGATGGACTAGTGAGAATGGGCACAGAAAAGTATCATCCCCCCAGTGACTCAAATTTGGTAAGTTGGAGTTCATTCTAATTTATTACTTGTGCATGTAAAAATTTCTTTACCTGTGTAGTGTTTGGAGGAGGTAAAATAACGGTTACATTGCTTTTATATTTATCTGAGACTCAGTTCGTGGTGGGGTATGGGGATAAGGTTTATCTCCTGTTAGATCATTGTTTAACATTCCTGGAGTCTGGAGCTTCTGCTGAGGATCCTGCAATATTTTAGCCATTGTGTTAGGAACATATGCAATAAGCGGAGGAACAGTGATAAGAAAGACCACTGCATGAAAGTGGTCACTGCAACCCCTGAATGTTAGGGAATCTATTTCTGGTACTGTCTGTCAGTTACCACTTCAGCAGGGAAAGGAGTATGTACTTAGCAACTTTAGGTTGCCTGTAAACTTGCAGAAAGAAATGTTAAGGGACATGCTAAAGTTTTTGAACACTTTAATCCTCTTCTTCAATGTATAGCATCTCCCCTCCTGCTGAGAGGTGTAACTCCTCTCTTCTGGCACAGCCAGACACTCAGGTGTCAAGAAAGAAATAGATCTGAAGCACTGGGAGGCAACAGTAGATTTTGGTTTTATACCTCAATCTGTACTTGGTGCTACTGTATCATTCCTTTTCAATGCCATATACTTTAGAGCTGCTTCAGTGTAATTATGCAGTAGACAACATGAGAGCCTTCTCCCTGCCTGTCACTTAACATTGTGACTGTCTCGTAGAGCACCTTTGAAGAATGCAGGTAAATTTGGATCCTGGTACAAGTGGTCTATTTGGAAGGGTTCCAATATTATATTTGGAATAATTTGCTTTTAATATTATTCTATCATTACTGATCTCAGCATTAGCAGCACTGAAATCTGCTCTGAGTGGATGAACAGAACAGGCAGTTATTTCTGTGTTCTCACAACTGTTCATGTTGCAGTTTGTCTGTTGTATGGAATAACCTGGCTACATCACTAATGACACTGTTCTTCGGATGACATTGTTCCACAGTGACATTGTACCAGATAACTTCAGATTAAAGATTAGTTCAGATGTTGAACAAAACACTTTCATGTTTTGTAGTCTGAAAAGTAATTGTTTTGTCTGAAATTATTTGAATCTCATGGAAAGAAGACAGTTATAACAACTCAAAACCAATAGTTTTCAAAATGATTCTCAAAGCAGTAACTGGAAGCCATGGGAGAAATTAATTACTTATAGTGCTAATGCAATATATTGCTAATTAACCTGCAATTAAATTGATTGGTTTTGTTAGTGTCATTAAAGTGTTTTAAACATGAGTGAGTGCAGTGAGATGACAGCAGAAGGCTTGTGTTATCTATTAACTGTCTTATCAAAAAGGAATTGGAACAGAAGTCTTATGGTCAGCTTAGAATATCAACTACACTCAAGTAAGGGATGACAGATGACAGAGAACTCACTGTGATGAGGACAGTCATCATGGTAGTGTGAGTGGAAAGCTGAATTGATCTGTACAGTAATCTGTATTGTAGGATAATGTAAGCATATAAATACATATATAAATTATGATTCATAAATTTGTTGTGGAAAGGCAGTTATTGTTTTTCCATGCAACTGATAGCACAACTCTATTGTTGGTGACATTTTGCTTCATAAAGGAACTATAGCACTCACTTATGTAATGTATATTTTGAAATTATTTGATGTATGGCCATCAGCCACTCAAAAATGAGCAATTTTGGCAGATATCAACATGGCAGATGAATTTATACGTAAAAGATTTTTTAAAGTACCACAATCATGAGAACATTTCTCATAAATAAGCTACAGCGAAAACTGAAATGTGGGATTGTCTATGAAACAGATGCCAGACTGCTTTTAGCACTTTTAAAGTACCACTTAAAAATACCATCTTTATTGTTTGCTTCTTGGGGAATGTAATAATTCTGTAAGTTATGATAATCTCTTCTCTTTTTTGGGGTAGTTGTTTACATACAGACCTGTAAAAATAGCAGATGTATTATATATACCTAACCAGATGTTGAGCAGTAGATCAGTTGACTACAACTGGCTTAAATACGAGAACAGATTTTGTTATAAGGCTAGAACATTCAGTGGGTGAAATCTCCAAGAATCAGAAACACTAAGTCTGCACATAGTGTATTTGCAAAGATGAACTATGTCATTATTGCTTTAATGTATTTTTCTTTTCATTATTTTGAAAATTGACCATTCTAGAGTTGTGTTTAAGTGTTTGGGGTTTGAGGTTTTTTTTAATGTCTTTTCTCCTTTTTTCAGAGTCAATTGTATATGCATCTGACTAACTACTCCGTCAATAAACATAATGAACACTTTGAACGGGATGAAACAGAAGACAAAGGAAGCAAACGCTCCATAAAATGGTTTACTGAGTTTCTACAAACAAATAACCTTGATGTCTCCAAGTTCTGGGATGATATTTCAGTAAGATAAAACTAATATGCCTTTTCTTTATTGTGTGTATTAGAAAATGAATTGCTTCTGGAATCCAGAGTGATTTTGGAAAGTTAATCCAAATTCTCAGCGAGGCATACCACAAAGAATTATACTGCTGTAAATTATGATTATCTTTTTTTAAAAGACTAAATTCAGGGAGTGATTATAAATTCAATGTTGAACTTTTTCTGAGGGACAAAAGCCCTTTCAAACAATTATTCACATAAGTAATATAAATCAAAGGAATGATCCCATTTAAATTCTTGGAGGTTTCTCTATGAAGTGAATTTTATGTGTGAATATTTACAAAATTGTAGTCAGCATTGCATAGATCTGTGGACTTGAACCTGCACCACTGAAGTCAGTGGTTATGTTACAAGTGTCTTTACATGAGTAGTAGGTTTGAGATTGTTAGAGTCTAGGCACTATCTGTATGTATAATTCTGAGAGTATTTATTGAAAATTATATTGCAAAATGAAATGGGTAAAGATTGAGTATACTATACTATACTTTGTTCCCAATATGCTTTTAGAATTTAAGTTATTACATATCTAAAAGTATGTATGTACTATAAAAACTATAATAAAACTATAATAAAAACTATACTCTAGGGCTATATAAAAAATGTATCTGGTACTCCAGAGGAATAGTTTATTATAGACCATTTATTTGGTATTTGAAGTATTTTTTTTTAGTAGATATTTTAATGAAATTTCTAAGATTAAAGTATGAATTCAATATATACTGGTGTCTTCTCTCCTGATGAATTGTTTTGAAATAAATCCCTACAGGAGTTAGTAGTGAAGACTCTCATAGTTGCAGAGCCACATGTTCTTCATGCTTATCGCATGTGCAGGCCAGGGCAAGCACCCGGAAGTGACAGTGTCTGCTTTGAAGTCCTGGGATTTGATATTCTGCTGGACAGAAAACTAAAACCATGGCTCCTAGAGGTAAACCTCTTTACACAAATGTAAATTTTTAAGAGTAGAGTTAATGAAACCCCCAACTGCATCTGTGTGTGTAAGAAAACTTCCAAAGAAAATCTGTGCATTGCAGGAGATACTGTTGTTGGGTACATAGATGGTGCTTTTTCTGCAGCATCCATATGGAAGCATTGCCTTGCAGTGATTTTTGGAGACTCAGGTAAATGTAATTGTTTTCCTGAAGGAATATGGCATTGCAGATGTTTATGAAGGTTTAATGAGAAATGTGATGTTAATCCAGTTGTTATTGTAGCTGAAGGACCTTGTTTATAGCAATCGGGTGCTACATAGATTTCCTTCACGAGTATGGATTTGCAGTATGGCTCTGGGAACTTTTGTGACTGTATGGTCTTAATTTTCTTTTTTTTTGGGCATATATGTTCTTTTCCTTTCCTGTGGCTTTTAAAAGCACCCACATAAATCATAAACAGAGGAAACTAATTCTGTATACATGAAATGCTGTTAAACAATTGTCATGAATGTACTAGCAGAAATGTTTCTTCTGTAATATGTTAGTGGTACAGTTAAGCTGAAATGGTGCTCACATACATTTTCAACCAGGAATGTTTGTGGTTTGTCTATTGTGTCTTTTTAATTACAGTATTAATAACATATAGATGAACTTTTTTCAGATTGTCATATCATGATGTTAACTGGTTGGGAGGTTGTACAACTGGAGGAAAAATGAAAAATGTATTAAAAATCTGTCTATTGACAATAAATTGTGAATATCATTTGGCTACTGATGAGCAAAATGTACACAATTAACTTACTGAATTATAACCTTGTTCTCAGGCCATTAATGCCCTCAATAATTGCTTTGTCATGCTTCTATCACTGGTTCAGTATAATTCTAATTAGAAAGATTAAATTCCTTCACCATTGCCATGCATAGGCATATTTGGCGGCTTTGATAAGCTAGCCAAAAGCAGCACATGACATGATCTTAGTCTTCATTACTCTGACATCTTCTGTTTCTGTCAAGCGAAGCCTACTGTCCCTTTTATTTAGCTCTACACTTCCAGAGTATCATCTGTAGCTTGCCTATAGCTTGTATATAAGTGTATGTAGTTGTTTAAGTACAGACTGAAATTAGTCTGTGAATGCATTTCATCCCGTCTTGTAGCAAATAGTGGCAGACCTCTTCTATGAAAGATGGTGAGTCAACCTGTGTAGTGAATTTGCTCCGAAGGATAGCCCTCTATCTGCTTGGATGTTTACAAGCAGCATGGAGATTTTAGGAGGTTTGACTCACCATTTATGATAATGGGTCTCAGAAGAGAATCATACTGTCCCAGTTCTTTGTTTAAGAGGGAGGGATCCCATAAAGTAGTAAATGCTCCTCTGGTATCTTGGGTTGCTGTAGAATACTTCAGGACTTGAAGTCGTGTACCTGGTTATTATTTTTTTAAATGCAGAAATCTAATTATTTCCTTTTCTGCTTTTGGTGATCCAGGAATTTGGTGATCCAGCTTATTTTGCTAGACATTAAATTAAACAGAAACTTCAAACTTTGAAGCTTAGTAATTCAGTTTCTGTACTCATCCACTCTTTTTTACTGTGCTTGTTTGTGTGTTTTGCAGTACTCTGACAGCAAACATACAGTATATATGTGTATGCACACTGTATGCATACTATATGTAGTCTAGTAAAGATCAAACATACAGTGTATATATATACGCACACACGTGTACTCTGTGTACACATGTATATGTATATCTGTCTATAATAGTGGTGTGGGTTTTTTGCTTGTTTGTTTTTCTTAATCCTGTTCTGGCTTCTTCCCCATCTTTCCACACTTATCTCTTTTCACCATTTCCCTCTTGCCAAAACCCCCTTAGGAGAGTGAATCATTCATTCTAATAGTGGTGACAAGTACTAATGACAAGGTCCTGAGTATTCCTGGTGTTACGGGAAAATTGCCAGAATAGGATTAGGATGGTAAATCTAGTTTCATTTTTCCATACCTCATGTAGCTTTTCTTTTATAAAGATATCTTAATAAACTGTTACGAGAAATGCAACATTTATAATGACTCTGCTTTCCTGAGGTGACTTTTGTTTATTTTGCCTTGATGCAGTGTAGATCTGTTCCTTGATGCTGCTGAACTTCCGGAACCTTCTACAGAAGTGAGGGCTGTGGGAAATGCGTGATTGCCATCTTGTGGCACCACATGTTTCTGGCAAGCATTTGTACAGTCCCAGCAGTCTCCATCCTTTCTGAGTAGCAACAATTACCTAGATCTCCCTTTGGTTCCCAGAAAATCCAGGTTTACTCTTTCTGACCAAAATTTACAAGTTAGGTTATTTTATGTAAATAAGAAAATCATACAGTTAAAATTATTGGATGGACTTAAGCCTTGTTCAACTTCATTTTATACAGTTGTGATCACTGGAGGAAAAGATGATCTTTTTATAACTGCTTCAAGTGCAGGGTACCCAAGTTCTGTTGTGATTTATGTAGGTGAGAGAAACCTTATATAGAGATCCATAAACTATTATTTAGTGTAAATGAACTAGGAAAATCTATTAAAAACTTCATCAGTCCACTTAAAATTACTTTGGACATCTTAGGCCAATGTATCCAATTATTGCTAATTCCTATTAATAAAGTAGTTAAAACTCACATACACAAGCTTTCTGTTATCTGCTCCTTTCTCATGTATAACGTTTACCTTGCCCTGTGCCTTGGAGATCCAAAGGTTTCAAGGGCAGGAGAGGTCTACTTCTGAAAAAAATGATGGGTAGGTGGTTATAGCAAGTTCTCAGTGTCTTGTGTTCTTCCTGGTGAAGAGCACACTCTTAATGGTGAAGGTTTTTTCCTTTTTGCTCTTAGCTTCACTTAGGGTTATTTTTATTCATTTGCTGCCACCATACACTTACTGTTCATTCACTGGCCAGCAATTTCAAATTGCTTCAAGTTTTACTCTAATTGGCTTGTTTTACATTTCCTCCGTTCTGCTTTGTGTTCTCTTTGTTATCCCTAGACCCAATGTTAGTTCACAAGGTTGCATTTCTTTAGTGAACACTACTTGGCTGCTGTGACTGGTGTATATGTATATCTCAGAGTCCCTGGATTTTCAAGGCCTTTGCTGTCATTATTTGCTTGTACTTTTGGGGCTCCTCATGCAATCCTGTTTTTGTCAGCTGTATTCAAGATGTGCACTCCTGCTGAAATTGCTAATTTTATATTAACGCGACCTAGTCATGTGTATGTCCAGGTTCTTGGGTCACTGAACATTAAATAATTGTTTCTCAGCCAACAGATGCTTATACAGTGCTTTGGTAACCAGATATTATGAATACCTGTTGTGACAGTATCACTGGTATATTGTTGAGATTACTACAGTACTGTTCTACAGATTAGTCAGCAACCTTATATCTTGTCTGGAAACAAGGGATAGCCACATGAAAAATAAAGGATGGTACTTTCTCTTAAGGGATATTTTAAGGGAAAAGCAATTTTCTTAACATAAAGTTTTTGCCCAAGACTTCTAAGATTCTCACCCATGATCACATTTAACAAAACAACGCTTTGTTCTAGTCAGTATTTAGCCCCTTACATGTTGTCCTGGGTTCAGCACTAGCAGTCATTTTTCTCCTTCTTGGTAGCTGGTGCAGTGCAGTGTTTTGACTTTCGGCCTGGGAACAGAGCTGATAACAAGGATGTTTTGGTCTGGCCAAGGACTTTGTGAGCCTCATGCTCTGCCAGGGAGGAGGGGAAGCCAGGAGGAAGCAGAGACAGGACACCTGACCCAAACTGACCAAAGAGGTATTCCATACCACAGCACATCATGGCCAGGATGTAACTGGGAGTGAGCCGGAAGGGCTAGAGGACTGCAGGGTTGGAGGAGGTATCGGTCGGTGCTTGGTCGGGCTGGGGGGGTGAGTTATTGGTCAGCTGGTGCTGAGGTGTTGTATTCTCTTCCCTTGTTATTTCCTTTATCATTGTTATTATTGGTGGTAGCAGCAGTGATTTGTGTTATACCTTAGTTACTGAACTGTTCTTATCTCAATCCGTGGGAGTTGCATTCTTTTCGATTCTCCTCTCCATCCCTCCAGGAGTAGGGGGAGGGAAAGAAGGGGGGGAATGAGTGAACGAGTTACCTGGCTGGGTTTAAACCACGACACGTGTAGTTACATGTAGATGTCAAACAGCTGAATATATAGGGTGATGGTATTTGCATTTCTTGTATTTCTGCTCTAAGTAGTACATTTCAGATGTATCTCTTCGCATTTCGTTGGCACTTGAATTGTTCTTGTGATGCTATTTTTCATAAAGTTTACATAAGTTACATAAATGTAATCTTATTTGTTTGAGATCAAGGTCGGCATTTCAATCAGTAATGTGCCTGGTGGAAAATGACCAAACTTCAGCAAAATAAACTGGATTCACTCAGACCTTGTCTCTCTCAGTGCTGAGCTGACTCAGCATTCACTTACAGTGGTGTTGGGTAATTGAACCTGCACGTTGATGGATTTTTTTCAAATGTTCATTGATTTTACTAACATTTCCTTAAAACCTTTTTTTGCAGCTTTTTGAAAGTTTGAAAGGGAGCAGTTACTTTTCTTTGTAGATTTGCAACATGAGCAGCTGTTTTGCTTGTATTCTTCAGGAAAACCATATCTGTTTCACAAAGCACTTCTACAACAGTCAGTTGTTTTAGTTTGAACTGCCATGGAAAACCAGCATTCTGCTGAAGCCAACAAAAAGGTGGTTAGCACTGCACAATTTGTGAAGGTTAGAAATGAGCGATTAGGATGGGCTTCATGATTGTCTCTAATCAAAGATCTGCTCAATGATAGGCACTAACAACATTCTGTGTAACAGGATTTTTTATGGCTTAAAAATTTCTTTTGCCTTTCAAATTCTATTGTTAGAAATCTCAATCATTTTAATAAAGAATGAGATCCTTCCCAAAACATTCATGCTGTCCTACGGATTGAACAGAGGTTAAATTCCTATTACTGAAAGGGTATCACTTTTTATTCAATTGATTTTAGGTTTAAAGTAATTCATGTGATCTCCCTTTATATTTGAAATGTCCTTTCAATAGGTATGCGTGATAGGTATTGAAAAATTTCTTTTTCTACTCCATGCTAATAGGCTGCAGCATGGCCGGTGAGAATATGATCTTTGACTAGTTTGGTAAAGAAGTGAAATGCCAGCCTGAAGTTTGTCCCATGTCCTGGTGAAGATGGAAATGGTGTATCTTACACATTTATGGAGTGTAATATTTGTAAAATCAGAATCATTTGCAGATTTAACTGTTGATGGGTGCCCTCACAGGATGTATTTCAACTTAACACTTATTAATTTAAGCATTACAGATATGTGGTCCTCTACTTAGAAGTATGTAATCCTGAAATACACTGAGTTACCCAACTGCTGTGCTTACAAGCAGTCTGATTAATTGTGTGTGAAAACTGTAATTTTCAGTGAAATTTTAATTATGAAACAGAAGTTGAAGATTTCAGTTGGAGGAAGTAAAAATTTATGTGAACAATTGAGTTTTATATTTATTGGAAAGCCGTAGACAGTAAAGAAGCTAAAGTAAGGAGATAAAACTGTGATATTGTAAACATAATAGATGTAAGAAACATTATATCCAGGAGTCCGTATGGAGGAATATTGTATTTATTTATCAAGCAGTTCTTCTGTGTGTTGCTGTACGCAACAGATTAGAAAATTTGACGTTTTTAAGATAAATTATCCAAAGCAACCTATACATATACACATAGTTAATATAGAACTTAAATTCACACCTGCTTTTTATATATTAACTTTCTGATGTACCCAGTTGCTCAGATTTATTGGTACTGGACTTGTGTCTACTGCTACCTGAAACATACTGCCCCAAGCCAAGTTTGCAATGGTTGGCCAGAACTGGATCACTGTTTTTACTGCGCCTCTGCTTACTCCTCAGGATTGAGGGCACAGTAGTATTGGGATTTCAAACATTAGTCATGAATGGAGTGTCAGAAAATTGAGGCTGCAGGTGATACAGCAATGCTCCAGCTTTAACTATGAATGTCATAGCTTTTCAGCCTCTTAAATGACTGCATTAAAGTGACAAAAACCTTAGTGTCAAGTGATTGTGTTATGTCTCATAATAGCATTTTGCTTCATAATAGCAATTCAAATGCCTTCTTATATGTTTCCTAACCCCACTTTAATTTTCTGCTTAATAGACACAGTCAGTACAGTTTCATTTGTTCAGAAGTGCCAGATGTAGGTTTTTGGCAAAATTTACCCTGTAGGAAAGAAACTGTTATTTAAATTATTTTACACTTTTCATAGTGTTAATTCTCACTGGTGCTCATGTAAGTAACACGTATTTCTAAGATATTTAGTAATGCAGAATTTATGCCCAATGTTGTAGTTCAGATTGTTGTAAATCTAAGAAATACCTAAACCAAATATAGGTACAATAGCGTGCACTTTTTTATGCTCTGAGGTTTATGCATCACTGCTTTGTGAGCATGTGTCTATGCATATCTAGGAATTCAATATTAGACCAACACAGTGTTTTACATATTCCAGGTAAGTCCCTGTATCTAACTGCAGTCTCACTGGTTTTAAGGATTCAGTGTACATAAAAAATTAGAAATTCATTTGTTGGAAGTTTAATAAAAATCTTTCTATCTGTTCATTTGTTTTTAATGCATGCAAAAACATTTCAAAGGATATTTTCAGTTGGAACATGTTAATATAAAGAAGTTTAATACATGGTACAGAATATGATTTTGTTCAACATCTATTATTTCTCCTGAATATGGAGTCTGGGCTTGATTTTCATGTCTCTTTTCAGTCTAGTGAGCTTTTTGTGTACTTCAGTATTTGTTGGACTGAAGCATAAGGCTTCATACTGGATCTTCACGCATATGTTTTTAAAACTTCATAAATCCTTCCTGGATTAGACAATATAATCTCAGAATCAGAATATTTCCAGTTTATTTCAGTTATCAGCTGGATTTAATCAATGCAGTTGTTTTGTTTAAATTTCATGTTGATAATGAGATGCAGTGTGTCTGTGGTCTTGCCAGCTAGCAGTATTCTCTAATGAAATGCTGGAGAACTGGGTTTTAATCCTTGTGCTCGTTTCTGTTACTGCTTACATGCTGGCTTAGCTGAAAGTGGAACATTCACATGCTTTTTGAAAATGGATGTCAATAAATATTTGTACTGTCACAGTACAGGAAAAAAAAATAGTCCTTGTGATGTGACAGATGAGCAGATCAGTCTGAGGAGACTGGTCAATTAAATATTTGGATGAATCTTCTAAAAAAGAATATGTATTCACCTTTTCTCTATTTCTGCTGAATTTTCATGATTTTTTGTTCAACATCAACTCTCATTGCTCATTTTGCCAGCCTGTCTGCAAAACCAGTAAACAAGCTGATTCTCAAAGCCAAAGGTACCTTGGATTTCACCATAAGTGATGGGGCAGTTAGGACTCAGCAATAGGACATTTGGTGACTCACCAGCCAAAATAGTTCTGCCCCACAGCTATCAAGGCTCTAAGATACTCTAATGGATCTAAAGTGTTAAAATGCAATTTTAATGAACTGCTTTTTTTATTTTTCTTTTTAATTGTCCTCTGCTTTGAAGACTTTAACTGTATCCCACTTCTCATTTGCATAGGGCGCAAGGTACTAGTTTTCTCTTCTGAAGCTCTTTAGTGTCTGTCCCTTCTGTAACCAGTACTGCTTGCTCATTCACTATCAAGGCAAGATTCTTGCTTCTCATTAGCACCCATTCCTCATGTATGCACATTTTTACCTGCCTGGAAGGTGTTCTTAGCAATGTTGATGGAGCTACTTCATTATCCCTCCTCACAGCTTTCTGAAAAATAAAGTTCTTAAGCAGGCGCTTCAAAGCTTAGCAGTGGTTGTATGGTGGTTGGTCAGGACTCTAGCTGTTGAGCGTGTGATTTAGTCTTACAGATTCTCAGTTGCATTTCCCTTGTTCCTTTATAGTTATGGTCACATTTTAAATCTCTTTTACTTGGCTTATAAGCCTTTTGTTACTGAGACTGTTATTATTTTCCGTGTTCACACTATGTACTGATTTAGTAACTTAGATCTCTAGGTGTCCCTTCAGAATGTATCTGAAGAGTTATTTAAATGTACTTCATGTATATAATGTATATAAATATCCTTATATAGTTGTTACTTTTTAGAGAAGTATTCAAAGTTGCTTTCAGAATAGGGACTAGGAAAGTTTAACTCTTCCTGTGCTGGACTACCTAGCATGGCACATAGCCTGTTACTGTGTTTAACAGTAGTTCGCATGGTAAATTTTCTGCTTGGAGCAAGCAGGAATAGATTAGACTGAGTGCCAGTACTTGAACGGTATTCTTTGTAAGAGTCTGGATAACTTGGTGTCTGAAAGGTACGTCTCCTGGCTCCCAATGCCCGTGATACTCGATGCTCTTATTTTTTAATAAAAACAGAAATGGAAATGAGCTTCTCAACATGTATTCTCTAAATCTCTGCTGTATTTGAAAGAATGGTGTCTCCAAAGCCTGTTAAAATAGATGTGTCCCCAGTGAACCTGAATATTCCTGAGTCTTCTGTATCTTCTTGTTTTTTTTTTTTTTCCAGATTAATCGTGCCCCAAGCTTTGGAACTGATCAAAAAATAGACTATGATGTAAAGAAGGGTGTTCTGCTAAATGCATTAAAGCTTCTCAACATACGGTAAACTTGTCCTCTTCAGTCTGGCTCGGTCTTTTGCTTTGATTTGGTATTTTTTCCTTTTGTTTGTTTGCTTGTCTGAAATTTGAACTGGGCTAGGAGAAAATTAAGACCTTTTCTCCCACGTTGGTATTTTCAAAATAGGGATGTTTCCTGTGCTGGCAGTTTTGCTGTTGAAATTAACCCAGACTTGATTTTTCTTCTTGGTCATGTGCTTGCAAAAAATAAATGGTAACAGTAATTTTCATACTTATTAAAAATTGATTTTTCAAACAGGTCTTAAAGTGGGGATAGGAGTGCAGTCATGGGCATGTGGTCACACAAGAAATATGCTGGCAGTAGTTTCACATACAGTCAGCAGCCCTACCCCCTACCCCACAGGAAAACTTTGTAGTTGGGATATGTTGGAAAAAAACTACACCTCAGGAAAATAGATAGAATCATGTTTGTACAGTAAATTACAGTACAGAGTCATCAAAGAACACCTTAAAGTGTGAAAATATTGTAGCCATAAAAGTTAGTATTGAAAACAAATTCTTAATGATAGTTTCAATTTTAATTTTATGGCATGAAGTTCAAATGGCTGACTGGAAAATACAGATGATATATCTGAGATGAAAGTGCATTTCATTGCAGCACCATTGGGTTGACAGAATAACATCTGTGTTTCAGGACAAGTGATAAAAGGAAAAATTTAGCTCAACAGAAGGCTGAGTCTCAAAAAAGACTGTATGGTCAAGGTTCCATGAAAAAACTGTCACCAGGTTCTTCAGACTGGGAGAAGCAGCGTCACACACTAGAAAGGAGAAAAGAAGAACTGGTAGGAAGGCAAAAGATGTGTTGTTTTTTGCTGGTGGCTTAAGTGCTCTTTGTTTTAATTGTCTTATTTTCCTGATTTGTAGAAGGAAAGACTTGCACAAGTACGTAAACAGATTTCCAAAGAGGAGCATGAAAATAGGCACATGGGGAACTACAGGTAATTATTTTTGGCTGTGTTAGTAGGAAGTATTTGAGTATTTGAGGCATTCTTTAGGAATAACATAAACAAGTATATGTGGTAGATAATTTTTGCATTTTTATGTGTAGGCATTTATAGAAAATATATATGTGTATACCAGGTTATCTATGAGCTTGCCAAAAGATCAGAAAATATATTGGTGCTTCCACCATTTTTGATAGAATGGCATTTGACAGATACTATATTCATATTTTTGCACTTTGATTTTGTATCTTAATAAGCTTAGACATAAGTATCTTCAAATTCCTTGGTAAAATATGCTCAGAAGGAAGCTATTATAACTTGTTGGTTATAATAGGCATTGGCCTGAAAACAAGAATTTTGTGTTAGGTGCTCTTGTTGTTATTCTTTATATTTGCTTCAATGAGAAGTGAAAGCAAGGCCTATGATTATTTGGTGAAAGGGAGCGGAGTACACCTAGGAAGAGATGATGGGAGTATTTGCCCACTCTTTTTAACATTAATCCAGGACATGGGATGTCTGACTTCACATCTTTTATTCTGTAGTTAGAAAGTCTTTACTGCTATTCTTCATCACTGCTTTTTGGAACAAATATTCTATAACTCCCAGTAAAACTCTCATTTAAACAAATAATTTTTTCTGTGAAAATTTCATTTTTGATGAATTAAGGTTTTGCTTACAAAATGTCTTTCTTTGTAGCATTCCCAGTTTTAATTACACCCTTTCTTGATGGTTGTGTGGAGCTAAACTAGCATATAAAAAAGAGCCCCACAGTGAAGCAGTTATTTTCATGCTGCTTTTACTGCAAGAGAGAGAAACATGATGTTTTAATACATTTTGCTTTTTCAATAACTTTAAAGTCTAACTTTCAACTGATCACATCTTAGGTTTCTTATTCAGTTCTTGACTGAAAACGAGCCAAGTGTTCTCTTTATTTAGCTTTTTGGTTACTGTAAATCAATAAAAATACAAAAACGTTTTGTTTTCCTTAGGAAAAAGAGAAGGGTCATTTAAAGAGGAATATGCACATGTAAAAGGGCAGAACAGCTTTGGATTTTCTTATTACCCCAGGACTGCTGCTGGAATCGGTGGGCTACCTGTGCTTGCAGGCTGATACTTGACTAAGCCAGTTGCTGAACTGACATCCATAGATTAAATAAAAGCCTGTGGAGGCTGATGGATGTTTTCCTGGATTTTTATTCTTTCCAGAATATTGTAAAAAGTTTACAAAAGGCTACAAAATCATAAAAGTCACATAATGTCACTCAATACATAAAGGGTACCTATGCTTTGCACAGTGCAGGCAGAATTAAGTTATGGATTCCTTTACAATACATTAGAAATTAGCCTTCCACCTTTGTAATTTTTGGCTGTGTTTCAGGCATTCATGACCAATGGATTGGAGTGGTTTTCTTCAAAGCCATTGTTGCTTGATAAGCATGAATAAATCACCAAGTCTTGCTTCTCATATTGTCATAATCTCCTTACCTGTGAATTTAGAGTAATAGCATAGCTGATATAATGGAAAATCAGAGTTACCCTGTACATCTGTGTACCAGAAAAATTGTTTTTCTTTAGTACCTGTTTCTTCCTGTTCATTATTTTGGAGGATTTATGATTCAAGTGCAGCACATACTCAATCTTTATTTTACATCATGCCCATTAATTCAAAGTAATTGTTCAGATTTTCACTGTTTTGTGTCCTTTTACAGCCAATCCACATTATTTTGTGGCTTTGAATTTTACATGCAATATTTTGTTAATATTTCATGAATCATTCACACCTGCATGCATCATTCACACCCACTAAAATTTCAGAGCTCTGCAAAACTGAGTTTTGGTATCTCTCTGGAATGACCTCCATGGTATTTTTTTTTTTGACTGGCTAATTGCTGGTTTAAATATGACTGTGTTCACTGAGTTAAAATTAGATTTAGAGAGCAATGTTCAGAGTATATGTTTCATGATGTGATATTATATAATTATCACAGATGGGATGCGAATGCATTATAGAAGAGACTGAATTCACTGCATTACTTTTTTTCCTAGTGTGATAGATAGCTCAGCTTCTATCTTAAACTCAGTTTTTCTCCCCTATTTTAGGCGAATTTACCCTCCTGATGACAAGACATTACTTGAAAAGTATGAGAGTTTATTAGCCACTGCTTTCCAGACATTTCTTGCTGGGAGAGCAGCTTCTCTTCAACGGGAAATGAATAACCCTTTAAAAAGAATGAAGGTACTACAGCACAAAAAGTATTTGCTCTAGGAGTTATTTATCTTGTGATTTTGTGACCTTGTGGATTAGTTTCATGATAATCATGTGTGATGGATAATAAATAGTATTTGATAATGTTTCCATCATTTTATTATTATTCTTTGTGCAGCTTGTGGGGCCAGATCCTTGAATCTGGATGAACTGCAGTGGACCCAGGTTGGAGACAGGCTAGATGGCTTTAAGCTACTTTACCATTTCCTCAGCCTTACCCCTGGCCAAACCAGAGGTTGGCAGAAACTGCTTTTGAGCTGGTAATTGCCTCCTTCTTCCTCCAGTAATGTCCCCAGGCTATTCATCCAGCTGTATGGACTGGATCGAGAGATAGCATAAAACCAGCTCCACTAGTTTAAGACATCCAAAACCTCTGTGCGATAGCATAGGAAAATAACTTTTTAGAATAACAAAATAGTGTGATTTAATTTGAAATCTGAGAAATAATTTCCCATCTTTGTAGTTGGCATCACCAGCAGGTTTACAGGAATCTTTGTTCAACCATTCCTTCAGACTTTTATCATTAATAGATGTAGAGACTTGATTTTAACTTTCGTGTTAATTGTAAGCAGAGATGCATGCATCATAAGAAATACTTTTATATCCTCCTGTGGAGGGATGCGTAGTCTTCTTTCAGGAATTAGTAATCAAAGTAATTTCAAATTCCTACCACCTGGTGCTTGAATTTTGACAGGATAGGATATGTCCTACTTTGAATTAATTGTGTTGAAATTCCTGTTTCTAGGAGGAGGACATTTTGGATCTTCTGGAGCAGTGTGAAATAGATGATGAAAAGCTAATGGAAAAATGCACCAGGCAGCGAGGACCTAAGGTAACTGATTTTTAGATACCAATTTTTTTCATTTCACTCTGTAGAGAGGTAGTCTTACAATTTGAAGTGGGGAATATAATTAGCTGACCCTGGTGGAAGTTTTCTTCCTCAGACTGCCATTAGCCTTTTTTTTTTTTTTTAAAGTATGATGAGAAACATAACTACCATTTGTCCAACTAAATAACATTAAAATTTTAACTGGACATGAGTTCCTTCTTTTCTTGTCTAAATAATTTTGAGGAATTATGGTGCATGGCAACAATTGTTGTACAAGAGATTGCTTGATTTGAGTGTATGAAATACTTTCTATATCCATAGCCTATCCCGAAAGAATGCTTTCATCTCTAAACAATTAGTGCCAAAATTAGGAATTTTGAGATCATGGGCTAACATGCATTATGGAACCTCTAAGGATTGATTATGATTATTACGTATTTGTAGCTGGCTTACTTGCTAAAATTCTTTCATGGTATATCTTGGAGCCAGTTTTGCATCCAAAATCTGCTTTTAAAGTGAATGTATATTATTTTTAGCTTAATGCTTTCTGGTTGTGTGCATAGTTCATGCAAGTCTTTGCCTTAAGTACACTGCATATCTCTCTAACCCAGTAAAGATAAATAGTTTGGGCTTGGCTAAAATGTTTCTTATACGTTTGCAAACGTTTTAGGTCAAGTCTGCTTAGAAGAGCCTACATTTATGTTCCTAAGTACTGATGGATTTGTTTATAGATGTGTGTCATTTTTTTTTGCAACATTTTATGTTTCTGATGACATGGTGTACAAATCTGGGAATTTCTGTGCAAAATGAATGTAGACAATTGTCCTGAGCTTGCAGGGGTACTTTAGGTATATGCAAGAATCCAAAGAGCTAAGTCTTGTTGCAGGCATGCATACTGGAAAGAGGATCTGCGTAACCAGTCTGGTATTAAGACAGATTTGCAGGAACCTCATTACAAATATGGGGATTTTTGTGAGCTAGTGTTTTAACAGTGGTAGATTCATTTAAAGAAGAGAGGGAAAAAGAAGTCCACCCAGCAACAAACTCAATCTACATTCTTCAGGGATTCTTTTCCTTGCCATATGCACACTTCATGCAGGATCTCTATTACTGCATGTTTTTCAGGGTCCTGGTGCACTTCTCAATCATTTAAACCATGCCTACACTGAAGCCATGTGACTTGAGACTTCCCAGGTTGCATAATATCCAATGCACTCCCTTTGAAATATAGATGACCATTGCGGATGGTCCTTGTATTTTGACCAAAAGAGCATCACCTTTTTCCTGTAAGGGGCAAGGTGCATATGGCTAATAATACGCATTTAATTGGCCACCTTTTTGTGAAGGATCTGCTATGAGATATGTAGTATCTAAACATATATCTGTATAGAAATCTGGTGAGTGAGGTAGGCAGTAGAATTTACTTTTGCCCAGTCACCTATCAGGTAAGAGAATAATCCAACTGTAAAACTCACCTTCTTGTAGTCATAAAATCCCACAAATAAAGATCCATTAGCATAGCAAAGAAGTAACATATGCAAGATCTAATTGACAAAACAAACCTGAGGAACAGTACTTTTGATGTCATGTTACCCAATATGAAAGATTCTTTTGACAGGTCATGGAGTTCTCTCCTCCATTAAAAGTCACTGGCTGGCCTGCTGACAGAAGCTACTGGCAGATGCTCTGCCTTGGGCACACTCTCTTCCTTGGAAAAAAGATCAGTCAGGACTCAGAAAACTATACAGAACAGCTGGAATAGTCAGGAGAGAAAAGCATTTTCCTTTCCATCCCCCTCCATACATAGAAACATATATATACACACATAGGCATTTATACATACGTACATAAGTGTATCTCTATATGAGGGGTACAGGCATAAGCTTTGCATGTAATAACTATTCCATATTTGCTAGGAATTTCAACCTTATTTTTATTTGAATGTAATTAGGAGCTCAGAGTAGGAAAAAAGATAAACATTTCACAGAATGAAGGCGTTTTTGATTGCTATTAAAATATTACTAAATTCTACTTAGAATGACAAATGCCTTCTGAAAATGTCTGGTTTGTTTCTAGCCTCTAGAGGGCACCTTACACTTACACTCTGCAAGGTTTAGTCATGTTTATTTCATTGCACCTGTTTGTGCAGGAAAAAGAACTAAGGAAATAAAATAACATATTTTAGAGGAAATGAGCAATTACTCTTATTTTTATTATTCTGGTATAAAATGAGATGAGTTTAATCAAAGAAAAATCAGGTTAGCATCAGGGGAAAATCAAGATGATTAGAATTGCCACACAATCGAGTATCTCTTATTTTAAGAGGACAGTTTAAACCCAGATCTAGCTACTATTTATCATTATTGCTTTTTGTAATTTCTTTGACCTTTCTTTTTATTCTTCTTTGTTAATTGATGTGAAGTCTTGGCCAGGATGTTCTTAGTGTTTCGTGTAGAATGTGCGAGGAACATGTGTATGACAAGTGAGAGTGAGATCTACTTTAAAGCCTCTGTGAGTTTTCATTGAAAATGTTTATTATACCTTGAATAAATCATCAGGAATGCTTAATCAATATATCTCTGTGATACGCAGCATATCGGGATTAGGACTGATAGGGTTAGGATTTCTGAGAAAGCAGTAGGTGTTGAGGCACCTTAATTTCTCCTTTTGGCAAGTAGATACCAACATATTCCCTGTGTTCCTGAACAATTGCCAGGGCTCTTCTCAATGGAATATTCTTCTTCAGCTCTTTCTTATCTGGTCTAGCAGCTTGGACTTGCATAAACATAGTGTTGATTTTAAGTTAATGGCAGAAATCTCTTTCCTTCGTTGGCTGGAGCAGAAGTTTAGGTAGAATATGTTCACTTATAGAGTGTATCTTGCAGGATATCTTGGGGCTTTTTTCTGTTGCCCTTCACAATAAATCTTGGTGCATTATATTATGCTAAGATAATAGGGCGATTTAAATTCACCCTGAGGGTTCTTCTGTTTCACTCTGACCCAAAATATGTTCAGAAATTATAGTTTTTTTTAAATCTGAGTTTTAATTGGAGTCCGTTTGATGACTATGAAGATGAGGCCATACCATAGGTTACTGTGACTGAGAGAAAATTACTGGAAAGAAAATGTGTACAGAAAAAAAGTGACCACATAAGTCTTCTTAGGATAGTAAATATAATGGAGGATATGGCATTTTTTTTTTTTGTCTGCCTGATGGTAGGTGGAAAAAGAAATATTTTCATTTGTAGTTTGTGTTCTTCCATCAGTTTCTCTGTCTCCTATGTTTTGATTTTTGTGTCAGTATTGGTAATAGCACAAGATTAATTACCCAGTGACACTGAATCCCATGTGCGTATGGGACACCAAACCCACCTAGTGTAGCCTGCTATATTCTTACAGTTTCTCCTTTCTGCAGGATGTGGATTAATCACTTTCTCTTTCAGACGTATGCCTGCCAGAGTTCCCCGATGTATTTCTTTACTTCACATTGATCACTGCTAAGCTATAGCTTCAGTTATTGCAAATATCAGTGAGGGATTGAAACTGATTGTAAATGTATTCTGTATCGCTTGATTTATGATTCAGTATGTCTGGTAGTGTGATACTTGAAATAGAACATTTCTTTTTCCTTTACTATGTTATGCTGCTGTTCATGTAAGAAAGATAAGGATTCCTGTGTAGTGAATATTTAAGAGCTTTCTCTAAAATTAAGGACAAACTTCCCAACTAATTTTAAATATGTACAAATGAACCTGCCTGAATGAGAGATCTAGTGTGATACTAAGGCATTCTTTTGGGATTCTGAAAAAAAATTATTTCTTGGGTGTTTTTCTTTCTTTTTCTATTTTTTTTTCTTTAGCCCCTGTATTCAATGCCAGAAAGTGCACAGCCCTTAAGGAAACTTAAGTACTACAATAGTGATAGTACTTGCGATAGCAGTAGCAGTATTTCAGAATCGGCAGAAGAAACTGAAAAGGAAGATCAAAAGGAAGATCACAATGAGAAAAAAGAGAAAAAGGTTTCATATGATCTTGAAGAAAATAAATGCAAATCTTTGGAACGATCAGGTGAGTTAAATGATCACTTTTCCAAGTAAGCCTGGCATTTACAATGATTTATATGAAATGCTTCAGAATTGTAGAATGTATCAATATTTGTAACCAGTTTAACACTGCTTTCCTTGTTTTGTCATCTCTAAAATATTTTCTAAATGAATGAAAAAAAAATAAAAATAAAAAAAAATAAAAATAAAACCCAGACAAAATAAATATTCTTTTGCCAGGAATGCTAAAGATGCCAGGAATGCTAAAGAGAGAAAGATACAGCTGGGCTGCACTTGGAAATGGTGTGAATGATTTTTTTTTTTTTTTCTTTTCTCTGTGAAAGATAGTCTTATTAAGCTTGAATTCACTGGAATATAGAAAGGATAAAGAAATTTATCTGGAGACATATAGAAAGTAATTTATTCCAGATGAGATCCCTGCAGGTTTTTTTTTGTAATTGTTTTCTTGCTGCAAAGCATTAGTGTGAGCATGTTCTGTTGAACATGGTAGATACAGCATGTTATCTTTTTGTTTTAGCATTGTATTGTCTCAAAGAATCATGTTATTACACATATATAATGCTGCTTTTAAAATTTTATTTTTCATAGCAGCATCCTTTATTTAGCAGAAGACAATAGCTCTGCAGGAGCTGGATCTGCAAATACGGGGTTCATCAATCAAATTTTATCTCCTGCTTCCGTACTCTTACAGTCAGGAAGCCACACACAGTAGCCATATACTTCTTGACCTATAGAGCATCTGATAGGTGTTATGGAGGATTGGAGTCTACCTGATTAAAGCTGACTATGAGGAAGAAATAAATGATCTTATAGAGTATGTAAAGAATATATTATTAGGGAATCTGACACCACTGACTGTTACAGATATAGTTAGTTAACATACAGTATAGTACCACATATGTGCACATCTGTTGGTCATACATGCTGATAGTTACAAAGAGTGAAAAATGGGTGTTAAGAGAGTAAGAAATAATTACATCATTCATTTAATTTGTCTGCAGGTAGAACAAACTGGAAACCTTCAATTAAAAATACAAAATCTCCATCAAATTCATCCACCACATCATCCGCAGGTCCAATAAGACGTTCTGTAAGTTGCCCTCGTTCAATATCGATATTGACTATGCAGTCACAGGCAGCTGAGCAACGTCCCTTTTCAGCCAAAACATCTCTGCAAATGCAGCGTGCATCTTCAGTGAATAGGTCTCATTCCTTAAGTCGTAGCCCTACTTCAGCCAGGGTCTCTCAGACATCCAGCGTGGGAACTATGAACTCCTCAGGGGTGAGTTAACAGCAGTTCCATTCAAAATGAGTTCTATTGCTGTAAAATGCAATAAATACCTTACTAAATTCTTACAGTGTTAGAAAACTTGAGGTACTATAGCCAATGGTATTTTGACAGAAACCCAGGAATATAAGATCTCTAGACCTACATATTGGCACAGGTACAGGTTGGACAGAGAAGAGATTCAAAGCAGCCCTGCAGAGAAGGACTTGGGGGTGTTTGTCAATGAGAAACTTAATATGAGCCAGCGGTGTGTGCTTGCAGCCCAGAAAGCCAACCGTATCCTGGACTGCATCAAAAGGAGCATGACCAGCAGGTTGAAGGAGGTGATCCTGCCCCTCTACTCTGCTCTCGTGAGACCTCACCTGGAGTATTGTGTGCAGTTCTGGTGTCCATAAAAAGGACATGCAACTGTTGAAACAAGTCCAGAGGAGGGCCACGAGGAGGATCAGGGGACTGGAGCACCTCCCATATGAAGACAGGCTGAGGAAGTTGGGGCTGTTCAGCCTGGAGAAGGCTGCATGGAGACCTCATAGCAGCCTTCCAGTATCTGAAGGGGGTCTATAGGGATGCTGGGGAGGGACTCTTCATTAGGGACTGTAGTGACAGGACAAGGGGTAACGGGTTAAAACTTAAACAGGGGAAGTTTAGGTTGGATATAAGAAGGAAATTCTTTCCTGTTAGGGTGGTGAAGCACTGGAATGGGTTGCCCAGGGAGGCTGTGAACGCTCTATCCCTGGCTGTGTTCAAGGCCAGGTTGGACAGAGCCTTGGGTGGCATGGTTTAGTGTGAGGTGTCCCTGCCCATGGCAGGGGGGTTGGAACTTGATGATCTTAAGGTCCTTTCTAACCCTAACCATTCTACGATTCTATGATACAACTTACAGTGAGTGCTAGATGTGATGTTTCAGTTTCTGGTGTTGCAATAGAGATGTTACAGTTTTTGAGAACAATTTTTTGAATATAGAAAGTTTTTACCTCCCTTAAAAAGTTCCTCTGGTTTGTTTGAGGACTGTTGGTTCTGAAATAAGGATGTACCTGCCTTCAAAATCTTGACAATAATAACAATACATCAATATTGTTGTCATCAAAATTCAAAACCAGTGTATAATACAAGGCTAAATACACTGTACCAGAATAAGACATTAGTAAAACTTCATATGAGTGTCCATTGGAGAAGAAGGTGTAATTAATTTTCAACCAACTGTATCTATTTTGCATACAGTATACCACTGGAGTACAGCTCTACTTCCAAAGTGAACATTTTTGAATTTGTAGGTAGTCCTTGTTATCTTTAGGATTTACCACTGCAATAACTGTCTTAGAAGCCATCTTTGTTTTTTAAGTGAAGATAAAACTTCTTTCATTTTGAAGCCTGTCCCTAAGACAGACAAACATTTAGACCCAGGTAGTCAAACTAAATAATTAATAGAATTAATAAATCAGATTAAACACTTTTAGCTGCTTAGAATTTGTATGGCTCATTGTAATTTCACAGTGTACTTCCAAATCATACATTGTTTTTCCTTTTGTGACCAGACTGTCATCCCCTTTGGTATCTCCTTCACAGTCCAGGCATTTCTTCTTTTGTGTTTGCATGATGGACCACATATCCACTTATGCCTAGGTAGTGTTTGCTGGGATCAGTCCACAGTCTCGTTCAATACTGTACTGTGTGCTGGTGCCAGTGTATTTCCATTCATGCTGTGGTGCCTGACCTATATATTTCATCACCCAAATAATTCACCTGGAGATGGGGAAAACAAATTGGGACTTGTAACCCATATCTGCAGCCTTTCTCTAGTGCGGTGAGCTTTGGTTGTGAGAAATCCTTTTGTAATGCTAATTAACTTGCATCCTAGTGTTTACTGTCTCTAATCATCATTTCTGTCTGGTAGAACGCTCATTGTCTGTTTTGCCTGTGAGATTTTGTCTAAATGATGAAAAAAGATCCTTTTAAAATTGTGTGCTGACATCTTGTGAAATACTCCTTAACATGGTTTTCCATCTTTAAAGTCAGCTAATAGAATTGGAAAGACATTAGGAATGTGTCTTCACCACAACGCGTTAAAGGTATTTTTTATCACATTAGCTATCTCAAGTTTAAAAACTACCCTTTTATCATCAAGATGTACTCTGAGAGTTTAATGAGACAGGGCTAATATAGATTTTTCTATTCACATTAACTTTATATCAAATACAAATTACTGAAAGATTAAAAACAGTCTCTTACCATCTGACATTAAAAATGGGCTAGTCACTTAAATTAACATTAGTAAGAAACCATAGTCTCTTTTTCACTGGGAAAGCTCCACCACGGACATGATCTTGATATGCAGAACAGTATGTTGGGTGATAGAGCTTAGGTCATGCTTCTTAAAATAATGTGAATAAAATTACTTACAGAATGGATAGGAAGCACTCATAATTTAGCACTGTATTCTGAATGGAATTCATAATAATTATTTTTGCAACTAAGAATAATATACTATATATTACTGCTAGAATAAATTTAAAATTGATAAATTGTAACTTACTAAAAAGAAATAATTTGTGTGTGATAAAGTATTAGTTTCTATATCTTTTGGGCAAGAAAAAGCAATATATTGCCATTTTTGGAGGCTGCTTAGATCCAAATGTTCTAAAAGTATGGAAACCATAGAATAAGCCATTTACCATTAGGAATTACAGCCACGTTATTATAAGAGTTATAGACAAAGGTGGACTTGGAAATAACTGCTATGTTATTATTTCAACCATGTTATTTTGCATCATATAGTAAAATATTTTGTTATGCTTGAAAATATTTATCACCTACTTAAGCAAAAATATCCCACAGTAAGTATTGTAGGTTCTTACAAAATACAAAGATTTAGAAATGCCTAAAAATTTCATGCTTAAAAAAATGTAAAATTAAGCCCACTTTTTCTTGCAAATGCAAAAGTAAAGAAAGAGGATCAGAACTACAGCCTAAGATTTAAAGAAAACCCTCAAACCCTCCAGAGATGGTCTTACTCAGACACCGTAGGGGTTCAAGCTGGTGTTGCTATCAAAAGCACTGCTATTTTAAACAGAATCATGGACAATCAAAGACACTGTCAGAACCCCCACTGACCACAGTAGGAGCAAAGCGTCCTTACTTTTTAATGCTTCCTGAAATCTTGGCACAGTGACACATAATTGGCAGTTTTTGTTAAATTGTTGCAATGCAGAACTGAAAGGAAGCTTTTTATGTCTAATAATTTTTTTATTATGCTGAATATAAATTCCAAGTCTGCTATCTACATTTCAAATTCATATTTTAAAAGGTGGGCATCATAAATATTGAATCTGTATTTCTTTATTCTGTTTCCAACAAATATTTGAACAGTTTTTCTTTAATTTCTTGACAACTATAAGTAACGGTGATGCATTAATGTACGTGAGGCATATGTGTGTATATTAGTTATGTATTAAATAATGTCTATACAGTTTACTAATATATTTTATGTCACCCTATTTAGAATTTATTTTTGTTGAGGAAACACTTTTGTAATGTGATCTAATGACATGCCTGATTCTTTCCTCTGCTTCATACTGGTTTTTAGAGTGAGTCTTTGCTGCAACAGAAAACGAAAGAGCAAGAAGTTGCTTTAACAAAAGAAACTCTTCTAATTATCAATGACATGAGAATGAAGTTCCCAGGCAAAACAGATGAAGAATCAGAATTCATTATAGAAGATGTAAGTATCTATAAATAAGAAAAGAATAACAGGCTGGACACTTATTGTTTAGGCCACTAAAAGAAGGAAAATAGAAAGCTTAATTTATGATTCATGAGCTTCTGTGGCCTTGAAACTTCCAAAACTCGGAACAGAACAGTTCAAAAGATTTTAAAATCTTGGGGCTTTGTATGCTTTCTGACCTTAAAAGTGCAGCACTGAAAACATTCCTATGTCTTTATAAAATATATGAGAAACCATCAGGAAGGTTAGGAAAATTCAAGTTTTCATTGTGGAAAAAGTTCAAACTTTTAAGTAAGATAAGAAGAATGTTACAATTCATATTTCATTTGATATTGTTAGTACAGATCTTGACATGTTTAACTTCTCTTGCATAGGCATACTAGAGAACTTGGAATGGCATGCTGCAAGACATACTGAAAGTTTGGTAGTCATATTTTGGTAGTCACCAGTCACATTCATTTTGGCTCATCTAGTCTGCCATGTTACCCTTTCTTACATCCAGCATTGTCCTGAACCTCATAATTTGATACCAAAGCCACATGAAATGATGCCCAATCCAAAGGGCAATTAAAAAGTAGTATCTAATATGAAGACATATAAGCAGAAAATACATGTTACCTAAATTTTTTTTTTAATATTTAGTGCAAAGAAACTAACATCAGCTGGAAAAAGAAATAAATGAAGATAGAAGTTCTTTTCACAGAATCACAGAATTGTTAGGGTTGGCAGGAACCTCTAGAGATCATCTAGTCCAACCCCCCTGCCAAGGCAGGTTCGCTTAGAGCAGTCTAGTAGAAATATGGAGGTATCTAGTAACTTACATTAACACTTGTATTCTGCTGTAGTGAGCACAGTGTGTTAAAACTAATCTAATACATTGTTCATCCAGGGCTGTCCTTTGCTCTGCATGCTCTCAAAATGTTGATTATGCCTCCAGTAATCTGTGCAGCTACACCAGAGTGGAAAGGAATTCTCCTGTAGCAATAGTTGATTTGGGTGATTCTGGAAGATAGTATTCATAACTAGGATATTGAGTTTCTCATCCTAGAAACAGAAATAAAATGCTTCATTACATTTTCACCTTCAGACAAGTGTGTTGGTATCTGTACGTATGGGAGTGTGTGTGTACGCACTCCATCTAGTGGTGCTTTCTTATGCAATGTTAGCATGGTTATAAATACACTATATTATTGCAGAATTGTTTTATAAATTCTTCTGGTCTCAACCAGTTTCTGATGGGAAATAATATTTCATAATGGAAGGAAAAAGGTAACAGCATAATAGTTGTCAAAACTTGTCATAGTCTGGAATAGAATAGAAAGATAAAATTAAAATAAAAATGTATATTCACAGTTTAAGCTATTTTGGTATCACTTAGACATCATAAAAGCAGCATATTGCAGTTAATGTATGATCATTTATAGAAAGGATGTTTTCAAAGGAAGTCTAATGTCCTTTATGCAGCAAACCCCCTGACTATTAACTAGATTAACAGTTATTGAACTTATTGCTGTGGTCAAGGAATCTAAGTTGAGTCACTCAAGAAAAGATTTTACCTGCTTTATAGCGTATGAATGTCAGAATCAGGTGGAAAAGAGGGTAGGATTAAACTGAAAGATTGCACACATCTGTGCAAATGTTCGCCCATATAAATTGGCAAATATTTTTCCGTTTCTTTTAGGGAAAAATTATTTTCACAGAGGTCTTTTAGATACTCACACTTTTTAGCATTAGCAGAGCTTGTGAATGAAATGCCAGATTTCAGTTGGTTTTATGTGTTTTTCTTTTATCTTGTATTTTGCAATGACTACAGATCATGGATAACTGGAAGTATCACAAAACAAAAGTGGCATCCTATTGGTTGATAAAACTGGATTCTGTAAAACAACGAAAAGTAAGTGAGCTATATTTAATTTTCTGAAGATCATCTGAAGCAGACACATACCAGTATTTCTGCTGGTGTTTACCAGTAGCTGGGTGTGACTTGAGATACTAAAATACTGGCTATTAATACTAACGTATATATGAATTAATTCCATTGCAGGAAATTATGTTGCTCCATATTTAGATAAGCATAATTATCCTGGAATATAATTTCAAAACCAATTCCTTAGAAGATTATTCTCTTGAAAGAAAAGCAAACAAATAAATGATTAGTGCTTAAATACCTGATTTTGCAAACACTCTTAGAAATGTATAGATTCAGAAGATTTGATTGTTAAGGGATGAAACATTCAGCAGTTTCAGACCAGGCATATCAAAACTTCATTAGACTTAGTGATACCATACTTGGTTATTTAAATCTCTGACCCACAGTATTATGAAGATCATGTTAAGAAAAAAATAGACCTACCAAGCAAAGATTATTGACATTGTTATAATGTTCAACTGGTTTAGTCTTGCAAAGGACTAATTACATTTGTTTATCATTCTGCCTTCACTCATCTGCTATTTGGAGCTACTGTTGTGCGTAGCATCTAAGGAGTTTTTAATCTGTTTAAAAGCTGACTTACGCTGGTATGTCAGTCATATCTGTATGTCATCTGTCAGTCAAAATAATCTTCCCAGTGTAGTATCTGTTTTCCTTCATATAGCAGAAATTACATCTATTAGTAATACTTTGGTGCTCCTAAAGCAGTATTTTGGGTCTTTCTCTGCCTCAGTCACTGACACATTATGTGGATTAGCATATCAGGCCCAGGCATATAATCTTAGTTTCACAATCTATTTTTATAGACCATAAAAGAAAGAGACAATCAAAATGCTGTATACATGATATTAAAAATGGAAAAGGTTGGTAGATGATTGTTATAGAAGAACAGAAGAACTATTTCAGGTCCTCATCTCAAATTACTTTTTATAAAATCAGCAGTATGATCCTCAGTCTTTGAAACTGTATTTTATTGAATATTTCATTAAATGCTTGTATTTTCCTACTGGACAGAGAAAACGTTCATTCAGTGTGATGTCATCAGATAGAATTATATTTGACTATTCAATTTAAGTTCAGATATTAAATGGAGTATGTGTCCACACAGCTTTATAAAACTAAATTACACATGACAAACTGAAGAACTTGGAGGAGGATATAGTTTGATCAAAATTCTTCTCAAACCATGTCAAATGGCAGCACAGCTCTATTATTTAGCAGAATTATTTCTTCTGCCATTGACAGGAGTCAGTATAGCAGCCATCTCCATTGGCTGAAATTGTGTCATTTCTTGTTTGATGTCTACAGTTATTCTACTGAACAGTCCTTTGCTTAAAGTGATCTCATTTCTTTTTAATTACAGGAAAGAGTGCTGTAACCCCAATATACATGTGCATAGGTCTTTTCTATTGTGTGTGTTTGGCAGTTCTAGCCTTTAGCCCCAAACCAGAGACTCTTGGTGGGGTTTACAGAAAACGGTGATATCAAGAGCGAGCTGCTAGGAGGGAGGAACAGAGAAGTACATACATACATACATAATAGGGCCCAAAATTCACACCGCTGTTACACTGGAGATGTCATTTTCTCAGCAGGAATCTTTGGGACAGTTGGAACTGGTGGGTGACAGGGACATGTTGCTGGAATTGCTCACTGTAATCTAGGACGTCACAAGCGTGGAAAGAAGTCATCAGATTGGGCCCACCATTGCAACTGAGATAATGGGGCTTTCACACAAGACTGGTTAAGGTGTCTTTTTCAACCCTTCCTCATAAATCATAACTTTGGGAAGGTGTTGCCACAGGGAGAGTGATAAATTTGCTCTTTGAGGGACTGAGACTTTTTACTATACATTCTTCAACTGCTTTTCCTAAGCTCCTTTTGGGCGTCTGCCTTAATTTACCTGTGTCTGTCTGATTTTGGTTTTGTTTGCTTACTTTGTTTTGGTGTTTTGGTTTTGTTTTCTTGTTTTTTTTTTTTTTTTTGTCCTTTTTTGTTTCAGTCTATTCAGAATTTTCTCATTTAAGCATTATTTCAGAAAGCCAACAATAAAGGTTAGTTCTGTCCTCTATATGACTGACAATCCAAGGGCACATGTACAAAGTCAGGATGATACAAGTTGATATGCTAGATTGTTATTAGCAAAAACTGCACAATCAGAAATGTGGATTTCTTTGCTCTTCCTGTAAGGACATCTTTTACAATTTAGGAGACTTATAATTCCTGAAAGCATTAGTGGGCCCTTCATCTTTGCTTGCACTGGAAGTGATTTGCCTTTACTTTTTTAAACTGCTTTTAACCTCAATCCCTTCAAGCAATCAGATAGTTATTCTTAGAAAGGTAGTTTATAAAAATGGATTAACTTTGACAATGACATTGCAGCTGAGGACTGCCAAATGTGTAAGCTTTTGTTGATTTGAAAGAAGTATGTTTTATATTCCAATGAGGTGGATAAAGGAGAAGTGAGCTCAAGGTGGAGAATATTTATGCAAGTAAGGAATCTGTCTCAAAGGTACCTTCTGCAACTTTGTGAAATATAAACCAGAAACTCAGTCCCCTTTATTATACTACGAGGAAATTCTAGCACACATGAAGAAAATTCCTGTGCAATGTACTAGATTTCACAATGTTCATCTCTGACAGCTATATTTGCTTAACAGTTATTCAACACGACGTAGAAAAATTTAACTTCTGCTCGTATTCTTAGTGTGTAATATTCTGTCATTACAGCAGAGCTACAGAAGGCATTTAGAAGCAAGTTGAGAGTAAACTGATGCTAAAGTGAAATTTAGTCTCCCAAGACTTATAGGAAAGAGAGACTTTTATGGGAGGAGCTGAGAATGCTTCGTGTTACATCACTTTACGTAATTTCTTTAAAAGTGTTTTGATGGTTACCAGAGGGTTTTGAATATGCTCTTTCATAACATCTTGTTCTATTACACCTAGATAATTGGTTATGTTAAAGTAAATGATGTAAATTAAACAGAAAGATGAAGGCAAGCTAGGAAAATTAACTTTGAAAAATGAGGATGTAGGTTTTATGAAGTTCCAGCTCAAGATGCCTTGTCTCTTTTCTTAAATGGATGATTGAGGCCATGGTTGCAAATTAAGAACAATTAACTGAGACATGTTTCCCCGTTGGCATATTGGCAATATCAACACAGTAAAAACAACAAGAAAGTTGGTTTGTTTTTTTTTCTTTCCCAGAGTACCTTGCAGCCTTCAGCTTAAGGTTCAGTCCTTAGTTTTCTTCAACTCCAGGTGCTAAAGTAAAAGAAAACAGCTCTACATTGGTATCATAGTCCTTACTTCATGTCTTTTGGACTACTGAGAGAATCTGTGGGGGGTGGAATTGTTCTGTTTTACACACACAGATAAATTACTATCAGTCAGTGTAACATTTCAAAGGAATGTATAGTTGATCCCTTAGGTAATTTAGGAACTAGATTCAAATGGATGTATACAATCACAGCTGGCCTTTTGTGTGGGGAAAGCCTTAATTTAGGCAAGACACAGTGAAAAGACTGCTTGAGAAGTATTAAGATAGTAGACTAATGCTGCTAAGGGAATGTCTGAAAATCTGGGCGCATTCCACTGCTCCATGGAGCAGTCCAAAACCTGGGCTTAGCTCCTGCAGTTACTAAACAAGCTCACCATTCTTAGGTTATAATTTACTACTCTCTTTATCTCGCTCTGGAAGGAAGAGGCCACAGGGGTGGTTTTTAACATGTTGGACACCTGCATTCATAAAGATTCTCAGCAGAGAGAATACAGTGCACTCTACTTGCATTGGGTTATTATGCATATGGAATTAGTGCAAGACCTGTGCATGCAGACTACTCCTACGTCTTCAAAAAGAGGTTAAGTAACATTTAAATGACACATTTCATCAAGGTTGTCATTATCACACATCTATAGATTTTCTGCCCATTAAGCATTACTCTTGACTATGTAGCTTCATTGTGCTATTGCAAGCATTTTGTTTATCTGTGCTTTGTTTCCTTCATCATGTCTAATCAGACTATTTATAAACAACAGTTTGTTTTCCGGGACCAAAAATTGCAGTTCTTTACCATGTTTCCATACTTTACTGTTCTACTAAATTTCATTCACCTTTTGAGTGTCAGATGTTTCACTATGTGAATCAGTTTGTCAGAGAGATCTCAAAGTTTCCTGGGAAAGTATTACACCTTCTAATTTGCAACATCTTATACCAAATAAAGAATACCTCCATCGGTTCCTGCCCACTTGAGTCTGTTTTGTGAAAGAGGCAATAAGAATGTCTCTATAAGAAATCATGTTGATTTAACTGACTTTTTTGTTAGCAGGTTACATGCATCATAAGCTTTTTTTAGGACAGATTTTACACTGTTCAGAGTGCCAGTGTGGAGCCTAAATAATACTTTGGTCACAAAAATGTTCCCAGTCTTATTGATAGTATCTAATTAGACAGAAGCCAAGACACTCTGGAGCTTTTTTCTCTCCAGTGATTATGGAGGGTACCTAGAGGCCTGACTTAAGAGGATGCACAGATGTTTAAAACTAGGCAAGATGAATCCCACCTTCCGTGTCCCAGTTCAATGGGATATGCAAAGGTGTATCCAAGAGGACTACAATGAGTTGGATGTGCAACTACCTTGTAAGCATGTGTGTGCACTGAGTAGTTAAGACTTACCGTGTAGGCTGCTCAGTGCTATACTGAATGCAGCTTAGCATTTTCTTCACCCACATCTTTACATATGTGCATTTAAATGTAGTCTGTATGTAATAAATTTGTTGCGTTTCTATAAAGATAGCTATTTTAAATATCTTGCTGGTTGTTTTCTTATTACTTATTTCATTACATAGTTTCCTGCATGAAAGCTAAACTAGTATGGCTTGATCTAGGGTAACACTGAGCTTAAACAGACATTAAACTAAGAGCAATTTGTAGCTTTTCAGAACATTTTAGTTCTTTATAAAATAGATGGTATTTTAAAAGAAACTGGGGAAAAAGATATAATCTTCAAATAGATAATATTTGGGTTGTTAATTATATTCTAGTCTGTAATTGTGCCATTTTATTTCTTTTAAACTTTTTGTTATTTAAACGAACTAGTGTTGAAGTGACTCAAAAAAATTGAAATGAACTTTACTGTAAGAAAAATAAAATATTTTTACTTGGCTTTGCGAAATGTTGACAGAAAAGCATATCATAAAAGTTTGCTGATGAATGCACAGAAATGAAACAGACATCTGTGGGAATTTATAGCTATGCAGTCATCTGTGCGTGTGTGTTTGTGTGTATGTGTGCAGTGAGTCAGAAACCAGTTTGGTTTAGGTTTTGCAATATGCCTTCGCTTTGATTTGGTTGGAATACTCTTTCCTAGATTTTGGATATAGTCAAGACAAGTGTTCGTGCAGTTCTACAGCATGTCTGGAAGGCTCCAGACATTGAAAATTTACATCTTTACCGTCTCTTTAACCGTGTATTTAATCGCTTACTTTGGAGCCATGGTCAAGGTCTATGGAACTGTTTCTGTAATTCAGGGTAAGCCCATTTTTCTTATCTTAGTCTTCTTCATAACTTCACAATTACCATCAATGCTGCATACTTTTTTGCTCATTTTCATTCAAGAGAATGCAGTAATATACTGAACTCGTTTTAAAACCATCTAGAGATACAGTAGAATTAGAAATCTGTTAATCTAGGCCAGCATTTCAGTAATAGAATCAGACATTTAGTAATGTATTTGCAAATATAATAATCTAAGCAAAAAAAAAAAATCTCATTTTCAAAATGTCTGAGCTTTAGGTCAACTCTTTCATAGGATGGTGCACAATTTTGATGCCAGTCCACTCTAAATGTCAAATGTGGACTTACCATCATCATAAATTACTGTGATATTTATCTGAGCTTTACAAAGGAAGAATTCAGTCACAAGTGAAGCTGACAACTCATGCTAAATGCAGTGTCAGTTCTCTGATTTACCAAGGATGAGTCTGAATTGCCGTGCTTGATTTTACTGTTTTCCAAACTGGTGGGAATTTAAGTATACAGAGAATAGGAAATGTCCACACCGAGGTAAGCAGGAGGTTTTGATTTGGGTAGCAAATACAAGTTTTTTATGGGGAAGAAAAGGTCAGGCCGTATATTGAAAGTTCAGCATTCTACACTTTAAAATGTACATTCCTGAAATGAAAGGCATTCATGTAAGGATAGGTTTGGAGGACCAGATCATAGGTATAAAAGAATCTCCCTGCCCTGATTTATTCATAAAACAAGAATACAAATGTTTAAATATTAAATATATTGAATATAAAAAGACATTTTTATTTAAGCATATTGAATGTATAAAGAATGGGAGGGGGTTTGATTAGCTTGCATAACAAACGAGTATGCTGATGGATATTGTATGTACAAAGGAATCATTCAGTATGTTCTTCACACGTAACCATTTGTCCTATGTACAGAATGTATATAATGCACTTGTTAGTTGTTTCCCGACAAAATGGGTAACAAGAAGAAGAAGGATCTAAGGATATGCAAAAGGTCATGAGGTTTTGGCACTTTCTTTACCATTATCTTCTGCTTGCTGAAGGCTTGCTGTTGTACAAGCCATTAGGAGTCTTTACACTTTTTTTTTTTTCACCAAAATGGGCCATGGGAATATGTAGATAATGTCAGCCTTAAGGTTTTCTACAGGTAGGTACTGGTAGCAATGCAGCACACTCTAAAAGTTAAAGTAGGCTGAGAAAAGGTTTCCGTGTTTCCAAACCAAAACTGTTTTTTGGTATAATCCTCAGTAGCTGCAGGATTCCTTCTTCATGCCAGCAGAGATGTGTGAAGTCTTGGGTCCAAGTTCCATTTTTGTTGCAATAAAATATTATAATTACCTTTCCTTTTAATAATGCAGTTATTATTTTGAATTTTAGTGTGCAAATCTTCTAATATGCATGAAAACTTTTAGATTTTTTTTTTCTTTACAGAAAATGATTTCCCTTTGAACAACTCTGCTGCTCACTTGGCTTGGGAGAAGAGTCTTTGAGCCAGCATAAGAGTTCAATTAAGAGTAGGATATCTCATCTAGCATTATTTCATTCATGCAGAACAAGACAGCTGAGTCCAAAGTGGAGTCAGCTTTGCATTCTTTGCTATGTGAAAGTTTCTAAAAATACTATAAATGTAATATACAAATGTCCAATATGTGTAGAGATCACTCTGCATGTAATACACTTATTACAGAACTGACAGAGGAAAACAGAAAGGCTGTTTGTACTTTCCCAGTATGTAATTTACTCTGCTACAAGCATCCTTCTTCCTGTGTAATCCACAACAAAGAATTTAGGACAGGACCTCTGTAGCAGAAAGGCCAACTTCTCATTACTCTTCCCTAGAGTTCCTTGCACGACTTTAAAGAACAGATTGGAATAAACACAGGACATGTGTAGCATTTGGGAAAACATGTAGGGTAGGGGTATTAATGTGATAATTCAGAAACAACACAAGTATATGAAAATTTATTGATAAGTATAGTACTTTGACTATTCGTAAGATTTATGTTTTGGGAGAAAAGCAGAGCTGATAGCCTTAAGGTTTCCACTTGCTGGTTAGATCTCTTCTAGGCATATGCTATTTTAGAAAGAAGAATGAATAAAGAAACAAAACCTCAGAGAGCTACATCTGATTTAGTGTATGATAAACAAAATTAATAAGTGAAAACTGGTAGAACCAGTTGAGTTCAGATGGCTATAAAAAGAGTAACACATTATTGACAATATTGCACAATCAAGTATAATACTCTTTTATGGATCTGGGAAGGAGTCCATGATTTCTTACTAATGTATAGGAAACTAAACTTAGAGCATAACAAATTAAGTTTCCTTAGGTAATAGTACTCTGATCCCTGTTGACTGCAGTATAATGGAGTATGAGCTGAATCTGTGTAGCACATGGAGGAGACTGCACAGGCACATTTATATGAAAGTTCATTAAATTCACATATATAGTTCTAAATATCCATTTTTGTTGTTAGGCTAACTCTATACCACTATGTTCATAATTGACTATAGTTAGAGCACGCCACATTATTCTTCACTGATAAAATCCCTCCTAGCAGTGGGAAAGTGATCACAGACCTCACAGCCCAGAACCGAAAGAATTTATCAGGAGAGTTTCTTCCTGGGATTTTTGAGATTTATGGATTGAATTAGAATATAATTATGTGTAGCACTATGAATGACTGTAATACTCAGAACTTCATCTTGCTGCTTTCTACAAACCATCACATGATTTTGTAAGGAAAGAATGAAGACAATAGATTAATTTTCATGTAAAAATAGAAGTGGAAAGCTCCCAGACACAGGAAACAATATTGAGAAAAGTCTGTTGAAGAAAATACTAGCTCTTCAACTAGTAGAATTATTCTGCTTTTGATATTGAAACAGTTTTGGTGTCTTATAAACAACATTTCTTAATTCATTAGAATTTCAGCTAGAAAATACCATTTAGACTGAGGAGCCAGGCTGAAAAGTCAGTTAGCTGTACATACAGCTTATCTTTTAGTCACTGATGTTTATAATTCAGTCCTAATACAGCATGATATTAAAAATCTCAGTAGGCAGAAGTAAGCTTGCTGGTTCTTTGATTTTGTTTTAAGGACAAACTTCCTATACCAGGTTTGTGAAATCTACTGCTGATCTCAGTGGACAAGGCTAAATCATCCTGGATGCTATGTTGAAGCCAGATGCAGCAAATCTTCCTCAGTCTGTAAAATGATTCTTTAATAAACAACCCCCCCTCAAGCTTACAAACCATCTGTGCTACTGGATAATGTTCTGACCAAAAAATGCCTTCATAGGGACTGTGCTGCCCCTGAAATGGATGTAATGATCTGTAATCTGGTTGGAATTTGGCACAGCGGGGTGTTGAGGTGTATGCAAAGAGCTATTGTAATCTTCTGTGGTAAAACATACCTGGTTTATGTTGATATGGTCGGGTTTTGGGATTTGGGGGAAAAGATGTGGCTTTTTAAGAAAACAAAAAGGGTGATGGTCTGTATGTCAAAAAGTAATGCTGCTTTAGATACACTCTTCAAGTTCTACTTAATTTTAGAAGAACAACCCCGTATGACCAGATGGAAGAAGTAGTATTTGAATCACTAAACTAAGAAACTCTCCACATATGTTTATTTGATAAGGAAGCAGAGCACATACTAATCACCTGTAAATTACTACGATTATGCTGTATAGATATTTAGAAATAATTTATTACTGTTATAATTCCTTTAATATGACATCACATTTGCATTCAGGTGGTAGCCTGTTAAAAATAGTAAGTGGCTTTTGTTATTTCTGTTGTAAGATACATACATGATTATGTGACAATAAATCGTTATGTGCTAAACCTATGTAATGGCCCTATAAATGCTTTAGGGAACAAACCATGTGAGAAATGGCTGTGAGCATTTCACACAGAAAGATTAACTTCTTAATTTGTGTTTTGGACTCTGCATCTGCCAGCATTTGTGTTGAATAGTATAGACCTTTCCTGTAAACAGACAAGGTCATGCTTTTTCTCTTGTTAAATCTGATACAAAGCAGTAAAGCTCCCAGGCTGCAATTTGTTACAGAAAACATGAACTCTTGTCTTTTTCCTTAACAGGAACTCTTGGGAAACCATATTGAGTAAAAGCACAGAGGTGGTGACTCCTGTGCAACTCCAGTGTTGCCAACGAATAGTACAGCTTTGTAAACACTGCCTGCTGGTGGTTTACAAATATTCATCAGACTCAAGAGGATCTCCAAATGGGAATAGCCTCCACTGGGATGATAGAAGGTATAAATTTTAATATTCTCTTACTAAATTATAAAGGATAATATCAGAACAGGTTTTAGTCTGTGTTGCTACCGCTACTCTTCTCTTTAAGCCTAGTTCACTATATATTAAAAAAAAAGGCAACCTCCCCAATATTTCCCTTGATCCTGAGCATCTATCATTCTAATCTCTCTAGCCCGCTCTTGAAGTGCTACTAGAAGAAGACTTAATATACACTTTTGTATAAAACTACACGTATTAAAGTCTTGCCTACTGCCTACACAGCTGCAGCAAAGGCTTTCCATACAGTGAACTGAAAATTTCCTTTCTTCCCCTTCTCAGATCCCTCAATGTCACTGATTCCAGATTTGCATTTGCATAGAGGTATCCTAACAGGTGTGATACTTCTGACTTCATATTCGCAGTGGGATGCTGTAGGGGTGCAGCTCCAGCCAAGGGTCAGGTAAGTGCCATCTGATTTACTGTATTGCACAGTTTTGCAAAGTTGATTTCCAAAACCTACAGATTGAAAGTTTTATTATTTCATCTTACAGAGCATAAATATATTTTCAAACCTTGCAAAACAGCATCATATAGTAAAAAATTATTTGGCACTTACCTGATTCTCCATTGGATGGTTTAGTTCTCCAACCAGGTACAACAGATAAAACTGAAAATGCTCCAACTGTGGGAGTCAACGGTTTTCAATTTAAGAGTCATAGCTGGAGAATTAAATGTAAGCTTCAAATTACGTAGGTTCCAAATTCTATCCATCAAGGCAATTTGAATTATTATGTATATAAACTTACAAATGCTTTGTTTATATAAAACATCTTACAGACATTATTTCATAGAAAAAGCTTTAGGAGTTTAATAGTACATGAAAAGCAAACCTTTGATATATTATCTGTTAAACTTATTTTGTGATTTAATTGCTTACTTGCTATATCTCAGACTAGTTATTTGATACACTGAACACATTTGTTATTGTCATATGGATCTCAAGGCACTCTTACAAAATTTAAAACCAACCAGAAACTGAATTTGTTTGGTCTCAGCAAAAATAGAAGTATGCTAGCCACAAAACAAATCATATTCCATATTAACATCTACTGAGCTATAGCAAGAGTGTGGTAAAGTAATTTGGATAAGACCAGAAAATCTTCAACGTTGAAGTTTTTATTGCTTTTACTGTTAATACTGCAGAAAATTTTTCATCATGACCAACCACAAACTATTCAAACAGATCGGATTACTCTAATGTACTGCAGCTAACAGGCTTGCATTTGGGAAGTGGTGAATGGGACGGTCCAACAGAACTTTCTCATCTGCAGTTTCTGTGTTTCTTTGGACGCTGATTGGAAGTTTATTCATAGATTTCACAGGCTAGAGGAATCTAAGCCCTCTCCTAGTGTATGTCTTCAGCAACAGAGTATCATGATAATTCTGACTGATTAAAATATCTCCACAAATGTTACATATATAGTCTGGATATAGCAATATACTGGTTAACCATGATATTCTGAATTTGTAAAAAGAGAGACAAATATGGAAATAAATGCTCTTCCTCATTATGCCCCACAACTGTAAGGTAATGAACTATTTTTCTAGAAATGGAAGAGCCACAATACAATTTCACTTCTCATCTAGTTTTCTGTTTTTAAATGATGTAAGAATCTGCACTACTAATAATAGTTTTCTTGACTCTCTGTAAAATTGTATGAAGTGCAAGAAAAGATCTGAATATAATTAATGTACAAGAAGTCTTTTTTCAAGACTTTATAAATCTAATTTGAAGAACTTTATTTTTTTTCTGAGCACAAACAATTTTTTTTTTGTTTCTGTTCATAAAACAAATGTTTGAAACTGAAGCTTTCAATGATAGCTTGTAAGTATCAAGTAGATATATGCAAGTAGATACCTCTTTAGCTGGGAAAATTTATTTGTACAGGGAGAAAGGAAAAGATAAAACCAGCCACACACACAAAAAAATTAAGCAATAATTTATACAATGTGTTGTGTTAATCCATCCTAACATTGACGTATTTCATTACAAAATGGTGATTTAATGTGGATGTTATTTTTGCACACTTACTGTGCTCATTTAATGACTTCTACATTAACTATTACTCCTGTCATTAGGAAATGCTAGATTTAAGAATGAATAATAGGCATAAGTTACTCTTTGTAATTAATAAAAAAAAAATAAGAGAGGTGATGCAGTTGCCTGAATTTAAAAGGTAAGCAGTCACTGATGTGACTTACTACATTGCAGCATCACTGTTCCTTGTGTTAAAGCAGTGATGATAGTGTGTCTACTTTTAGGTAATTAGAGCTGGGAGACAAAGCTGAAAATTTGGTTTTTTCCCTAATCAGCTTTTTTTTTTACAACTGAACTTTTTTATAAGCTGGTTAACATCAACTGCAATTTTTACCCAGTTTAAAGTAAATAAATAGTACTGTAATAACAGACAGCAATTGCTGAAGTATTAATTTTTGGAAGTAGTGTTACACAAAATACCACTGTTTGTTTACCCACTTGCTTTAAACAGGAGGGACTGGAAAGATTTTGATCCTCATAGAACATCTTGAAATTTCTCTAAGAGTTTCTCTGAATTTAGGTCTGTTTCCCAAGTTAGCTACTGCTTAGTGCCCTGTATATTTTATAAGTAATATTTATTGTACGCAATTTCTTGCATATGATTATTATAAGGTATGATACATGAAAAACTAATTCTTTTCCTCTTGAATGTCACTTTGCCAGTAAACTCTGCTATGTTTTTCATATCCTTTCTAGGTGTTTATTACCAGGACCTTCACTGTTCATCATGAAATCATCCTCGTCCAACATTAGCTGCAGTTCATCTGGAATGTCTCGCCCTAACATTTTGTTCACACACAGATACAGTCACTTGTGAAGCAAAAGGAAAGTTTCTGTTCTTTGTAAATAATGGCACTCCTTTTTCTTATTTTCTTTTTCCTTTCAAATTCAAATTTGTGATGGAGCTAAACATAAGCACTGTTACATGCTTACTACCATATTATGATAACATTTAGCTGAAACCTACTGTAAAAGCATAGCTTTCTTGGAAAGATAATAAACCTTGTTAAGCTGTTTACACACACATGTGAATGTGTAGATCTTGCTAAGTTTATAAGTAATTCCTTCCTACTAGAAATGTTATTTTTGCTGCAGAATATATAAAATAGAGTTGAATATTATAGTGTTATTTTGTAAGTACAATACATTGACCTGAATATTATTTATTGTAAAGCATAATATTTATTGTCTCAAATGTACCTGATCCTTTAACAAGGCAAATGATTAAAAAAATGTAGTAGAACAGTAAAACTGTAACAATCAGTGAAAATAATATGCTAATTTCTTGGACATGTTTAAAATAATCCCCAAAACTCTGTAAACCAAACTTAGAGCAGACATCTTTTTATTTCTCCTATGAAGTTACAAAATCTATTTAATGCTGCTATTTTTTGTAAGGGACGTGGTATAGTATCTTTTAGCCAAAGTGAAGACATCTAGTACACAAACATAAAAAAATACCAGTTCAGGCATTCAGTTTCTAATTGGATTCTTGTAATAGAATGGAAGCCAGTGTTTGTTACCAGGTTTTCATTCACATTACCTATGTCCTGTGCCTTTAAGTTTCCTTTGGGAGCAAGAAGTCATGTTCAACTTGCACAAGCATGCATAGTGCATAGTTTTTCTGTTTTACTGCACAAATGGTAAAGCAGACACTTTTAGGAAATACTGCAGCTATAATGTGTTATTTCAACCTTAAACTTATTGGTTTGTTGTAGTTTTTAGCATACAATTCAGTACATACCGTAGAATGTATCCTTGCAATAGACAGTATTTTCTAGATTTCTGACACCTTTACATGCCAGAAATCTAATTCATTAGAAAGCTGTCATTCAGATTCAGCGTCCTGGGCCTGGCTGAAAGGCACAAAAAGACAACGAGCCAGAGCAGGAAACTAGTATTTGCTCTAACAAGATTTGGAACTGAAAACATCATTCAGGTTTTGCTACATACAGCAATTCATCCCACTCAACATTATGCCATGAGCCTTATTCACTATAGAAATAATTATTAAAAAACAATAATCGGTTAAACTAGATTTAAAAATGGATTAAGTTTTTTTAACTGAGTAAAGGACTAAAGGACAGAGTAGTTATTATTTACCAAAGACTTGTTTACTTACCAATCATGTAACCCTGAAACATGTTTATAAATTATCAATATCTTTCAGGTATCCTCAGGAGCAAGTATGTTAGAGGTTTTTGATATCCAGAGATTTAAGACAAATTTAAGAGACTTGAGATGTGAGATTGAAGTTGTCTGGAAAAGATTATTTTTTAAACTTTAGTCATTGCATATATAAAACTGGGAATTTGGGTGAGATTTTTGATGCCTGTGCTGTAGTGCCTCAGCTCTAGAACTGCAGGATATACGATAATGAAACTATTTGTAAACAATTAAAAAAAAACCTTGAGATTAGCCGGATACAAGCAGTCTTATGGTCTGGTAAAGTCTTCTTCATTTTTGTGGTAATACTGGTTTAGTAGTATAGTACATTCACAATAATTGAATATCTTTTTTGGTCCATACAGCAATGACTGATAAAGCATACTATGGTTATCTGTAAGACCTAATAAAAACTGTAAATTCTCGCCTCTTGGGAGAGACACTCACTGCATTCTGCTTTTGGCCACAAGCATAAACCCAGCTTCCAGCTTAGCTTGTCAGACTCAAACAGAGCCTTAGGAGAGTAGGTTCACATGCTTCCCTCCCCCCCATCCCGTAAATTACATTATGATCTCTATTCTCAGAAGCCAGTGCAGGGACAGTCAATTTGCATAGAATACTCTGCCAGCAGAAAGAGGGCTACTACCCGTACCTATGTGTATGGACAATTCTAGAAAAGAAAAAATACATTTAGTGTGTACAAAATTGGACCAGATGGTTGGTTTGCATCTGACATTACTTACTCTATTCATATTTCTGATAACCTTTCCTAAAGTGGTACTGTGTTCCTAATAATGTGTGAATCAATACTTCCAATAAATGTAATGCTACACTTTCCTCCCAGCTCCTCAGAACCGGTGTGTATGGTCTGTGGGTCAATGACGGGCTGCACCTACAGTCCTGCTCCGGGTAGTGCTGCTCCTGCTGCAAACCAGCAACGCTGCCTTTGTGCTACTAAATGCGCCCTTACGTAGTAATTACCTCAGGCCTTGGGCTCTTGCAGGCACCGCTGCGTCTGAACCTTCACCCGGGGCAGCAGCAGATCTGGTGCCCCTCAATCATGGAGGTGAAACGAGCTTGCTCAATGCCTCCCATGGTGTAGCAGGACCTCAGGCGTATTTCCGAGTTGTACCAGAGCCGCATTAGAAGGAAAAGGACACCGATGCATGCGTAGCGATCAACCTGTGGTAAAAAACTTCAGGCACGAACAAAATCGGGTTGGGGGTCTGGTAACGGTGCAGGACAGGCTCAGTAACCGCACCGCGCCGCTGACCCGCCGGCAGCGTTAACGGCCGCGCGCCGCCGCCTCACAGCGCCTCGTGGGTGCCTGCGGCACGAGCGGCGCCACGTGCGCTCGCAGCTCGAGCCCGGCGTTAGGCGGGAGGCGCCGCGGGGAACCGCACCTCAGCTCCCGGCGCGGGAGGAGGAGCGCGGCGTCGCGCTCTGTGCACAGCCGCACCGGCAGAGCCCTGCGCTGCCCCGGTACCCTGACTGCGGCCGGGGAGCACCGCCCTCCTGCCGCCCGGTGGCGGGAGCGGGCAGCGGCACTGTGGGGAGAGCTCGGAGCCCGCTGCCCTTCCGGCCCGGAGGCGGCGGCAGGTAAGGGGCAGGTGAGGCGGCGGGAGGGCTTCCTTGGTGACTTGGTGGCTTCTTACGTAGGGCTGTGGGTAACCATAATCACCATCAAAGATGCATGTCCCCAGCGTTTGTTGTCTTGAACTCACGTTGGTAGCGGTGCGGGTTACCTTAGGCTCCTGTGCGGACTTGTTTGGAAGGAGCCCACTCTGGTAAGGGGCGTCGCTGGTTCAGTACTCCATGCCCTGGGTCTCGCGCCGCACTAGTGTCAAGACAGGATGAGCAGCTGTGGGGTGGACTCTGAAAGGCCAGTTATGAAACCTCGCAAAGGCTTTTAACACTTTGTCTGTGGTCCAACGAGCAAGAAAATACAGGTTTGAAAGAACTGCTGTGACAAAGTATTGTTAAAGGAAGCATTACTTAAAATACCTCATAAGGATACCCATTTGGTAGACGTCAGCCTTGGGTTAATGTCCTGTCCAGGAAGGTATGTCTTGTCCTTGTTACGGAAAAATTAGTTTCTAATTGTTGACTGTACAGGAAAGTAAACAAATTCGTGAGTTTTTAAAATTACATCTGTATGGTTCTTTAGCTGGGCTAGGTGTTCAAGGTACTCACTTTAAACCCAGAAGTTCACAGTTTTTTGACTTTCCCTGTGTATTCAAGTGAAAAGGCTGAATTACATTGACACTTATAACATCTAATTTAGGTGTTAGCAAATGTGGATATTTGCAAGTTAGCTTTTCATGCAGTGTTAAAACAGTCACCTCGAAGCATTTATTCCTGTTTCCAGGAGAAAATAATTTGCTGTTAAATGGCATACTTTCTGGGAAATCTTTCACTCCGGCATTTGCTGAAAACATTTGTAATTTTTTCTGTATGTGGTAAAATTCTCATGCATTAGTTCTTACTTTGCATCTCTGTTCTTTGTTCTCTGCCAGCCACCTCTGTGCAGCTCCCTACACTGGGGAAATTGCTTGTTAATGTAGAGAAGCCTTTGTTGGTGTGTAAATACCTGTAGCACTTTAGGACTTTTAAGGAAATCGGGGGTAATTTTGTCATTTATGTATATGGAACAGAAGATTCTGCTTGTGGGAGAGCAAGACAGGTACATTCTTGGTGTTTTGATACAGAATCAAAAAGGTTAGGAAAATGTAATAGGAAAGAACCTTATGATCATCTATGTGCAAAACTGCCCATTTCTTTTAAAACAAAAGGCAACATTTACTTAGTAAGAACTGTTAATACTGAACTTAGAACTGCCCTCCTTTCACACAGCTATTACTACCCATACTATATGGTAAACCAGACAGAACTGCTGTGCATGGCCCCCAGGTGCCCTCTGAACTTGTATGCCTGCTCTTAGTGCCATGGAGCCTGTACCTGGCTGAATGGGTGGCTGACACAGGTGTCCACAACCTACTCTCTTTACTGTACTGGCTCAGGTGGCTGCACAGCTGTGGGTCACCCTCTGTGCCTGCCCCTGTCAGGAGTTACCAGCAGCATTGCAAAGCAGGGAGGAGCACAGGACAGTGACCTGTACCTGCCTTTCCTGCTGCACCCTCACCAAACCACTGCTCACATCTACTGTCATGCAGTTTTGCTGAGCATCATCACACAGTGTGCTGCTGCAGTGAGGGTTGGCAGCATAGGCAGTTCACTTGCTGCAAAGCACTGGCTTTGAGCGTGGAGGGTGGCAGTCATGAGGTGTAGTGGAGGCCAAAACAGGTGTGAGAAGTCAAGACATGGTGAGAAAATGCATTACTCTAGAGTAGGTTTCACATTAAAGGTTTTTTCCCTTGTGCCCATCCTTGTGGAAAATACTTGCTCTGTTGCAGCAGAACAAAAGGCTTTCCTTTAAAGCTATGTATGATTTTTAACTGAGTGGCATACCATCATCTGACCATCTACCCACTCAGCTGTTCCTGCCACAGTTCCCCACAATCTACTGTCTCTCTTAGAAGCTTTTCCAAAGGATATGGAGGACCTTATTTTCTAAACAGAAGCTTTCCATTTCAAGATAATGACATGCCATACCTGTATTGCAAACTTCTATGTAGTGCACAGATTTCTTGATCTGGCTTGGATATCAGAAATGCTCTGCTTGTCGTTGCACAAGAGGCATGGGATTAGTTTACTTTGCAAAGGACAATGCCACTCTTGAGTGACACATGTAGATGGCAATTATCAGCAATCTGCATCTGGCACAAGAACAGAGAGAGAACTTGGGATGTGTTTACAGAAGCATGCATCTGTGCCTTAGGCAGATCTTGCATGCAGGCAGCTCTCTGCCAAGTGGTCTCAGCTCTTGCTAAAGTCACTTCCTTGCAGCTCTGACATTGCTTGCTCTGCCAGGGACTTCTGGGTCACATACAGCTGCAGGTTTTATTAGTGCAGGTTTCACTAGTACAGTGTGTGTTTGGTAAAATAACTGATAGGCAGTATCCTTTACAAAGACAGGGAATTAGTCAAACAACTAGATGTTGCTAATGAGAGGTAAGGTAAATTGTCCTGTGCAGAGATCCGTGCCTTCTCTGGTACCTCATGAATTAGGGGGCAGTGTAGACAAATTTTTAGTAACTGACCATGTTGGTAAACAGTGAGCAATCTCCAGGTGTGGGAGAGTTTCTCTAGCCCAATTACCCTTTCCCATTCAGATCCTGCCGAGTAAAGTCATTGGGCATACAGCTTCCTCCCTCCCATGAGGGGCTTGTGCTGTTCAAGGGAGTGAACTGATTTTCACAATTGTTCTGGATTCAAGCCATCTGATTTCTTTTATTCTGATTCAGAGAATGAATGAAGTAGCTGTGTCAAAATGACATAGTACTAGGCAAATGTGCTATAGGGCAGTACAAGTTTAATCACGTTGTTGTTGCTTGCTGTGGTATTTAACAGAACTAGAAGCAATTGAGAATGCTCACTGGCATAGTGAAGAATAAGTTTCTTTGGCACTTAAAATAATTTCTACCAGCATTGGTAAGCTGGACTTGACAGCATCCTTCCAATGTTTAATTTACTTCATTTGTGGGATGATTTGCCAGATTAATCAGCATAATTGCCTACATCTGCACAGTTGGGTTATGCTCAGGGTGCACTAAACTTCACTGTGTTGCACGCCAACTGCAGGGTTTGTATATACATTCAATTTTGTCTGCAGTGTTTGCAGAGCGTGTGTTCCTTTCCTGTCGTCGTAGCCTCTGGTTTTGTTTTGAAAGGTGGGACGTGAACCAGAGATGGCTCCCTAATTTCCTTCAGATGTGACATGCCTTTTGACATACTGAGAAGCTAAATGCTTTGCGCCACAGGTGTATCACTGGGTATGACAGCACTGGTCACAACTGGTGAATAACAGGAACATAGATAGCATGGAAAAGCAGCGTACCATACAGTAGTTTTGTACCTTTAAGCTTACAAGCTGTTGGTACGTTGCTCACACTCATTGCTACAGCTGTAAGAACAGCATGGCTGTTCACTTTGGTAGAGGGAGGCACTGCTAATGCAGACTGTTCTGTCTGAACTGTGAAAGTTTGCGGTTTTAATTCTCTTCTTTCACTCACCCCAGCCTGCTCAGGTGAAGGAGGCAGTAAGCTTTTTATGTCTTAGAACTTCCAAACGTTAACAAGACTGGGGTTGAGGAAAAAGCTTTAATAACAGTATGAATTATTATCTAATGTGAATCAGTGTTCAGAGTATCCCAGCATACCTTTCTGTGTTTGAATACAACTCTTTTTACAGAAAACATGTTTGAGCTGTGCAAACACTGTCAAATTAACATACTTTCTAACATCTTTGCCTGTTACGTCTCTTCTTTCAAATACACATATACATGTGTTAGTGACAATAGAAAATCTATTAGGATTAGAAACCTGAAGTAATTGGATGACTACTCTCACTTGAGAAACACAAACATTGGGAAGAAGCTTATCTCCTAGTTAAGCTTTTGGAACAATGTGATCTATTTCACAATATTATTTTTCCCCTGCACAGGCTGCAACAGCATGGTGAGGGTAGCTTTACTGGCTATTATAGTCAGGCCAAGTAAATAATACTGTTTTTTTGTTTTAGTTGGCTGCCATATAACTTGTTCTACCATTCTAGGAGGACAATTGTATATCTTTTTTTTGTGTCAACAGTAACAACATCCAGTAATACTAATATGCATATAGTCATGTCAGCATTTTTGTTGTTTAGGAATTTACATCTCACCTGAGTTACAGTTTAGCTTACAGAGCCTCAGCAGGAAGTATAACACTGTGCTGTAATTATTTAATCAACAATAAATTGTACTTTCCTGTATTGTGCTATTGTGTGTTATTCTTTTTACAGAAAACATCGTATCTTTCAGAAGCAGCTTTGCTTTCATTGCACATCTACTGGTGAACCATTGCTCTTCAATATAGTGTAGTAATTGGAGTCTAGCAATGCTCCCTTCTTCTGTCTGTACCCCTATAAAATTTAATACCAAGTTTTGCTATTCTGTGGGGAGAAACAGTTTCACAGGGTGGTTGTGTTGGTCTTAGTTTGCCGAGTGCTGAGATTGTTCCTAGTTCTGGGAACTGCATGTGGAAATCTGAAAGCATACGACAAAGGACCAATGTACTGCACATTGTGAGCTGTCATACTGCCTATGCAGTGTTCTGTCTCACCTCTAGTCCTCAGCAGGTGTCAGTAATGTCACCAGTTACACTGCATGCTGTAACCAGCATTTCCAGTAGCAAAGATACTGATAGCAGGGCCTGCATCAGGCAGAGTTTGTCATCTGCAAGAAGTCTCCTTCCTTCCATCACTTTGATGCTGGCCTTTGTTTTTATTTTGGTTCTGTAAGTCTGCACGGGCAATCTAATAAAAAGGAATTCTTTCTGAGAAGGGAGGCCTGTCTCTGTTTGCAGGATATACTTTTTCAAAACACCAGCAAAATAATCCATGCCCAACCTAAAGCCCTTTGTCACAAAAGAATAAAGTTTTATGGTTCTATGGCAATAAAGGAATTATGTCAGCACTACCAATGATGATTTTTCTTAACTATTATTATTATTATTATTACTCTTTTGTGCAAAATTGCTGGAGAAGGGAGGGAGATTTTTTCCAACTTAACTTTTTCTTGTGGCCAAGGTCAAGCGAGAGAGCAGTCTAGCAATAATTGCCGTAGCCTTTTGTACTGGTAATTATTGGTTACTGGGAAAAACGTCTTTTGGAAGCTTTAAATCCTGTGGAAACTCTTTCTTCTTAATCATGTTATGCAAATGACTCTACCTTTAACTAAGGAACAATTAAGATAACAGTAGTTTTGTAAAAAATTATATCAAGTAAGTATCTCTCTCTCTCTATTTTTATAACACCTCCCCCCCCCCCCCCCATGTTACTTGAGTAGGTGGAATATAAGGGCCAGCAACATTAGGGCAATCAGATATTAATAGGATCATAGAATACCAAGTTGGAAGGGACCTCAAGGATCTGTCCTTCTCATTGTAAAGATCTTTCTCTTGTGTCCATTTGGAATCTTCCAAGGAGTAACTTGTGCTCACACCCCTTTTCCTTTCCGCATGACTGTCCTGGGTTCAGCAGTAGCAGTCATGTTTTTTCCTTTGTGTTAACTGGTGCAGTGCTGTGTTTTGACTTCTAGTTTGAGAACAGTGTTGGTGAAGCCGATGTTATCGGTTGTTGCTAAGTGATGTTTACCCTGACCAAGGACTCTGTGAGGCTCATGCTCTGCCAGGGAGGAGGGGAGGCTATGAGGAAGCAGAGACGGGGCGCCTGACCCGGGCTAGCCGGGGAGGTATTCCATACCACAGCACGTCATGCCCGGGGTGGGGGGTAACTGGGAGTTACCCGGAAGAACAGGGGCTTCCGGGTGGAACTCGCTTTCTTGGCCGGTGGTATCGTATTCTCTTCCCTTGTTATTTTCCCTTATCATTGTTTTAGGTGATAGTAGCGGTGGTGATTTGTTGCTGGACTGTTCTTGTCTCAACCCGTAGGAACTGCACTCTCTCGATCCTCCTCCCCGTTCCTCCGGGAGCGGGGAAGGGGAGAGCCCCGGTGCAGGGGGGGGGGAGACAGACACGGACCTTGATTGTTGTCAGCTCGGCACCACTCACTGGGAGTGAGTGAACAAGTTACCTGACTGGGTTTAAACCACGACAATGACTCTGTGAAAAGGGAGTCTCTGTCTTCTCAGTAGCTACCCTTTAAATACTGGAACATGGTGGTAAAGTCTCCCCTGAGCCTTCTTTTCTCTAGGCTGAACAAACCCAGTTGTCTCAGCCTTTCCTCATATGGCAGCTTCTCAGTACTTTGATCATCTTTGTGTCCCTTGTCTGGACCCTATCCAGCCTGTCCACATCTTTTGTATATAGCAGGGGCCAAAACTGAACACAGTATTTCAGGTGTGGCCTGAGAAGAGGTGAGTAGTGGCATAATGACTCCTTTATCTCTGCTGGTGATGCCCTTGTTGATGTAACCTGGCATCCTGTTGGCTTTCTTTGCTGTAGCAACACATTGTTCACTCATACTGAGCTTGTTGTCCACCAGGACCCCCAGCTTTCTTTCCACAGAGCTGCTCCCCAGCCAGGTAGATCCCATCCTGTGCCACACTCTTGGATTGTGTTTACCTGGGTGCAAGACCTTATACTTGTCCTTATTGAATTTTGTCAGGTTCTTGTTAGTCCACTTCTCTAGCCTTTCCAGGTCAACCTGCAGGGTTGCTCTACCTTCCAAAAGTGTCCAGTTCTCCACTCAGTTTGGTATCATGGGCAGACTTCATCAGGGTACATTTGATCGCCAGCTGGAAAAATCTTTATTCACCACCACCCCCTGGGTGCTGCCCATCAGCTAGTTTCCTACCCGCCGTACTGACCACTCAGCAAGACTGTAATGCATCAGTTTCTCTAGGAGATACTGTCAGTCAGTAGTTTCAGAAGCATTCATCTGCAGGAGCTATGAGACAACTAGGCATGTGCCAGGCCCTTCAGGGTTAGTGGTCTTTGTCCTCACAGGTAACTTCAGGCAAACCCAGCCCTGCTCTGCAACTGCCTCACTGTCCCTTTGTGGGAGCTTTGTGAGGCTGTGAGAGCTGTGGGCAGTCAAGCTGCAGAAGAGATGGGTTTGGGCAGCAGGGGGGAGTGAGTTTAAGCTATCAGTATTAGGTTGGCAGGTTGCAAGGAAATCTGTCATGATGGTTTCCGGAAAACCATATGCTTTGAATCAAGTTCAGTCAAGCTCCACTGGGTTGTAATATTTTTCAGGCTGAGCAGTTGCTAATGTGAGGGCTTATTTTTGAAGCATAGTGAACTGCACTGTGTAAAAAATGCTGGCAGGATCAAGCCTGTAATGGTCACATACAAAAATACAAATCAAAGGTAATGTCCTTAAGTTGACTAATTTTTAAAAGCAGTTTTCTTTTTCTATGTTTTTGAGCTGTGTGGCATCATGTGAAAATTACATTTTTAGTACTTCTTATAATGCGGCATAAAATATTAGTGTTACTCAGGAGTCTGAAATGTCACCAGTGTGTAACTTGTATGAACTAATGTTGCAGATAATTTAGGGATTAACTTGTAAACCTAATTCATGTAATCTTAGGAATATGGAAAATTGAAGTTGTTTGGAAGAGAGAAAGGCAGATTATCGGAGGTATGGAAAAGCCAAGTATTTTCTAATTACCGCTCTAGTTAAGGAAGAAAATCCCAAACTCTTCTGAAGCTCCCCCCAAAGGAGCTCTCTAGTTTAAACCCATAATTGCAATTAAGAACATCAAGCAAAAGAATTATATTATGCTGCTCCATTTTGCTATTAAAAGCTTAAACTTTTTCTCTTAAAATTGAAAGAGGAGAAAAAAAAACCCAGAAAGGATTTAATTAACTAGTAAACTTGTGTGTTTATCAACTGTAAAAATGATTTATTTCTGTCGCAATAGGATATAAGTCAACTTGCAGATTTTAAAGATCAAAGTTAAAATAATTGCAAAAACAGTGATTGGCTATTTATTTATTTATATGTTTAATTGAATTTTTAAAGCTTGGAATTTCAGGACATCTTTTGCCCACTTACTATGGGTTATTGGGATTTGGTATTTAACCTTGCATTCATTCTGTAAATTGTAAATTAAAAGGCTAAATAATATGTGTGACCCTTAAAACCTCAGTGGTGGAGTTGCTCTCAGATACATCAGATGTGTTGAGGGACTGTAACTGGCAAATTTCTGCTTTCTGTTCACGTGTGGGCTTAACTGTAAGTGAAATTGTTTCAATTAAGGTGTGGTTCAGATCAACAACAGTGTATGAACTGGTCTGAACTGTGAAGGGACATGGATGTAACAGACTGCATTCTGCTAGCTGTGGAGAGCTCCAACCTGAAAAGGTAAATGGAGCCTTAATCTTCCCTTCTCCTTGGTCTCCAGGCTGCAGCAGCTTCTCTCGTACTTTCTAGAGCTGGCTTGCAGCGTGGCAGAAGTGGAAGAGGGGTGGGATGTTGAGCTATGCGGCAGGGTGGTCCTTCCAGGGGGATCAAGAGACAACTACTAACGTTGGGTAGAAAATTGCCTTGCAGTTTGTCAGGGCTTGTTTCTAGAAAGATGACTCAGTGGGTGGTATTCTGTGAAACAAGTGATTTTTGCAAACTCCGGTGGGATGCATAGGCATCACTGTGACTCTTTCTGTGTTGGCAAGCATTACACCTAAACTTGTGTGAAGTGTTTGAAAGACTGAACATTTATACGTTGCAATGCAGTTTTAAAACATGCTTGCTTGTGTTTTAGTTTGTCTCACAAGTGACAAGTCTGTATCTGAGGGTAGCTGAAAGCTAAAAATGTTTGTTCTGAAATTAGTTTAGAGATTCATATACTTTTCCTCATATACTTTTCCTTTAGAGCAGCACTGTCTTCTGCCTGAGTCAAAGTGATTGCACAACCCCTGTCGAGGTGTTGGCAGGCAGTATTCGAGTGAGAAACAAAGAATTGTGGCTGTATTGCAAACTGCAAGGGTTCCCAGTGAAAGTGTATGAGCAGTGAGTGTAGACATCAAACACTTCAGCTGTGACCCACAAGGTTTGTACTTGTGCTGATCCCAGGCATCTCCTGCTTGTTTTTTGCCCTGAAGTACTCTTGAAGTCATAGTGGTCTGATACTAGGGTTGAGTAGAACGTTTCCTCTGCACATTTTGCTATCCAAGCTGTGATCCTACAGCTGCATCCTTGTGAACAGACTGATGCTCCCGGACAGAGTTCTGAAACCACTTGCAGAAGGAGGGGGCTGAGAAGAGCCTCAGCAGACCATTTCTAAGGATATTTCTGTAACTTTTTCTATTGATTTGGGGCCAGTTTTAAGTGTCATGTTAGTTGTACTTGTTTAATATCTGGTTCAAACTTGAATTATCAGTAATTGATTTTGTCATTTTTATTTAATGCAGATAATACTTTAAATAAGCAATAGTTATTTAAAAATAGCTATGTAGATATTATAAATATTATTAAATATTAAATAAAGACATTATTATTAAATATTAAATAAAGACAATTTAAAATTGTCTTTGCACTGTGGCAATTTCTTTACATTACTAGCAATCATCTTTTTGTCTTCTCTTCTAGGTGTTATAAGCTCAATTTTTCCTATTATCAGATCTTTCATTCTAATGCTCTTGATATCAGTTTCCATTATTACCGCCTATCTGTTATTCTTTCCCCTGAAATACACTATTGTTTTGATTGTTTGTAAGTTGCAATGATACGCATTAGGGCAGTTAGTTAAAACAGCCAAATTCCTGCTCCAGAAGTGCGGTGCTGTTTATGAATTTAATTCAATTTATGTTCTTACCATTCATGACTCTGGCAGAATCATTTGACTGAAGTGTGGCTCCATTAATCTCTCTCTGCACTATTTATATGTAATAATTAGTTTAAAATTTCACTCATCAGGATAGCTGCATTAACTATATCTTCTTCTAGTTACACCAGGGGCAGCAGCTGTAGTGGGAATACTAATTAAATGGCATGGTCACAGTAATTCTTCTGGTAATACTCTGTTCTGTGTATGGCTGGAACAATTAAGCTATGCAAGTTCCACCACATATTTTTAGGGAAGTTTTAATGGTGTTCAGAAACTCTCATCTGATTTAACTCTCTAACTTCCTGGTGTGATTTCCATTGATTTACGGATTAGGTGGGTATATCTGGATCAAGCAGATTAAACTGCTTTTTGAAAGATCTTAAACAGTTACATTTTTCTAAATATCAGTAAGTTCTCCAGTAGTTACGTTTTTTATGCCTATGCAAAATCTATGTGTGTATTTGTTTGTTGTTCACAGAATAAGGAGGACAAAGCTTTCAAACTGTGGTGGCTAAAATTATATGCCAAAGATGTATTAATACATCTCAGTAAAAGAGAGAGGATTTAAAGGTAATGAGCATTTCATTTTGTGCCAGTGAAATCCAAGAGAATATTAAGCATTCTTCTGTGTTAATGAGGAATAATTCTCATTTATTTTTTCACATGTGGGTTTGAATGCTTTATTTTAGGTGCTTATTTTAAGAAGACTGTCCTTTGTTGATTAGACTTATTCACACATGCAAAAAGCAGAAAAGTATTTGCCCTCCCTTAGTACCTGTAAACCCATGTGTACCCTAAGGATTAGTCTCTTTAATTTAGATTATTTGCCATGAATGAGAAATATCCTGAAGGTTACTTGGCCCTGTATAACTACCACATGGAACTGGTTATAAACATTATTACTGTAGTTCTGTGCAGCCCAGGTGGAAAGGACAGGGATTATTATTAAATGTTTTTATAGCACAACAGATGCACATGAAAACAGTCTAACAGAGAGGAGATGAAGTAGGACAACAGCTGAGGAAAACAAGAATATAGAGATGCCACTGGTGAGAAGGTGTCAGGTAAGGAAGAATTCAAACCAGGTGGTGTGTGAGGGTAGTCAGGTCCACTGAGTGTGAGTATACAAAGTGGGAAGGGCTGCACTAGGTGCTGTGCTAGGTATTCTGTATGAGCAGTGATGAGGCTCTCCCAATAAGCCAGAGCATGAAGTGAATGGATCAGTTTGTTTTTTAATTGTCATATCCTGTTTATTGTGCCACTACACTCAAGTAACTGTATCTACACTGAAATTTTCAGTAACGCTTTACTGTTTGCTTGTCTTTGATTTTCTTACCTTAACATCAAGAGTAGTAAAGTACTGCTGCCTTTGCCGCATGAAAGAAACAAAGCAATTTATGTTAATCTTGTTTCCCCAAATTATTCTTCCAACATTTTTAGTTCTATTAATATTTTTTGTGCATGTAGATATATTGTTTTAGTAAAGTAGCCTGTGGCACAGCCTGATGAAGGAGCTAAAATAAAAGCAGATAAGTTTGCATTATTAGCAATTTCTTAGGTGAAATAATGATGAAAAATATAATCAGCATTTTGAAAGTATTTAAAATCAGAAACTTAGGGTTATTTGTAAGATCAGGTTTGGAATTAGAATAAATATTTTTTAAGGGCTGGAATTGTTTCAGAGAAATTTGTGTCAGTACTGCACATCCACCAAAAGAGAGCAACATAAGCACACTGTACATGTCAATGCAAGTGGCCATTTTACACCGTAAGCAGGAACATATTGTCCTCTGTTTTATAGTCTGTATTTTACCTGTCTCAGAATATGATGGATGTGGTGCACTTATTAGTTAGGTTTATGGCTATTGATAATGTATGTTTTATGGATCATATTTTTGTCTTTCAGATGTTTATGTACAATATGTTTCCTCACTTGTGATTGCATTTAGGATGCATGTTTATACATTTGCTGAAATGTTGCTGCTTTTTTTACTGTTAGAAACTTTTTTTCATCAGCAGACTTTGCATTCATTATGGTTTTTTTTTGCTAAAGTCATTAAAATGTACTTAACATTTTTGGTTTTTTTAAATGCTCTGGCATGGTATCAGCTATATTTTTGATTAACTTGAAAAAAATGTGCATTTTTTGGGTATTAATTATTGTCAGTCTCCTGAGTGCGTAGAGACTGTTTTGTTTTACATTCACTGAATGATCCCTTTAGACCCAAGTCTGATATATGCACTCAGCTATATTAAGATACTTATTTAGGCAAGTATGTGGAAGTTCCTTGAAGTCTCTTTCCTAAAATATTATGTCCATTTTAAGTTATTAACTGTTGGGTTTTTCTAAAGCAAAACTTGAGATAAGCGATCCTCAAATAAAAAGCACAAGGGGTTTGTAATGTATAAGGTTATTTTCAGACAACAAGTACTTACCACAAGTGTCCATAACCTAAGTGTCTCATTTCTTGGAATTTGGATTTGGGATTGGTTATAGCAAGTTGGTTATTTACATTGTCTATATATTGCTATAACTTGTGGGCCTTAGCTGGCATAAAGGTGTGGGGGCATCGTCTTGTGACATCATTTAGAGCAGCACTAGATCCTAGGATCTCTGTGGCCTGAAACAGGGGTGGCTTTTAATGCAGCAGGCAGTAGAAAGGGGAAGGTGAGCAACAAAGTCTGTCCTGTGCCAGGCTGAGAAGGGCAGTTTTCTCTTTTCTCTTGTACACAGAACAAATGGTTTGGATCCTTTTTCCCTGTTTAATTTCATGTGTAATCCAGAGGTTGAAATAAAACAGATCCAAGACTGTTGCAGCTATTTTTCTGTTAGCCACTAGGAACTAAGTGCTGTAAACTTACCAGTCACTTCCAATATCCCAATAATAGACATTTCTTCAATCCTGTAACACTGGCTGCACACAGTGGACTTGTCTTTGGGAGGACATACTGTGAGCTGGGGCCCTCGGGCAGTGATGGTGCCAGAGGTCCGATACAAAGCTTGTGACAGTCCAACACAAAGCGTGTGGCTGAAGAGCACGGATGCCCTCCGGCATGTCCTGAACTATGCAAAGACTCTTGGAAAGATCCTGTAGTCCAAATGTTTTTACTAGGGTATGCTTAAGAGGGTTCATCAAAATGACAACTGAAGGACATCTTCAGGGAGGGGGTCAGAGAGGAGGAAAATAGGCAAAATGGAGATGCTGATGAATTGCTGTAGAAGAACAAGCATTGCACCATGTTTATTTGGAATGTGGCTGATGCATAGTAGCAGAAATGAAACATGAGATGTATGTAAAATAGAAGTGAGTTTGAATCTAAGTGTGGCCAGAGGCAGCACAAACAATAGTATGTTTTTAATAGTTAGAAACCTCGCATGAAAGGCTTGCTGGAGCCAGGAAGTGCTTAGTGTGCGGGTCACTGGAAGGAAAATGATGTTCTTCTATTGCCTGGATATTTGAATATATATGTCCCTATTTATTTCAATTTAAAAATAAAATAAAAAATAAATAGTTAATTTCAGTTCAGTATTCTGTGACAGTTCCCTGTGAAGAACAAAAAGGTAGCTCCGACAGATGCTTAGTTTAAGACTGAGAGTATGTTGGGCTCTTGAGAGCTAAGCAAAGATATAGCAAGGTTTGGCTGTGCCGGAGGCTTTGAGCCTGTGTTTGTTTGTTGTGGTGTGTCTGTTGGAATAAGTAGCTCTTCATCTGAGACCTCCGTGCACAGAGAGTGACCCTGTGTGTGCCAGGCAGACTCTGCCCCTGAAGAGCCACTCTCACATCTCTCTGCCAGCTGCATATAAGCATTGGATTGAACCTGTTTTTCACTCCCACTAGAAGAGATGTCTGCATAAGCTGCCCAAAGTCTAAATGAAGGGACTGCATGTAAATAAGATAAAATATGTATATATTTACAGATCTACATGCATGTGTGTACATGTGAATTTTGCTTAAAATATTAAATCCAGAATTTGGGAAGAATAGATTGCTCAATAGAAGTATGTTTTTCTGAATACTAGCCAAGACATCTTCCTTTTTCCAAGATATTTTCAGACTAAATATGCATTTGAAAGAAGCATAAACTAATAATTCTGAGGCTGCTGAAGCATTTGAGACTTAGAACTCTGGATGCTTCACATCTGAGATGGAAATAGAGCATTTCTGAAACTCCTGTTTCAAAAATACAGGCTCTTGCCAAGTAATCTTGGCTACTTTTATGTAGAGTGGGGGTACACTGATTCTGACCAAATCAGAGGTGTTTAGCATAGTTTTAAAAGCTGAATTTAGAAAGGCTGATCTAGAACCTTACGGATCACTTCAGTTTATAGTCTGAACTTGCTTGCCTAATGCTGACTCCCAGTATGTGACAAGAGTTTTCCCTCTTTTTGAATTAATGAGATTTATCATAGGTTATACAGCCAGGCTTAGGGAGGAGTGTTTACACAACAGATGTCATAAATCCTTATGGATTTCTGAACCTGCATTTTCATATGTACATAGCTGTGAGGAAACAAACAAACAAACAAGGGTATTTCCTAGAAATTATCTTTTTTTGTGAAAAATGTTGCATTGTTGAACTGACTGTTCTTTTAGAATCATAGAATAGTTAGGGTTGGAAAGGACCTTAAGATCATGTAGTTCCAACCCTGCCATGGGCAGGGACACCTTGCACTAAACTGTGTCACCCAAGACTCCATCCAGTGTGGCCTTGAACACTGCCGGGGATGGGGCATTCACAACTTCCTGGGCAACCCATTCCAGTGCCTCACCACCCTCACAGCAAAGAACTTCCTTATATCTAATCTAAACTTCCGCTGTTTAAGTTTGAACCCATTACCCCTTGTTCTATTGCTACAGTCCCTAATGAGGAGTCCCTCTCCAGCATCCTTGTAGGTCCCCTTCAGATACTGGAAGGCTCACTGGAAAATTCACTGTACTAGTTGTCTGTATATGTACACAACCAGTCAGGAATGGATTTCTAACTATTGTGTAAGCTTCTAAATGTGAATTCAACTGGCCTCAGTATGAATGTCAGTGGCACACAGAGACAAAATATGACTCAGTGTTTCCAGAGAAGTTTTTACAATTCCTGTGAACAAAAGGTGCTTATCCTTTACTAGCAAGGTATATATTGGTCAATATGATCTGCAGTGTTGTTATTGAACCATCCTTATTTAGAGCAAGGTGTGTAATTTTCATGAGTGTTGCTGCTCTGTTCTTTTATCAGTGGAAACCTTCCACTCCTGGTGCTCTGGTTTGCAGGAATGCGACAGTGAAACAGTGAAACTACCAGTCCTAGATAAAAGTTCTGGGAGGTTTTGAAACGAGCTTCTGTGGCTGAGAACTTCTTGCCTTTAGGATCCCACTCACTGAAAGTAAGGAAAATTATAAGAAATGGGGGCCACTGTGTAGGTGGGATGATGTTTCTGAAGTGATAAGCAAATGAGTGTGTCTGTGCTGAGAGCTTTCTGTGCTCAGGAAATGCCGTAATATACATTGTACCTGCACTGGAGGTTCTTGCTTTAACCTGCAGCCTTTGAGAGTAATGGCCTAGTTCTTGGAAGTGGAGCCATGTTGCTCCAAACTATGATAATGTCAGCAAAAAACCCCATTTAGGGTTGATCCTTGAGCAGGGAACACATTTTCATGGTCATACTATGCTCCTATGAAGGTCAGATTCGGCAGAAACTTTATACATACACACATATGTTTATCTAATAATTAAAAGAAAATCTGCCATCTGTTTCCCTGTATTTTGGCCATATTTATTAGTGATCCAAATCTACAGTGGTGTTCCAGTCTGCCTCTTTCTAGTTTCCATCTATTGACAACTGTTTTCTGCTCATCTGTCTACGCAAGGCAGAGCCTAAAATGCTTTGTGCAGTTGGTAATGGAATTTCTGGCAAAGGTAGATTTCAGCTGCTAAGAGGAATTACTGGAATGGGAGAAACTTCCAATTCAACTCTTGCTGTGTTTGCTTCTGTGATTTGTTTGTGTAACAGTACTGTAGCTCTTACCACCTAAACAGCCCTGCATCATCTGGTCTCCTGCTGTGAGGGTGAGATGTCTAAAAGAGCACAGCAGGGGCATGAGAATTGCAGAACTTTATCGGAATTGACCAGTGCAGAATTTACAATAGTTGTTTAAATCTGTAGTATCCAACTGGTGGTGGATGATGGCTTCAGACTTCTGCTTCCCATAATAACTTTAATGAAGTTGCAGCTTTCCGACCATGTATGATGTGAATTTGGAGATCAGTTGTTGCTCTGTAGTGCCCTCAGCAGCACTGCCACACCACTTTACAAGATGTAACTGTGTTACTGAAGCGAAGCATGAGAGCAGTGAGGTAGTATGAGGTATTTTTCATGAAATTATTTTGTCTTTTGTTTTATATAGAAAAGCTCCCTAAGATCAGCAGTCATTTAAAATGCTTTTAAGCATATAACTGAAATGTAACATAAATCATCATTTCATATTTCATCTATTCTTTGCATGCTGTTGGTGATTCCTGGCTCTATAAATTACAGCTAAGTCAGGCCAACCTACAAATCCTGCTGTTTTTGCATAATCTCTGTTGTGAACAGTAAAAGCATGTGTATTCTGTTAATCCATATTCAGATACCAGCCTGAAGTTAGAGCACTAAATAGAACTTGTTTTTGGGCCAGGAAAAATAAGTTACATTTTTTCCCATGAAAACACACTTTGAAGCAACTGAAATATTGCCTGTTTTGTGTGGCTTTGTTTTTAAAACTATTTTAAAATATTCCACAGCAGACATTCTACCAACACAAAACAGCAGGAGAGTTTTCTTACATAATAATCTGACAGATGTGCCATGGTATGTAATCCCTTAAACCTCCAAAGCCCTCTGATAGTGGATGTTTTAAAAGGCCAGATTGAAAAGCATGCTGCTCTTTTATTGAGCCTTTGCCTTCAGTGCCTGTGCCACAGTCGATTGCTTTATTTTGCTACAGCAGAGTACATGATAACTTGAAGAGAAAAAAAATTGTATATTAGAAAATAGTATTAAAAATACCATTAAAATAATTAATGCTAAGTGAAAACACTGTTTAAAATCTGCATTTACATCTGGATCTTCTCATTCAAATCTTTTTTCCGTGCTTTCCCTGAGATTCTGTCAAGAAGTAAATCAATAATAATTACACACACGAAATGACCAGCAGACTTGCAACTGAACCATCAAGATTTTCACATTTCTTAACTATGAACTGTGTAATCATATTACTGTACCTCAAGTACTCTTCTGTCGCAGGCCCTTCTGTGCCTTTGAGCATCGTGTCCAACTACACCATAGTACACCATTTGAAGTGGGGGACTCTGTCTTCTACTTGCCTGGGTAAGCACCTGGTGTTCTTTTTAAAATAACAATGTCATTAGAATAGCCTTTGCCTCTTAGCTTATTTTAGCCTTTTCTTTTCAAAGCAGTTATAGCTTTAATAATCCAAATGTCAGAGGGAACATGAATTCAGAGGATCAGAGTTTCAGTCAATCACATTAAATAAGTTCCCTTGATAGTCAGATACAGCAGCATGCAACCTTATTTCAGCTAGCTGGAACTTTGGATAACTGAGGTTTGGGTAATCAACACGACAATACATGGGACTGCTGCGTCGTTTTCCAGAAGTTTGTGTTCTACATCATGTTAAAAATCATATCTTATGACAGGTAGCTACGGACTTGTATCTAAACTTAAAGGAATCAAAGGTCTAGGAATAAAAGTTGACTTATTTGGGATTTTTGACATTTGCAAAAGTGCAATCTGGTATTAAATGTTTAGATAAAGCCAGGGTGTGTATATAGAATCACAGAATCGTAGAATAGTTAGGGTTCAAAAGGACCTTAAGATCATCTAGTTCCAACCCCCCTGCCATGGGCAGGGACACCTCACACTAAACCATGTCACCCAAGGCCTCATCCAACCTGGTCTTGAACACCGCCAGGGATGGAGCATTCACAACCTCCCTGGGCAACCCATTCCAGTGCCTCACCACCCTAACAGGAAAGAATTCCTTCCTTATATGCAACCTGAATTTCCCCTGTTTAAGTCTGAACCCGTTACTCCTTGTCCTATCATTACAGTCCCTAATGAAGAGTCGCTCCCCAGCATCCCTATAGACCCCCTTCAGATACTGGAAGGCTGCTATGAGGTCTCCACGCAGCCTTCTCTTCTCCAGGCTGAACAGCCCCAACTTCCTCAGCCTGTCTTCACACAGGAGGTGCTCCAGTCCCCTGATCATCCTCATGGCCCTCCTCTGCACTTGTTCCAACAGTTCCATGTCCTTTTAATGTTGAGGACACCACCACTGCACACAATACTCCAGGTGAGGTCTCACAAGAGCAGAGTAGAGGGGCAGGATCACCTCCTTCGACCTGCTGGTCACGCTCTTTTTGATGCAGCCCAGGATACGGTTGGCTTTCTGGGCTGCGAGCACACACTGCTGGCTCATGTTCATTTTCTCATCGACCAGCACCCCCAAGTCCTTTTGGGCAGGGCTGCTCTGAATCTCTTCTCTGCCCAAGCTTTGCCTGGGATTGGTCTGATCCAGGTGTAGGACCTTGCACTTGTGATGGTTAAACTTCATAAGGTTGGCATCAGCTCACCTCACAAGTGTGTGTCAAGGTCTGTCTGGATGGCATTCCTTCCCTCCAGTGTATCAACTGAACCACACATCTTGCTGTGATCGGCAAACTTGCTGAGGGCACACTCAGTCCCACTGTCCATGTCAGCAACGGCAGCTTGATGCCTCAAATTAATATTTTAACATTTGGGCTTAGTACTGCAGTGTCCTATAGTGTTTGTATTCCTCCTGTACTGATTAGATAGTGGATTTCAGACCTTTGTCCCAACATTCACAGACACTGTTTGCAAATGGGAATCAATGATACGGTATTAATGTTGCAGTCCAGGCAAATCTGATGGCACCTTGCTCAATGGAACTATTTAGGCCTGCTTTTATAAAAAGGGAGAATGTGGAAGAAGTTGTTGTCTTCCTTCCAGGCTGGCTGAAGGAAGGGAAACCTCTGTTGGTTGGTTTGATGTTAATTTTACTGTCTTTGGAACAATAAGGGTATTCAGAAGCAAGGGTTTTATCTTTTCAAGGTACCATTTCATTCTAGACTTGGTGTCTTACTCTGTGTGCCTGTCCTTTTGGTATTGCCCTAATCCCTCTGGAACAAAATAGCTTTTACTGAGGAGTAGAGTGCCTGTGTGGAGGACTGTTACAAAACATCTACCCTATGTTCTTCAGCACCTTTTTTGGCCAGTTTATCTTAGTTGATGTGCTGTGAAACCTAATACCGTTTCCATTGCTGGGAACGCTCTACCAGTTAAGTTAATGAGATAAAGGCACACTCTAGTCTTCAGTACTGCAGTACAAAACAGGGTGAGGGGGTTGTTCAATTCTGCTGTCTTTCTAAAGTTACAGGTATGCTTTCTGCTCATGTATACAGTATGCTAAAGGAAAGTAAGAGGCTGTGATTAAAGTGCTTTAGTTCCTGGAGGCTCAGACTTTCTTCTTGACTTTTGAATGATAACTTGGGCTCAGATTCTCAAATGTACTTGAACAACCATGTAAGCCCTTAGGCATTTGATTTGCCTTTTAAGTGGCAGTAAGGTTTTTGAAATCATCCAGCCCTTGCTTCCTCCACCAGTTATGAATACGTTGTAGCCAACCATTTGTTTGAAGCTTCACTTGAAGCCAGAGCTCTGCAAGATGATCAGCGAAGCTGAATTGCTGAGGCACTTTATGAGCTGACAGCAGCTGAAAGCTGCTCATGAACAAAGTGGATGAAACCAAGAGCAGAGAAGCTATGGTGTGCTCAGATGTTCTGATCAGAATGCTTGCCTAGAGTGAGAAAAACCTCATTCAAGGTCATACGGTATTTAGATTTTTTTGTTTGTTTGTTTTAGGAGTAGGGGTTTTATATAGAGTAGTGGTGGCTTTTTGCAGGTTGAGAAATGGAGCTTAGCTTTATATTTTTTAGCCAGTGTTTAACAGGTAACTGTAGACTGGATCAGTCACTTGGGCACCTGAGCCTGGCCTCACCTCTTGCCTCTCTGTCTCACCTCCTCCTGCTGGGAGCTTCCCACCAGTGCTGGTGTTGCATGGAGGGCCACCTTGGTGGGTAGGAGTTGCACAGCAGAGTCAGTACTCGCTATCCAAGCTGCTCTTGTGGATCAAGCCCTTAATTTCTCTGCACCTTTCCACTTGTAAAACAGAGAGTATGAACAGCATTCGTCATGGCAGTGTTGCATGGTGAAGATTAGAAGGTGTTCAGATACTGCATTTTGTCGGTAGGGACCATGTACATGTTTCAGCCAAGTGTGAAATGGCTTCGCTAAGCCAGCCGCAGAGGTGCACTAAACTGGCAGACTTCCACATAACTTAGTTTCAGTTTAATCTACTGTTTCTATTTGGATCTTCATTCAAAACTAGTTGGTTCTGCCTGCTGAATGCTCAGCTTTTGCAACTGGCCTGCGTTTCATAAAACATGACTGTGAAAGACCTTCACTGCTCAATATCTACTGTCAGATTGTTTCTGCCTGAAAAGATTGGGAAAGATGCTATTAAATGAATAATTGCATTTTGCCCCTGTAATTATGACATGACAACTTCTTATTTTCCTCTCAATTTTTATGTACATTTGGACATAGCTTGTGTAACACAAAAGGCCTTATCTTGGTGACTGAATTTCAATTGTAAAAAAAATCAAGACTTAAATTTTTTTTTTTTCTTTTTCCTGGGTCCTGAATTTGCCCCTCTGCTGGTGATATTTACATCAATTATATCCAGCTTGCACATCGAAAAAAGAGAAAGAGTTATTGCAGTTCAGTACTGTTTATACTTCTGTGAACCATTTGCTACATTGTTCAAGGTCTACATTTAAAAAAAACCCAAACAATAAACCAGTTCCCTGATTCTAGAATCCTGTTACAGCACTTCCAGATGTTATCACATGCAATATTTCACAACAATGCTAAGCCTTGGGTTTCATTCCTTTGAATACTGAAGGGGCCTTCAAGAAGGAAACATAAATCAATGATTTCTAGAATAGATAAAGCTGAAGGACATGAGAACATGCAGTGAGAGCCTTCAGATTATGTATCATCCTATTCATCTGAAAACAGGGCAATAAACACACTGTTCCTACCTGAACACTTAGGGAAATTACAGGCAAGAGGTATATAGGCTACTCCTCTGCCTTAAGTCTATATTCCACTTGTTATATAGCTACTTATATTTTAGAGAACCTTCATAGGTTCACTGGGTTTATTTATTAGCAGAAAGGTTACAGTCACTAAGAAACTGTTGAAATGTGCCATGGCCCATCTGTCCCCAATTAGATTCACTGTTATCTTTCTACATCCAAAATTTAAATGCCTGGAAATCATGCAGTCAGCTGTCTCGCTATAAAATGTGGGAGAGCATGCATACAGTTTCCTACACTGAAGCTCTTTGTGTTTTTTTACAAATGAACTAATTATTCCTATGGCCAAAAAGGAACAGTTGACACCAGACATTGGAAGAGCTATCTAGAAGGAGAAGATAAATGGTCCTGCTCAAATACATAGTTAGAAGAGAGATTTTAATCTAACTTGATTAAAAAAATAAATAAATTGTTCCTAATCTAGAGTGGTGGATTCCTCCAAGTACCTAGAGTTAGGTGGCCTGTTGGTAGGAAGGGTGTGCAGTAGGAAAAGCCTGGCTCCAGGGGAGAGGAAATATGACAGCCACGTCTACAGTTCTGAACTGGCAGTTCTGCACAGTTTCTGTAGAATGTTCTTCCTGTGTCATCACCAGCAGTAAAGATTCATCAAGCCAAGTTCTGATATTGCTTTCTTCTATGAAGAGCCCATAGGCTTGCACAGGTGTAACATGTTGGAAATCAGTGGAATTATTCAATAATTCTGCTGGCACTTCAGAAGGAGAGTAAAATTCCCAGTCCTGTGCATGTGGTCAGGGTGATTACCTGCACAGAGCTAGCAGGAGTACAAACAGGAAAAATACCTGTCTGAATATGCAGTTTTGCAATGAAGCTATTGGTTAAAAGTAGTGTTACATCAAGACTAAAAACTATTAACCAGGAAAAGTAGAGATACTAGGTTTAGTTTTGCTATGTGACTCTTCTCTGTTACCTAATTGTCATGTAGTTAGCTTGCTGTTCAGTGGGAAGGCACACAGTGTGACAGCTGTCAGTGCTACCTATTTCTGTTATAAAAATAATTCAACTTAAAACCCCCATCACATCTTGTGTTGAATGGGACTTGCGTCATGATACTTTAGCGGTGCTGGCTGAAGATGTATCGTGGCTTGAAATCAAAGTATCAGGAGCTAGGTGGTATAGAAACTTCCATACTCGAGTTACAGAGGTGTCTGGCTTTGTGGAGTGAGGGTTTTGTGTTACTGTTGTTCTGCTTGTTGACTGAGGCATGTTCAGCCTCACCTGAAGCAGCGGCTGCCACTATTTTAACTGTTGTCACAGAATCACAGAGAAATCAGGGTATGGAGGAACCTCTGGAGATCACCTGGTGCAACCCTCCTGCTCAGAGCAGGCCATCTAGAGCAGGTTGTTTGAAGCTGTCCCCAGCTGGGTTTTGAACAGCTCCATGGATGGAGGCGTTTCTGGGCAAGGTGTCCCAATGTTCAGTTGCCCTTACAGGAAAAGGTATTGTCCTTATGCTTAAATGAAATTTCTTGTCTTTGTTATGGTCAAATCCTGTACACTCTGGGTAAATAAATGCCATGCTTACAACACTGGTAGTCTTTAACAACCTTTCCTCCCTCCCCCACTCCCCCAGCACTTGTCCATAGCAATGATTGCAAGTAATAGAGCACAGCAAGATTTAAAGATAGTATTTTGTTATGAAAAGGCCTCACTAAGAAGAATTGGACTTGATTTTAATACTGAAAACTAATATTGACAAGTTTGTACTGTTCAAGCCCTGACCACTGCTGCAGCTCTTTGCTGGCAGTCTCCTGTGCAGAGAAGGTCAGAAAGAACACAGGTTCCTAACCAGGCAGAGCTGAAGCTTGAGACTGGTATTAATTTAATTATGTAAGGATAAAGTGGCTCTAGGTCCCCATTTTTGGATGTTTAATGTGATGGATGTAAATTGCTTCAGCACAATAAATCTACTGGTATGAATGGAGCAGCTGTAGCTTGTACCATTGGATGGTTTTCTCTTCTATCATTAGTAGAGTTGTTTTCAAATTTCGGATTACAGTAAAATTGCTTCCAGTGTTTAGATGCTCAGATGCTAGTAATTTCTGAAGGTGGCTCTGGATGTCTCCATATGTTTTCCGCTGTGGTTTAGGTGGCATACTATTTCAACTCCTGCTTTACAGTTTTTTTTTAAGAGTTGTCATTTTTTTGTTCCCTTTTGAAGCTCTGTTCTGACAGTTCTCCTTCTCACAATTCACATGGAGAAAACTTGTTGCAGGATCAGGGTCTGGACCGGGACCAGTGGTCTGTGCTTATTAATAAAAATGCTTAAGGAGTACAGATAGGTTAATTGAAGTTAGTTGTGTGTGACCAGGTTGGTTTGTCTTTAATCTCTTATGTTTAAATTTTATATGCATGAAGACAATTAATCCTCTTAACAGCTGTAGACTTTGAATGCTTAGTAAATAAGTGGTCTCTCTAATTGACACTATGTTGTTTGCCTGTTTAAGCCAAAATAAAAGTAAAGAGCTACACTGGGCCTTGAGGGAATCTTCCTCAGTGCAGTGAGAGGTTCTATTATGTAAAAGGCTTAAGAGTTTTCCCAGCTCATTATTTTTATAGTACTGTCTGCTCTGCTCTTTTAAGACAATGCACTTTTTTTAGCATCAACAATTTTGAGATCAGAGAGCACTTCCTCCGTCAAGGCAAATTGAGCAAGATATTTCAGCACCTGACAATCAAAGATGCACTTTTCATGTGTGCAGGTTAACATAGCTTTTTTGTTCTTTTTACTGAAAACTAAAAGGTATTCCTCTCAAGTGAAGGGCTTCTTATCTTTGTGGTGTGTACAGTAAAATAATAGTCCAGACATTATTTCTGCACAGTGAAACATGAAGTACTTTACAGAGTGAATATCTAGGGATTACTCATTGGCCAGCTGACCCAAAATACTGGTATTTTGTATTAATAAATCTGTATGACTACTTCAATGAGATGTGCGGAATATATTCTTTACTTTTAATTGCATCTTGAATTTTGTTCCTGTACCATGTTAACACTTGTTCCAGTGAATGCCATGTTAGTAACAGTTAACAAACACGTCCTTGTTTATACCAGGTTTCAGATCATACCCATGTTTCTTGAATCACTGTTCAAGTGCTGTTTTACTTTGGCCTGTGTGGTGAATAGATTAGGGGTAATAAGGTGGAAGGGAAGAATCCAGTGTTTAGAGATAATTTTTCATACATGAGCTATGGTGGAGAAAGGGGCTGTTGTCTCATTTATAATGAAATCTAAATTCAGATGAGTTCCACAATAAGTATTTTGCCAGGCTGCAAATGTCCTCGGTATTATGCCAGACAGCAGCTGAGCACAAATGAGAGGTGTTAGTGCCTCAGCTAGGCTTTTTCTGTAGGTGTCACACTCACTCACTGCCTCAGCTTGATGCTGCATAACTGTGCTCTGAAGTTCTGAGATACACTTGCATTTACTAATACACATAATTGTGTTAATACTTAATTTGTCATTAAATTCAGTCATATTTAATAACTTTGGGGAGCTAATAATCTGTTTTAAGTACAGTCTGCATTTATGAATAAATTTTCTTTGAGGTTCTTAATTTTTTAACACAACTTTTAAGGTCAGTGGTCCGACTGTGTAAATTATTAAATACATCTGAATATTTTATAATTTTCCCCAGCAAGGCAGACTGGATTTTTCCTTCTCTTCACAATTCCTGGATGTGCAGTATGGAGCGTGATACTGTACATAATTTGTTTTTTGTTTCAGATCATAGCTGTTACTGTGAAATCCAAGCTTTCATTTTACTAACTGTAGTAGTAACAGGTAATATTTTGCTCCCTACTGTTAGACTTGACCTGCTTCTTCAGTCTGTACAAGACTGAACAGCAAGTAATCACGTTCATCCCTTAGTTTGGGCTTCCTCTGTGGTCAAGCTGAGGTACAGCTGTGGATCAGTTCTCAAGGCAAGGACTGTTGCTACACCAGAACAGCACTGCTGCAGCAGCATTTGATGGGCTGTATTTCTGCCAACTCTGAACCTGAAGATCCTGTTCCAGAACAGACTTTGCTCCTCTGAAATTGTGAAACAACAAAATTCCACTCATTTTAGCATGGTAAAAGCACAGTGAAAAATTTTGCAAGGCAGTTAGAAGTTGAGATCCATTTGAACTAGTTGGTGAATTAATCCAAAGAAAGATGCAACCACATGGAGATTTTGCTGCTAGAAAATAGAGACACTGGTAGGATGCCTCTCAGTTTGCTTCAGATTTCTGTAGTGATTGCATGCTTGGTTTTGTCTGTTGGAGACCCTTATCTTCTGGACATGGCCCTGACTTTTACTGCAGCATCCATGTTCCTGAGTCTATGGCTGTGTGGTGGCAGTGCTGTGGACCAGGTGCCTTCTCTACGCTTTTGCTCTCTAAGCAAGGATCAACTGTAACAAACTCTTGGCCATCCATGAGAAAACCCCTTATGACTGGGTAGGCATGTTTATAAAGCATCTGTCTCATATGGGGAAAGAGAAGCTGCCAGATCCTCTGGGCTGTGCATTGCCTGGAGAAGCTGCCCCCCTCATCCTGACCCTTCTCACCAAGAATTCTGTGAAGACTGTTAACAAGTCACACCATGGCCACATGAGTGACGTTGGACTGCCACTGAACTGAGCTTTCTGGGCTGGCTGCACAATTTACAGTCTATATTACTTTCTTCTTCATAATTCCTGAGTGGAAGAGATTAGCAACTGTGGGCTGGCAGTATTTTTTTCCCTTTTTTTTTTATTTTATTGGAGAGTGCAGTGCTGCTTATCCTTCCTTTAGCACTTCCATGGCGAGTAAATGGGTTTACCAGCATACTGTGATAGGCACACAGGATATTGATTCTTTGTGGAGGGTATAAACACTCTGCCAGTCAGTTGTAGCAATGAAACTTGTAAGTCACAATGAGCTGAAATTTTCCCAGCACAAAATTTCCAACTAGTTTATGCTCACGGGAATAGAGAATTACACCTTCTGATACTTTAGTGCCCATTTCCTTGCATGGACTGGAAATGTTTGTTTTTAAAGCAGTAACTCTACTAGATAAACTATTGTTTTCCTAACAGTTGTCTAAATTCAGAGGCTTGTTTCACTTTCCCATGAGCACATGTCTGGAACAGTTCAAATAGTTCTCAGCAGGAGACCACTGTTACAGAGTTAGGTGTCTGCTTCCACCCCAGTGGGTCTATTTCATATAACCTTGTGCCTACATCACCCTGTAGCCAAAAAGTAAAAATGCAGTTGAGTAATTGTAAGCATTTGAATTGAAATCTTTGCAGCCATGACATCACTTTTGTTTGGGTCAGCCTTTGGATGCCTGCTGCCCTTATTAATAAAAATCAGTGCAATGTCTTCCTACCAATGCTAGTCATGTCAGCTGCATAACCACTAGCTCTAAAAGAAGCTATAAAGCAAAAATATCATTCATTAGACTTTCAAAACTCCAAAATTACCCCCTCAGTAGGAAAGAGTTGCCACACTCTCCAGACCAAGCATTTTCTTTCCTGACTTGCCTAAATGTAGAATTTTTTGTGTTACAAATATTCTATCTTGTCGCACTCCATAAGTAAAGGAAACATGACCATTTTTGTTCTGTGATCCATTTTAGCTGTTCTAACACCTTGTTTGCTCTTTTCCTGACAACGAAGGAAAGAAAGGCTATCTGTGTCTTTTACTTCAAAGTGCTGGAGGCATGGGGATTCTCTTCCTGTATCCTTTTAATTCTAGCATTATCGAGGCATTTGTAAACTTACCTGAATTTCATGAGTTTCATTCTTGCTGTAAGGAGTACTTTAAAGTAGTGCCTGGGTGTACCTTATGACTGCAGAATCACACTCTATACATAAGGAATCTTAGGGAAAGAAACAGAAATTAAGAACAACTTAAAATGTAGAGAATACATACCAAAATAAATGAGTCTGTGCATGCTGCTCATGCTCAACTCTACAACAGATACACACCAACAGATGCCACAATCTTTAAAACAGCAATTCAAATACAAACCAGGAATTTCCTTTTAATTTTGCTTGCCTCTTAACAAGCAGCTTAACTTTATGCTGATGGAATCGGGCAATATATAATGTTTTCTGATGCTGCTGGGTTTCTGTTCAGACTGAAGTGACCACCCATTATGTGTCTTGTAATGCCGAGTCTTCTGAAGCATCTCTGCCTTTCCAGGCTGAGCTACCTCGTGCTGTTGCTGATCCAATGCAAACTGTGAATGTTCATCATTTCTGGAAATCAGACACAGATTGTCTCAAGTTGGGTGCCCCAGATCTTCAAAAAATGCTGCTAATTAGCCATTTTGCCGGAGGGTGCTATCTGAAACCACCACCACGAGATAGGGTTACTGTGATTGAAGTCCCTTCTACTTTGGCATCTAATTTCAAAATGAGTGACAATAAACACAGTGCATGATCAAAAGACATGCGAAGCATGGGGTCCCCCCCCTGCTGCATATTTATATGTTGCAATGTGTTATAAATACATTTAACTCAGTAGAAACCATTGTAGTTTATATAAATCAGCTGTTATTGAAGAGCTAGCCAGTTCATTAGTAGATGTGCTTCTGCATATGTGCTGGGCTGCTGGAAGCAGTTTTTGGAGTGTCAGACCTTTAATGGTCCTCTTGCATCCTTTTCCATTCAAAGGTATCAGCAGTTAAATACCCAAATCCTTGTCTTTTAAAAATACCTTTAAATCAATTACAACACCATCAGAGAAATAGATATGAAATGTGGGTGATCTGGGGAGAACACCTCTACCTTTCAGAAATACATTGTCCCTCCTTTTAGTGTTTTTCTGGAACATTTTGTGTCAGTGTCGAAGAAGGAAGCTTTGTTTCTGTGGCTTTAGCTAAATCCACATGCCTGTGTCAGGAGAAGATAGGACCCAGTGATTTGTATGTTGTTTTTACTTGTAGATAAATATTAGTGCATTGTCAGAGGAGGACCATGAGGCTTCACTTGCCCTCCTTGGCATTAGGACCACTGCCACAATGTGAAACAGATAAAGTTCTCTGTGAAGTGACTAAAATATCCAGATATGGCACGATTTTATTTGAGCTGTCTAAAAGACAGAATTGTACTGCTGGGACTACCTACACATTTTAATTCTCTTGCATTCTTGTGTGTCTGTGAGAAGAAAATTGGGAAAGTCTAGAGCATATATATGTATATATAAACCAACTGTATCTATAAAAGATAATTTTATCTGTCATCTGCTGTATAGTAGTGTTTTACAGTCCAGGGGAAGCACTGACCAAATATGTCTCTAACATTAGGAGGCTTCCAGGAAGGAGGGGGTGGGGGTAAGGCATGAATACATATCTGATTTTCCAAGTACAGAAATAGCCCTTTCCCTTTTAATGTCTTAGCTTCTCCTGTGTATATTTATTTGCCCAAGACACACCAATCCTTTTTTCTCTTTGTGAATTTAAATGTTAATGGTGGGAAAAAACCTGTCAAAATGAAGAAGTTACTTCTTTTGGGGGATGGTGGTAAGGGGAAGGAATGCTCTTTCTCACCATCTGTTTTCCCTAGGAGGTGGCCCATGTGAAAAATTGCATGTATAACTGTAAAGTCAACTGCTAATGAGCCACTGGAGGCAGTCTTGGAGTAGTAATAGTAAGTCTTATCAGTCTCCTGCTCATTGTACTTTATGGACATTAATGTTTGTGATATTCTATGAGCTGGTGAGATGTTGTTACACAAATATTAGTCCCTTCTTTTATGTATTGGCAACAGAGCCTAGAAACAGAATTATTTTCTTACAGCCTTGTAACTTGGCATAACTCTTAGGGAAACCTGTTTGCTTCTCCTGCATTCACAGATCCATCAAGATGATCCTTCTGAGTGTTTTCTCAGTGTATGTGTGTAGTGTGTCACCAGCTTACTTGCATGTGCAACGTACTGCACCTCTGCAGTAAACTGCTCTGGCAACCACCTGGAGAACTACGAAAATAAGCAACCACTGAGCAAGGCTCTCAGGTGCACAGTTAATTTTCAAGGCCATCGGGCCTCTGTTTTGGTGGGACTGTTGTCCTGTTTAAAGTAGCTTATAGATCTAACCACCTTGTTGAAGCGAAGTATAGTTGTAAGGAAGAAACTAAAAATCCAGCTTTAACAAAGCTGCCATAAAGAGGTTTACACCTCTGCAGAAGTAGAGCCAGAGGGCAGCTGCTGCCTCTGTGCCTCATTATCAAGAGTTGTGTGTTGGCTCCGGAGGTAGCACAGATCTGCTAAACCAGAGAATCTGTAGACATACATAATTATCAGCTTCCACTGAGCTCTGATTTGGACACCTGGTTCCCTTTCTAGCTGGAGAACTAGCATGTCGATAATAGCTGCTCATTTTACAGAAAAGAAGTAAAGCCTGGAGGAGAAAAAACAATTCCTAATGGTAATATTTGTGTAAGTCTGGTGGAATGCAGCTGAGAGTTGTCGTGGTCACAGACAACATGGCGGGATTATTATTTGTGGGAAAATGTGAGCAGCTCACATATTTTTGTTGTTTACTGACTCAGATAAATTAGATTAGCCTGATGGAACAGATAAATCAGTACAGCTCAAAGTAGTTAAGTTTATGAAAGTGTTTACTCTCTGCTCATTTTGTTTAGTTACACTTGCTAGAGATAACCAGATTGATCTGAACTGCACATATCTACTATTTTCCAACTCCTCTGGTCCGTGGGCCTTGTGTATTTAATGTCCCTGCTGCTCTGTTCTCAAAAAAGAAAAAAAAAAAAATATTAGCAAACTCTTTGTTGGGTTTGATAAAGAGAGTATTTTCCTACAGAGGTGTGTGATGAGATGCATTCTGCAGAGAGTATTTTTTCCTGTTAGGCCTTGTGGATTAAATTCGGTTACAGAGGCTCAATTGCATGTTTTTGGTATCAGGCTGAAGGACTGGTGGTATCACTGCTCACTAAGTAAATCCTAAAGTGTTAAATGCAACCCTGAAATAACAGTTTGGGACAGTGATAGTATAAATGTAAGTAGGATAGGGAAAAGGACCCTGAGCAGAAGCAAGTTTTGACAGCAAAGACTGTGCCAGGGAGCAGTGTGCTTTGTTTATGTATTCCCTTTTTGTTATAGGTTTCTCATCCTCAGCAGATGAAAGGAGGTTGTGTTTTCTCTGTTTTAAACATAGTGATACTATATGAAGAAACTTCTTACCCCCACACTGATTTAATGAATCTGTAATTTTAGGCTTGTCTATTTGGAGAGAAGGGATTTTCCAACGTTTCCTGAGGAGACTTTCTGAAAAGCAATAACTATAATATTAAAAACCTCTAAGTCACCTTTTTCTCCTCACAGGAAATAACACAGCTTTCGTTGCATCTCTAGCAGTATTTAATATACCCAAATTCTTACAGAATGACAAATGGCAGGTTGTCTCAGTGGTAGAGGATTTGAATTTTTAGATGTGAAATGCAGATTGTGTGGATCCTGGATTATCTGGGCTTTGCCTGTGTATTGGAGCTCTGACAGATTTTTCCCTTCTTCTTTGTACTGTAGGCAACACTGAAAGAAATGCTGCAAAGAGATGTGAAGTTAGCAGCATGTCTGTAACATTTGTTATGTACTCCTGGCCATGACACCTCGACCCAATTTATTGCTTGACAGTGGACAACTTCAGTCCCCCACAGTGGGAGTGTGCTGGGTGGGAAGGTGGTGGTAGATTCAGTTATTTACAGAAAGCTTCCTTCCGCTATTTTTTTCCTGCCTCAGTGACTGCATGCAGAACCCTCTTTGTGAAGAAAAGATCTTCGTGTCTCAGTCTGGGTTTCTTTTAGGACATGCCACAGTCAAATGTTCTTTCTGCAAATAAACTGCCAAAGAAAGGAAGATTTGCTGAACGGGAGCATTCTTTGGCAGCAGGGTTAGAGGCAGGTTATTGCCATAAGTTTGCAACTTGGGTCCCCAGGTCTGAGCCCTGCAGGTATGGTCTCAACATGGCACCAGAAAAATTGCAAGGCATCACCTCTCTGGAGAGTTAAAGGTAAAACAGTCTGTTTTACCCCTTCCCCGCCCCATCCCCAGTTAAGCCCTACAGAGCAGTGCTGGAGGCCTGGTGGCTCAAAGCAGCGGCACCAGAGCTCGCGGAGCCGTAGAAGAAGACATCGCGTCACGGGATTCACCTGTCCTGCCTAGCAAAGCAAAATGAACTGTGTGGGGCCATTCGGCAGCAGAGAATGCTGCTTGTGTTAGCTCCCGTTTGGTTGGTTTGTGCTGAAGTGAAGCTAAAACACGCAGCAGGGTCTCAGCATCAGCCTTTAGCTTCTTCCCCGCGGTTTGGGCTGTGGAGGGGGGGCGGACCGACAGGCCGGGCAGAGCAAGGTAAACCGGGTGTTCGGCGGGTTTCCGTTACCTGCTCCTCGCTAGAGCAACGCACCTTGCCGTGCTGCTGCCAGTGAGTGCCCCCCTCCCCAGACTGCGACATTCGCTTGAGAAGAAGCCATTTTAGATTGAAGCGTGGGGTGCTCCTCCGGGAAGCCGCCGCCGCCTCGGCCTCAAACGGCGGGCGGGCCGGGGCGCCGCGCGCGGCGGGCAGGGCTGTGGCGGGAGGTGGCGCCACTACACCGCGTGAATTCCTCCCGCTTTGGGCTTCCCGTCCCCCCCGTCCTCCCCCCGCGCCCCGCTTTGATTATCCGTTTCACTTAGCGAATTCAACCACCCTGTTTTGAAATAGAAGCATTTCAAGCCCATCTAACCTCCCCCCAGCTGAAACTGGCTGTGCCTCACTGCTTGGCAGTCACCAGGACCAGCCCTGGGGGGGCTTTTTATAGTCATAATTTGAAATTAAAAATAGGTGGGGAAAAAAAAAAATCACCACCCCATTAAAGTACTTCTTTTACTTCTTTTTGTTGCGGCTGCTGGTAAATGTGAATGCCTGCACAGATTGGGGCTGACTGAAACTCTAATCATTATACTGCAGGAATATTTTTGATGGATTTTCAACAGCTCCGGAGTTCCTGTCAGCATCACTGTGTGGCTTTTTAAAGTTCTTTCCTTTAATGGGTCCCAAGACCCATGAAGACATTCAGGTCAGTTTAGTACCTGAGTCTTCCCAAGTAATTAGCAGGTAGAATTACCTGGTAGCAGTCAGTGTTTTCTGCTGTAATTCGTCCACAGAAGCTGCAGCAGAGAAATTGCTATCTCTGGCGGCCCTGCAAACATGTCTAATTTAATGTGTCAATAGGGATTTTTCTCTGTTTTTTTCATTCCCAATGCCAGGCTGAGAATTTTCCTTTCAGAAGACCAGGCTCAAAGTGAGATGGGTATATTGAACATGTGGATTTCAAGGAAATGTTTTTCCCAGCAACTGTAAATGTGTAAAAGCATTCAGAGCTCCACACGACTTTTCAACAGGTTAAATAAGCGTATGTAGCAGACAGATACTCAACTACATGATCCGCAGTTACTGGCACAGTTAAATACTAACCTGGCCATGGTGTCTCCTCACCAGCAGTGCAGCGTTTCAGTCCTTCTGGTTTCTTTGGGGATATTCTGGTGTTCTCTGATGCTGACTTGATGATATCATCTACTGGTGAGACACATGTTGCTTTTTAGTCTCCCCTCGGTAAACATTTGCCAGTAATGAAGGAACAGATGGACTCAGATCTGCTCTGAGATCAGATCTGGAGTGAGTATTTGCAAGATACTCCACAGGTGGGTTTTCACCCAGCAGGTTCTCTGTCATGGCTGGGTACTTTTGTGCTGTGTTCAGGAGCAGTGCTGGGTTAAAAGGCCAGTTTTCTGAACTGCTTCATTTGTCTAAATACCACTTTCTTAAGTGTTACATTGCGGGGGCTGTGAGGTTTTTGTTCTGTATTGAAAAAAACAAGGTGCCATTCTGTGTGAGTGAAAGCATATATTCTAAAAATAAAGGGGATCATTCCCAAAAGGTAGAAAGATGTACATGTCATATTCTCTACAGATCTATAAACAGTCCTTTGAGTCCATTTGCATCATGCTGTGAGTCACTGATGTTTCCTAATTAGTTTTAAGTGAAGAACCTACCATCTTGGTTGTAAAAGAAGAATAAAAATGAAATAAATTCATTGTGAGGAAGCTCACTGAGCACATTTCTTAACAGTCCTGGATGTACCACATGCAATGTTCTTAGTTATTAAAGGAGAAGATCTTTGAGAATGAGAGTCACATTGTGTTAGTGATTGTAAGCGTGCAGAATAAAACTGTCCTTCCTGAGAACATGAGCAAGACCTGATCCTTGGGTGACCTAACTGGCATTGCTAAGCTGGAGGCAGCAAACCCATATTACATTAGCTATTGATAGTATGGTCTTCCTTTATATTTTAAAAATTCCCTTCTCAAAGAGTAATTAGCATAGATTTGAAACACTAGAGGACTGTGGTGTGCTACTCAAGGTCTTCTTGTTTTCCTTTTCTTAATTTGAATTTCCCAACTTTAAAATGGAACCTTTGACATTTAAAATATTGGTTCCAGTGGCTGGCACTCACATATGTAAATCCTGCAACTGTGGCTGAAATGGATATCAAGATTAAATAACTGTGGCAGAATCTATAGTGAACATGAGCAGTACCATTTTATTAATGAAGACTGTAATTTCATGCAAAGCAAAACTAGTTCTTATGTTAATTGATTCTACTGCTTAAATAGAAACAAAAATGCTTGTTATCAATGTATGTGTTTAATATTAAAAACATTTTGTATCTGAGGCTTTAAATCTATGTAATATAGTGATGCTTCAGTGAGGCCTTTTCAAAAGGAAGATGTAGAAGTTTTATAGAGCTCATTCCTAACTGACTTTCTGTTCAGCAGAATAAAGATGGATGTCCTTCTCTGGTTTAAATATCAGTCAGAAAATCTACACGTAATCCCTGTAACTCTTCATATAAGTTTGATAACCAAAGAAAGCATGATACCAGTATCTCTAGGACATAACTAAGCTACATTGCATAACTGAAACCATGTACTAACTAGGCTGGCAACTCTGCTTTGGTAGCAAAGAGGTAGAATGTATATGTGTATTTATGTATTTTATATAAATTATATAAAAAATAATTGCTTTTGCTTACCATTTGCAAATATTGAAGTTGCGAATTTATGGCTATTTTATCCCACATTTTCCTGTACTGTACAGATGTACCTCTGGTGTGTTCCAGCCTCAATATTTCTGGCATTTAAAAAAACCACAAAACCAACCAAACAAAGAGAGTTAATATTAATATGGATTTCTGTAAGTTCAAAAAGTATTCTGGAGTAATAGACTCATAGAATCGTGGAATCATAGAATAGTTAGGGTTCAAAAGGACCTTAAGATCATCAAGTTCCAACCCCCCTGCCATGGGCAGGGACACCTCACATTAACCATGTCACCCAAGGTCTCGTCCAACCTGGTCTTGAACACTGCCAGGGGTGGAGCATTCACAACCTCCTTGGGCAACCCATTCCAGTGCCTCACCACCCTAACAGGAAAGAATTTCTTCCTTATATCCAACCTAAACTTCCCCTGTTTAAGTTTGAACCTGTTATCCCTTGTCGTGTCACTACAGTCCCTAATGAAGAGTCCATCCCCAGCATCCCTATAGACCCCCTTCAGATACTGGAAGGCTGCTATGAGGTCTCCACGCAGCCTTCTCTTCTCCAGGCTGAACAGCCCCAACTCTCTCAGCCTGTCTTCATACAGGAGGTGCTCCAGTCCCCTGATCATCCTCATGGCCCTCCTCTGGACTTGTTCCAACAGTTCCATGTCCTTTTTATGTTGAGGACACCAGAACTGCACACAATACTCCAGGTGAGGTCTCACAAGAGCAGAGTAAAGGGGCAGGATCACCTCCTTCGACCTGCTGGTCACGCTCCTTTTGATGCAGCCCAGGATATGGTTGGCTTTCTGGGCTGCAAGCGCACACTGCAGCCAGCTCATGTTCATTTTCTCATCGACCAGTACCCCCAAGTCCTTTTGGGCAGGACTGCTCTGAATCTCTTCTCTGCCCAACCTGTAGCTGTGCCTGGGATTGCTCCGACCCAGGTGTAGGACCTTGCACTTGTGATGGTTAAACTTCATAAGGTTGGCATCAGCCCACCTCACAAGCGTGTCAAGGTCCCTCTGGATGGCATTCCTTCCCTCCAGGGTATCAACCGAACCACACAGCTTGGTGTCATCGGCAAACTTGCTGAGGGCGACTCAATCCCACTGTCCATGTCAGCGATAAAGATGCTGAACAAGACTGGTCCCAGCACTGATCCCTGAGGGACCCCACTCGTTACTGGTCTCCAGCTGGACATTGAGCCATTGATCACAACTCTTTGCATGCAGCCATCCAGCCAGTTCTTTATCCACCGAGCGGTCCATCCATCAAATTGATGTCACTCCAATTTAGAGACAAGGATGTCATGTGGGACAGTGTCAAACTCTTTACACAAGTCCAGGTAGATGATATCAACTGCTCTACCCCTGTCCATCAGTTCTGTAGCCCCATCGTAGAAGGCCACCAAATTGGTAATACTTGAAATATTAGTTTCAGGGAGGAAAATAAACATGTGCTTGACAGTGATTTTGACAAAATGACCCCCGAATTTAAATGCAGACAGTGTCTCTAGGCACTGTATTTGCCAGCCTATCTCTAGGCCAGACTCATGGGAGACTGAAAGGAGGTTTTATTGCAACATCACCACTTCCTATAGATAGTACTCAGTGGCGTCTCCATTATTTGGATGACATCCACAGTTGGTAAAAAGAGAAAATTGGGCCAGTTTACATTCTGTTACAGAGCAGCTTCCTGGATGACAGAATAATTTCCAATAAAAGTGCCCTGGATTACTCCCTGCTGTGAGCTAATAGGGTGCTAATTAGCATATTTCATTTATTTACTTAACTGGGATAAAAACAATTGGGCACAGGTCCCATTTACAATGGTTTCCTGGGGAAGCTGCAAACTGCTGTAAGTGTTACCGTGCTGCATTAAAAAGATATAAACTCACATAAACATAAAGTGCAGATTGAACATAACATGCAGATTGAACACAAACTGGCATGGCTGTCCAAGCACCTCATACACTGAGAGTGGTTTACAGCTTTAAATAAAGCTGTATTTCTGTTTTCTTCCAGTCTGTAAGTGGGCTAAATGAAATTAGAGCAGCATTTTTCCAATCTTGGCGGGTCCATTTGTGACAGTACTGAACAAATGCCATGCTGTGGACAGCATCATGCTTTGCCTCTTGCGCTCACTATTGCTTTAATATCTGATGACTATTAACAGTGTGAAACATAGGTTGGGAATTGTTGCCCCTCAAGTTTTTCCCAGTTTTATCCTGTGCATCCCCAGGGTGGGGCACACCTGCCCAGCTCATCATGCCATTCTTGAAGATCTTTCTAATGGCAGAAATGTTGAAAGTGCCCATTTATTTATTCTTCACATCCAGCCTCCCCATGCTCCCACTTTCCTGCATATTGTAAAATGCAAAAAATTTAAAGCACCCAAAGTAATAGCTCATCTTGGGAAATTTGGAATGTGTATTCTACAAGTTTGTTGTAGAGGGTGAGGCAGGGTGAGAAAACTGCTTTGTTGAACAAAGGTCTCTTTCTAAACTGTTTGACATTTTAAAACGCATCTTTTCTTTTTTATATCTTAAGCAAGAGTTTTACTTGGGATGAAATTCCTCATTCATTTTGATTCACATTCTGCTTAGTTATGAAAATCTGGATTTGCCCTAAGGCACTATAATATATCTCTGCATCTGGGAGGGAAGTTCATTAAATGAAATGGAGAGATTTTGCGATCAAGAGACTTGGGGTCTGTTTCTGCCCTCTTTGCGTCTTATTGTGTGACATTGAGTATTCTGCCTTTCCATTCTTCAGTTTCCTTATGCATAAACTGGAGAGACTAACACTTTATCCTGCCCTTCTTAAAATGATATAATATTCTCAATTGGAAGATGCTTTTCAGCAAAGTTGCATTAACCCCCCCAGCCTGCTCCCCCCGTCCCAACCCTAGCTCACTATGTCAGTACACAGTAACCTTCTACCTGAGTGTTTGTGTCATGATCTACTTTTATAATTTGTCTTGTTTCCAAATTCAGCCAGTACTGGGGTTGTCAGCCTTGTTATAGTCATTGTTCTGGTTTCTCCGATCTGCCTTCCTGCCTCTCCAGCTAGCCAGGGAGGCCCCTCTCATTCTTTTGTGGGGGAGCATTTTGCTCATATTTTTCTGTAACTCAAAAAGCCCCTGAGCTGGAAAAGAATAATTCTAGAGCATTGGTTTCATATACTGTATTAAATGAAATGCCACTGTGGAAGAATATTACTTTTCTGCATTTTCTAGGCATGAAAAAATGTATTTAGAGCATCGAAGGATAACAGTTTATTAACCAATTAGAACAGAGATCTGAGGATCGGAGGAGATAGCACCTTATTCCAGCCTGGTAAGACCTGTTCCTCAGGCTGTGTGTTTTTTGTATTGTTCTTGTTAAATTATCATATATCTCATAAAAGCATTCCTCTCCACCTCTGTACCCTCTCCTTGGGTATTGCAATACCATTGATCTCTTCTGATACAGTGATACATCCTTCAGAAATAAATATGGTTCCATTTTGGGGTTCTATGAGTAGACCTAGTTGTTATGAGTTACATGCTGAAGGGAATTTAAACATAAAATTAACCATTCTTTGTTTTGTTTCCACAGACCCACCTAAACATTGTGAAAAAGCAAATCGAGACACCCAGTGAGGGCTAGTCCCACAATTTGAGTGTATTCACTAGCCAGCTTCATTGCTGAAGTATACTGATATAAATTCAGGAAAAAGTAAAACTAAAATAAAACCCTAAATCCCCAAGGCTTGTGAATTCATGAACACAGGCCCAGAAATGTGACTCTTGATCTGTGTGCAGAAGAAACTACTGGTCACATTTCCAGGGCCATTTGAGTTCCATCAGGGGCCAAAAATCTGGATGGCAGTTCTGTATAATTTTAGTGTGTACCATGTTGGAGAGCTCATCATTGGTGAGTGAACCAATTTTTCAGTAATCTTTGTCACAGCAGGCAAGATAGAAATTGGTCTGTAATTTGTAATCATTACTACTTTGCTTGAGATTAATCCTGGATCACCCACAGTGAAAAAAGATGCCTCCTAACCTCGGGAAGGACCATTCTCCATTCAGAAGGCCACTGAGGCTTGCTGTTCACAAAGCATGCTTTATCTTGACCATCCTTCTTTTTTATGTCAGATGAACTTTTATCTATGTTCTGCTTTTCTCTACAAGACTGAATACTCCAGACTTTTTACATAAAGCGATTTTCCCAATTCTTAGTACTGTGAAAGAGATTGGAGGGTGCGGGGGGGAGAGCTTTGGAGTTTTCCTATTGATATATTTTTCAGAAGGGACAAAAAAAGGTGCTGTAATACATGCAAGTAGATATGGGCAGTGAATAGAAATAACCTTTATTAACATAGAAAGGCTCTACTTACTAGCAGGTAGTTAATGTGAGGAATTTGGGCTAAAGGATACTGTGATTCTAAAGATCTGAGTTGGTTTCTGAAAGCAAAGCATTGACAAAGCAACCCAGCTATATGGCAGTGTGCTATATATAGTGAAAACTGTACATTGGAAAGACTGATATTCAGAATGATTTCTTAACTGACCTCTTTTAAGGTAGTACCAGGCTTCCTATACAGTGTTGTTCTTTTTTGTTCTTTTTTATTTCTTCCAGTTAAAAGCCGCCTTCAGTTGGTCATTGATTCTCCTCATTCCTCCTCCACCCCTGGCCTTCCTTACACAGACTAAAGGGAGCCCTGGCCTAGAGTCTGGTGTTCTGACGCAAAATGCTCTTCAGCTGAAATCAGGTTGTTTGCTTTAATGCTGAAGGGCTTCAAAGTGAGGTGTAACAGAAAAAGGAGAAAAAAATTCAAATAACCCCCCACCCCCTGTCACCCCCCTTCTCAAAGATAGATATGAGAATTTGTTGCAAGGGTGGCTGTGGAAACAGCCGTTTTTACTGACATTGAAAACATTAAAAGTGGTCATAGCCTTCATCAGGTGTTACATTTCCGATAAGGACAGGTAAGTATTAAAACCACTGTACATTCCCGATTATCATAGAATCATAGAATAGTTAGTGTTGGATAGGACCCTAAGATCATCAAGTTCCAACTCCCCTGCCATGGGCAGGGACACCTCACACTAAACCATGTCACCCAAGGCTCTGTCCAACCTGGCCTTGAACACAGCCAGGGATGGAGCATTCACAACCTCCCTGGGCAACCCATTCCAGTGCCTCACCACCCTAACAGGAAAGAATTTCCTCCTTATATCCAACCTAAACTTCCCCTGTTTAAGTTTGAACCCATTACCCCTTGTCCTATCACTACAGTCCCTAATGAAGAGTCCCTCCCCAGCATCCCTATAGACCCCCTTCAGATACTGGAAGGCTGCTATGAGGTCTCCGTGCAGCCTTCTCTTCTCCAGGCTGAACAGCCCCAACTCTCTCAGCTTGTCTTCATATGGGAGGTTCTCCAGTCCCCTGATCATCCTCGTAGCCTTCCTCTGGAGTTGTTCCAACAGTTCCATGTCCTTTTTATGTTGAGGACACCAGCACTGCACACAATACTCCAGGTGAGGTCTCACAAGAGCAGAGTAGAGGGGCAGGATCACCTCCTTCGACCTGCTGGTCACGCTCCTTTTGATGCAGCCCAGGATACAGTTGGCTTTCTGGGCTGCGAGCACACACTGCTGGCTCATGTTCATTTTCTCATCGACCAGCACCCCCAAGTCCTTTTGGGCAGGGCTGCTCTGAATCTCTTCTCTGCCCAACCTGTAGCTGTGCCTGGGATTGGTCCAATCCAGGTGTAGGACCTTGCACTTGTGATGGTTAAACTTCATAAGGTTGGCATCAGCCCACCTCACAAGTGTGTCAAGGTTCCTCTGGATGCCATTCGTTCCCTCCAGTGTATCAACCGAACCACACAGCTTGGTGTCATCGGCAAACTTGCTGAGGGCGCACTCAATCCCACTGTCACCAACAACGATGTTGAACAAGACTGGTCCCAACACCGATCCCTGAGGGACACCACTCATTACTGGTCTCCATCTGGACACTTAGCCATTGACCACAACTCTTTGTGTGCGGCCATCCAGCCAGTTCTTTATCCACTGCGTTTCTTATCATATTGTACCATGGTTGGTATGTGCACATATCCATATGGTGGTATAAGACATACTGTGGTATAGCTATCACAGAATAATGTAGGAGGTCCTTTCCAGTATATTTCCTATACTGATTTCTTCCTAAACAGCTGTGTTCGTGTAATTCTTGAACTGGGATGAAATGTCAGAGTGATGTTCTAGATCTCAGTTTTCAAAGACTGAGCATGTGAATTAGAGCAAGCTTTAGGATTAGGAATCTTTGAATAACTTGTTTTGGTTAACTTTTCTCTTGATCTGTAAACACCAGAGTTACTGAGCCTACTACAAAAGAGCAGCATGAAATACTGGAAAAAAATGTCTTATGTAAATTACTGGTCATGTCTTATTGACTACTTCTTTTATTTAATTGAGAATTTAGAAGCATCTCTCTTGTACTTCAGATTTAAGATTATTCCAAGAAGGGGGCACTGGCAAATTTTGATTTTGCTAATCTATCCATTGAACCCATTCATTTTAAATGAATTGTTGGAGTGTCACTGGAGGGCTTTAGTTTGATTTTAATTCTTGTTGGTGTTTGTGTTTGATGTGCATAAGTATACACATCTGAAAACTTAACCGAACAGCTCTATACAGAAGTTGGGGGAAACTTGGCACCTTTTTCATGTGTATTAGAGACATTCTTCTTTGACTAACTGGGATGTTTCTGGTTTGGAGACTTTCCAAGATGACCTTCATTTATTGTTTGTGGTATACTGTTCTGTTACGGGTTTCTCACAGTCCTTCCTGATAAATGTGTTTTATTAGATTATGCACCAAGATGATAGAGAGAGGAGAGGCTTGGATATTTAGGAAGAAGGTCTGGGGCTCTGGCAAAAGCCAGGCATTGGCCCTATCTGTGTCCTGCTCCTGGTTCTGAAGGAAGGTGTGGGTGCCCCTCATGAGGGACAAGGTAGGAGTGCACCGAATGAGGCAGTACTGTCAGATTCTTGGAACATGCACTGAATATGTGAGTACCCTCTGCCTCTGCTTCTTCTCTTTTTATGCTTCAGGGACACAACAGGGGTCCACAAAAATGAAAGGAAATTGAGCAAAGAGTGTCTATTTCTGTCCCATTTCTCCAAATATTTCTGAAGTGCAATGGTTTTGCATGCCAGTCCTTGCTGCCCGCTATGTCTGCACATCCTGACTCAGGGATGTGTAATTGAGAGAAACTGAAAAGCTCCTTCTGGCTCTAGGTAATTTATAATGTGAATATTTATATAGAAAAATTGGGGAAGGAGGTTGCAGGGGCAGGAGGATGACTACTCAGACATTCAGACAACTGGACATTCATGAAGTAATGGAGTTTGTTTCCGCTTACGTGCACACAAGAGATGTACTCAGGTATATTTACTTCATTAATTTTCGCTATTGTCTCATTTTCTGTGTTCCTTTGTTGCCTGATCAATCTTCTTGTTATTTGAGCTTGCCTTTTCTTCTGCTGAAACTGATATGTGCATAAGCTGTAGCAATGATAGGTGAATATTGGAGATTTTGCATCTGTGACTCATTCTACTGTGAACTGAATATATTATTTTCTTATTCTCTTTACCCTTTAGAAAAGCATTGATACATATATATATATATGTATATTCCATTAAATGAACAAACCCTGCCTCTGGTTTAAAGAATGTTTTTGGGGAAAGAAAAATTAAATCCTGTGGCTTATTATTTGTATTTTAAAATTTGGTAATTTCAGTGAATTAGTGGCAAATATTTTTCTGCATACATCCTCCTAAAAATCAAATTCAGAACTCCACTTGATGTACTTCATAAGCAACATAATTCCTTTAAATTTCAAAAGAGAAGGAACAACAAAACAAAATGCAGAACTGATATACGATAAATCTGCCCAACTTTTGGTTTTGAAAGAGTACTTTCAGTCTGTATAGGTTTGTATTTTGCATTGCCTGCAGGGCTACATTTCTTCTTCTCCATTAGGTAAATCCTGTGTTACCTTTTGTGGACTCAAAAAGAGGCTGCATGATCAGCTGTGGAGTCAGGAGCCCCCTTCGCTGTCACTGAGCTTGGACAAACCTATGTTGCTCTGCTTTGCATTCCTTGTTGCTGCTAATTCCACGTTGAGGTGTTCAAAACAGGGACTGTCCCTTACCTTTGTCTGGAGAGGGTCTTTCCCAGTGCACTCCTGTTCTCTCCTGTATCGAAACTCCAGGTTGCTGCTGCTGAACAAACTGTAACTTTTTTGGTTTGTTTGTGACTATTGTTAACTAGGAATGCTTCAGGAATAAAACATAATGTCAGTATTGACAGCATGTGAATTGTGTAGTAGATGCTACTTGTAAGCAGTTCACACCAGAGACTCATTCAGCTTTGTGGAAACCAGCTTTTCCTTTCACATTGTTAGCTGGAAATCTAAACGCTTGCTTTCTTAATGCAAAATGAGGTTTGTGTTTTACTTTAGTGCAGTAAATGACCATGACTTGTAAAATGCTGACATAGTCATGATACTGATACGCAGAGATTTTTGCAACTCATACTTCCCCTGGATACCGTTTTCCTCATAAGGTGATGGTTCTTAGGTGTGTACAACTACAGTATAGTATTGGCTGGTTTTTTTGATACTTGATCAGAAGTCTTCATGCATCTGCCCTTTTGTAAATATATGAAGCTGTAGAGAGAAAAGCAAAGCCACAAAGAGAATTGTTAAATCAGGCTTGATGTGCTTTGCCAAACGAAGGAAAAGTTCAAACTGCATTGTAGATACAGTGCAAATGAATTTCTTTGCAGCCATAGACACTCATCCGTGGTCTGATAAAGACCAGTCTAATGCTAATGCCGTCCTTTCTTCAAGACTTTAGAGCCCTGTCTGTCTGTGAATCCTTATCACGATTGTAGCAGATAGGGTAAGAACATGGATCATCCCGGGAAATGGGTCAGGATCTGAACAGGGCCCAAACCTAGCTCTAGTCACAGGCTGTTTCAAATAGCCTACAAAAAAACCAGTCTGGATAAAAGAATAATACTTTAAACAGGAGCCTAAATGTTCCTCTTTATGTGAACTTTTCTTTTGAAAATCATCAAAAAATTAAGACGGTTACAATATGTTTGAAAGTGCGGGGGGAGGAAGAAAAAAGTGTTCACAAAGACTAATTGAAGCATAGAGATAGGTATCTTTCTGTATGTTCCATTTGTTATTTTTCACCACTTGTTTTATTAACATGCATCTAGAGTTACATGTAGCTTTAATCTCCCTGATTAAGACTTGCTGAGAGGGTCTGTCAGTATTTATTGTCTGAATGCCTCAGGTCTCACTTTTTGTTTTACATTAGCTACACCAACTGCCCCTGGCTTGAAAAAGAAATAGTGTAAGTTTAGTCAAATTTTGTAGGACTGAGACTTTTTTAAAAAAAACCCAAACCCACAACTCCCCCCCCCCCCAAACCAAACCAACAAACCAACCAAATAATAATAATAAAAAGTATAAAATAATCTTATTAAAATATTATTTTTATTATGCATATCTCAATATTGCATTAATAAATTTTATCTTAAGACAGAAGACACCAGTTTCTTATAACAGATACACAGTAAATATTCTTTTGAACAGCTTTTCAGAGCTGTTTTCCATATTGTCTTCTTACCGCAGGTTTGCTATGAATATTATTCTGCTGATGGAATGCTTGGTTTTCCCTCTTCTGGTAAATACTTGTCATCAAGTATTTACAAGTCTCAAAGCTGAGATATGTTGTCTCTTTAGCTGCAAAGAGTTAACTCAGCTTGCTAGCGCTTTGCTGCTGAGCCACATTTAAGTAGTTCATTGGGGCATTGTGGCTGTAAATGAGATATAGCATCCTGACAACTGTTCACGATTTTCTTCATAAATAAATAAAACTGCATCAGAAGACGTTCTACTTCTAAGGAATAGACAGTTAAAGATAGTGTCCATGTTCGCTCCCTGCCTCAAGTCCCTAGAAAGAAATTCACTGGAGTTTGCTATGATTCCAGCCCAAGAGGGGAAAATATGTTTTTAATGTAGATAGTGTTTTTTTTTCCCTGTCAGTGAGTTCAAGAAGATACTTAACAGGAGAATGAAATAAAGGTCCATTGTAGAGGCACCTAACTCATCATTACCACATGCACGCTGCACATTTCTGCTGTACTGTTGTCTTTGATATTATAAACTTGATTTTTTTCTTTTTCCCTAAATCAGCTTTTATATTCAGGAGTATATCTAGAGTGATATAATTTAAAGGATATTTCTACCATATGTTAGAAATCTGTTTGTATGCATGGGAATGCTATCCTGGATCCCAAAACTGGCTATTAGATACTGTAGTTTGATTTTATTTTGTTTGTGTGATGTGCATATATTGAAGAGAGAGGTTCCAGTTATGAAAGACTGCAGTTGTAATACCTATTGGCTAGGGAACAGGAGATCTGCTTGGAGAATTGGTAGCTAAAAATTCCGTTTAAATATTCTGCTTTATTAATGCTTCAGGTCAATAAAAACTGCTGTAAGAAAATATTTTAGGATATAGATATTCAGAGCAGTTGGATTACTTTTGACAACAGTGCAAGGAATCCATTCAAAGCTGATTTCCCTGTTTTGTTCACTGAGGACCTGCAGAATCTAAGATAAAAATGGCAGTTGTCCTCAGGGCACCCTGAGGCATGTCATTAAAATTGGAATTTGATCCTCTTTTCATGGTTACTTGGGACAATCAACCACAGCAAACCTGAAAACTCATCAGTTTTCAAAAATATGACATGTCCTTGACTTTGTCAGTTTGGATTCAGTGTGCAAGGTTTGAGTATTTCAGAATCCCTTTAGATGTCACTCTGTCTTCAGGAATACAAATATTGTGCCTTGTACTGTCTAAAAGATACAGTACTTCTAAACGTTTCTGAGTGCTTACCCTGTTTATGACAAGGGACGAAATAAATTATAGTCATCAAAGTAAAATGCTTTATTAATTATTTTGAATGCTGCATATTGTAATAAATAGAAATGGAGTCCATTTCTTTTTAACTATTACAACAACTTTTTAATTGGAAATTAGACTGTCTGAAGTAATCTGGAGCTTTCTAAAGCTGGGTGAAACTATCCGTTCTACCTGGCTGTGTGTTTCTATTTGATAACTGCAATTTTCAAAAATATCCTGAAAATGGATGCAGCACAACATTTTGCTGTTTATTCCTCTATACCCGACCTCTTACTGCTCTGACGCACTTGTCTTCCACCCTTCAGGCTTCCAAGTTTTAAGAATTCACATACCTTTTCATACTTTTTTTTTTTTTTAATGAATAGCAGAATAATGTTTTTTTTTTGTTCCCTGCAACTAGGCTGGCAGAAAACTGTATTTTGTCTCCATGGCAGAGAAACCATGAGCTGGCCATTTTGCCATTGCTGCAGCTTGCCATCAGGAGCTCACTGATGCTTCGTGTGCTGGAAGCCATATGGCCTTCTCCCTCTGCTCTTCCTGTTGCTGCTCCCCTGAAAGCTGCAAGTGAAGAAAGACCAGCTGCTGACACCAAGGACAAACAGGGACTACATTCAAGTGAGGAGCAATGATGGCAAGAGACCTTCGGCTGTACCTCAGCTTCCCCCAAGATATTTTCCTTCTAGCTGCCTCCTGTCCTTCGCCTTTCTGTAATGTGCATATGCTCCTTCCTTCTGTTTTTTTTTCCTTTTTTTCTACATCTCTTTTTACTTAGTCTGTAAATTGAAGTTCCTAGTTAATATGCATGTTATTTGTAACTGCAAATCAGTTCATTTAATAATTGGCATAAGAGCATTGCACATGGAGCAGCACAAAACTTGGCAGCACTAGGCAGGAGGAGGTTTCGGTGCCTAATCCCCACCCGGCACATGGGTTAAGGTGTTTACTTGTGCCATTTCTGTGGGAAGGAGAAACCTTGCCTGTTCATGTGGAAATTCCTAATTGCTTTCTTTGTTTTGACAGATTTATGGGTTACAGCAAAACATAATTGCAAGTAACATAACAAAGTAACACTCTCCTGAGCACCTGTATTGCTGCTGTTATAAATAGGACTACTAGCAACCTATAGTGTTGATTATTTATGAGTACATTAATCTGAAGTTCTCAGTTTTTCTTGCTGAGTGGTTACTGTCTTGGTCCTTTGCTTCAGTTTTCAGAATTCCTTCAGTCTTCACCCCAGATGGGCAACATCTGTTGCCTCCCTTCTCTCATGTGTTTTTAAACACTGAAGTGGTTAATAGGATGTGCTAGAGGCAAGTGAATACCTGGTAACCTGTTACTTGTCCTGATTTTCCACACTCATGATTTAAATTAATCCCCGAGCTTTTGGACAATGCTCTACTTTGTAATGTTGTCCTTTGCAAAAAGGTGTTGGATTTTAAAATGGAAAAAACTGAATTGTGCCTCTGGCAGCTAAGGAAGTTGCACATTTATATACACATCTGCAACATGTGGAGGGCAGGGGAAGTGATCTTGGGATCTGCTGTGATGTCCACTTAGCTGGTGTGACTTGAGGGGCTTCAGGTGGATAAATGAGGGAAGGAACCATGACCAACGGTTGGAAGAGTTCAAGGATGTTGGCATTTAGGACACCTGTGCTGTTTGCCTACTTCACATACTGACTTTTCCTTTGTGACAGTTGACAAATGATCCTGTTTCTTTGAGCACTGGTGTCCTTCTCTATAAATTGAAAATATTTCTGCATTTTAAAAAAGAAATTTCACTGACAGAATGCTGTAGGAACAAAAAGTTTTGCAGACACTGTAGTGCTCCTCACATTAGTTCTGATGATGACACACAGTGAATATATTATTATATCTACTATAAAACAATATAGGGCACAGCAAGTAAGTGATGAGTAGCTGTCTCTATTGGGGAAATAAAGAAAGGGAACTTGCTAAAGAGAGCGGTGAGCAGTTCTCTCGTTGAGAACCTGCCAGTTCTCTGGCTTCAGTGAATGCTGTGCCTGGAAGGCTTTGCAAACTTGGCTTTCATCTGGTCCATTCTTTGCACCTAAGGTGCAGAGTGGTCTCTGCACTCACAGAGAGGTCTCTGACAGCCTCAGTCCCTGTGGTAGCCTCAGTTGCTTCATGATCAGTTGAGAGACAGTTGGAGGGAATATGAAATCCTAGTTCAAGCTTCCCTAGAGGTGAGGTAGTATTCTTTTGAAAGAGCTGGACAATGTCCACACTTGCATTTATAGTACATTACAGGGTTTTTTTTCTAGAGCTCTGATGTCAAGACCATTGTGTCTGGAGAGAGTAAGAGTGAAATTTTGGTAAGTCTGAGGCTGTGTGTGATGGTCTGATGAAAGAAACAGTAACAGTGTGCCTGATGATGGCACAAGTAAAAAATGGCTTTGTTTGTGCCAGATTTTAGTGAGGGGAAAGTCAGACCTGTGAAGTTCAATTTTCATAATCCTTCCAGAAATTCTACTGGTGGACAGGCCCCTGACAATTTCCTTCTCTCTCTGCGTTAAATCGGAAAACCTGTCTACCGAAGGGGTTGATAAGTAATGCAGGCTCAATGCCAGGAATTGAAGAGAGATTTATTAGGAATTAGAAGGATACCTACAGGTCTGTAAGTGGTTTTGCTTCCTGTGGAAGTTAACTTCACGTTAGACTGAAGAGTAGATGTGCCAAGATGACATTTTATGTTGATTTGTCCTCAAAATTTATAATCAAGTGCTGTTTGTTGCGATGATGGGAGGATGAATGTTCCTGGGGATTGAGAACTGCTCCTTGATTTATTTTTTATTTTTTGAATTGGGTATTATGGTTGTGGATAAAACTTGAGAGGAAGGTGAGAGAGATGGCAGTAAATGAAACTTATGCTTTTGTACAGATTCTAGATTTTAATTACCAAAGATTTTATATTTACATTACATTTACATTTTTGTACATTACAACGTACATTTTACATTTACATTACAAAGATTTACATTATTTACATTTTACGTTTGGATATTCCTAAAATAAAATGCAGAAACTAATGAAAGTATCCTAAGGTACCTCTAAAAAATGCAGCTTAAATAAGAATAAAACTTACAACTTGTAAAGGATTTAAATATTCTGCATTTTCTTAAACAGCAGCTCATCAGCAGCACTTGGGAACCAAAAAGCAAATCGACTGTCAAGGATGACTGGGGTGGAGGGAGTGTGTGTTGGAAGCTATTGGCAATAATCGCCTTTTAAATTAAAGGCTGATTTTTTCCACAGGAAATGCACTCCTGTTGCCTGATTGCTCACCTCATGCAATCTCTCTGTTTTTCAGAATGTTACCCCTTCAGTTCATATTAGTATTAGAGAATTTGAAATTTCATTATTTGCAAGGAAAATTTCAAGGTTACAAAGAAAAGCTTGAAAAAATGCTCAGAAATGAAAAATGAGAACAGTTCAAAATGGGGAACCATTTAAAACTAGCTTTACATAGGTTATTTTTAAGTACCAATTTTTAAAGTCAGTTCATTGTTAATTTTTAATACTTTTTTATTTATTTATAAGTCTTTTGTTTACTTGTGCTAGTATTTAACATCTTAATTTTGGAAGGATTTGTTGTCAGAATTTGATAGAATTGTTTTTGTTAGACTAAAGTAACTCTGCAGTATCTTCATTGATCTTGAATAAGGGGATGGCAAGAAAAGTCCTCTTTACTCTGTTTGCTCTGCCCCACTTGCATTATTTTACAGGACCATTTTTTCCTTTTTTTTTTTTTTTTTTCTTTTGAACATGTAGATTTTTCATTCTCACAGCTCTGTGTCATTGTGCTAAATACCTCATAAGAGGTAGCAAAGGTATATGCATGTTAGTATACCAAAAATGAAGTGTATTATATTGTGCATCAAAAATTGAATTATGCTGGTATTGAAAATTGTCTATTGAAAATACAATACAAACTGTGAATAAATTGTGCTGTTACAAATCATATATTTGGCTTGCAGTTGCTGAGAGGCTGAAACTTGCAGATTCTTAAACTTTCCTCAGGATCACTTTAAAGCTTCACTCAGCCTAGGGTTTTAGCTTAAATCTGTTAAACAGAAAGGTCTTAAGACTGACTGTCAAGAGTTTTCTGTAGACAGTAGCATAAATATTGGGCTTACTCAAATGCTGGCCTCTCTGGAATCTGACTACCTTGTGCAAGGTGCTTCAGAGCAAGAGCTGAATCTAATCTTAAAGTATGGACTGTTTTGATTTCTTGCTGAGAAAACCTATTTGCATTTTAATATCAGCGCATGTGTATTTTCATATGACATTCTTTTAATTTATGTTTGGTCAATATGAAAAAGCCCTTCTTCTGAGCCTCAGAAATTCCTATCCTTAATTTTAAAGAGATATAGTTTTAGTTCTGTGACCTTTATCATAGCAACAGTGAAGAGTAAATCTCATTCAGAGCATTTAAATGAGATCAAATATAACCTGCACAGTTGATAGAATGGGGATTTAGCTTTTTTTTGTAATGCTTCTAATAGCAAACCCTTGCCTTTAGCCCTTAAAGCATGACATAAATGTGTTACGATTCCAGGTGAAATCCGTGTGAATGCAAGCAGCCGTGCTCTGAAATCACTGCAAATGAAATCCAAATCTAATGCAGAAAAAAGTGTGCTACCTTTAAGCTTTATTGGAAGCATTTTCTTCACGTCCTAATAGAGGAAACATTTCACTGTTGCAGTGACAGTAGTATGCACTAAAGACAGCGTTGGTAATACAAGTTAATACTAGTTCCATATGGAAATTTTTTGGGTGTTTTTATCATCCTAAGCCTCAGAGAGATGCATCTCAACAAATAGCACCGATGAATCACTGCTGGTATGCCTTAGTTTTGGTCCATTTACTTTTCTGCCACCAAAAATGTAGACTTGAAGGTATTTAATTATGGATATGTACTGAGGGGTATTTTATTATTAAAAGTGAAAAAGAGCGTTTTTTACAACGGAACATTTATGAATTTGGAAGTCTTAGGTGATATTTCTTATATCTACTGTATTGTATTTCCACCTTAGTAAAGATTTTATGATGGAAGAGAAATAGCTTGATACTTTAGCTAACAATCGTGTTGTAGAGGACATTTTGTGAATGTGGCAGTTGGGTAATGAGGGTATGTAAACTTTGTAGCGTATGTAATTCTCCATCTAGGTTCTTATCTATCTGGCTTTTTTATGTCTTTAAGTACTTCATGATCAGTAAATAATAAATTCAGTTTACTGAGTAGAAGTTTTGTCACTTAGAAATACTCACTTGGAATATATATTTTTAATTGGCATCAATGGCACATTTCCCAGGGAGCATAACAAAATGGATCATTTAATAGATGCCCAATCTCTCCATCCATCTATCTATCAGCGCAGCACATGATGTTTTGACTTTAATATGGTAATTATCTCAGGCTGACTTCAGAGGAAGAAGCTGCCACCCACACAGCAGTGCTTAATTACTTTAGACTTCAGTTTGCCAAGAGAAAAATTGACTTTTTTTTGCACATTGCATGGAATTGAAATGATTTCATTGTCATTTTATTTGAAATGCAGCCTGACATCACCATGGCATCATGGGAAAGGGAATGCAAAACTTCTCTGAAATTCTTAAAATAGGCTGAAAGCTGCCTTATATTTTAATGGTTTTTCTATGAAGCCTGTGTTCACATTCCTTGAATGTTAATGATGAGCTGCTTCAGCTTATGGGAGGATTTTTTTCTGTGACTACATTTCATTTGCAAGCCAATGAATGCAGTGTGTTGTTTTTTTTTTAAGTTGCCAAAACCTAATACAAACTTTGGCATTTTAAGGGCAGGTGACTGTTCAAATTAGTGTTTGCACACTGTACAGCTTGAGAACATAACTAATAAGTTGAAAGAGATAATGAATTAATGGTAGTGTACAGGCAGTTTGGGAGTCAAATAAGTGATTTTTTTTTTGTCAATGACAATCACAGCTATTATCCTGAAATGAGATAAGAAAGTTGTGTATGTGTGTTTTCAGCAACTGAAAGCTAAATTTAATATCTATGAAAATCAGCACAAGGTTTTATGTAAATGTTGTTAAACATGCTGCTAATTGATTTGCCACACAAATACTGCAGGCAACCTGCTTGAATTAAACACTGTAGACAGATTTTTGTGCTCGAAAGAGGAGAGCTTGATTCCTAGATGTCTTACCCTATGTCTGCTGAAGACAAAAGGCCATTTGGGGATTGATTTAAAAGGCTCTGTTAGGTCTCTTGCAACTACTAATCTACTAATGCCAGTGGCGTTAAAATCCTAGAAGCCTTGGGGACAGGACAGGAGACTGAAACAGACTAGTAGCCTGGGTGCCATAGGGAAAAGCTGTTTGCTGCCAGGGTGAAAGCAGAAGCTTGGGTTTGCACTCTGATGCCTTCCAGTGCTCTCTGTGGATGGACTGTGCTTTGCAGAGAAGCTGATGAGGTCTGAGAAATATGTAAAGTAATTGTTCTCTTAACTGCCTGGCGTGCTGCTGGCTGTGAGCAGTCATGGGTTTGGGCCAGTGTTTGTTTGGGCAGTGTATCCCATGCACATTTCACCTGGCTGTGCATGCAGAACTGAGCCAGGAGAAAGCATGTGCATTTGTGTCAAAATCTGTAATAAATCTTCACATAGTGAATGCTGCCAGTCTTGCTGTTATAATTTTACCCTCAACAGGAAAATTCAATATACTGTCTTCCCAGATGGCAAATAAGTAATATCGAAGGTTTCCTTTTTAAGGGGAGATGTATCTTCTTTTTCAGTTTAGACATCTATATGGTAAAGACCCACAGAAATTATTATTTCATTGTCACATACACTTTTCACAAAAGAATGCAGAGAAGCCTTTTGAAATAAATCTGGTGACACTAGAGAGTTTACAAATACTAGCATATTAATATACAGCTAAAATAATAATAAAAAACACCATGCTGCTAAAGATGTTTAGTATTATCCGCTCGCTGCGGGAGTTTATTAGAAACTCCAGCTTTCTTTTATTAAAATTTCAATTGGCTTGGTGAATGAGATCCTATGTTAGTGTCATAAAGTGAGAAGCCAGAAGGAGAGGATATTGGCATTTAAGTGCAGATTTCATTTTGAAATAGTGTATATTATACCAGATTATTACATATCACAAATATTACATATTAGTGGTGTTAGGAATAGTTGCACTGATTTCTATATTCATCAAATTGTCATTGTTTTCTGTGCCATCTGGTAGTTTATACATGTCATTTTAAAATATATCCTAAGAGGTTTTTAATGTAACTATAAATGGAAAGTAACTACTGCGTAGTTCTGTGAAGATTTTAAAAGATGGTTGACACAGATGATCTCCCAGAATTGGCTTCAGGGTCAAGGGATGAACTTTAAACCAAAAGCCTAGACTTTTCTTTAGAGCCATTACAGGGAGGGCATGGATTTGAATTTGACAATTTTATCTTTGTAGGTGTGTGATTTAACAGTGACCTTTGTTTAAGACTGTTCAGTATGTTCTTCAGCTACCTCTTACATACCTCAACTGGAGATTGGGCTTTTCCTTTCTTTTTGAAAACTGATCACTGGGTTCTCTGCTTAACTCTTCATACTGCACCGAACTTTGGTATATAGTACTGTACAGTATACTATAAGCCTTGACAAAGATTTTTGCTGCATATTGGTCTCTGTTTCCTGGCATCTTCAAAGAAGATGACCTAGGAAAGATGACCAGATATTATGCAGGAAAATGGGTGGGATGTGCTTATGATTCCTCAGCCTTCCCAGAATTGCTCCTTGTTGTGTAAGCTTACAGTGACCACCAATCTGTGCTAGCACTTTCAAACAGGCTGGCAGTGGCAGTGGATGAATAGAGGTCTGGTGCCAAGTAGCTGAGACCACAGGGTTAGTAAGGGAGGAACATGACTCTCCCATTTCTCCACAGTGATGAAAGTACTTGGGTAAAGAAGTGGTCAAAGCTTTATGCTAGCTAAGACTCCATAGAAGGACTGTAAGGTGAGGTGATTTTGAGACTGAATGTGTTTGTGTGTATATAAGTATACACAATACAAATACATATATTTCAAATCTCAGTTTTGTACCTTTGCTTTTCAAGAGTGTGTCTGGATTGCTCTTTCAGTTCTGAATTGATATTTTTCCTCTTTTTTTTTTTTTTCCTGGTTTCATGTAATATAACTTTGGTGGTCTCAGAGCAGTGACATCTGGACATGCTGCAAAATGGTCATAAATTAGCCCACAGTCTCTCACATACTGATGTAATTACTTAAGATTTTTTTCCTATTTTATTTTTAAAGAGATTCCTCTGTTCTGTTGTTTGTGATTGGATAATCAGTGTTTCATTACCGGGTGAAGTGTTGCTTTAAAAGTTGATGGCACCAGCAACTCAATCCAGCTGGAACCTTCCATATTGGGAAAAAAAAAAAATCTCTCACATCCCCCCATCTGGATTCTTCAAGATGCAGCGAGAAGTTTGCACTTCTGCAGCTGCAGTTCTTTCATGACAGGTTCTGTAAATTTTACACATGGCTGCCTGCTCGGAAAATATTTTCCAGATTTACATGTTTACAGCACTGACATGTGAGGCTGAAGAGCCTTCCTTCTCCGTTATGGCACAAGTACTCACAGATTGCACACTAACTACATAAAATCTGGAAATGGATCATTTAAAACTTTCAAACAAATCAAAGTGCCCTTTGATCTTGACTCCAAGTTTCCTTAAGAGCAACAAATAAAAATAACCTTTTTGGTGTTTTTCCCTAAATATGGTCACTATTAATGGAACTGTTATATCTCTTTGGAAACTCAAGCAACACATTTAATCCATTTTTGTTTCAAAGTGTATGTTGTTGGAAGAGAAATATTAATTCAGCAAAGGTAGGCACTATTGAGAGAGAACACTGTATGTCTGGTAAGTGCGTCTGTAGAGGCTGTACAAACTCAGCAAGAGCTATGCTGGTCCTTCCTTTATTCCCTCCTACTCATGTGGTTTTGTTTTCACTAATGTTATCACACATTTGGAATAGCTTTGTAGAAGGGAAAAGAAACCCAACTAGACAAAGCAAGATCTATGGGAATCTGTAGTTACTTTGGTACAAATTAATTTATCCCATAACCTTCAATTACATTTTTTCTGATTTCTTCATAACCACTAAACACTTTTAGTTGGTTGTAAGTGTTTGTGAAACGACCATTAAAAAAGGTATGCTTTGGAAGTGTGAAAAATCTGCAACAATTACAGAAACTGCATTCAGGCAGTCCTCATCAGTGATGAGCTGTGAGTCACCATGTTGCCTATAGTCACTGTTTTGCTTGGCCCATCATTTATCCTAACTTGAGTTATGGTCTAAGATATTTTTTTGAATGCTGTAAAAGTTTAAAAGGAAAAAATTACAGCTTGCTGACAAAAGAAATACGCATCATTTATTAGCACTGGTGGAAAATACTGTTTTATTTTTGTCACATATTGCTGTCGTTGCAAACACGTACTTCTATCTCTTACAAGCTAGCCTGACTGGAATCTGTGCTGCTCTATGCTCAGTATTTTCTTAATGCCAGTCATGCTGCTGCCTGAAATATTTTACCTTTATAACAGATAAACTCTGGCACAAAGGACATTAAAAAGCCATTTTCTGTAGTAAAGATAGACTTTAGGAGGAAAAGGCTGGGCATCTCAAACCCAAAATCGGCTTTGGAGAAATGTGAAGTCACGCAGGTTAGTAGAGCAGGTGTCAAATATCTGCAGGGGAGGACTGAGGCGTTTGTGGGCAGTTGGATTGTTTTATGACCTGCTTTCAGAGAGCTGAGATAAGACAAGTTTTGATCTGAGCGCTGCATGGTCTTGGGCACCTCCTGTTCAGTAATGTTTATTAAGATGGTTTGCCTTGTTTGATTTGGGAAGTTCTGAGGGGAAGATGTTGGATTGGCTGTGGTTGCAGCTGCCTGAGGGATGTGACAGGGCTCTCCAGCCTGGCTCTGCTGGCAGCAGCCCCTGACGAGAGGCTTGGAGAGCTCCAGTGACCAACACGTGTCAGGGTGCGGGGCTCATCCTTGTCATGGATAAGACAGGCCACAGAACAAAGTTTCAGATGCAAGTACAACATCTATCACTTTAGATTAGCTCTTTCTTGTTAATTTTCTTACACAAGTGCACAAGCCACTTGCAAACAGGCAAATGCCCTAAAATATTTGATGCTTTTCTTACAGGTTAGGGAGAGTGAAAGATTGGAATAGAACCAGAACTGAGCTTATGTATTTCCTCCTTCTGCCCCCTTAATGGTTAAAAGGCTGTACTCCTATGCTTTGTGGTGGAAGCTGTGCAAGTATGAGAGGATAGCAAATCAGATGATTTTTGGACTCATTTTTGCATGTAATTCAGAGTGATGAATGGCTAGGATAACCTAGAGGAGCAAGATGAGGTAATGAAAGGGTGATGTAAACCAGAAGTCAACTGTTTGTTGAAAAGTGGCATCATCGCTGTAAACAAGAGAAATGAGAACTATCACTTTGTATTTAGTTATACAGTACCCTCATGATAGGCTGTTTAAAAAATGACCAAAGTAACAGGCTCAGAAGAAAAATGTGTGTCTGCTTTTCAAGACAAAAAAGTGCTTTTTAACAGAGCTGTGATGCTCATAAAACTCTTAACGATAATCTCTAAATACGAAAAGGCACACTGTATATACATACACTGTACTAGACTCTACACAAGTAAGGCAATGTTTCTCTGATTTGCTTCTAGCTTGAATTTCTTCCCAGTACGATTTCATCTCTACATAGCTTTCTGATCCATGGATAATTTTATTTGAAAATGAGCTTTACTGTCTTCTGTATATCTGAAATAAACAGCCTTAACTGTAATGCTTTAATCCAAAATTCAACAGTATGCAGTTCATAAAGATTTGTGTTACTTTATCAAGGTAAAATAAAAAATCTGTAGTATAGTTGCAAATTATGGGTATTTGAAACAGCTACCATACAGCTTCCAAATCCTTTCCCCTGCTGCTTTAATATAGAATTTACCATTTTTCCACAAAATATTTTTTTTTGTCTTACAGTAAAATTTCTGTAGTATTATAATTTTGTCCTGTTAATGCCTGAAAAAAACAGCTGTTAATAAAGCTCATAGTCTGTGGGCTTGTTTATTGCTAATTGTTTTTTTTTTTTTTTCCAGAAGCATAGAATGGACTTTGTTGAGCTGAGGCATTGATATGTTAAAGTTGCTTTTTGATATGATGACTGCTTGTTTTCTCATAATTAGGATTAAACCTAAACATAGCAGGTAGTGATTATGAGAATGGCACTGCTGAGTGGAGAGAAAGAGAAGTGAGTATTTCATTTATACCTCTGTATTCCATGCCCCAGCAGTTGTGGAGAGGGAAATCTTGCGGCTCAAGTGCTCAGGGTTATCCCTGGGTCGGGATGGTGTGGAGGATATTTGGAACACTGTGACTGCAGAGTTCTCCCAATCTCCTGTCAGCCTGAGGCCTGAGAACAAAAGAGAAGCTATTTTCTAAAATCTGGAATTTAAAATATATGCTGCACTTCTGCACCACTCTGCACCACTTCAGAGCCCTGAGGTGTTCCGGACTTCTGTAGCTGGGCTCCACTGGGGAGAAGTGGGGAAAAGTTGTACTTCAGTAATGAATATTTTCCAATGAAAATTAACTTAGTGTCACAGTGGCCACTATTGACCACTTTTGCCGCCTTCTCCTCCCCAAGCTGGAACTCCCAGCCCTCCAGAGTGGCACGGGTAGTGGAGGAAAGGTACTGTCAGCTATAGGATTTGACTTTCCTGGGCAGCCACCGCAGCTGCCAGCTTCTGATCACTACACACAGAGCTTTTTCTTCTTTCCACTTGCTGAAGCCGTGCGTAGTATTTGGTCTACTTAACAATTGTAACAAGTTCATGTGTGTTCTCTATGTAGTTATTAGTTAGGTGATGCATTTTATCAAGAAGAGTTTGAAAATCTTTGCATGCATATATTTAAAATTTTAAATAAAGAGAAATCCTTGCCTATTGTTCCCTGAGAACTAAATCTTCAGACATTAGGAACAGTCTGAAAGTTTTTCAGTTGTTTACTGGCATAGTGACAAATTAAGAAAATTTATTTCTTTACGTAAAGCTTATACTGTTACTTAGCTTCATGCACCTGGGTGGTTTCTTTTACATAAGAGAAGTATTAGTGTGTGCCATTATGCAGAGGTAACTGCAGATTTGAAGGCATGCAAGCTTTGTGTAAGCATCTTCTGAGTGAGAAGAGTTTCTGGACATTGGAACCTTCACAGTTCCTTCAACCTTTATATATTTTTTGGTGGGAGGTCTGGTTCTTGTATGACTGGGAAGAGAGAGCAGGATGGTGGTTGTAGCTGTTGATAAGGACAATATTATTTTGTTCTGTTCAGATAAAGCTGAGAGAAAGGGTGATGTGGTATCTAAAAGAACAGACACTGCTGATTTCATTCTGCTGTTTTCTCTTGGCATGATTTTTTTCTTTTCCCTCTTTTTAGCGACTTGACACAAAAAAGATCTCTCTTTCCCAGTTTACCTCTCAGTGACATGATGGTTATAATGCTTGCTGTCCAGGGATGAACTTTGTAGTAGATTTCAAAGGCCCTGAGATTAATGGATAGAAGACAGTTGATAAATTAAATTGTCATCAAGATGTTTTCCCTTTCTGCTACTTTATCAGGCTATATTTTTTTTAAATGAGATATCTAATGCAACTGTTATTTTATTGTTTCAGCATTCACAAATTTTTTTTTTGTTTCCTTGCTAAATGTCTTGACTCAGAGTGGAGAAGAATGTAAGCTCTGTGATCTGATAACAATTAAATATTTGAGTTTTCAGTAAACTGTTTGTGAAATATAGGCAGCGTCTTGAATTCCGAGGTACTTGTTAGTGAGAAATTAACTTAGTGAGATGCTTTAAAATTCCCTCTGCATAGCATGGGATGTGGAATATCAGCAGTTTAGCCCCAGTGTGAGCCAAAGTGCTCCCGTTTTATCATGAGGAACATTCTTCATGAGTCTTCTACGGGTGACTTTTGACTTCCCACTTGCTCTTTGTGTGGAATCAGCTGTGGTAAGTGTGGTGGTCTAATCCTATTCCTGCGCGCTACATGAAAGGGAGTGTGTTAAGTAGAGTGTGATACTGTTCTCACTAGATCATGTTATGCTTCTGTGTTGCTGCTGCCATAAGCTGCTGCTGCAAAGCAATCTTGTTTGTTGTGTAGCAGTTGTGTTAATAGATCAGCCAGAGCCCTTCCATGTTGATTAGTTTCTGGTCCTCCCTTTTAGTCTCTTCATAGATGACTGGATCCTGGTGTCCTGAGTTAAACTTTTACCAAGGCATTGGTTAGAGACAGTGAATCCAAGCAACAGGCTTGACTTATGTTTCTCCTGGAAATCCACCTTGTTCTGATATTTTTCCAAATATAATGGAAAAAAATTCATATATCTCATTATAAGTTATAACGAAGAATAGATTTCCCATCTCCCCCATTGAATAAGGCTCTTCATGTTGTATGAGAGATTATTTCCGATCACTTCTCAGAAGAAGCTTTCAACTGGTTTGATTCCACTGGGATCGATTCTTTGTGTGCTTGGGGAAGTACTTGAAGAGAAACAGGAAACAGAGTGCAGAGATATCAATAAGCAATTACTTCACAGAAAGCAGTCACAGGTCAAGGCTTCCAAATGTTGAATCTTGTGAACCATGGTATCTATTTAATACTTTTTTGACCAAGTGAAAAAAGCAGCTGTTAGGAATTTTCCCTGCCTCTCTGGTTTTCTCCAGTTAGGAAAACCTCTAGGATAATATGCCCCAGCTGGGAAATGCTCTGTGAATTTCCTCAGATAACACTAAGCAAAGAGTTAAGTGATAGATTCAACTTCTGCTGATTGTTGTTCTTGAAGTGGAAGATGACCTAGCCTGACTCTCAGACTTGATATCATATTTGCATGTTGGCAAGCAGAAAAGTAAACAACATTTAACTTGTAAACTTAGGACTTAATTAATGATATTAAAGTAATTGAGAGGATATGAATGTAAAATGCCAAGATGCTGTTTTTATTGCACCCTATACAAAGCAGAACTGTAGTAAAAGTAAGTTATTCTGCAGTGTAGATCAGTATGCATTATTAGTACATTAATATTTGTGTTTATGAGGGCTTTTAATGCTTTATATGGCAATTGAAACATAAACATAAATCCTGGAGACTGCTAAGAATCACAAAGGACAACAAATATGTTAGGGGAAAAAACCCAAACCGACAAACCAGCAAGGCAAACTGAGCCCTGACTCTATCTGGGTAAGCTTTTACTGGTGCAGAGCTGGCAGGAGGCCTTAGTGGTGGATGCCAGACACGTTGTTCTCTGGCAGCCATCTAGAGCTGTTCTTGAAGTCACTTCTGTGTGAGAAGCATGAGTATATTGCAGATGAGTCACTCGTGATGCAGTGGGGTTACATTTGCAGTAGCTTTGCTGGTATTTCTGGGAGGGATCAGGGTTGGGTTGGTTTGGTTCAGGGAGGTATAATTTCAGTTATGCAGTGCTGATGTTTGTGGTCAAGAGTCAGCGAAAAGAGAGAATTAAATCTCCTCTGTTTATTTCTGTAGTCGTGGGGGCGTATAGGAATATAATTTTGATGGGAATGAATGGTTTAATACAGTGTAATTAAATAACCTCCAACACTTTCCTATGTAACATTTCTGACAGTCATAATGCAATGGCAGAACTATTAATTAAGTGAATATAGAGAAAAGTATGGACAGATCATCCTGAAGGGTAATTGAGTCAGGTGAAGATGAAGTGAGAAATTTGAGTATAGAAGTGAAGGAGAGAGAGAGAAAGGAACAAAATGAAATGTCTGGCTTAAAGCCTTGTGTTACAGCAAGTCACATGGCTGAATTGATATCCATTAGGCAAATGAATTTGTGTGCAGCTATTACACATTCCCTGTTATACGTTAGCAAGCAAACTCTTAAAATAAAACAAACAAATAAAATTCATTGATTGATGCATTGATTTATTGGCAAAAACCTCATGTTTGGTACCCAATGCTACCAGTAGCTTAATAAGGCTGCAGAAAATAGAGTTTACAGTATGATCTGTAGAATGCATTTTTTTTAATCACTAATAATTTTCTTAGGATTTTTCCAGAAGAACTTTATAAAAAAGCTGGAGAAGAATTCTACAGAAGTTGAATGCATTTTTCTAGAAAAAGGATGACATACTTTCTAAGCAGTTTGTAAAGCTAGCCTGTAGGAATTTGTGAAGAATGTATCCCAAGGAATATTTCCTTGGGATCAGTATATCTGATGTGTTTATATGCGTATATATTCACATATGCAAAATGACATTCTTTGTTTCCCAGAAGGAACTGAAACCATTGTGACTGCAGATATAACATTACTCCACTACAAATAATGGTAAATCCAACAGGGACCTTTGCTAGGTTTTTGCAATCTTGGGTTTTTATATATGTGTATTTCCACCATTGTGTGATACAGAAAATCATCTTGTGGAAAAAGTAGTTCAGCTTTTTGTTTAGAGTTAGTGATGTTAGTAGGAAATTTTCCTGAAATTAAACTGTGTGTCACCTTTGAACTTATTCTTTTCTTTTAGTGGTGTACAACAGTGTTTGACCCTAGCTCATGTTCTGCTCCTGTTGCAGTGCCTGAGAGAGACAAAATATATTTGCTAGCTTTCTACCCTCTAACTAAATTAATAGGCTCAGGGACCAATTCATTAAAATTTTATACCTGATTTGTTTGGATCATAGCTCTGTTATAACTTGTTATAAATATCTTATATTCCTTAATATTGCATACTCTATTAACATAACGGACATTAACAACAATAGCCCATCTGGAGCTAGAGGGAAAAAGCCATAATCATTTACCTTGGCAGCTGAAATATGACATAAAAACCTTACATGTTACAAAAGTGATTTGACCCCTCTCACATGTAATCAAGGAAATTATAAATAATTAAATGGCATTGGGAGGATCAATAGAAACTGTCCACATTCCTCCCATAATGATCTAATCCTTTTATTTACCCACTCAGGAGTTCACTGAATGGTAGACTAGGCTAACGCCTCGTTTTTTTTCCAGGTTCTTTAGTAGGGGATATTGAGCAATTCTTCCTGCTTTATGACCAGATTAGGGTAACACTGAATCTCCAGCTTTTCTGTAGAAATTATTTCTTTCTCCATAAGTATTGACTCCGACTCAGTACCAGTGAAAACATTGACCTGGGGGGAGTGTTCTACTCTATTCCCTCAAATTCATTTGATGGAGAGGGGTGGCAGGAATGGGACTCAGACTCCTAAATAACATGTAATTCCTCCATAGTTGACTAGTGTACATCTTGATCTTTCTAATGCTTTTCCTTATTTGTTCCGTGGCTTTTCTTAATTTGTTCCAAGCTGATCTCTTCTCCCCGGTATTCAGCAACAGGATGCATGAGAATGCTTCAAAGCTGCACCAGGGGAGGTTTGAACTGGCCATTGGAAACATTTTTTTACTGAAAGGGTGGTTGAACACTGGAACAGGCTCCCTTAGAGCTTCTGGTGGATGCTCTAAGCCTGTCAGTGTATAAGAGGCATTTGGACAATGCCCTTGATACCATGCTTTAACTTTTGGTCAGCCCTGAATTGATCAGGCAGTTGGACTAGATGATCACTGCAGGTCCCTTCAGACTGAAATGTTCTATTCTAACATTTTTTTGTTGTTGTTGTTAGTTTTTTATATTTATTATTACTTTTTTTTTAAGAGAGGAAAAGCAGTCACTGTGGCAGTAGAAAGACAATGTTTGCATGAAGCAAAAAAGGAAGTCCTTGTGGAAAAAAGGATCAGAGATGAACTGACATTATTTAAAAAGCTATCAAACTGATCTTGAATATAACTCAGTACAGACTCTGATGGGCATATCCAGGGAGAACTACAGATGGGTTCCCTGAACCAGATGGGACCATTTGTAGGGAAGGTTTATAAATTATAGGAAAGTAAAGAGAGAAGTCTTGTTCTTGTCTTGGAGTAGTTCTTCATAAGTCTGAATTGCAAGGTTTTAAATCTAAGAACTGAATAACATTAAGGGATGACACTGGGTATCGCTTTCTCTCAAAGTGAATTTCCTTGTCCATGCTTGGAGCACAGGTCATTCTCTGCGTGAATGGTGGGTCCAGATATCCCTGCCTCCATATGCTTGAGCAATCCAGAAGATTATTTTATACTCAGAATAGTATTTACATAAAGGCCAAAGTAAACAAACAGATAAACACTGGAATTACATGCTGAGTGACTGTAATTCTTTGAAATTTCATAGTATATAAATTATTGCTTATGCCATAGCTCATGGCTAGCTGTGCTAGAATGAGTGGAACTGACACACTGCTAATTTTCTCTCTCCTGTCCTCTGAATCTAATTTGGATCTCGTATTCCCTATGGCAAAACCAGAAGTGGGATGTATATGGTTGTTGACTAAGAAAGTGTGTGTGTTCATGAAAAAGAGGGGTGCTTTTGATCTTTGCATTTGCATGCTAAACCAAGCATGTTGTAGCCCTCACATTTTGGACTTTGATCAGCAAGCCAAAAATAGGAGAGAAGAGCTGAACAAAATTGAAGAACAAAGAGTGGAGAAGGTTGCCAAAACATTATACTTCACTTATCTGCTACTAAATATCTGACTTTGTATTGAGTTCTTCCGGAATGTTGTGGAAGAGAGAGCCGCCCATCTCAAGCAGCCCCCAGTTAATAGAGGTCTGTCAATAATTGTCCCAGTGTCAGAAATGCAGCCTCACAGGGGGTGTGGGTGTGTGTAAATATCTTCTTGTTTTGTTCCTTTGGTAAATTGAGAAAATCTGGGGGAGGGGGTGCCTCAGAGGAGGGAAGAGGGAGGAAAGGGATGCTGTCTGTCCTTTTCTAGAATGAGTATGGACTAGAATGAGTATTTGTTTAGAGTCCAGCAGTCCAGATTGACTTCTTTGACTGTGTATGGTGACAGTCTCTCACCAGACACAACTCTTTAAAGAATGATGCAGTTGCAGATTTGCCTACTTTGGCTAACTGTGTTTGTGGCAGAACTATGCTGAATGGCTCATCAAGAGGCAGTAGATAATACTGCACTAAATAGAATTTTGTGCATTAAAGAAATGTAAGATAAAGCATTATTAATAGTAGCATTAAGAAAATGCGAGAACCTTTTGAATGCTCTGGCAGATATGTGTGATCAGAAGTTTCTAGGTTTTGAGTAGATGAACTCAGGGAAATCTAGACACGTCTTGTTTTTACTTCAGGGAAAACTGGAAGAAAGCGCCCTGTTTAATTTATTTGTGTATAGGTGGATTGTTTGGTGGCACAGTGCCTTCCATTCTCCCCCCTTAAATAAGATTTACATTTTATTTCCTCTAAAACTCAGGAACTGAGGTGAAATTCATCATTCAGGGGAAGAGAAATGAAAAGGAATCTTTGTTTTTACTAATGCATTGTCATGTTAAATATGTGAAATGGAAGACCTGTGAAATATGAGGCATAACTCTTTTGGAACATTGCAATGCAACAAAAAGATTGCAAGTACTTCCATGCAGTACAATAATTTCAGGGTGTGTTTTCTGGGTTGTTTTTTAAAACACTTCTCAAGTGTTTGTGAAATGCATTTAGAAACTAGTGAAATATTTCTCTAGAATAAAATGTTTCTTGATTGTAGTTACAAGATTTTATCACTTTTGGTATTAATCACAGTGACAATCTTTTTGTGTTTAGGCCAAGGGCAAGAGTTCCTTGGTTGATATAGTCAGAAAGTACTCCAAAGTTTGTAGTGGCGTGTCATTAATATTTATGCTACACAGGTAATAGAGTAAATATTAGGGCTATGAATTATTGAAAGTGAAAGAAAAGTGATGAAATACTGTTTGTTAGTTTGGTTGTTGTGTAGTTTTTCATGTTTGTGAGAAATGAGGGACCCCTGGAAGAGAGCATTGTGTTAAGTACTGCTTATGACTTCTGCATTAATGGGAATTTTCATTGTCAAATGATATGAATGTTTAAAAAGAATTCTAAATGCAGTTCTTATGATGAATTGTGGAACAAGAAAGCATGACAATAAATTTAATTCAACTACCTTAGAAAGGATGCAGGAGTGTCCTCTAAAAATGACTAACATATCAAAGCAGTATTGATTCCCAGGGCACTGTCAGTCTCTACTGTGGTTTCCTGTGTGACACAGGACATGTGCTTCAACCCCACTTTTCTCCACAGTTGCAAGGTGAACAGTGACGTTTGCAACAGGCTTTCTGTATCATCATCCCTGAACTTCTGCTCATGGAGATGGTCAGCGGTTATGTCTTTGATAATCTATGTTTCTGTCTTAAATCTGGGGGAGGATTGTAAGAAAATTATGTACACACAAATCCGCGAGTAGTGCAAGCGGTGTCCATGTCTACTAGAGTGTTCAACAAGGAAATGAGGAAGGGGTTTCTTTTTTTTTTGGGGGGGGGGTGGTGGTAAGGGGGAGTTCTACAGTTTATAGCTATTCACAGCTAGTACTGTTTTTAGCAGAGAGAATCAGGAAATTCAGCAAGGTCAATGTATAAATAGAAAGTGAATGAGAAAAAGACTTGCACCAGATACTGGACTACTGACCTCTATCTACACCAACAAAGTAACAGTTATTGTTAATTAAGTATTGAAGAATTGCAGAGCAGCCTGGCCCCAGCGCTAGAGAGGATCTTGCAATCCTGGTCACTCAATGACAGGCAGCTCATCCAGCTGGTGGTACTGTAGTTAGAGTTGTCTGACAGTGAATTTATTTCATAGAATCACAGGATATTTTGGGTTGGAAAGGAGCTTAAAGCTCATCCAGTTCCAACCCCCTGCCATGGGCAGAGACGCCTTCCACTAGATAAGGTTGCTCAAAGCTCCATGCAACCTGGGCTTGAACACTGCCAGGGATGGGGCAGCCACAGCTTCTCTGGGCAGCCTGTGACAGTGTCTCACCAGCCAGTGTCTCATAGTAAAGAATTTCCTTCTCATATCTAATCTAAAATTAATCTCCCCTCTTTCAGTTTCAAGCCATTCCCCCTTGTCCTATCACTATATGCCCTTGTAAAAAGTCCCTCTCCAGCTTTCTTGTAGGCCCCCTTTAGGCACTGGAAGCTGCTGTAAATCTCCTTCTCCAGGCTGAACAAGCCCAAGTCTCTCAGCCTGTCTCCATAGCAGAGGTGCTCCAGGCTGCTAATCATCTTTGTGGCCACCTCTGGACCTGCTTGAGCGGCTCCACATCCCTCTTGTGTTGGGGGCCCCAGAGCTGGACACAGACTACGGGGAGAGGGTCTTACAAAAGTGGAGTAGAGAGGGAGAATCCCCTCCCTAAACCTGCTGGTCACGCTCCATTTGATGCAGCCTAGGACACGGTTGGTTTCTGGGCTGTGAGTGCACACTGCTGGGTCATGGTGAGCTTAAATTAAATTTAAATTGTTAAAATCAGATTTCCCATATCACATTCTTGTTTGAAAATGCCTTGACTATAATTTTGTCACAAATGGTTTCAAAGTTTCTTTATTTGCATGGTGTGCTGCATCCTTCTCTAGTAGCGGGTATTCATCTGCCCATGATATTTTATCCTGCTCTGCCAGTTCCTTCTTCCCTTTAGTGTAGCTAAATGCTTCCAGGAGGTAGCCTTAGTACTGATGGCTGAGGGGTACCGACAGATCAGTGTCCCTTCACTGGTGATATGTAACATGTTTCCAAGAAGCTTGTGCCTTGCTGCTGCCACTGTGCCAGCTTGAAGGAAACCTGCACTGCTATGGGAGCTGAAGGGGATTTCTCAGTTGAGACTTTACTGCCTGTACCAGCCTGCTGCCCTACGCAGATTTCATGCTTGTACTGTAACTCTGGCTGTGTACTGGTTATTATTTTTTACTCTCTTTTAAGGCAGACCACGTAGCACTTCATTATGAATACAGATAAATAGGTAAATATAATCCACTTTGGCATCTACTAATATTATTACTAGATCAACCAGGGACATTACTTAATGCTAAGGACAGGCACTTTTGTGGTGATCTGTGCAAGAAACTGTATCCAAAATTACTGCTAAAACTCTAAATCACTTGCCAACAGTTAACAAGGTGTGGTATCAAAGTGATCAGAGCTGCTTTCTGTGTTATGCATATCTACCTGTATCATGTTTCTTTGTTCCCCTTCTGTGGTACTTATCAGTTAAACCTGACCAAGCAGGACTGAGTGCTGTGCAAGAGACTGAGTCAAACCTAATAAAGCTGTCTTCTCTGCTAAGGCTTGTAAGCAGTAGAGGTGTGAAGAGACCCCCTGTGCCATGGTGCTGACTTCTAGTGGAGTTCAAAGAAAATCTGACCTGAAGAACCAAATCCTCCATCACCTGGATAGGATGGCTGAGCTTCTGAGGCAGACCAGGCTGATGAGAAAGTAGCAAGTCAGCTCTGGGGTCATAATTAATGACCCGCAGTAATTAAAAAATACATCAGTTCAGAGTTGAGGGAATTGTTTAGCTCTCAGAGAAGCTGCCAAGGACTCCAGGCGGTGAGACAGAGGCTAGCATGCAGTGCTGGAGCTGGTCAAGCAGGCCAGACAGGGACAAGCTTTAACGCAGAGAGGACAGAGGACAGGATTATAGAAATGTAAGAGGAGTGAGGGCTGAACAGCAAGGAATCAGAAGATCAAGGACCAGAGCCAGGAATCAAGATGTGAACTATGGTATTGAGGCAGACTGCAAGTTCCCAGTAGGTTGCTTGTACAGACAGCTGTTTGATGTCTCCTGTCATTAAGCAGATGCATTGAACATGGGCTTTGTTTTCTGTTACCTCTGTCACTACTGACCAGTGACCAGAGGTGTCTCACTACAGCTGGGCAGCAAGTTCATTACTTGGTTTTACTTTTAACACTGGCTTCAGCATGGCAGTATCTGCAGTCCTACTTGTCCCAGCGGTTTTGTACTGTCTACTGAGTTTGCAGTTCTTTATCAGACAGGCAATGAACTTGTTTACCACAAATTTACATTCAGACCAACCAGGCTGCCTGGACTGGGGAGAGCTAGGGGCATATTCCTCCTTGGCCTATTAGGCTGGTGTCTGTCTCACCTTTGTTCCTTTGCATCGAGTCTCTCTGATTGCTTGAGGATGGAGAGGCTGTGATTTTGCTGACTGTGCTGCTTTGGTTCAGCTGTGAAGCAGTTATTTATAATTGGTGCCAAGGAGTAGCAATCAACTGGAAAAAAAAACACTGGGAAAAGTTGATTCTCTCTTTTCTCCCCCCCCCTTTTCTTTCTTTTCTTTTCTTTCATTTTTTCTTTCTTTTTTTTTCCTTTCTTTCTCTTTCTCTCTTTCTCCTCTTTCTTCTCTTCCTTTCTCTCCCTTTCTCCCTTTCTCTCTCCCTTTCTCTCACTCTTTCCCCTTCCCTTCCCTTCCCTTCCCTTCCCTTCCCTTCCCTTCTTTTTTCTTTCTTTTCTTTCTTTCTGTCTTTCTCTGCAAAATGTTTCTGTGAGCTGAGGCTTGAAATGAAACTGTGGGTGGAAGGAAAGAAGACACAGTGGAGTTTGATTTTCTGTGGTTTACAGTGAAAATTTGCCTCTGGAATGGTGAAAGGAAAGGAAAACATGATGATTAGCACATATGCTGCTTGTGCCCTGTTCTCAGCGCTACTTTTCATGGTCTCTCAGGAGGGTGTAAGGCATGCAAAGGAGCAAAATTCCCAGTTCCAGAAGAAAGCTGTGAGCAGTTGCTCAGGTTAAAGGGAGACTTTATTTAAAAAAACAACAGAAAGACCCTCACAATGACTGAAAAATGAAGATAATTCAGTGTTTCAGATGTCTGTGGGGGAAAAAATAGTTTCCAAGTGCTAGCAAAGATGGGAATTTAATTACTCTCCATAATTATTTATTCCTCATTGGTGGCTCTCAAGTCATTTTCACACTACAGTATGGTTGGGTTTTTCTTTGATCACAAACTGTTTACTAGTATCATTTTGTGCTTTTAAACAGACGCTGAATGCTGTATCCTTAAAATAAGCTAAGTAAATCCTGATGTCTGCTACTTCCAAATATTCAGGAGGCAAGACAGAATGCTGTATGTCTACTGCCAGGCCATGGTCAATAAAGGATATTGCCAACAAATTTCCTTTTTTATTTATTTATTTTTAAAGCAAACCTTACGCTGATGCACAGATACTGGAAGTCCATGACACCATGGCTTTGTGGCACTGCATGCTTGCTTAACTTTGCCATGGGTCATGTGTCAGTTATGGTCATCTTTAATTATTATTTTTCAAGCTTTCAACTTAATAACATCTTATTATCCAATTTCATCTCTCTGGAGTTCTTAAGGTCATCCAGTTCTTATTAGATTTTAATCTTTCTTATTTCTTTCACGTCTTGCATCTTTTTGCTCTGATTGCCCTCATCAGATTCAATGGTATCTTATTCTGTAATCACTAAAATCAATACCAGCATTTCCAGGTCCTTGATCCTGCTTTGTCTAAAAGGTTCAATTATTATAAATTTTTTTAGTTCAACTTATGTTTTAATAGAGCAAGTTTCTTGCAATTTGAGTTCGAACTATTTAAATAAAAAATAACAGTGATAAGAATGATATGCCAAGGCTCATCCCCCGACTTTCACACTTTACCTGGCCAGGTTGGTGTTTCTGTGAAAGTTTTTCCCTTCTCAAGGAGATCTTTCCATTTTTTTTTTTTTTTATATAAGGAGTTGCTTCTGTTACTGCTTGTGTTTTATGCATCTATTCATACACATCCAATGATAATCAGGCTTATATAAAGTGAGGATTGATGAAGCTGCAGTTCCAAATAAATGGTGTATCCAAAAAGCTTTCGTCAGTATGCATGAAGTTGGAACTTGCATACTTATAAACAGGTTTTGGCTGTTGAAGTGCTCATACTGCATATGTAATCAAGAAAATGGTGTACATATGTTAAACACTTTAAGGGAGAGTTATTAACAAAAGAATTGCTGGAAACAAGTCTCTCATAGCTCTCTGCCATTGGATTTGCTGTAGGCTTGAAAACTGAATCAAATGACACAGTCACGTAAGGAATACGTTGTTTCAAATTTGAATCCCAATTCTAGGGTTTTTTAGGATTGCCAGATGAAGAGTTAACACTGATTTACTTCCTTCTCCCTGGTTACGCAAATAAGTAGTGAAACTTTGTGTGGAAACTGGTAGGGGTTTGTAAGACCATAATTGCTCTGTCAGAGGGAGTGAACCCGAGACCTCTCCCTCCAAAGCGCAGACTTCTGCTGCTGAGCCAAAGGACTGACATGCTCACTGCAGGCTGTGACGGGTGGCTGTTCTCTTTGGGGCAATTGCAGTGGAAGACAGCAATACAATGTGTTAGTGTTTGAAAGAGTTTTTTAGAACTTTTACTTTTTGTAAATAGCTACAGAGAGACTCTCTACTTGGCTGCAGCTGGCATCATGCTGGTCACATGGAGCCAATTAGGCTTCCAGAAGTCTAACCATGAAACTTAGACCAGTGGCTTTGTGCAATAGCCACAGCATTCAACCTGGAGGGGAACTGGGGGGGGGGGACACGACACAAAAGTGAAATAATTATCCTCCGGAAATGTGTACAATTCCAGATAGTGCTCAGTATTACATTTCTGATTTTAATGGAAGGTGTCCTGGCTCAATAAAATTTAGAGCAAAGCCCTGCTGGTTCAAATTATTAGTGCACTCTTCAGACCTGGTGAGTTTTATATAGGTTTGTGTGGCTCTTTGAACATTTTGCACAGCTTTAGTTCAACTCTATTGCCCTCCATGTAAGAACCCTTTTATGGACTTACACAGAGATGAAATTAACTCCTAAGGAAGTGTATTAATGAATTGGGATTTCTCATAATCTGGAGACTGGAGACTGGGATGTTTTCCAAAACAGCAGTATCCTTTGGGTGGAAGAAAAATTATGGACCTGGGGTCCTTTTGGCTTAATTTAAGAATAGTGATATTTTAATGAAATGAAATGCTGCCAGGTCAGACTTTGACAGTTGTATGTCACAGTGGATGTGTACTGAGGAAGGTAGCTCTGTCTGTCCAGGCAGCTGTTACCCTGCCCCCAGTTATGTTGTTTGCTTTTCTGAATTTCAGTTAGTTCTGCTGTTGTCTCAGTAGTATTTGTTATGGTCTGCATCTCACTGTTGTATCCTGAATGCAGCTGCAGTAATCACAAAGGGCAGTTTGAGCTGACAGGTACAGATGCAAGTGACTTTTTAACTTGTAGGTCATGGGATTCAACAGGTGGGAGGAGGAAGCATGGCAGAATCACAGCTCATTTAACCCTCTCATTTTAAAGCCTGTTCAGGACTGCTTTGATGACACATCAGAAGGGAGAGTTTCAAAGCAGTGCTGAAGTGGGATGACTTTATTTCTATCATAGAGAAGAAGATGGAAGACTTATTATCTGCAAGTTTAATGGCAGTAAGTTAGATAAGCACAAGATGAAGAAAAAGAACTTGCTATGCTTCCATTAAAAAGAAAAAAAAAAGGCAACATTTAGTTTTCTGCAGGCAACTGCAAAGAGCTGCATTAGGCACACGCTGTATTTTCTTCCTACAGATGATCCAGTCATGGGTTTCAAGGCAAAATATATTTTTTTAATACCTTCTAAGTATGAAATAAAGGAATATTCACCACTCAGCTATCATGCCTCTGAGGAGCCAGAGAAGTTGCAAGGGCTCTTCACTGCTTATAGCATTCTGATGCTCTTCTGGTGTACTAGTTCCATTCATGGTTTTAATGCTCATTTTGAAATGATTGTATGTCACAGTATATAGGCCTGTCAATTTGTTCTGTGTAGTCTAAATAATTATTGTGTCCAAAGAGGAGAGACACTGGTCATTGTAGCAGTTACGGAGCAATGCAGTATGATCAAAGTCCTGGACAGATAGAAATGATTTAGGAATTTGATCATGTAATGCAGGCTTTGGATTGCTGCCTCCAGAAAACTTGACACTTTCTGCCCACTCTTTACAGAGCATAGGCTAGCAATTTCTTTCAAAGGCACATAATGTACAGGAGAAGGTTCTGGAAAAGGCCAAGACCTCCATCAGAATGATAACGTCTCTCATCTCAAGCTGTTCATTAACCACCATGATACTAAGTCTTGCATTTCATAGAGAGTTCATAACCACTCATCTCTGGTTGCAGTAACTGGCAAAATGCATGTAGTAGATAAAAACATCAAACTGGCAAGATTCATCTCACCCTCTACACTGGAGTAGTGCATGTGATGGTTCCATCTTTTATGTATAGCAGCTGGCTGGCCTTGAGCCACCATAACGTCTAGTGGCCATGGTAGTGACATTACTTGGTAATTCCAGTTGCTGTGGTGTGTCTTAGTTGCACTGTGTCTGTCCTCTGAGCTGGGACACTTTGCTGATGGCTTGAAGATCAAGGAAGCAAGGCTGGGTGGTCTGAACTGCTGTTCAGCTCTGACAAAACTGGTGAAACTGGTAGGTGAAAAGTTAGGTGTCTCCCTACTGCTGAAAATGACAAAAATACACTTTTCTGCCTCATTTTCCACATACTGAGCATACTGTTGTTCTGTTAGTCACAAGTCTCTTCATTATATGCTGCCCAATTGAGTCAGTGTATAAATATATTACAGAAGACAGAAGGATAATTTATATTTCCAGTGTTTTTCCTGTATGGATGTGACACATAACTCCTGGCTGACGGTAGTTCTGGAACCTTATGAAATACACAATCACTACTATGTCCATCTGACTGATGGCACTATTAAAATTGTAAGCCCGTGTTGATTGAGAAATGTGACTCCTGAAAAGTTATTCTTTCTTCATCTCTGGTTGTCATGGGGCACTGTGTAATGATGTCGTTTCAAAAAAGAAATGTATCTGACAATAATTCTGGAGATATTTCATTATTGCAGCAATAGTGGATAAGAAACAAAAATAATTTCCTATCTAGAGGTGGATGGACAGAGACTGTTATATTTTCAAAGTAAATTAGGTATTGATGAAAATGTAATAACAATTATATGTCTGTGGAACTGAAGTAGGGTGACAGGACTAAATTGAATGTAGTCAGCACACAGCTGCAGTAATGAAAAAAAAATGCCACCAAACATTAACACTATTATATATATATATATATATGTCATGAAAGAGAGGTTTGCATTTACCTTTATGTGTATTTTTTTTATTTTTGAAAATAAGTAAGTCCTTCTATTTCAATATAGAAAGCTGGGCATGTTCCAGTTTGTAGAACTGATGAGTAGGTAAATGTTAGGTGATTCGTGAAATTATTCCTGTCTCTGGTATTATTCTGCCATTGTCCTATGTTTACATTTAATTCTGGTTATCACACTTACTGTTCTTGAAGAGTGTCAGCAGTGAGTGTCATTGCCTTTTTTTTTGTTCTATGAAAGTGGGGAGACAGAGAAACAGAAAAGAGAAAAATGTGTCTAAATAAATTACATGAGAGATGAAATGATTTTTCGTGTATTTTGGGTGCAGATTAAAATCGGCTTACTTGAGTGTATTTTAACTGTAAAACTGTTCTTGCACTTCTAAGCTGTTTGCCTAATAGAGACTTTTGGCCTCTAAATCTCAGAGTACTCAAAACTTGCATGTTTTGATGTTTGTCGAATCAAGATACTTAGAGAAGTGAACTTGCTTTACCAAGTTCTTGGGGAGCAAAGGGATGGCAATTCAATGCCAGTCATGGCTAGTCGTTAGTGACGTATTACTGGGCTAATATATGATGTAGTAGACCATCTTATATTACATATGAAAAAAAGATTTTTTTCTGCATGCTTTTGCTTTCTAATGAATGGGAAACGCAACCTCTTACATGCGCAGAGAACCATCGGGGTAGTACTTTCAGAGGTGTGGTAGCACTCAAGTGCCTCTCTTGTTAGTAACTCAGATGAAATGCAGTTGGCTTGCTACGTGACGATTAACGTGACCTCCAGGTTATCAGTCTGAACTGAAAAACAGCAGGTGTAAAAGAAGAATAAAGAGGCAACAGCAGAATTTGGAGGTGAGGGTTAGCAGCAGGCATAGTCTCCTTAGTCATGGTGCTTCGCTGCAAAGAAATTATATGAAAAAATAGGCTTCTGGAAAACAGATATGTCAGTAGTTTATATTTCATTTGTGAAACTCAGATAGTTTGAGTGTTGTTTGAAATTTCTTCAGGAATCTAGAAAATGACATGTGAGAGTCCTGTCTCATTACACTTCCCTTCATGGAACAAACCTTTTTTTCATGGGTGTGCACTAGGAACTGCCAAGTTAAGTTGTATGGATGTGCCCATATCTAGTTCTACGAAAGAGTTAAGTATTTGAAAGTACAGTTTGTTCATCTAAAGAGAGTACATCTATTATCAGACCCATGGGGCTCCTCAGTTTAGAGATTCATTTGGGTTCAGGAGAAGTTTTCAACATTTGCATGCTTGTCCTTGCCTATTAGATGGATATTGTTGTTCCTTTATCCTCTGTTCTTAGCCAGAGTCTGTGTCATTCCCATGGATTCTTGTCCCCTGTGCTCATAGCTGCCTCATGTCAACAGGCAGCTGCTTCTCTAACTTCTGCAGTCCGGTAGCAGAATAATTCCTTTGAATATCATACCATGAGACTCAGCAGTTTTGATTTCTTTTTTTATGACATAAAAAAATATAATAATCCTGTCACTTGTACTGTCCTTGTGTTCTAATTTGAGCTCAGATTCTCTAACAGGTTCAAGGATATCAGGTGGAGGCGTTTTATATTTCATACTATGCTTCTGTATCTGCTTTAATTTGCTTAAGGCAAAATATTTTTACAGTATGATTTGGAGGTAGAATTTAATAACGATAAAGTTCTGGTGCATGTTGCAGTCATTCATAGAGTCTAGGAATGTAGCTGGCAATTGGCATCTATATGCGCACCCACACATACCAGCATGCACATATACACACATTTATGCATTTTTAACACCCACCATCCTTGCAATCTGCTAGAATATATACCCCATTATGCACACACAGGCTGTTCTGCTGCATAGTAAGAGGGAGAGATGTACTAATGTGTCAGCAAAGAGGCTGATGAGAAATCTTGCTTTGTCTTCATAAAACATCTTGGAGAAAGAGGGTGTGAAAAACTCACTTCATAGGGAAATTTTGCAACAGGGGAGGGATCAGGGTGCAGGAGAGAGAACAGGTATTGTGAAAGACATATAAGGAGGGAAAAAAAGCTCAATTCCTAAATGTGCCGTGCTGAATGTGAGTGATGGAGATGTAAAGGCTGTTAGGAGCAAAATGTGGAAAAGAGGTAAGATGGTAAAAGAGAGAGGAAAGGAGAACCTTAAGTATCATGAAACAGTTTGGGAAATAGACCTGCTGGTAGGAGGAGGTTAGAGTATAAGAAAATTAAAAGTATGAAAGTGATTGGGTAGGGAGAGGTTTGCAATGGTGTGTCTGAGCAGGGAATGGTGACAAAGGGATGGAGTAAAGGATGAATACAAAATAAAAGGAAATAATGGAAGAGGAAAAGCAGTAGTACACATACTACTAAAATTTGTGCAGTTTTGGTTTATTGTGTTATTTCCTGCATTTTGTAGTCTAAACCAAGAATCTGGTATCAGTGAGTGGAGTAAGTTAAGGTGAATGAAAGAAGTGAAAGTATAATGAGAGAAGTGGTGTAGAACTAGCTGAAATCCCCTGGCTCACACTTCTCCACAAAGATGATTAAATGCAGGAAACCCTAAAATCTGTGTCAATGTCTGATGCTGAGCAGACTTTTCTGTCTCCATTTTTTTTAAAAGTAAAAGTAAGAAAAGAGTATGACTAATAATTTGCTGTGTGATTTACATCTTTTGTGAAGTGCCTTTGTCCTTTTCATGTTTGGGAAAATTCACTAGAGATTATTTACAAATAATAAACCAATCCTACTTATTTTCATAAGCGTCTGTACTAATAACATTCTTACTTAGTAAAATGAATTAAACATGACCTGTGTAATAGCTAAATATTTGTCATGGTAATGTTTTTTGTGAGAGATGAATTATTCTGAAGCCTCAAATCTTCCAAAACAAATCCCAGATTGTGTTATTAGAAGGAAAAATAAAAAAAAAAAAAAAAAAAGGCTAGGACTGTTATTTTTATGCAGAGGCACTGTAAAAAATGTACATGTCCCATCCGCATCACATATAGTCTTTTCTCAAAACATCCTATGGAGTTGTGTGAACAAGAAAGCTCATGCAGTGTAGGGGGCTGACGGTTTCTGGACACTTAGCAGAATGGACCAGGGCATTCAGATGTGTAAACTGGCAGCCAGGTCTTTGTGTTCAGTTACGTTAATAAATGTGTACAGATTTTGAAGACTACGTCATCAGTGGGATAGCATCTTTTTATTATGATGTATTTGGAAACCAAAATAATTTTCATGTGTGCTGTGAATCATAGCCCTAGTTTATCCTTAGTTTTCAGTTTTTCCTTATATAAGCAAACTCTTATTGATTTTGAGCAGATTTTCCTTGAATGAGGGCTGAGGAGGGACTGTGGTATTTGGCCCTAAGGATTTTATAAGCTAGTATGAATCATAAGAATTTGGAGACAATATATTTTACAATGATTTCCTCTCAAGTACATTACTACATCTTACATGTTACTAGGAGCCGTGTGAATGTTGTTACCATATGGATAAACAAACTCTTTCTCCCATTCCCCGTTCACTCATTTTTCAGAGCCTCCCTAGTTTTCTTGGCAGGTTGTTGTTGCAGAAATACTATTGATGGGCTTCTCAGCACATGCACCTTGATTCTAATGCTCTGTCTGAAGAGCCTGGTATCTGGCTTTTTATTTATCCACAGCCTTCTTTTGAAGACAGCCCCCCTTGGTATAAATCCTGACAGTCTGCATTGAGGCCTCAATCTTCTTTCTCCTTGTGATGGAGTTTGTGATCAACAGTGAGAAGTCAGCTCTGTCTTCCTTGTGTCTCTAGAGTTTTTAGAGCTCTGAAAATACCAAGAGCATGACCCTCAGATATACGTATTATTTTTTTTTCCCAGAAAATGAACAAAGGGTAACTTGTCAGTCAGTCTTTTTCAAAGCAAATTCTGGCAGGGAAGCTGCAGTCTGCAGCTGTCATTGGGCTAAAGGTATAAACGTGGCCCAAACATGAGGCACAGTACAAAGCAGTGCTAAAATTAATGGAAGAAGTTGGTTAAAAAGTTTCTGACCTTGCACAGTGCTCCTGTGAATCAGAACGTACAGTACTCTCAGTTATGGGTACTGCTCACAAGCCTTTCCACCAGAAACCATACACTTTGGGGTTTGGGTTTTTGGTGACTGATGCTGTCATAGCATGTGTAAGGAAAATAGGTATTTTTGTCTCTGAACTGGAGCCTAATAGGTCTGAACAGTTTTACATTGATTTGGAGAAAGCCAAATGGGAGAACAAGCTGCATTTTAAATTACCACATAAATAAAGGTGTTTCTGATGCTTATACGTTCACTTTTTCTCAAACAGCTTAAAGAGATGATTCAGATTCAGGCTCAAAAATTCCTGTTTTTTTTTGATTTTTTTTTTTTTTGAGATTTTTGAACCCATGTAGGTTATAGGTGCAGATTTTTGGGTCCAGATGGATTATTTGACATTTCAATAGAATGTTGTATGCACTAATTGGAAATATATGCTATAAACTCATTAAGAAGTGATTGAGAAGCAAAATAAACTAGAGAAATGAATGGAAATAACAACCCACTTCTTTTGCCCTATGACTTGTAGGTCAGTGTAAGAGTACAGTGAATAAATTGCAAATACGGGGGAAAACATGATGTTACTCTGACAAAATGATCTGGTTTTGAAAGAAGTAATTACCATTCAAGCAATGAGAAGGGAATCTCGAATTATTTTCTTTAATGGCTGCTCAAAATACAGCTCCTCAGATGTTATCAAATATGCAAAACAATATGTTAAAAAAAATCCTCCGACCTTTTGCATAATTATTTATGATAACAGATGTAGATACTGTGTCAGCATAAATTAGAGCATTGTTCCAGAATGCTGCTGCTTTTAAAGATATGTCAGTCAAGGGCAATATTAGAGGTTGCTTAGCTCCTGGTCTCATTGGGCAGGGTTATTTCTAGAGATATATTCTTTTTGATATAGCTAAATAGTTTTCTAAGTGCTTGTTTTTTAGCTATAATTAATCCTTTGAACATCTATTGCTGTTCCATTAAGAATCTCATAACTAATGAATTAAATCTGACAAAATCCCACTGGAGTTGCATTTAATTTATTAGTTTTAAAATTCTAATGGAAATAGCTATAGATGTGCAAAGGATTAAGGATTATTAAACTAGGAGGTCAATAAGTATTGCATCCATTTTACAGATGAATAAACTGAGGCAGTGGGAGGTTAAATGATGAATGTTGGAAAGAAAACTTCATTGGAAAGGCAGGAATGTAAGCCAAAGTTTTAGTCAATGCAGTTGAACTATATGGAAGAAACTACGGATTTTCACCATTTCATTTGTGCCAGAATTTATTTTTACTTGAAGGATTCAAGACATGTAGTTCAGTGCTTTTTGCCTTTCATTGCAAGAATGGCATTATCCCTTTGGAAAGTGCAGATGTTGTATCTGAACTGTCTCTTTACTAAGTTTGTTTCCTTCTCCTTCCTTGTCCTCTCTTTGTATGGCATTTTGGAGCAGCCATGTTTTCTTTAGAAACACTGGAAATATTAATTCAATCTATAACTTCAGATATGGAAAAGAGTTGATAGAAACATTAGTAAGTACAACCTTAATAGGATTTGAACTCACAACCTTTGAAATATGAATTAGAAATTTATCTGGTAGTCTACGCAGTCTTTCATTAGCAGCCGTGGGAATTTACAGGTGTTAAATGAGTTAGAGAAATGCTCCACTATTCCATGAATGCAGTAAAAACATAATGAGAACTACAAGGAAATAAATTAATTCTAAAAAAGAAATCTAATATAAAGGCAACAAAGTTCAAATAAAGCCTGCTCCCTAGTTTTTAAGAAGATCTGCAAAATGTCACCAATATTAGACTTACTATTGCCTTGCTATGCTTCACTTGTTGAAATATTTTCATTATACGCAAACTTCAGTGAATTTTGGCCTCCTCTTTAAAAAAAAAAAAAAAAAAATCCTACTTTTAAAATATTTCCATGTAATAGTTTGCCTGCTGAAAGGGTGCTGTATTTTAATGGGATAGAATTACAAGCCCTGGTCTGTAGCTGTAGCAAGTAGAAAGCTTGCTGTTCCTAGGTGCTGGTAAGCCAGGAGAGGAGGAGCAGGGAGCTGCTGGAGGAAGATGGAGCACAAAGCACCGCGCCTGCCTTTGGTAGGGAGGAAGAGAAATGGAGCGACCGTGTCTCATTTATGGTTTAGATATGTGGCAACTTTAAAAATTTTGAGTAAAAAATATGTTTTCACTTCAAGGGCATTAAAAATACTGTTATCCCAGTTGGCTAATGCACAAATTAAAAAACATGACCAAATGTACACAAGTTTCGACTTCATGGTGTGAATGCTTTGCAGTATGTGTTAGGGGACTTAATTTCATTAATGCAATTTTAGGTCTTGAATTCCTTTTCTTCCTTCTGGTTTTAGAGAAACAAAATCTCAGGTGTAAAGCATTTTCAGTTAACAAAGACAGGAATTAGTATCTCAGTGAAGGCAGAATGAAGAAACTTGTTACAGTGACTTACAGATGATAGCTCAGAGACTGGGTCTGTGGGGTCAGCAAGTCCCTACCATACACATCCACGTAGGACAGCTTGCTGCGTTACTCCTTGCAGTGTCTTCAGCAGTGTGTTACTGCTGGTGTATACTGCTAGCAACAGTTGTAATGAAGGAAACAAATTATACTTAGTGCAAACAGTAGTTCATTGGCAGACAGGGCAGTAATATAGTCATTACTAAGAGGTCACCATGGATTGCCAAAAATCCCATCAATATGGATGTGCTAGCAATGAGTGTGGTCTCTCTCTTTTGTCATGGAAGCAAAGGCTGAGTGGTGAGTTGGGATGTGGTTCAATGTTCAGCCTTACCTGGAGGAGAGGTATGGAAACATGTTACTCATGTAATGTTTAATATTAATTTATTAAAGCTGCCTCTGTCAAGCTCTGGATGCTAGCGTATCATTTGTAGAAATAAACATGCCCAGTTTTTCAAGAGCATCTGAATCATTAAGCTGCATGCTTATGAGATCTGTGTGCTTCAGTTTCACACAATCTGTCTGAACCTAAACATTGTAGAAATCTTAAAAAAACCCCAACAAAACCCCACATGCCATTCAGCACAGACTACTGAGAAGAATGAGAGAATGACAAATTGATGAATGACTTCTGGCTTTCTCTTTCCATCTTTTCTTGATTAAGGGAGGTGGAAAGAACTCCTGAATTGTGGTAACCTCTTTCCTCCCTCCCCACCCACCTCCCAAATTATTTCTAAAGCATCTCTGATCATTAGGGAGTAGATAATAACTGTGAATATTTTGAATATTCTTCTGGAATATTTAATCAAGTAGATAAAAGTTACATTTTCAGCTTCTCTGAATTTATCCTGTGAGCTTCCTCTCTCCAGGAATTCCTGATCATCATGTACAGCAAGTGGGGTGAGCAGAATAAAGGTCTCCGACCCTTGGAGGAAACTGGGGAGGAATACCCAGCTGTGTTAGAATACCCAGTGAGGAAAAAGAGCTTCTGATGCCTGGAAACTGCTTGTGGTGAGCCAACAGCTTATGCTGGTGAACGTACTGTCAGGCCCCTGTTCTCACAGCTTTTAGTGACATGTGTGAATCATGATGGATTAGTTATGGGACATTTATATTGAGGGGAAATTTGACTGATTGTCAAGTTAAGGTCCTCTGTTGTGTGTTGGTTCTCCTTCATTTTATGTTAGTTGTCTTGTTTTCTAGCTTTTCCTATTTGGTACCATCTATTTTATATTGTGATAGATTTTCAGTGTGGCATCCTGCAGTAAATACAGTGAAACCATGACTTTTTGGCAGCAAGCACTACTTAGGATAAAGTTGAATTCGGTTGTATTGTATGACTTAAAACAGATTAGAAGTCTTTTCTGGTCCTTTAAAATTGCATTATTTGTATACAAATATATTTTTATATTTATTTAAATATATATTATTAATATTGAACATATATATACTCAATTGAATACATTTTGAGAAAATACTTGGGGTATAATGAAATTTTGTGACTTCTCAAAATCGAAGAGGAAACATGCACTGCTGAATCCTACATTATTTAATAAGATACAACTTTTTCATTTGTTGTATCAGATAATGGCTTTCAAATAATTCAGAATTCACAGGCTCTGCATGTAGAGTATTCTTAGTTTGGAGATTTTTAGACCATATGGTTTCATTAATTTAAAGCATAGCTATAGACACACACATCACTGTGTAGCTTTGTGTGAAAACCAGATGAGGAACATGCCTTAATGTTGTGATTCTTAAGAAAAAAACCCCAACCATAGTAAGACACACAGTAATCAGAACAATCCTAAAAGACCTATTTGATCATATGTTAGTTAATGCTGTTTTTTCTAAAACATATAATAATCGCATGAAACCTTTAGGATTGACTCACACTTCATAGAATAAAAATAAGTAGCTCGAGAACTCAGCCAACCAAACCATTTCATTTCAAACAGTTCAGATCTTTCTGGAGTGCGTTTTATGCTCCAGACTTCAAGTTGGTCTGTATTACTCTGGTTCACTGAATTTCGTCTTTTAGAAATACATCTTTCAAGTCCTTTAAAAGGATCTTCTACTTTCTTGCACAGTTTTCCTGTTGGCTGTCTCTCTGTTAGGTGAGAGGCTTTGGGATTTTTTTGGTTTGTTTTTTGGGGGAAGTGATGGAGTAGATTTGAAAAGGATGCAGGTGTTGCAAGGGTCTGCAGCACCTCCAGAGGGTGGGTTAAGTTTCCCTCCTCAGCACTGTCAGACAGAAGGCTATTCACTTTCAGTTAGTCTCTAAGCATTATAATTTTGGCTGTGTAACTTTTGCTGAGTCCAGATGGATCCGACTCCTTGCTGTTGCTGTATGGTCTTCTGCATGTCTCATTTCCAACTGGGGACCTGAGGAGAGCTGTGTCCTGACTTCTCAGTGTAAAGCGTGACCCCCACGCTTCCTTCTGCTACAATTCAATATTAGAGGTTTGCTGTATTTTTTTTTTCCCTCGGGCTTATACCAAATGATAGAAACAGTTTCAGGTGACCTTGTGTCCACTGTTAGGTCATCCCTTTAGAAAGCAGCTTCACTGTAACGTTTTGCTTGGCAGTGTGTTTCTAAGCATTCTGCTAAATAATCTGTAACATTTAACAACCCGAATCCAAATTATCCCCTCTGTTACAGTAGTGCAGACACAACGACTCCTGTTCTTTTCTGTGGTTAACTGAGTGGGACAAACAGCTATTCACTGTACTCTGTTTTTTTCCTGCTGATCATCTTTAATTGAGCTCCCACATCCGCTGTCATGCAGGTATGTTAATTTAGTTCATACAGAAAGAACCTTTTCCCCCTCTCCTCAGGAAAAGCTCAACTCTGCCTTCTGAACTCAGCCTGTCTTGTACCTGCAAAATCTCTGATTTTAGTGATATCTGTCATAATCTGCTTTCTGTCTTGTGCATTCATTTTAGTGTTCTCTTTCTTGATTTTTTTAGCGTGGGGTTTTTTTGTAGCTAATATTCTTGCCTTTCACACACAGAGCTTTTATTTATTTGTTTTACAGAAATTTTTCTCTTCTCACATTTTTATACCTCTGTCTTCATTTCAAGGTCCTCAACCCTGTTACCTTTATATGAGAAAACATTAATTCACTTTTTTTTTCTTGCAATATTTTCTTCTTCTTCCATGCTTTGTTTTAGTGCTAGCATACCACTGTGTTTTGATCCATTGGTAATATTTTGCATTTCCGTTTATGTTCCTGAGCTGAACATGTTTGAGCTGGTGGGTCCCAGTTGTGCCCAAACCTGGAGATGGCCCTTCCCATCCAGCAACTCCAGCAGTGCATTCGGTTTTGTAGCCCTTTCTAAATATGAACATGGTATCCTGCGGAAGATTACTTTGGCACAGCTGAATTGTGTCTTTAAATCGCAGTCTATTCTAGGAAGTGTGTAGAAAGTACTAGGAATACTCCCCAAAATTTCTGAGGTACTGTCTCTGCTGAGCTAAGCATTTCTGAGAGCAAGTCAGACTGTGAGCCAAAATCTTACTGAAAAAAAGAGTCAGATGTTTCATGTGTCCCTGCCTCATCTCTCCCACCTCTGGTCAGAGGGAAAGTGCTTTAGAGACATGAACCTTACTCCTCTAATAAATGCAGGCATGTGTATTACAGCATTAGTAGACAACTGGACTCTTGCTTCCAGGAAAATATAGAGACATAGTTCTGGGTTTTACCATGCTTTCTTTTTTTTCCCTCTCTCTCAAAGAACATGAGAGTTCTAGAAAGGGTGGTTGTGCAGAATAGCTTGGTATGTCTGATAAAGTTACAGCGAGGGTCAGAAATCAAAAGTATCAGTTCTTCAGGCAAACACAACAACTTCACAACAACACTGAGACTGGAGTGAGAATAGCAGAGTTTTTACTCACATTTGGATTAATTTATCCTATATCCTAAAAGGTACTTTTAGTCTGCATTTTAGTAGGCTCTCATCGTTCTGTGACCGGTGTAAAATGTTATGCTGGTTTGGACTAAAGAGGGGTGACAAAAATAAGGCAGCTCTGTGTTTGCTTTCTGCAGTATGCAAAGCCTGAAGTAACTGCAAAAAACCTTCTAAATATGTTATTAGGTAAGTAATAAATTGGGCAACAAATACAGCCCAGTGTAAGTCATGGGAAATTCTATGTGGGTTTGTTTTTTTGTCCTGGAATTTGTATGCATTGAAAAGATTCCTTGGTAGCTGTCTGGAAATCTCTACTTTCAGAAGTCAGCTGTCATGTTTCTTTTTTCAGTGCTTTCAGAATAACAAGTTAGGGTTCCAGCAGCAGCATGGCACATCATATCTTGGGCTAGTGTAAGGATCTCATTTGAATATAGCAGTATTTTCCATGCAAAAAAGTTAATATTTGAGTGTGACAGGCAAAGCTGATGAATGGCAGCCTCTAAGTCCAATACTTTTTACCTTGGTTTTTTTCTTTTTTTTTTTTTTCCTGGCAAATATACTGCTCTTTTTGTAAAGGCCAAGAAATTAATGAATGATTTTATTCTTCCCCCTTGCAGCCTGCACAGGGTAATTATGTATTATTAATAATGCAGCAGTACAAATGATATTAAATGAACTACATTTGTTAATGTAGATCTTATCCAACTGGTTTTTCCATCGGTGGGCTGTTTCTCATCAGGGGGTACTAATTAGCCGTAATATGTGGAAAGATGGGACAGAAATCCAATCGATAAATAGGGTAGATTTGGGAAAATCCAGGAAGGAAGAGCACCATTTAAGGCTGCAAACGTATTATTAAGAGGAGAGATGAGAATTTCTGCTTTTTTGCTTTTTCATACACCTCATGGTCATTTGACAGTATGAACTCTTGTTCTAGCAGGGCTATAAAGACTCACAGACTATTTCATTTGTCAAAGCTGTAATGCTGTTTTCTTTTGCGGTGATAGAAGTAATAGTAATAGAAGTGCATATAAAAGCTATCAAAATCTTTGCTATGGTTGCTCTTGCATTTATTCAGACAGCTGTGTTGATGAAAATTAGTGATTGTCTGTTGCTGTTAGAAAATTTTCACTAGCCTCCTGATAAAGTTTACTCTCTCTGTTTGAATAATAGTCTCTTAATTTTTACAGCTATATTGTCATACATTTAAATGTGGTTATACAATAAATATGCATGAATAATGCATAAATGTAAAGGATTTGATCTGACTGCTTCTGAAATAAATGGAAAGACTATTGTAGATTTCAGTGGGTGTAGTATGAGACCAAGTAATTGTTCTTACAGTTAATGTGCAGTTGAGCCCCAGACTATATCAAACTGAAACCAGCATAATCTCAGTTGAAAGCAGGTGGCTGCACCTGTATTCACAAGATAGAAATTAAATTCACCTCATTCATTAGTAGGTTTACTACACACTTGCATTGTGTTTCTTATTAGTGGAGTCCAGTGGTTCCTGTATGCTGTGGGACCATTATCATCCAGCTACACAATTTTCTTTTCCTGTGCTTTTTATAGGCACCATATTTCCAGAAAACTTCAGAACATGCTTCCACCTAGTGCACAGTGAAAATAGAAACTAGTGTGAAAACCTGTGGAGCAAACTAGACCCCATGGTATGCAGAGGTTTGTAAACCACCACAGCAGGCACTATTTAAAGTCCTCTAGCAAGCTGGATTAACTCATACATTTTTAAAGATGATCAATTATAGGACTTTACATTCCCTCTGCAGTGATGGAATTTGCTCCTTTTCCTTACAGACTTCACCCTTTTGGTTTTGGTTTTGTTCTTTACCCCCTGCCCCCACCCAGTTGCATGTGTGATCATCAATCCTGCTGCAACAAGCACCATCATGTCCCATTACCCTCAGCTGATGCAGTATGAGGGGTCTTTGAGCTGGGTGAGGGGTGCAGTGATGCAGCCGCAGGGCCGAGCCCCGGGGTCCCCCCCAGCAGCCCAGCCTGGTGTGAGCCGGTGGTGCGGGATGCATTGTTGCAGGCAGCAGCCTCAGGAGCCAGGAAGCCATGCTTTCTATAACTCTGCACAGAAATACACAGATTCAGAACTATTTACATTTTAATACAACTATTTCATGTAATTAAAGTAAACAGATAAACAGATCAATATGTTGAAACAGATGTATATAGACAGACATATTGCATGGAAACCTTAATATTTCATCCAAATGAAATACTCCATTCCAAATATGCCCCGTAGGAGTTTTGCTCAAGGCTATGCTTAGGTATAGTCAAAAATTCCCGATAGCTAGTCACGAGGGAAAATATGTTCTCTTACAGATAATTGCTACTGGCAGCTAGAGACCTAGAGAATTTGATGTGTAATAATGTGACCTGACTATGTATTAAACTTTTTGAAGGACATGCGTAAAATAATTTTATATGCTTCTCACACACCTTAGTTTTTTTGGATTTCACTTGTGTTAGCACATTTTTAACAACTTCCCTATGTTTAATATCTGTTACATTTCATCCTAATAGTTCTCAGCTATAAAAGATCCTAATATTATGTTGTTTGCTGGCGGTGTATTTTTTTTTTCCCCAAAACAAATGAGCTTAGAAATGTAGGGTGGAGAGGAGACAGGAAGGAGAATAAAGCCCAGGTGACTTGTAAGAAATATGTAAACAAAGCAAGGTTGCATTATTAATGATAGAACTGGAGAAAACAAAACCAGTAAATATTTTTTCTTTAAAAATACATGGGATTAACCCTTCAAGGGTTGCTTGTTTCCCTGCATGCAGTTTGAATGTTACCTTGTAAGCGTGTATTTTGTATCTATATATTTCCTAGTTACCACTCTGTTACCTCTTAGGAAAGCTTCAAAGATGATTGCTTTTCTATATTAAAAAAGTTATATGTTGTATATTGCTTTTTATCCTATTGGAAAGTATATAGCAATTATACAAAAAATGCAGTTAAAAGCAAATGTCAGAATTATTTGCTATTAGATTTATCTTTTCCTTTAGCTCTGGTTTGTAATATTTATTTCCCAGTATTCGGGATTATTGCTAAACAATGATGTACAGTTTGAATTTTCATAAACTGCCACAAACTGAAAATGAATGACATGACTTCAATAAATATCTTTATATCCCTTATAAAATTTATTGATATCATCTTGTTTTGTTGTTGGCAGATGTTAATAGGCAATAAATGTGTATATTGTTGTTCCCTGGCCAAACAAAGATAAAAGGCTGAAGTAATGGTTTCCCTGCATTATAAACCTTTTTATTACTCTTATTTATTTAAAGACCATCCCAGATTTCAAATTTAGATCTACAGTCAATAAAAATCGCTGAATTTTTTGTTTTATCTTTATAATTTTCATTATTATTTCTATTTTTACTTTTTAATACTATATATGAATAGACAGCAATGCAGTGTTTGTGTGTAAGTAGTGATAATATTTATTATGTTGAAGTTTAAATAAAACATCATTTGACATTGTTAATGTAAAAGAATCCTAAGTTATTATTGAAAAAAAAAAAACAACCACCACGTTTTTGCAATAATGTAGATTATAAGAAGTGGTATTTATGGAAAATCATAGGATGTAGATTGTAGAAACTAGTTAGAGAAGAATTGCACTCCTGTTCCTTAAAACTCTTTGAGCTGGCCAGTTGATCAGGGTTGCAAGCTTTCTTTGGTGCATCAGTTTTATTGTGATGAGGTCAGTACAGATGGTTTGCTGGGGTTCAGCAAAGCTTTGCTCTTGATCCTGTTTGCCTCTGAAGATCTCTCTTTGCATTGTTGCCACCCAGTAAGTATAGCATTTGGTAAATTAGGTTATGATGAGGAATTATTTTATTATCACCCAGTTTTGTCAGGAAGGAGATGCCATGGCTCAGATGTCCCTGAGTTGCATGTAACTTAGCTGTTTGACTCCTAATATGCTGCAAACCTGATCTCTCTACCTTTCCAAAGATACCTGAATTGCAAATTTTTCCATTTGAACTGTGATGGGAGTGTTTTTGTGCTCCTTCAGTTCCAAGAGAAGATATCTTCCTGTTGTATCAGCGGAGTTACAAACACACTGGAGGAACATTAATTTCCAGCTTTCTGTGTGGTGGAGACAATCTGGTTCCAATTGCTGTATCATGTGAGGTAGACAGGTGGCATCAGGCAGTTATCAAATAAAAGATGAAGGCAGCAGCAGCAGGTTGCGGCCTTAGGGCTCAGCAAATACTTGATTAAGCTGCAGCAGGTTCAGGCCTGAGGCAGGACAGTATAGCTGACTCCTGCAGAAACAAAATCAGACCTGTCACCAGTGCAGTTCATCCATGAACGTGTGCAGTGGGGATGCTACAGAAGCTACATGAAGGCGTGCAGTTACAGGTCAGCCATGCAATTTGCCACATCTGGCTCGCTTAAACCCAGAATTTCTCCAGAAATGGGAATCAGGTAATACCTGCTGCAAAATACCTATTTACTGAAAGGTGCATTATGGAACCAAGCATTTTGTAGGAGGATTTTGAAAGTTCTTTTTGTGGAATGTGAAAAGAGGGACAGGTATAAGTGAAGAAAGTGTAAATACCAATGTACTAGATGTCCTAGTCCTGGCTACTGACAGCTGCTGGGTGGTCCCCATTGGGTGTGTGATAAAATCCTGAAGCCCATGGGAGAAGAGAAGACACAGTATCAGCAGAATTCATTGCCCATGAGGGAAAGCATAAAAGAAACAGTCTCTTGCATATGCCTGTGAGTTTATATTCAAGCAAATGTACATTTCTTTCTTTTATTTCTAGTATATTTCTATTATAGAAACCCTAATGAAAGGATTTTAGCCTCAAACCCTGTCCATTTTTCCATTATAGGTGTAACAATTATTTTCTTTCTCTACATAACCTGTGCTGCTCTTGGATCCTTAAGACCAAAATTGACTATAACAGCTTTACTACTATACTTTTGAACAGCAAAAAAAGAATTCTCCATTCTTCAAAAAATAACCCCAAATTATCTAAGTGATGAGCAGAGCTTTCCATCTTCTAAAATTCAAAGCATAGCAGGTATATAGCAACTAATAATAATAATAATAATAAAACCCAACAGGTCTATTTTAATCTTGACGATGGAACTTTTAATCACTTCAGAGTGGAGGCAGAACGAGCTATTACCTGCCTGCAGTTACACTACATAGTCATAAACATTCAGGCTTGTTATTTCTAGCACTGAGAGCTTGCAGTCAATGGGAATCTTTCCATTAATATGAAGCAACAGATCAATCCTGAAAGCACAAGTTTTATTCGTTGTAAGGCTAGACCTCAATAAAAACAGTGAAGTGAAATATAATTCATAGATATCAATTGATTTATTGATCTTCATGCACTGATGTCAAAAAAGGAAAAAAAGATTGTGCTATTTTTAACAGAATCCTGCTTTACAGTCTTCAAGTGGATTAAGAATCAGAAGAAAAGGTCTGGCTCTCTAGAACACAGTGTCTGCTTTACACATGAGCTGTTCTGAAACCAGAGACAGTACAGCCTGTGAAGCTTCTAACTTAAGAACTACATCCAGAGAATCACTGGGTTAGTGTACCAGAAAGTTTTCTCGTTTGCCAAGCATACTTGCACTGGCTTGAAATAGAATAAATTTGCTTAGTTGATAATAAGATCGTTCTTTTCATACAAAAGAGAAATGAGAAATGCTCTGATCTCATCGATGGCCTCAGAATATTTGGGCAAATAAAATGTATAAACTTACTGTGTAATTGTACAATGATTTACATCAGTAACAGACAGCTTGTCTGTCTGAATTCATCCATGGGTGTTCTTTGCTGTGATTTCTAAAGCAAATGCTGAAGTCTAAAAATTCAGGGTGGCAGTTATGAAATACTAAAATAATCCACAGGGGATAAAAATATTTGCTACTAAAAACAGTTAAAAACTTCATAATTACTGAATAAGCATTTTTTTCAGCGTAAAGAATCTTAAATTTTTGAGATAATGCACATTTAACATAGATCGGTATCTCTGGAGCAGATGTCTCCTTGACATGTGCATTCAAGCTGTTGGCGGTGACCTTGCAGGGCAAAGCGGTTTTGAAAATTAGTTTTTGCGTCCCAATCTGTGAAAATAATGCTGTAGTGAAGGTTTAATAAAAGCCATAGCTTCTCATAGAAGCTTATTTCAGCAAAGTAAACTATTAATTAAAATAACAAATGTCAGCTATTTCTCAGCTTGACAGTTAGCACAACACAGCTTTTGCTTAGCCTGATGTACAGAATGTATGGGAGGTATACCTGTAATTCATTTTATCTATGTATGGTTCACTTATATTTTAATGCAGTGATAAATTAACAAAAAATGCTGCAGTTTTCTTAGTGGTGTGAGAGCTTAGGGAAAACCCATCTGGCATGTAAATAGCGTATGGCTAAAATGGGGGAGAAGAATGAAATTAGGGAATTTCTGAAGGATTTTAAGCTTTGCAGAGGAAAGGAGAAAATTTGTAACCCTGTCGCTTGCCTTTTGTATTCATTTACCCCCTGAGGTGGAGCAGGGGCAGAAGGGTGGGAGAGGAGAGTGTGCAGTTTTATTGCAATGTGAGTTTTGCTTAAAATGGGGGAGGGGGAGAGGAGGATAAGCAAGAGGGTGGGGTTATGTTTTCTGAGGTGTTTGCTGGTATGAAATTGAACGCCATCGGGAATTGAGTCAAAAAATAGCTGCAATCCCATACTCTAAAAATCTTTGGTCTGGCCAAATGTCTTGCTGGATCTTGGCACAAGCTAAAGCAGTCCTTGGAGGTTTTGCCCAGTATTGACACCTCTTTTGGCAGGTGATATCACCAAGCAGTAGGGGAGGAGGCAGTGTAGCTGTGTATGTTTTGTGTTGCCTGCATGCAGCAGCATTGTAAAGAAACTGAAATAGATTTTTTACATAGTTTTTACATCCTGCTATGAGCTTTTCTGTGGATGCTGTCTGCCTTTGTTGTCCTGGGGGTTTGGTCTGAAAAAGTAGAAATGAAACATCTGAGGTTCTGGTTTCCATTCTGAGCAACCTTGTTAAACTTGTGAGAGAAATAGGTCATCTTGCGGCTCTGTATATTTGTGAACCCAACTCAAGGTGTCCGAGCACTTGTAATTTCCACTACAGGCATTACTCATTTGTATGCGCTAGACTGCACGCTCTCTTCTGTTGGAATCTCAGAACCAGGAGGGCATGTTTTGAAAAGTTTGTCCTTAACCTCTGCCACAGGTTTCTTGGCTACAAGGTGTATTTAATGCTTTTTTCTCTGAATAGTTTGTGAAATAGAGGTAACTCAATATTTGATATTCTTGTAGAGTTAACTGCCCCTCATCGCTGAGAAAGCAAATCATGAAGACAGGTGAAAGGCCAAGAGGCAATCTAAATAAGGTGATAGATTTAGAAAAGTCTAAGCACAGGTCCAAAAGCAGTCAAAAAGCTTATGAGCCCTTATCTCGGAAGTCAGCACTTTAAAAATTTGATGGTCAGTGACTAGGAAGTGTAAAAGTCGAAAGCAATGCACTTGATATGTTTCTTCAGGAGCAAAGGGTATTATTTCCTAGAGAACTGTGACTTAATATGCATTTGTTCGACTGGTGCACTGCTTTCCTTCTGGGATATGGTTAGGAAAACCACTTTTACTTAAATAGTAAAGCAAATGAATGGATTTTCCTGTCTCCGATTTTTATTTTTATTTAATCCTGTACTTTATGGCACAGTGCTTGTCACAGTCAAGGAAAGGAACATCTTATATGAGCACATCGTCAGAATATTGATAGTGCAGCTCTGAAATTTCTCCATGAATAGTTGAGAATGTACCAGCCATAAAGGGGGGAAAAAAAATCCCCCTATTCTAACTGCTTTTCTCTTTTTTTTTTTTTTATGGAGTGAAGCTGAACCTGTACAGAAATCCTGAATGATTTGCAGCAAACACTGCATTCAGAATTGACTGGCTAAATAAAAGTGGGATTCTAAGATTAAATTTGTCCTTGTTTCTAAGTCAGTGGTTCAATGAATCAGGGAGAAAAAAAAAATCAGAAGCTAGATGTTAATTATAGGGCTGCCTGTAGGAAAAAACTTCATCCAGCCTTCAAAAAGACACTGACTGAATTGCAACTTTTATGTTATAGTTTTATTCACTAAATGAATAGATGTTGCTGTTTGGCATTTGAATTTTGGCAGGCTCTGGTGTTGATGCTATGCTATGTATGTTGCGTTAAGTAGAGTCTGTAGCAAAGAGTAATGTTACAGCCCTTTCATGTTAGCTTTCTTGCACTCTTCTTCCTCTTGAGTTTGAGATCTTGTGTAAATTGCTGGTTATTTGGCATTTATAGAAATAAAGAGTGCAGGGAGCAAAACCAATTTGTCTTTAGCCATTAAAAATGGCTTTTGTTGCTCAAAACCCTTGCTTGGACTCATTAGCAAGCTTGAGTAAAGACATGAATCTTTTTATCACTGCAATCAATGTAGCTGTAACTGACGTACTTTAGACAGGAGCATTGATTGCAATGAAGCAATGGGAAGGAATCACTTTGTTGGCTGGAAGACTTTGCAGAGCAATTCAGCAAGAGAAAGCCAGGAGTGTGATATAGTAGATGAGAGACTTATTTGGCAAAAGTTGTTGAAGTTTTTACTGGCAGTTTTTGCCTTGTGAGTCTGCAGTCTGTCTGTCAGTCTCTAGGAAAGGAGTCACTCAAGGTGCTGAAGATAAACACAGACATTAAAGGCCAACTTGTGAACTCATTACCAAGAGATGTGTCTGCTGAGAGAACTGAATCCTGATACTTGTGTTCCTGTGGGTAGAAATGACTGTTATTTCAGCTCTGTTCCCAAGGGAAGGCCTTCATTAGGCATGTGTTTGGTCCCCCACCACAGGCGTTTTGGATTCAAAAGGGGAGCATTCTTGAAAGTTAAACAACCTGTGGAACTTAACAAGTGATTCATTGTTTAAAAGGGCAGTTTATTTCAAATTAAATCATAGAGTAAAATTTATTGAGGTTGAGATCTGATAATGTTTAGCAAATAGGTACATTTACAGAGAAGAGGTATAGTGTGCGAATAATCCCAACATACTTCATTGCTACAAATTGCAATGTGCCAGCTGAGCACCAGGAACTATGTGTCCTCCCAGCAATTGCAAGGTAAAACATGTTGGCCTGCAGTAAACTCATTTTTTGAGAAACTACCTGGAAAATAGTAGAAGACAATACATGTTATTTCACATTTTCAAGGTGTGTGCAGATGGCTGCTTACCAGGGCTCAGCTGTATAGTTCACAGTAGGTTGCAGTGACCTGAACATGTCTGGGTCCCCCATGTTATGAATTGTATTAAAGTCATACTGTAAAAGGCAAAAATAAAACCCCTCAAAAAAGTCATGAAAAGACAATAGAGTATGTTTATGAATTTATTATCTTAAAACTTCGTAATTCAGTAAATGATTGCATACAGATTATTTGCCATAGCTTTTGCATTGTAAGGCACCTGACACCAGAAATGGTAAGAGGCTGGTATATGGAGCACTAAAGGAACTCATCATCTGGAGCTTTTCTTTCAGGTTGATCCCAATTATTCCCAGACCACATTGGTTAAAATGTCACAGAGCTTTGGCTTATAAGGTGGTTCTCTTTTTACAGAGAACGTAAACAAAAATCAGCTATGTGTGGACGGACTGGGGCAGAGATACTGCTGGAGCTAGAATAAAGGTCAAGTAGGATCTGGGACAGCTCTTATAGCCCTTTGTCCCCACCCAGTAGAGGCAATGCTGGGAATTTTGCCCTGCTGAGAATTGGGCCATCTATCAGACTTCAGAGTTGCATGATCCACTACATGTTGTTCGTACTGGCCACCATTAGTGCCACTGGGACATTTCAATGATTTGTCACCAGCATAGCTAAAAAAGGAACAAGTTGGAATTTTTTCAAGCCTTAACTCTTGTAAAAACTTGTATTTGATCCATGCATACAATTTAACATAGACACTCCTTTGTGCCTCAAGGGTGTGTTTCACTTCATGGTACTTTTGGCATTTTTGGTATTTATGCAGTTATGGTTCACAAAGAAAATATGATGCTCCTTGGAGTTCATGTCAAAGTGCTGTCTTGCTGATCAAATTCTGTATAAAACAGGTCTGTTCTGATTGTGTAATTCTTTTTATAAAGAGAAAACTGGCTGCATCAAACAGGGTTATCAATAGCGGGAAGGGAGCTATAATACAGATATGCCTATTGCTGCTTTTGCTGTGATCTGTATCAATATATGCATGTCAGAGTGGGTCAAAAAATATGAACTAGCTCAAACATTTGTCTTTGACATAATAGAATAAGGCTGTTGTGTTATTTTTCACAGGTTTTAAAATACAGAGTTAATAATGGCTATTACAGTGCCTGTTTTCACATGATATGTTCAATTACCTCTGTGGAGAGGGAGTAAGGAGCTCGTATTCCATTTTCCTTTCAAGGCATTTGTCATACGCTTTCAGCAGTGGAATTTTGGGTACTTCTGAGGAGTGATAATTTTTTGGCTATGTTTTTCTTCCCCCTTGCACATAAGTAAGAGCTGAATGAATGGGTCTCATCAGTTTGTATCTGCTTTCTACCTTGAAGGCAGACAGTGCTAGTGCAGCAGCACCTCCAAATATTCCCTCTAAATGATTGATGAAGTTTTGCATTTCTCATAAACAATCCTAATGTGTAGTTCCTTCATATGAGGGTCATGTAGCCTGAACTCAAGTTAGTGGTGGTATTTTTATGCATAAAGCTGTTACTGCAGGGAAAAAGTACCACTAATAATAACAGGAAAATGTCCCTATGTTTAGTTGCTTTTTGAGGAAAAATAGAATTTATTCATTATGTCATAACTTCTTGATACTGTGTGGTACCTAATCAACTAAAATGCATACCATAGCAATAAATATTTGTCTGAGAAGTGGTTATCTGCTGAGACCAGATCTGTAGTACAACACAAACTAACACAAGCTATAGGAATATTTTGCAAAAACCTGTGAATGTCCAGTCTGCTTAAACCCATGAACTAAAGTTTAGTCAATTACATGAGATTACATGAAAGTTGTTTTTGCTAAATGTGAGCCATCACAAAATATACAGCATTTATAAAGGAATTGCAAAGAACTAGTAAAATCGGGAGCCAATTGTATATGTAATTATCTGCAACATGAGCCTTGTTCTGTTCAATCAAAACCTCAAGGGGACAAGCAGTGGTCAGCTTTCACCTCTTTTTCTGTTTATGAATAAATTGATTTCCAACTCTCTTTTTAATCCATCTGTGATAGTGCTCAGATCCACGTATGAATTCCAGACTATCCTTTTAAACAACAGGTATAAGACATTCAGTTACTTAGAATATTAACCACTTCTTTCCCGTGACTGTTTCTAGCAAGTAGTCATAGTGGTTTTCGTGTGACTGGCAGAGAAGGCTTCTGGAGAGATTTGTTTAAAGTAAATTAAAATAAAATATATTTTATAGGATGTTATAATCATAGCGTTGAATTTAAAAGACCCAACCTGCTGAATGTGGTCACTGGTGCTGGATTTCAATATGAAATATCTGTGACCTGTGGAGATTTTAGTACAGGATTGCAGACTTGGGCTGTAAGCATTTCCTCAGTGTCTGTGAAAATCAGGCCATGCCTGAAGTGTGAGTGCATGCTGCACGTTTAGGTGCTTCTGAGGAGAGACAGGATGTGTCCATTTTTTCACCCATGATTTTATGTTTTCTTAGAGGGTGTTCCCAGTAAAAACAATAGGAACTTGTCCTGGTGCAGGTACTCTGCGCTGGCTGGAAGCAGGCTAGGTCCTCGTTTTACAGGATGGTGAACACCCTTTGTTCTCGGTGATTCCGAAGCAGCTGTGCTTGCTCAGCAGCTCACAAATCTGAGCCCTTACTGCAGGTAGGCACAATTGGAAATACTGGCTCTTTTCCTAGAATGAATCAGGTTTAGCACTATGCAGAAGAGGAGACCTCTTCTTATCCATCCTCGTCCTCATGCTTGGAGATTACTTACTTTTAGCCAATATTACTGGTACAGAATAACTCATTTAGATGCAAGAGTCTTCCTTCTTCAGTCATTCTAAAGGCTGCACTAGCAAGCAGCATTGCAGCTTTTACGGTGAAGAGAGCCCTAAAACTGTTTAAAGCTGTGAACAGGTATGAAGTGTCTTAAGAGCTACATTTCATAACGATGGCTAAGTGCTACTCAGTTGCATTTGGTGAAGGGGTAGCAGCAGCATTTGACAACTGATTACAGAAAATAAAAGAAAAAGTCTCATTCCTTTCTCTCTCTTCGATGTTGGTTAAAACATACTTGTATTGCAGCTCTACTAAACTAGAGAAATGAGGAAAGTCCTGCTGTAGAAAGGCTTCTACACTGATTGGTAGATTTAGGACTGTATTGTTGAAAGGGTGAATAGCAACAGCTCCAGCTTCTGGCTTTCATTCTCTGTCTGCTAATGTCACTGGCACTACTGTTACCAGTCCAACATTTTTGTCACAAAACACTAGGGAAAGCAAAACCAAGAATGTGAAATTAGAGGATGCCACCCGTTTCCAAGAAATTCGAGCACTTGCCCATTTCAAAACTAGGGATCAGTACTTTTTTCTAGCCAGTTACTTTATCTTCAATTTTAGAATATGGTTTAGGGCCATATATAATTAATATCTCAAGGTCAACATAATTATTTTTTTTTATAAAATGAACTAGGATGCTTGTATGGAGGCTGCTCTGTTTGTGGAATAGCTGTCTCCCTAAAAATAAATTTCTACGGTCAGCATGTACCGTTGACTTCACAGTCTTTATAGATTTCCCATGCTCTAAAGATTAAATCTTTCCAGCTACTAGACAAATCAGTCATTCATTTAATGGATTGCTTATCTTGACAATGACTATTCCTATTTCATGCATATATAAAAAAAAATAAAAAAAAAAATCTGATAATTGGCTCTATTTACTGGCATTTTTCAAGTGAAGTTTAATGTATCTTCTGTAGATATTGATTTCAAATGGTGCACACGTATTGACTGAAATTAAAGTTCTCTGTCCTCTGCAGAGGAGGAATCTTCTTGACTAGAAATAATAATAGTGAATCTAAGCAAAATATACTATTTTAAATGAAACTGCCATTACATGGTTTCAGACAAAACATACTTGCAACTTCACTTACCGCAGGGTGATATTTGCAGACAGACTGTCTGAAAAGAGACAAAAACCTTTCTCCTGTGAGGGTAATACCAGGACAATTTTCTTCATCTTCCTGTAAATGCAGGGAAGTGAGCTATTAACGGACTTAATTCTAAGAGTCACTGTTGGTTTGTATTTAGCAGGATGCAGCAGCAGTAAGAACATTGAATTTTGATGATCCTGAAGCAGTTTAGAATCTGGATGGTACTGTAACAGAATGATGAAACTCAGTTTCTTCTTTATGCTAAAATGAAACTATAACATAAATGTGCCTGGGACACCTTGACAGTATTTATCACAGTCTCTATTGAGAAATGCATTACCAGTTTTTGCTAAATTATCAGGTATGACACATCTAGTTTAGCTGGGTCTAGTTCTGTTGCCTGCTATGGGGGCATAGTTTGATTGTGGTTTATGAATTGGCTAGGGTAAATCAGTTACCTGTAATTTGTTTCCCCTGATACGTGTAATCTTATGCTGTGCTTGAAAATTAAATGTAATTGCCTTTGTTGGACCATCTGCGTGGAGGCTACTTCTCTTCTTACTCTGGCAATTAGTAAGCATGATTTTGTGGTAAGCCTAAGCTATGGTGTATGACCAAACGAGCTAACCCACACTGCGCCATGCCTCTGTCCAGGCAGCTGCTACTGATGTTCCTGCTGTCTGAACCTGGGCGTCCTCTCCTCCTGTTACAGGTTAGAGAGGGCCCTCTTGACTCAGCTCAAAAGTGGTAGTTTTGGGAATGCCTTTTGGAGGGGTTAAAAACTCTCTGCTTCAGTCTGCCTCCTCTCTTTATTCCTGGCAGGTATTCTTACCAGCCGCAAATGGCTGTTATTAGTTGCCGCCTTCCAGGAGCAGGGAAGAGGTACATGCCAGCAGGTAGTTCAGGTCTCAGCAGAGATTTATATGGCTGTGTCTTAGAGGCATTAGGAAGTAGCTCCATAAGCTGCCCCTAAGCTTTGATTTGTCTTTCACTTAAACACTATTAGAGAACTTGATCAGTGGGCTATTTCATCTCTGCTTTGATACAGATTGAAAGGCTTAGCATAACATAGAGTGTATAATTTTTACCAATAAAGTGGTAAAGCTGAGGATTAAAATAAAGATGACATCTTTGACTGTCTCCGGTTTTGTTTAGCATTCTGTTTAGATACTGGATTGCTACTGAAAGCCTGTTGTCATTGAAGAACAGGCTTCATTTACTACCTGAATTTAACTCTAACTTGAGTTTGATCTAGCATGAAACCTTGATGCTGAACGTTCTAATAATTCTCATTTCAGTTGGTTAACTGGAGGGGAGTAAACACAGCAGCTATAGTTAGCAGAATCTGGCAGCTCGTAAAATAAGATCTTTTTTTTCTGGTACATTAGTTTCTCTAATAATTGAACAATCTAATCTGATTCTGCAGCCTTTGATAATAACATCTATTTTTAATAACAGTTTTAGAAAGTTTGCCATGTTATGTATCTTGAGACAGAATAATTAAGAAGAGTTCGCTCAGGTATGGTTAGGTTACTGTGAATATGTAGCCTGATTTTAGCAAAAGAATCTCTATTATGAATTGAATCACAGTAACACTTCTGCAGCTCTTGCACTCTTCTGGAGGTGTTTGATTCAAACATTGACCTAAGTTGACCTGGCTTAGTTTGTGTGACCTGGTGGGATCATATCTGGAGATGGTATGGCTGTGGGCATATTGAACATTATTATTGCACTATCAGAGCAATTCACTTAATATTTTGTCTGCCAGTTTTTAAATTAAACATTTATCATGGAGAGGATGTTGTGCTTCAAAACATTATGGGGCTCAGCTTTGTCCTACCTCTGGCAAGAATCCTATTTATTGCAGTGTAGTTTTACCAGTGGACAATGAATAAGGAGCTTTGCTTTATGTCTGCTGAGTAACTAACTGAACCATAGGTGTCACAACAGGTACTGGCCACTTTCCTTTGCTGGATGCCACCACTTGTACAATAGATATCTTAGATACAGAGCTTTTGCTATGTTGTTAAAAAACAGATTTTTTTTTTGTCATACCGCAGCCCCTCCCATTGTGATGTTGGTAAACACAGGATTTTCCCTTAAAGCATGTCAATATTAGCCCTGCTATTGAAGGTGGTGTTACTATTTTGGGTTTTAATGGGGCATGGACCTTTCCCAGAACCTGAGAAATATACGACAGCATATACCATTGCCTGCCTTCATTCTTGGAGGTGGACAAGACACCAGATCAGAAGTCAGTAGGTATTGAGCTAATAGAAAAGGGGCCTTGGTATAATGGTTAAAGACATTGATTTTTTTAATGCTACAAATTATTTGTGTGTAGGATGGATTTCCACATTTGCCCTTTACTATGCATTGACAAAAAATAAATATCCACACCTGTTTATTTTTCATCAGGCGGAATTATATAGTACACACAAATATTTGCCACCTTGTTTGACCTTGTCCCAAGATATTTACATCTTGGAACCCATTTAAATTTTCTTGTTATGTTGGACTTTGAAGTATTTGGCAGTGAAAGAGATGTTGTTGACATACCAAATACCAAATATTACTTTTAGTTTTAACTGCTTATCATACTGTATATGCTGCATGGAAATGAGAAACATTTCAACAAGTTGACTTCATCTCCTCTTTTGAAGGCAGAAGTATATTTATTTAATGGAAGGAATAAATGGCCGAGGTTCAGTCTATTGAGCCTAGTATACCTGAGAAAAATATTAACAAACCCTTTCTTAGGTATATTTGAAAGACATCTGTGTTTATGCCTTAATGCTCCTTGCTTTAAGAAAAAGTTAAACATAAACCTGAAAACTGCAAAACCCAACTGACCTGTATGTCAGTCAAGGCATGGCCATTTGGAAGGATGAGGGCATGTTGGTACAGCTGGTCCTAGCCCTCACCAGCCGTGGCAAGTATCAGACACACAGGTGTAGAATTTCATAATGGACCTCTTATCTTAGGGTAAATGAAAGAATAACACTTTCCTTTCCTGTTTTTTATAAGGTAACAGGACCACATCTGCTGCCTCTCCTGTCTCACCTAGACATTCTTTCTGTTTCTCCTGAGATGGAAAACAAAAACCCATTTAAAACTCTGGTTTAAAATGAGTCTCATGTGTTCACCCACCTCAGTGTGGCTGCTTGTTTCTTCAAGTGGAGTCAGCTGCCTTTCTGGGTCTTAAGAGGCCCTCATGACCCATTTTGACTCCCACATGGTATGGTACTAAAATAAACCGGTATGAATTCATCTAAAACAATCAGTTGAAATTCCATGTTAAAGGCGCAACATAAAACAAGCCAACTGAAAGTAAAGGTCCCAGATGAAAATTGGGGAAGCAAGGGGAGAAGACAATAATAACTGCAATAATAAACATCCAAGAGGAAGTGCAACCTAAGTGAGTTTTGCTATAATCCTCTTGAACTCACAGCCAAGACATCAGTTATTGCTTACTTGAATTACGGTGTCTGCTAGAGAACCTAAACAAGGCTGGCTCTCTCCTGTGCTGAGCAGGGAGCATGCGTGTAGTTAGGGGCAGTTCCTGACTTCCATGGGTCATTTTCTAAATAGACCACTCTCAATGGGGTTTAGCATCTATAAAATGTTAGTATAGCTGGCAAGAATGCCTTTCTATAACTCAAATCTCTATGACACCAGAATAGTTTACTGAAGAAGAGGTGAAAGCTCCATTGCTGGAGACTCTTCAAAGTAAATTGAAGAAGGGACAAGAAGACTGCAGGGAGCAATCTTGTATTGGCAAAGGAATGCTCTGTAGATGACCTAATGGGTCTTTGTCATCTCCAATCCTGGCTGTATATTACATGATTTGATTCATAGCAGTCTGGAAAGGAGACATTTATTTGTCATACAAAAAATAACCTTTAAGCATCAAATGAGAAGTTTATTACTGGAAGTCTGTAATAGCTCCTGTGAGAGAGGAGATAGAAGTGCATTTTGCTGTGCTGACATCATGTTTATTGGCAAAAAGGGTAGATGCTCCTTCTTCCCTGCATCCTGCCATCTCCTCACATACATTAACTTCTTCTGTACAGTTGTAGGAAAGATCTTGGCCCTGTATGTTGAAAAGTGCATGCCAAGTTTAAATCAGCCACCATCAGGAAGGATTTAAGGAGAACTTTATCAATGTCTGGAGGCTACTGAGTTTGAAAACTCACATACAGTTCAATGCAATACTTGTTGATTGTAGCTAGCCAGCCTTCAGTGCAACACATCACTATGTTGTACCTTGAAGATAACTCTGAGGAAGGTCCCAGAGCTACATCTCTGCAGTCTTCTGCTATGGAAGTTCAAATGGGGCATATAGAAAAGAGACACTACTCCTTTCCTTACTCCCTTTCCCCATCCATTGTGTATTACAGAGTTTGATCAAAAGGACATCTCCCCAGTGGTTATATGATTATGACCAAGTGAAAAATAGAAATCGTGCTATCTGTGTTTTAAGTATGTGGGGAACTGTCTGTATAACAGAAAATGCAGTAGTACCAAGAAGGAAAATTTAGCAAAGAAAAAATGTTAGAAGTATGAATTAATTATATGAATAGACATTCCTTGCCTTTTATTTCAATTTTTAATTATTAGCCTTTGTACTTAATAAAATAGGTAAAATATTCATCTGCAGAACTGTTGGACCCTATAAATACCATGTTGGAGGAATGGATAATTATCATGCTTCAGTCAAGTAATAAAATTTATATAAAGTAGCTACAACATGACATCCTATACAATAATATTAGAAAAATATTTACTCTGTGTTTGAAAACTAGTATGCATACCTTCTGAATACTTTGAGTTAGTCTTTTCTGCTTTGATTTACTGTCTTCCCAATCAGAATTTGTAAAAAAATGCAAAATTATTCTTGCTCATTTTCCTTCAGAGGAATTTAGAAAGTCAGTCTCTCTTTAGATTGGGTGCAGAAAGAAATAATACATTTTTCCTCACCCGCAACTGAAAATAAGTGCAGTATGACAGTTAGTAAGCTTGCATAAGCACATTATTTATACCATCATGATTTTTTCCAGTTTCTACTGTGCATGAATAACGTGCATACTTGTGTTGCGTAGATCTATTTGAATGGGTTTTGTAAGTTTTGTAGCGTCTTATGGAGCAAGAAGACATTATACAGCCTTAAAAGCTCATAACTTTTCACTTGTTTTTCTGCTTCTGTTCCTGAATGAACCAGTCCATTCTTCCAGCAGTGGAGTGGGCCACACACTCTCTGCAACACAGGACTTCATTCTGTGATTAGTCCTCAAAATCAGTATATGCCATGCTTAAATTTGATGTTAATGTTACTTTACATCCTTTTCATTATACTTTTAATGGATTCTAGGGAGCACTGTAACTAGGATGGTTATCTGACAAAGCATTTTTTCATAGCTGAAAAAAGTTTGTTCTTTCTGTTGTGTTAAGAAAGTTCTTTGCAGATGTATCTTCAATCATGAGATCCTTGACTACTCAGCTGGTTGCTTTTTGATATGAGCAGTACTGGTGTAGAGAGACAGATATTGGCCATGTATACTCATCAGCTTTAGGCTGTCTTTGGCCATGTCTCCAAGTGCTCTTCAGTAGCACTGAAACTAATGTACATCAGCTGAATTTTGTTTTTCCTGGCATCTTTTAATGGCATGGGCCTGGTAACATTATTATATGTTGAATCTGATGGAGAGAATAGAAGGAATTCAGTTGATTTCAAGAAGGCCCAGATGGAATTGAGCCCAAGGGTAATTCCTGCTTCGGCTAAGGTCAAACCACAGCCTCTGTGAGAAGAGTCAGTTTTGCTAATGAGATTCCTTTATAGGTGCATTATACATAAAAGTAAAACCACATTCCTTAAAAAATATCTCACTTAGCAGAGGAAAAACCACTTGTTATCTAAAAATATGTAAAGAAGAAAGGTGCCATTCTTTAATGCCTTTAATGATCAGCTAACTGTAATACATTTGGAATATGTAATATGCTGCACCACTGAACAACTCTCTTCATACGGGCATATAACCACACAGTGTTCCCCACATTCTAGTTTACTCCTCAGTTTGATAACATACTTTAAAATGTTTTTCTACATTTTATATGCATTTTTTTAGGTATTTAATATATGTTTACTTTTTATATACTTTTATTTTTTTCACACAGTTAGGTAAGATTGCCATTTGTTTCCCCTTCCTGGCACTGTGTGTATTTCACTTATATCACTGTGGTCTGTGTATACTTCCTTCAGTACCCACTGTTCCTAAGGAGCACTAACTCTGGAGCTGAACCTGTAAGTGGCATGAATTGGTGCCAAATTATTCTGATGCCTTTTTACGAAGGATGACGGATCATAATTTGTCCTGGCTTTGAGCTTTTGGGGGTTCTTTTTTCATATGTGTGTATGTATTTATGTATGTGTGCTCTGTTCCAAAGTATAGTTTGAATTAAAAGAGGAAACTGAAGGGATTTAATGTTCCTAGTGCAATTTTATGTATACTTTTAAGTAAATCTTGAAAGGTTCTGGCCATGCTTCTGCTGGGCTGGCTCTTGCTATTTTGATCCATCTTTTGGCCTCTTGCCACACATGATGCTCTAGGCATGTGTGATGTTAACAGTTGTACAAAATGTGTCCTGCTTTTTCACTTGTACTAGAGGAGCTGCAAACAGCTGAAAAGATCTTCCTGTGACCCAGCAACACGTGAATCCGATTTTACTGATACAAGATTGGAGGCCCAAAATTATACTTAGGACTTTTTAATAACCACTGGTATTTGTGGTATATAGCACAGTTTCAAAGCAGCAATCATATTGTGATATCAAAATATCAATCTCATGTATAGCCAGTAAATAGTATTGTTTAACAAACCCTGTGGTGAGGATGGGAGTGAAACATTTCATGACAAATCATTCTTTTTAGAAATCCATGGAAATGCATCCAGCAACCTCACAAAGCTTATTTATACTTCAAAGCTCCAGCAGTAGTGATAGGAATTTTTGCATTAATGTATTGATATATGTGAATCCTCGGTTTGGGGCACCAAAGAAATTCCTGCAAAATCTAGTGTTAGTTAATGTGGGCAAAGGCACTAGAATCCGGGACAGAGAAAGCTGAACAATGTTGTTTATTTCAGTAAGAGTTTGAGTGCTCTATACGGTCTAAATGGCATCGTAACTGTGGGATCCACCAAATCACTCAAAATTAGTATGGAAATGGAGATATCTTCTGAAATTGCACTGTGTGCACCTTCATTTTTTTAAAAAAAAGGTTTGCAACTTTTCTGTTGAATCTCTGTATTTAAATTGTTCTGTATCAACAGAATTGCTTCTTATTCTCTGTTATTTGAAAGGTATTCAGATAGTTTTAGTTGTTTGAATGAACTACTTCAGCGGTTCTTGCTCCTTGCTTTGTAATTTGTTGCTGCAGGTGGCTCTGACTTTGAATTGCATCTGTCTTTCTGTTCTTTCTAATCTTTTTGAGCAATCTGAAACAACATTCAACCATTCAAACTATGTCCCCTGTATTTAAAACAACAGATTCCTGAGCTGCTTTGGCTGTTCTTCAGTGGAAGCCTCATCACATGTACTTCTTTATATTGTTCCTCTTACAGTTGTTCTGGTATTTTGTATATTGCCTACATGTAGCTGATCCATGCAATTCTAGGTATGGTTTTAGGTTTATAGTACACTTACGTTAAGAAGGCCAGAATCTCAGCTGGTGCAAGTTAGTATAGCTCTCCTGAAATCAATAGTGCTCTGCCAGTTTCTACCATTTGATGATCTGGCCATAATAATGTAATATTACTAAAGAGATAACACAGTGAAAAGAAAGCATTATACTGATTCAGCTGGGGCGGCTATTAGATCGGAGTACTGCTGAGCACATATTGTCTAATATCCACCTAATGGCTGATATCCATTTCATGGGATCCACTTTTTAATTCTCTGCTACGGAGAGTTAATGAAGTTGGTTTTCCAGTGTGAAGGGGCGATCTCTTAAAAACCTCTAAATCTTTACCAAAATGCATGGTCTTCTGTTAGAATAAGATAAGCTCTTAAGTTTAGCACATTAAAAATGAGTCTTGCCCACTTGTTTGCTCTCGGTTTTATTAGTGCAGTTGGAATTGAAAAGCTAATTGCATGGTATGAATGCCCTTTCAAAAATCCCAGGATGCCTCTGGTGTGACTTTCAGTGTGAGCAGCCATTCTCAGGGTGTGACTCAGGGTAAAATGCAGCTGGTTTATACTGTAAAGAAAACATATGCAGTGTTTCTCGACTGCTCTGTAAAATAACACATACCTGTGTTTCCATTTCTAAATGCAAATATGCTCTCACACAAATTGCAGTTGCTTTAAAGAAAAAGCTTTTAGGGGTAAAATGGATATGAAAGCAGAATAACAAGTTTCACTTCTGAATGTACAAGGATTCATAATATATTGCTCTTACTATACTACATCCATATTTTTCTGCTGTTCTACAGAGAAAATTAACTAAAGTGGCTCTTTCAGGTAACTTCTCATAGCACTCTGATATCAAATGCAGATAATATTGTCTCTTCTTTGGTATGATTTTAAATAATTTTTAATCTTCTTTTTATCATCAAGTAAATTATTAATTGAACTCTTTTTTTTGTTTTTTACCCAGTTGACTTCTAATTTAATGTCAGTCAAAAAGATTTAATTATCTTACTTTTATCTTCTAATGTTGGAGCTGGTGTTTTTATTTTGTGGTCTAGTGTCTTAACGTAACTACAATGCGTGCTTAGTTCTATGCATAAGCACTTAGGCAAATTGCTGCTGCAGGAACATGTATAATATCTGGGCGTGCATGTGGGTACTGGATAAAAGTCTTTGGAATACCATCTCTGATTGCTTGAATATATCTTATTTTCAGAACTTATTCCATAAGTCTTTTCCTAGCATTATAGGAAAAAGTGAAGCGTTGAGTCTCTAAGTTTACTGGATGTCAGTGCTCTGATTTTTTTCCACACGTTTTTAAATTGAGATAAAAAAAAAGAAGCAATATGTGAAATTAAATGTTGGGAAATAATATGACTTTTCTACTGTGTTCTCTCACTGTGGAAAATGACATGGTCTCCTGGGCGAATGTACTTTGTGATGCTTGAAGAAGCATTTCACAAACTTTCAAATGTCTTTGAAATGGTTATTTTTTAATTTTTCCTTTTTGTACCTAATTTCAAAATTAGATGCATTTTGTGATTGCCACTTCGTCTTTTATATTAGAAGAGATTGTTCTCTATTCACTTATTCACGGAAAGCATGCATGGTTGAATGAGCACCTTGCAATGCTCTCATGAGGCAGAGTTGCAGTTCACCTGTATTTCCCCTTAATCTGTGGAGAAATAAGCTCTTTCTAGTTCTTCCTTGCTCACCAGACATACAGGGATAATGGCCACAAATTCACCCTTCTTACTGCTCACTTGATCAGAATGCTAAATACAATGAAGCATCTCCTTGCACTTCAGTTTCCCTAGAGAGTAATGTAAGTCTAGATGCACCAAGTTTTCGGACAGTGTTTCAGGCCTAACTTCTTTCAGTAGACTTGCAAACTGTGACGCAATTGAGACCGAAAGTCGAAAGTTCTGTGTGCTTTCTTTACCTGTTAAGGTAACTGACTGCTTTCATGTGACAAAAAGTTTGCTGGTAGCTTAACTTCCATTCATTATCCTAGATAGTATTTTCATAGGTAGCATACCTTTCCTGATAGCTACAATAATAATAATAATGAAGCTTGGATGGACGTATGAATGAAACCACAATGGAATAGGCCAGAAAACTCAACTGAATGCTCTATTGCCCTCTGATGCTCATATTTACTTATCTACATGGAGTGTGCTGATGCATATGACTGTGCAATTTCACCTTTTGCTGACTGACTTGGACATAAAGATTGCTGGACTTTAATCTGTCAGAGCATTTTTTTGTATGTCTCAGAAATAGTAAAACATTAAGTCAGTTATCCACACAACCAAAGAACAAAGCCCTACAAAGTTATACTACCTGTTAATATGTACTTTCTTGATATGGAGGATGGTTTTGTTTTCCAGCACCCTAGGAAGGAGCATGGTAACTACAAAAGAGGCTTCACACTTTATAATACTTCCAAACAATTGTGTATAACAACTGGTGTTATAGCGTATCAAACCAAGCTGGGGTGATCCCCTTTTCCTTAGTTTGATATACTTTCAGCTTCTTTAAAGGCTCTTGAGATCAAGACCCCTACTGAGTCTTTGAAGCTTGTGTCTTTCCTTCACTAGAAAGTGAAGCCTTGGCTTTTAATAGCAGCTCAGCAAATATCTCATCAATATTTAAAGTGTCAAGTGTACCTCTGTTAGAGGTACCAATCACAGATCAAAGATACTGGCACTGAGGTGCAGCATTTCTTTCAGAGGTCTTCACAGCTGAGCTTCTCCTTTTGTTGGTAAAGAACTTCTCTTTTTAACATTCATTGCTTTCATGCGTCTTAAACATGTTGTTTGACAACTGTAGGGAATTAAATGTTTTGTTACCAGAGCCAGTGAGGGTGGTACAGTAGATTTGAACAGTCCTTCATGCTTGTTTGAGGGAGGAGAATGCTTGAAAAAGCCTTTTACTGGCTGTTTCCACTTTTCTTCAGTTGACCAAAGCCTACTATATGTAATGGTAGCAATGACATACTTTTTAAGGCGGTCAAGAAGAATTCAAGGTGGATGAAAGTTTAGTGGCAGGAACTAATAAGATGTAGCAGGATGGTTCCTTTCTGGCCTTTTCTCTTTCAGTAAGTATTTAAGATGTTTCTTCTATCTTTTTTTATATCCTCTGTTGATTCTGCTCGTTACGTAAGGCTCATGAATATGGCTGTGAAATCTAATCCCTTTATTACTCTTCCAGCTCTTACTGTGTTTTATTTTTTAACATCTGTTGAAACAATTACAACAGTAATTACAGTAGTAAGAATTCTGAGTATTTTGTACTTGTGGTTTATCTATTTCTGTGTTGTAATTTTGATTGGCACATACCCACAGGCACAGTCTAATGTCAAAGTGTTGAACAGAGTTTGAATGGTGAATGTCTCAGTGATGGCTCAGAAAATCAGAATTAAGGAGCTTATCAGATGACTCTTGTAAAACACAGAACACAGATTCCATAAGCTGCTGATTGTCTTCAGAGTGCACTGAGATTAACAGGTCTAAAATGCATGTCACTAGAGTGTTTTTACCCTGAAGGCTGACTTTTGCTGAATAGTATTTACCTCCTTGTGAAGCAAACACAAATTTATGTTCCTCAGTCAGTTTATAAACTTCCCAGTTGTGTACCTCAGAATACACGTAAGCATTACAGTGGAGCGGATGTTATACTTTTCAAAGCTGTTTGCAGAGCTAAGACTCTTATGCTGCTACTGTGCAGTGCAAAAGGGCAGCTGCTGTTCTACCATGCACAAAGTTGTTCATTTCTCACTCCTCGCTAAAGAATGTTTCATGATCCAGATTTTAATATGTTAGGTGTTTTCTACTGAATAGCTTATAAGTCATGTGGATTTCAGAGGGCAAGAGGTATTATAAAATTGCTCTGAAAAGCCCTGTGAGCATGAAGGTAGACATGTGCTTTCAAATTCTTGTTCCTTATACATATGGGTCCTGAATCTGCAACAATCCTTACTCATATCTGTCTGCCCTTCCTGTATGCTGATGGGGCCTGCATCAGTTCTGGGTGACTGCACATAAACTACTGACTCATTTGTCTTTAGGCACAATTTATCTGGGCCCTGGTTTCAGGGAAGAGCAAGTAGAGATGGCAGAATTTTGCTCTTGACTAGCAGTATCATATAGGACATTGCAAGAGTTTGAAAAGAAGCTTTCAGGGTGATATTGGCTAACATTTAGTTTTTCTGTCCCTTTTCCTTGTGCTGGAGATGTTCTCTGACTTTCTTTAATGAATGTGGCAAGGCTATAAATAAAACTGGCAGTGGAAATGCTGCCCAGTGCTGTGAGCTGCACACCATTTTTATCCTATCAAGACCATTGAATTGGCTGAGTGCCCAGGAATGGCAAGAAGTGTTTCTGCTCCTGACTGCACCTTGTATTTGGAAGGGGATTATATGAAAGGTGACAGCACAGCATAAATGTTCCCTAAAATTAATTTTCATTGTGAATAAACTCTGTGCCTTAAAGCAAAGAGTCCAGCTGTGATTTGACTAGTTCTAGCAATGGAGAATCCACCACCACCAGTGGAAGGCTGCTACCCTGTTTCCTTTTCGTTTGCAGTTGAAATTTGCACTTTATTTTGAATTTGAATTTGCCTCTCGCTTTCCAGCTGTAGATTGTGTAGTACATCTGTCTGCTCAACAGAAGTAGGCAGAGGTGTCCTATGGTTATTTTTTCCTAGAGTTATTACTCTGTGTTTGGCCATATTGAAGTTAATATAATTACTTTTTTTCACTAGCCCCATTCACTAGAATGACCTGCTCTGTATCAATGGGCTGTTCTCTTCATTGCTAACTTGTGCCAAAATCCTCTTTGCATGTCAGGTTTATAGGTAAAGGTTCTGTGTTTTACTACAGGGGACTGGTAAAAATGCTAAATAATAATTTGACTAAAATTTGGCCTTGGTAGGAACTCAAGTTAGAGCACATGTACATTGAGGATTCTCCACTTGCAATTATATTTTGACAGCTATCAGTTAATAAATCCTGGATCTTCCACTGAAGTTTTCTAAATCTTTATTAAAGTGACACACAAGCAGCTCTAGAATTACTTGTGGCTGTGACTGAGATCATATCCACTCGCTCATTTAGATCATACCCACTTGCTCATTTAGATCATACCACTTGACTTTTTAAGATACAGGTGCAGTATTAGTTGTCATCATTTTCTCTGGGAAGTTCCCTGAATTTCATGAGCTAACAACAAAATAAACTTTTCTCCAGCTCTTGGATCACACTTTTCTATCTGTATTCATCTAAGAAAGCAGGCTTAGCATGGTGGTTACTCAGTATTACTTCTTTAAATCACTTTTGGATCGGAGTATATTTTCTTGACAGTATTGACTCCTATTGGAATTTTCTCAAAATCAGGATGAAGCTAGTTTGTGAGCCTTTCCATGTTGCTTGAATTTAATGACCATTTGACTATATTAATCTATTACTGTAGTAATACTGCTGTTAGTATGCATTTTGTTGCTAATGTACTTTGAAAAATCCTTATTGTCCTTAATTGTGTTGGCCATTGATTTCTCATTGACGTTAGCCTCAAGCATTCTAGCAATCTCCTGACTCTTAATTTATATTAATTGTTATCAGTGTTCCCTTTTTTGCTTTCATTATTTATTTTTACATGTGCTTTTTCTTTTCCTCCAAGTCTTTTTTCCCTAAGGCTGATTAATTTTTTCTTGACTATGGATTCTGTGGCATTTAATACAATATTCTTAACTATTAGCAGTTATCGTGGATCTGATTTCATAGATCTTCACATTTAAAAAGTGTTTCCAACCACAGTATATTCCACTGTCATTTGAATTTCAGCCTCAAGATACTTTTCACTTACAGCATTCAACTCTTGCTCAATGTTACAATATGTATTGTTGTATAATGAGTAAAAATTTTAGAATTAGCAGTCTGTATATAATTTTCATAAAGGCCTAGATGTGATGCTAAGTATTTTGATATAACTGTAGTTTAAAGGAATGTGGATAAACAGTAGTCTTACGAAAAGCACTATTATTTCAAGTGGCTTGAACTTCCATTTTTCAGCTTTTCATACTCAATATGTAAATTTTTTTTTTGGCTAAATGCTGAACCAGATTTGCATTTTAAACCCTCCTGATGGAGACAAGTTCAAATTGTTTGAAGAATTAGGTTGTCACAAAGAGACTAGCATAGGTTTTAGTAAAGGCCAAAAAATAGATATTTTCTTACTTTAAAATAAAATTCAGATAGAAATTTTAAAAACTACTTCTCTTCCAGAATTGTGATTCAGTAGCCAGAGAGACTTGGTCTCTCACTCCCTGGTAAGACAACTTAGACCCTTGAGGCTTCAGAGCTACACCTTAATTGTGACAGATTGTTGGATAAACCCAGTAATGACACTACACTGTGCTGCAGTACATGGCACTACATGTAGTGTAGCAATACAAGATAAGAAAAGAGATCATAGAATCATAGGATCATAGAACAGTTATGGTTGGAATGGACCTTAAGATCATCAAGTTCCAACCCCTCTGCCATGGGTAGGGACACCTCACATTAACCATGTCACCCAAGGCTCTGTCCAACCTGGTCTTGAACACTGCCAGGGACAGAGCATTCACAACTTCCTTGGGCAAACCATTCCAGTGCCTCACCACCCTAACAGGAAATAATTTCCTCCTTATATCCAATCTAAACTTCCCCCGTTTAAGTTTGAACCTGTTACCCCTTGTCGTGTCACTACAGTCCCTAACAAATAGTCCATCCCCAGCATCCCTATAGACCCCCTTCAGATACTGGGAGGCTGCTATGAGATCTCCATGCAGCCTTCTCTTCTCCAGGCTGAACAGCCCTGACTTTCTCAGCCTATTCACTGCAAGCAGCAGAACAGTGTTGAAGTCCTGAGGAGACATTTCTGTGTGCCTCAGGGATGTATGAGAGCATGACAAGCTCTGTGATACTGCAGTTAAATTGGTGGTTTTGATGAATATATAATTAACTAAACCAAGTAATTTAGTATTGCTACTTGAGTGTGGCACAGCAAAGCAACACATGCTGTGAATTCATACAAACTGTGGTGAAGATTTTAATCTTTTGGCTATAAGAAGTGACATACTGCGACTATGGTGGAAACAGCCTGAGTGTTTGCCTTCAGCTGAACTTCTGTGTGATCCTACTGTGGTCAAAGACACTAAATAAAGCATGTCCATTGTAAGTGAACAAGAAGTAAATGCATCATTTAGTAGAAGGAAGAGTATGTGCAGCTTTCAGAAGAAAGGCAGCTTTTAATCAAGAGCCATTAAGAATTCTGCTACAAAGATGTTGCGCCTATTTATATAAATGGTTCTTTTTATTAAAAGCAAACTTGAGTAAAAGTAAATTCTACCATGGTAAGGACATGTCAGTTTGCCAAAGGCAGTGACAAAGACAGGACCAGATTCAGCTGTTTCTCACAACAGCTGTGGCTCAAGGATTGAATTTGCATTGATATAGAAATATTTAAGATAATTTGACAAAAGATTAGATTAGCTGTTAATCATGAATGTGTTCCTTTGCAGCGTCTCTGTAAAACTGATTGACAGAGAGTACATCGTTGAACTAGAGTTGAGGGTATAGAATGGGAATTTTATGTTAAAGTATTGTGAATAGAAAGTTCTGGTAAAAAAATACATCTTAATACATTGTGACTCACCCAGAAGCTCCTAGAGCATGGCCATGTTATGTTACCCTTGCCAATCCCAGATAATTTTAAAAGTGAGACATACAGCATGCCAATCCCAAACCTTGATTAATGTATGTCTTTGGAATATTTTGTTTTCCTTTAGAACTTTCTTTCTTTTTTTTTTTTTCCCTATATTAAAACTTTTTTACATATGATTAATTTAAATCATTTTATGTGTAATTAATTTTTAATATAAAAATATTTACTTTTAAACAAAAAGTTCTTCTGAACTGCAAACCCCAACTTTTCATTCTGAAAATGATGAAATGGGACAGCCTGTCCCAAAAAATTTTATTGCGGCAAATTCCTTAAAAGTAACTGTGTATGCTTTCAGGTTTGATTAATGAATATCCCACGATGGGAAATCCCCCAACATTTCATTAGAAAATTCCAAGCCAACTCAGTTGTAAAGTTTGTTCAGTAACAGAGTTCTTACCAAAGGCTTATTTGCCAGCAACTTATTCAACAAACTCAATTTCCTGTATGCCATTTTTATGCTTTTACCTTCTGTGGACTTTAATAGTCCACATAAGGTAAAATGCTACTGTAGTACTAACCTTGAGCTGTTTTTTTCTGTCTAATAAAACGCCCTTAGCTCCTGGTTCCTTTTGTTCTTCACTCTTCATATCAAATATCCATAAGCAGAACATTTTATTAACACCAAGGTCACTGCCTATTTTAACTTATAAAAGGATAAAATAGAACTATTGAGAAATCTTTGCACTGATGTCTTCTTGCTGTCAATCTGTAGAAAGACGTATTTTTCTCAGAGAACTAACACACTGTTTCTGCATCTACTGTTTTGCTTTTTTATGTATTAAGAAGTTTTGTTCACAATGAAGCGCTACAGATTTCTTTTTTTTTTAATTAAGAGAAGTAGGAACATACAAGTCCAAGAACCATTATTAAAGAAGATTCATTTGAGCAAGGGAAGTCTTCTCCCCTCCTTGAAAGTTATTCTTTCTATTAGTTCTATGCTGTTTCTATACTAAAGTTGCATTACATTAATAGCTAGTAACTCAGCAGGAGGTCTTAATAGGTAGAGGTTGCTGGAAGCTGACCTCCAGCTGCAGTGGCAGAAGACCACTGATGGCCTGCGGACTGTAGTTAGAGTACCGTAAAACTAGAAGGTAAAGAGTGGCAGAATGTATTAGCAGTAAAATCTTAACTTGTAAGTAGTGCATCTGGATTCTTCAGGAGTGTTACTCATTCAAGAACAAGTGAAATGTTACGTTCGAGAATAGATTTACATACAGAATCCCTAAAGCTTAAGGAGTGGTGAAGGTTAGCTTGGTGATAGAAAAACAAATCTGCACAGCTCTTAAAAATGCCTTTCTTTTCCCTCCCCCTCCTCTTTTTTTCCATTCATCCTTTCCACAGTCTGCCTTCAGAGAGAAATACAAGAAAATTTAAACATAGAAAACCAATATAACAAACCTTTCATGCAAAGAAACGGTGCATCTGTCTTTACATTGTTTCTATTAATGCCTGGCTAGTTTTACATTTTCTGATCAGTGACTGGCACTGTGACCAGTAAACCAGTCAATTCTAGGAACAGCAGTGGTCTGCCTGGAGGTCCTGCATTATTGTTTTTCTGCTTCTGCATTCTAGTTGCTCTGTCAATCAGTGGGCTGAAATACAAGATGACAGTCAAAAAGCAAAAGGACTGGGATCCCACAGATAGAACAAAATAATTTGAAAGCTTCAGATGCACGCAGAAAACACCAAAATCCTTAAGAAGCAGTAAATCTGGTAACCTTTCTAAAAGAACAACACAAACGTGTGTTCTTAACCCATCTTTTGCCACCATTCATTGAGTCTTCTGGTTAAAAGATGCATACGAAAATGCCAAATCCTGTATAGAAAGCACATGGGGTGAACAAAAAGCTTAGGAAGTATTAGGAGAAAATTTCTCTGGGAATGAGATGCTGGCTTACGTTGTCAAAACCAGGGTCCATGCAAACTGCCGTGTGGCTCAATATTTCCCTAGCATTTTTCTTCACCACTGACTTTCAATCAAGTGGATCATTACCCAAGTTAGGTTACTGCAAGGTATTTCTTCTTCTGTTGTATCATCTCTTTCCACAGGTAACAAGATACAAAGGTAAGGATATCTGCTGCCTATGGATTACATTAATGCAGACCAAAATTAATTCCTAGTGCTACAAAATGAAATTAAAAAACTGTGACTATTATTAATGAGGTTACTGAGAACCTGTGATGTAAAAGTTAAATCTCTCATTACGCTGATAACAGTCCAACTATATTATCTGTTCATCTTGCTACACAGCACAATTTGGTATAGGGATACCCAAGTTAATTTTAAACAGGTCAGGTTGGATACCAGAAACTGTCTGCCTGTGACAGCACTCAGCTTAGCATAGTCTAATTGATTTCTCTAAGAAATAGAATACATTAGCTTATATGGAACTTACACTGTCATGTTTAGACTACTTTTGATGCCCAAACTATTTCCCACAGATATCCGATACTGGGTCAGGTGTCCTTCTATTACACTGAAGTGTCTTGTGTGGGTAGCCCTGTTGGTTAATCTCATTCCTGCAGGGTTAGAATATAGATGAAGATTTCTCAGAGAAAATTGAGATGAAATAGTAGCGGTGTTAGGAATTTGGTAGCTTCTACTCTTTTCTCTTAGTCAGTAAGTAATCCTGTGCTTGGTTAAAAAATGCTTGCAGACCATATGGAGTTTCCCTTTGATATTTGTTAATGAGAATCCCCACTTGATGTGCTTAAGGGCATTCTTCAGCAAATTCCCAATTTGATTTTAAAAGTTTGTGAGAAACAACAGGGAATCTTCACTACAAGGGTCTTGAGCTGGTTGTTGATACAGACAGAGGAGCTGCCCTAAGGGTAAAAATAACAGCTGCTATCAGATAACCTTATGACCAGTAGTAATATTTATACTTTGCATGATAAATACAGGGGCAATCAAGTAACTTGCTTTAGACTGTGTGCTGATCACCTCTGCAACTAAGAGAAAATATTCTCCCTCCCCCCCGTAAACACTGCTGCTTTCTCCTCTCAGGCAGTCAGCTGTCTTACTCAGGGTACTGGGGTCTAGGATACACTGAAAAATGGAAGAATCCAGAGAGTGTCAGTGCTGGAAAATAAATTCCAAAAGACTTTGTATTAACCAAGTCTCCTTCTGGCATGCCTGTTACTGATTTGGCTGTTCAGACACTTCTTCAAATAGATTTGTTCACCAGACCTGAGCTGAATGAGGGCACTGGGCTGGCAGTTGCCCCCAAATAAAAGACAGCTACAGGCTTATGGGCAGCAATAGTTGTGTCGAGTTGGGGCTATTTAACTGCAACTCCGTTCTGATTCTTTACACTACTGCTGACTCAGTTCAATTTGTGTAGACACTGCAATTTCTGAACAAATCTGGTGGCAAGAAGACAGTGATTGAGCTATACGTGAGAAACAGCATTTGCAGTCTGACATAGTTGTATATATGGAGCATCTGTGTTATTCTAAGCAGAGGTTTTAAGATCTTTATAGACAGATTCCCTAAATCCATGACATGAGAATATCTATTAATTAGCAGGGATTTTCAACAATGGATTGCAACTCCTGTATGAAACAGAGAGACTCTAGCAGAAACAGAATTCTAGTATCGACCTTGCCTTATCTTTTAATTTGCAGCTATTTTTCACGACTTATTTAAAATTGTAGAGCAAATTAAACTATATCTGCTGCTTAGGAGAGCAAGAGTGTTTCAGTTGAGTCCATTGCTGAAGAGAAGATGTGAAGTACAGGTTTTTATTCACACTGCTGAAAACTTGTTTTTTTTTCCCCAATTTACTTCTTTTCGAGTGACAGAGATTTTCATTATATTGTTGAAGCAGAATTCAGTGTTGAGTTTGGAACAGTTTGCCAAGAGCATGATAAATATTTTCTTTGAGTTAGAATAATTTTCATCTTAAAAACATAGAAACCAAATCTCAGTTGGTTCATTGCCTTCACTCTCAGTCTCCAGATGAGTGGGATGAGCATGTTTGGAGCGCTGGAGAATCACAGTTAAATCTACTATGTGATAAATCTTGTTTTTCAGCAACTTCTCTATGGTCACAGAAGGTGCAACGTAGTTTGTGGACATCCACTGTTACATACACCATTGCTTCTAAATCTCTCACAGTAAAGCTTAGCATCTGTTTTGTGATTTGATGAATGGCTTTGATCTGTTATTTTAATTGCTTCCTAGTAAGGCACTAATGACCTTTTTTGTTCCAATAAACACTGTTTTGCTTAGTTGTAAATTAAATTTAACTAAACACTTGGAGCTTTATTACTTGTTTCTGTTTGATGACTTGTCAGGCAATGTGTTAACTCCATATGCAAAGACTTCTGGAATCATCGTATCTTTGGCTGAATTAGGGGAAAAAAATCCTGATAATATCCTAAATAAATAATAAAAAAATATGGATGAACGTCTCTTTCTCATAATTACCAGGTACATAGTTGAGATCCAGTTACTGAATGAAGCAGATATATCCATATTCTATCATATACTAATCCCCTTAAAAGCAGACAATATGAACCTTTCTTATAAACTTAAAGAAGAATTTAGGGAAAAGCTGATCCAAAAACTTTCACGTTATCTTCGTCTGATTAGTTCCCAAGTAGAAAATAGACTAAAGCTTTTTTACTGCATTGACTTTGTTTCATGTTAAAATGGGGAAAAAAAAGTGATACGAAGCAAAAAAGAAGACAGCATGTCCAAATGAATAAAGAAACCTACAAAACAGATTCTGAACAGCTGAACTTTTAAGTACCATTTGTTGTGATTTGTAGTGTGATTGTGTACTGTGGGCAGAGCTTTTCTCAGGGTTGTCATGGGAGAGAGATTCTTAAAACATTCTGCATACTGTCCTAAGAAGCATATAATGAAAGCCAGTTCTGCATTGTCAGCTCATAATACTACCGTTTTGCTCAAAGCTGCTATGAAATCGTTAAAGATCCTTTGGGGACAAGGAGGCACAGATTCTACTGTTTATAATATATTTTGTTCCATCTCATGTTAATAATCTACCCAGATGTCCAGTGTAGGGTGCTGTTTGATGGGAAGTTCAAGCAGATCCAAGTCTGGGCTGTATGTGCTGGCCTTATTGCCAGCTGTACATTTCTGCCTCTTCTGGACTGCCATTCTGTTTGTTGTCCTGCCATGGCTTGGACTTGGAAATGATCTGACTAAAACTAACCCAGCAAATGAGATGCTTTGTTGTACAAACTCATTGCATAGGCACAGTTACAGCATTGTCTGCCTGGCAGTGGTCCACAGTTAGATCAATTTAAATTGATCATCAAACCACACCCTTAGAGCCTGAAAGGCCAAAACTAATGTGAGCTACTCAGGGAGAGGGTCTGCTATTTGAGATTTCAAGCTGATAATAGGTCTCTTGAAAGAGTGCATTAACAGAGTTTGTTGCCCTTGAGGTACAAGTGCTGACTGCAGTTTTGCTCAAAGAAGATTAATCAGAAGGCATTAGCAGCAGCTAAGAAATGCAGTTCATCCAGGAGCAGTTTGAAAGCTTTGTCTTTGGCCTACCAAGTACTTGTAGAGTGAAATAGAATCCCTACCAGTGTGTCTGAGAGCATAAAAGCCTACTCTGCTTACAGAGAAAAATGGAGTGAGCTGCAAGACTATAAAAGGTTCTGTGTTAGCAGGCATGAGGGTATCCTGTGGTTTCCTTGGTGATGATGGGGAAAAAGAGATCTTAAGCATTAACTTTAGCATTCACCTGTCATGGCTGCTTTTCTTAGTAAATCCTGTGTGAAACTGCCCAGTTTTGCCATTTTTATTAGTCTCAAGAAGAGGAGGTTTTTTGAGTAGATTAACTGCTGTTGCACTATTTCTTCAGCAACACTGGCTGGATTGTAGCTTGCTAATTTAAAAATTTTCTTGTTTGTTTTAACCTCTGGTACCAGTTTGTTGCTGCTCTTGAATCTTTGACTATTCATGTACCTTCTTGCTTCTCAAAAATGACAGGAACTCATTTTATTGAAGAAAAAATGGTTAACATTTCTCCTTCTTGCACAATGAGTCATGTTTATCCTTCTGTTGGCCTTTTGATGCAGAATATATATTATCATACTTAATGTCTGTCTGTAATAGCTTCTAAAATACTCATAGAGGACTATGAAAATTGCTAGTCTCAACTCGGCTGAATTCTCATATCTTACTCTTCAGCAGTATAAAACAAACAAGCTATACTGTATATCTCTGTAATAAACTCAAAAAAAAAAAAAAAAGCCTTTTCTTCTTGAGCCACTTATTTTCCACTTCATAAGGGTTTTCCTGTGGGCTGAAACGTGAGTGGCCTGGGTTTTCTCTGGGACTTACAAGTCCACGATTTCAGTGACTTCTCCAGCATACCTAATTAGGAACCTCAGGAAGTCATTCACAGAGAGAATTTCTGAATCAATGCTCTCCAGAGAACTCCAGTGTTTCCTTTGCCAAAGGGGAAAAATAGGTAATGTTGCAGCCTTGCAGAAGGCCCAGTGTGAACTTGTTGCCTGAGAAGGAGGTGCTAAGAATTCAGGAGTGGGCTGGTTGGGAAATGGAGATAATGCTGATGTTGCTTCAGGGAGAAAATAACAGTGAAGTACAAATCTGCACAAGCTGAAAGTGAGAAAAAATTCAGGTCTGTTAGCAGCAAGGAGAATATGTGCATGTTTAGATATTCTGACTAGTTTACAGTTTAGGGGACAGTCAGGGTTTCTTAAGAAAAAAAAAGGAGGGGGGAGGGGGGGTAGGTAAAGAAAACCAGGGCTAAATATTTCAGCTATAATGATCTGTTTCAAGATCTCTCCCAGCTTGTAATGATGAGCAGGAAGAGTAAAAGCTTGAAGCACAGTAGAGATCTGTTGATATTCTTGCGGTTTATTATTACATGGCTGGTGAAGTTTAAAGAGCAAGTTACTTGGTGACACTATGAATCCATTTTAATTAAAAAAGAAATTTTATCTTCTCTCTTTTTGCTGTTTTTCAGATTTAGTGTCCCTTTGCCTATTTTTATGTTCATTGCCATTTAATTGTAGTTGATGCAATGCATACTTTTTTTTTTTAATATTCTTGCTCTAACTAGTCTGTATCTTTTATGTTGATGGCAGATGTGAAATATTCCTGCAGTGGTTTTTCTTCTACCTTACTGCTAATTTTGAGATTTCTCTTGTTTTAATTTATTCATTCATTTGTAGTTCCTATTCCAGCCATGGATTACATTTAGGCTTACTTTCTGATCTCTCTTACCTCAGTCTTAGTTTTCTTGCTTTATTTTGGATTATTCCTGTCATAAAGTAGGCACAGCCTTCTCCCTTGCATTCATTAAGTAAAACCTCTTCTGTCTTCCCAATTATCCTGCTGTTCCTCTCTTACGTTATATATATCCAAACTCACTGAGCATAATGTTCACAACTGTTGCCACAAGCTCCTTTATGGTAATCCAACCTCTATCTATCCTGGGTCACCTTCATCTTGGTGGCCAGTCCTTTTGCTTGATTGAAATTGCTTCTGCTAAAGGCTCAGCTGAATTTTCCTAGTGGTATCTTGGGGTTTTGCTCTCACCTTGGTCTTATAGCTGCTTATGATGTTTAAAGTCATTCATTTTAAAATCCTGTATTGGGTTTGGTTTCAGACACTCTCCTTCCTGGCCACTCCTTCAGTGTAACTGTAGCTGGGTGGTCTCTTTTCCCTGAAATCTGTGGGATTTTCATCAGTTGGAAGTTTTTGACAATTGAAGTTTTGCACTGAATGTAGAATGGGAACAGTCTCAGGATCTGCTCTGATGTGCAAAATGGAGTTACTCATGAAATACTGCCCTCATACACCTATCTTTTTTTTCCATCTTATGGGTCTGGTCTGTCATTTGGGTATCAGTGACATAGATTTAATACCCTGTTGCTGGTGCATGCCCTGCCAGCCTGGCATTTTGTCTCATTCCACTGACTTGTGGACTCCTACAGTCTTGTGTGTAGTGCCGGTTTTCTTTTTTGTTACAGGATGTGTAAGAGTCAACATAGGAGGTATATTGTTGGTGTGGGAGAAGCAGAACTGGAGCCTATTTAGATCATGTGAGGACTCCTGCATTGCAAAAGTGAAATAATTACCACAAAAAAAGGAGTACACCCAGAGGTGGCTGACTTGCAACTGCTCCGGTGCCTCATTATTTCAGGCAGCTTTTGTCTTGCCTCCGCTCTCCTGTTCAGAGTTGCCTGTGCAGTTGGCAGCTGCCCACACCGCAGCTGAGGTAAATCCTGTTCATCTCTCCATGGAGGAGCTTTCTCAAGTAGGTAGACCACTAGGCAGAGCTCCCTGAAGCTGCTGGTGCTGCCCCAAGGGCACTTTTCCCTCGGCTTTTGCTCGCCTTTCCTTTTCTGCTGCAGGAGTGTAAAACACCAAGTAAAAGCTACTTTTTCTCGTGTTTGTGTGGCGAGCAGGATTTATAACTGTACTAATTGATACTGACTGCTAGTGGGCTGCTGCACGGGTTGTGGGCAGGGGCCAGGCTGCTCCTCTCATGGCGGCAGGCACCTGCTCAGTGCAAGGGTGCTCCTAAGCTGCCTGAGGGATGTGGTGCCGGGAGTGGTGGGGACTCCCCAGGGCCGGTGGGGCAGAGCATGGCAGCCAGGGCCAGTCCCACTGCTCTGGTCAGGGAGAAGGGAAGGCGGGGGGCAGCCCAGAGTCTGTCAAGCAAGTTAATGGTGATGAGGCAGGTCTGAAGGCAAAACGGGAGGCCATTCTGCTGACCAGGGTTAGGGCTAGGCCATAGTGATGGGACAGGTCCAAGGATAAGGCAGGATGCCAGCCTGCGGGGTGAGGATCAGCATGGTCCATGTAAAGTCAGAGGCACCGCTGCAGCTGAAGGCCCCGGATGATCTGAAATGAGGCCCCAGATCCATAGGTGGGGATCATGGCGGGGAGGCCTGGTCAGGACCATTAAAGCCTGTGAGTGCCTTGGGGCCCTGAATGCAAGGGGCCGCTGGCTGGAGAAGCCCAGTGGCTGTTGGTGCAAGAAGACGGTATGTCCTCAGCCTCTGCTGAAAACAACACAGTTTTGGTGGCACTGTTCAGGTGGGTGGGAGGAAGAGCGGTGCCCCAGTAGAGACAATGGATTAATTTGCTCCCTTCTGCTTATTCTTAAGTAGATGGGAAACATGCTGGCCAATAAAATTAAAGAGTGCATTAAGAGATTGTCACATCTGAATGCATAGAGAGGAATTTTTGGGGGATTTTTTTTCCAGTCTTCAAAAAAATTCATCATCTTTGTTTAGAAATCAGACTCTGTGCCCCTTGTTCCCATCTCTAATACTTTAGCCTTAATTATGTGATGTAACAAGTACTACTTTCTGTCCTGCTATGAATTAGATGAATTTCTTTCCTAAGCCCACAAATTTACTTAACATTTGAGAAATGGGAAAAGGAAATGTCTTTGATCACACATTGCACATATGACAAAAGTATTAAAAAACCCCTCCAGCTTAAAACTTGTTAATAAACATTCATTTCTAAAAGTTTTACTTGTAATTTGTCAGCTTTTGGTATGCATATATTTAGGTATTTTGTACATAAGGTAAGGTGAAGCTTTACCTAATTACTGGGCTACAACAGTTTTTGTCTTTTTTCTCTTGCCTTGTATGTTACTATAGATGACGACAGAGCATATCACCCTCCCTCATGCCTTTTTTCTTAACTTAAGCAATGAGCAGAGAACCCAAATCACTGATGCTTTGACTTCTGAGAATCTTTTTTTTTTTTTTTTTTTTTTTTTGGTTTTGTTTGTTTTCTTTGTTTCTTTATTTGTTGGGAATTTTTTATTCAATTTATGCAAATAATGTTGTTTCTTCAGTTTCTTGGTTAAAAGTTCTTTGTTCATGTTCCTTCTGTGATGAAAGAAAATTTCCTTTCTTGTCACTCTCAATGCCTTTATTTCTAATGTGCATGTTACGTTACCTGGAAGAAAAGTTAATTCTTTGCTAAATTGCTCTAGGACATTAAAGAAATATTCATATCTGTTGAAAAGTTTCCATTAAAAACCTTTGATTTTCTTAGGGTATCATGTAGATACCTTAATAGATGCTCTTATGACCAGTGGGTCATTTGAAGAGTTATTGGAGCTTACTTGCTGCAGGTGCAAGCTGGACAGTTGAATGCTGGTATGTTTCTCAGATGCCTTCATGCTGTTGCTCTTAATAGTCTCAAAGCAGATTCTAAATGGATGGGAGAGTAAGCCAATATACACCATAAATTATGCTTTAGACACGGGAGAAATCGTGGTAAACCAGCATGAAAATGGACACTGCATTCCCTATATTTTTTCATGTCCTATTTTTGTCCTGAGTTCAAGGAAATAGTTACCTGAAGCATACAAAATAATGTTTACTCAGTATCAGCCCTACTGACTTCGGTGCGATTAGCTATGGGAATTTTTCTCACAGGGTAAGGAGAATTGTCTCAAGAACAGAGCTGAATCAAGTTGTTGTCAGTATTGTAAAGTGTAATAAAAATCCTGGAATTGTCCTTATGTATCACTGTGTGTTGAATATTACTTTTTCTTAGATTTTCGTCAGGTTAATTAGTCAATGTGAAATCAGTTGTACTGTAATGGCCCAGTGTTATGGAATCCTGTGATTTTAAAGGAAAGGATAACCGAGTTTTCATGCTTTTTAGCATCTGCAGCGCTCTGATGAACACAGCAGTAGTGAGAACAGTGAGGTCATGAGCCCTAGAGGGGCCAAGAAAACTAAAAATCTAAAAAAATCTAAGTTCCAGGGTCATAGATTTGTTTTTTTTTTTTTTTTAAACCTAAGAAATGAAAGATAGGGATCTGGATTACAGAGTTAGAGAGGAATAATGTTAACTATGTTTAAAGACAGTGTTGATCAGTTGTCAAATGAAATCCTCATTTCTTGGTATGGATCTTATTACACTATGGTTATTACTTTGACATAGTACCGATTCCTCAAGAAGAACAAAAGAACTACAGAAACCACCAGAAATCTGTTTTTGTTTGTCTTCCTTAGCCAAACCCTCTGACTCTCCAAAAAGACAGCTGAACTGATTTTTCTCTAATTAAAATATAAATCCCTTTTGGAACAAGCTTGTTTGCTACGTTTTTGCCAAGAAGACATTTTTATAATGGAGTTTAAATTGTAAATCTCTGAAAACAGAACTGTATAATAAGGTTGCTGCCAGTACTCTCACAACTGTGTAGCCAGTGTGATACTGATACACGCTGTATGATTCAGCCTGCTCTCCCCTCTCCCATTTTCCCTCCAAGTCTGCCAGGCCAAAATAGAAATAGCCCTTCAGTGCATTTTGCTGTAGGGCTGACTATATTAAGAAAACTGCCTTTTGCAAAGCCATGAGACTTTGCAGACCTATTGGACTATAGCATGGAATATTGTTTGAAAAAAATGGGTTTACTGTGTCTGGATACTGAGCTAATCAATTCAGTATGTCTGTTTCATATGTTTAAGCCCATTACAACTTTGTTTGACCTCTTTCATCTTTGTCGAGGATATAGGGTATCATTAATGTTACCATCTGCATTGTTTTCTCCTAATATCAATAACAGAAAAAAAAACCCCAAAAATGGTTCTCTTGTTTTCCACTTAGATAGCTCTTGTATTGCCAAACAAATGTGAAACAGGCTTTTACAATAATGGTATTTTCCCAAATGCCCTGTTAATTTTCAGTAAACCAAAATAAAATGTGTTACTGTTTATTAAGACAGTGTGACCCATATGGATTCCAGATGATAAAAGTTTCAATAAAATGCTGTAATTAGAGACAAGTAACTTGAGTTTTCTTTCAGTTCATATGTTTAGATGTAGCTCAGGACAAGAATGGTCATTTAAGTTGTGTCAGGGATTGTATTTTACTTACAATGATGATAGTTCTTTTCACTTGCATGCCACTTTTCACTTGAAACTACCCAAGAAGTCTTGAGCCATCTGGGAATAACTTTAATGCAAGAGCGTTGTAGGCACATTGATCTAACTTTATGTTGCAACCTATGCAAAAGCAACAAACCTGGCTTTGAATAAGGATTTAGGGGCTTTATAGGCTATGACTTCTGGGGAAGTCGCATGGGTAAGATGACTCCTGATGCCCATTTTGTATTGGCTATACCACTAGGTAGTAATGATCAATGACTAGATTCTTCTGATGAAATGAATGTGAAAAATCGGCTAATCTGTATGTAAATAGACATCTCCTCTTACTGTATTTGTTATGTCACAGTATTGTAGGGTTGGTTTCTTTTACCAAGAATTGTCATTTTCAGAAATGGTGATAGTGATTCAGGCATTTTCAGGAGGACATCTCAGATCTATAACTGAACTTTAAGTATGTGTTTTCTTATAACAGGATGCTATAATCGTGATCTGTATTCTATTTTTATATTAACTACATCCATAGATTCTTAACATTGTGAAAAAGTTATATTTTAGGTACAAAAAAGGAGCTGAAGAAATATCTTCTTTTTCCCTGATAATATTAAGTTGCTAATAGTTGTGAATATCCAGATGATTTTTTCAATTTGCATGTATTTCAGAAAGGTTATTCCAGAATATTTATACTTATGCACAGTAATTGCAAATAAATAATTCTCTTAAGGTGTCATGAAAGAGTATGCATTTGAACTGAACTATATGGTCTCTGTAATGCAAATCTGAGAGAACATATATCATCTGATGGTTTTTAAGTGTAACTAATGAATAATAATGATCTTCTGGACAGTATACATTTGAAGATGTTACTCAAAAAATTTTTTTCGGTTTTTCTAATGGCAGTTTGGGCAAATTTTACACATTGCATATCATACAAACTTGCAAATATCAGCTGCTGCTGTTAAAAAACTTAGCTGCGTGTTAGAAGTGTTACAGTGCCATGTTTGCACGAAGTGTTGTGCTCTGTGCAAACCTTTCCTAACAAGGCCAGTAAGGCATTCTAATAGTTAATATTCTCTTCTTTTCAGCCTTATCTGCATAGCCAAAGAAGAATTGTATGGTCAATATCTAGCCTGATGTGGTCAATATCTAGCCTGATGTGGTCAATATCTAACCTGATATAGTCAATATCTAGCCTTCTTATCAAGAACTTGTTTGCCATTTATCTTGCAGTATTGTCTCCTGGGTTTTATTTCATGCTGTATGGTATTCACGTTATCTTTTGCATTCAGTGACTTCCAGAAATCAGCTGGGTTATGCACCTTTTTTTTTTAGCAGTGCTTTCCTGTAGCCCTTTAAAACATTTGAGTGATATACTTGATAGAACATGACTAAATTAGGTGAAAACATAATTAAAACAACAAGAGCCAGAAGTCTATTTACAGTATGTAACTCTTTGGATAAAGGTGACCATTGTAATCAGAAAATAATGTTTTACTGAATTCTTTGCATCAAAAAGAGGTCTAGTATCATTGAGGTATTGTACCTAAGGGGTGATTAGTCAGCTATGCTGTTGCAAGAATCATGGGTAGAATGGACTTTTGATGCTTATGCTTGTTTGTAAGGTTTAGAGGAAACATAGCCAGCTGAAGTTGATGTTTTTTATTAAGGTAAAATGTATGGCTTTTATAATGCATTGGGGCTAGAAGTCGGTATTGGCTTTGTTCTTGTAGGTACTTAAGGCTGGCTCTCATGTGGGATAACACTGTGCAGAATGGTGTCCATGGAGGCAGGGGCAGTGCTGTTCGAAGGTGGATTATGTTGTTTGGTTTGTGAAGTTTCTTCATATCTTACTTATCCTCCATTGCTTGAAGGAAATTCTTTTTGGAAGGTATTAGTTTTTACAGAAACTTTACAGAAAGTATACAGTTTTTACATTATTTCTTCAAACTCACCTGCATTTTTCATAGCATCGTAGAATGGTTTGGGTTGGAAAAGATGTTAAAGTTCCAGCCCTCCTTCTGTGGAGTGGGACACTTTATAGTAAATCAGGTTGCTGAAAGTCCCATCCAACCAGCCTGGCTTTGAACCCTTCCAGGGATGGGACATCCACAACTTCTCTGGGAAACCTGTGCCAGTGCCTCAACACCCTCACAGTGAAGAATTTCTTTCTTATATCTGATTTAAATCTACCTCTTTCAGTTTCAAGCCATTCTTCCTTGTCATATCCCTACATGTCCTTGTATATAGTCCCTCTCCAGCTTTCCTCTAGGTCCCTTCAGGTACTGGAAGCCAGTCTGTTATCTCCCCAAAGCCTCCTCCAGACTGAAAAAGCCCAGCTTTCTCAGCCTGTCTCTATAGGAGAGCTGCTCCAGCCCTTGGGGCATCTTGTGGCCCTCCTCTGGACTCGCTGCAACAGGTCCACATCCCTCCATGATCTTGCTGGGCACTGAGATTAGACAACCTGGCCTGTAGTTCCTCGGGTCTTCTTTTTATCCCTTTTTAAAAATGAAGATTATGTTTCCCTTTTTCCAGTCAGTGGGAATTTTGCCAGACTGCCATGAATTCTCAGATATGAGGGATAGTGGCTTAGCCACTTCATCCATTACTTCCTTCAGGATGCATGGATGCATCTCATCAGGTTCCATAGATGTTCTCTAATGTGATCTCCTACATTGGGTGGTTCTTCATTCTTCCAGTCCCTGCCTTTGCCTTCCACGACTTGGGCAGTGTGTCTGGAGCTCTTGCTGATAAAGACCAAATCAATAAAGTCATTGAATAATACAGTCTTCTCCCTATCCTTGGTAACCGGGTCTCCTGTTTCTTTCTGGAGGGGCCCCACATTTTCCCTCATCTTCCTTTTATCCCTGATGGACCTATAGAAGCTTTTCTTGTTGCCCTTGATGTCCCTGGCTAGTTTTAATTCTATCAGAGCTTTAGCTCTCCTCTCCTGATCCCTAGCTGCTCATATTATTTCTCTGTATTCCTCCCAGGCTACGTGACCTTGCTTCCATGCTGAGTAATCTTCCTTTTTGTGTTAGAGTTTTTTCAGAAGCTCCTTGTTCCTTCAGGCAGGCCTCCTGGCAGGCCTCCTGGCATTCTTGCCCAGCTTCCTCTTTGTTGGAATGCATCGCTCCTGAGCTTGGAGGAGGTGATCCTTGAATAATAACCAGCTTTCTTGGGCCCTCTCCCTCCAGGGATTTATTCCATGGTACCCTATCAAGCAGATCCCACAGTCTGCTCTCCTTAAGTCCTTGTTATGCAGGAGATAGCTTTGCTGTTCCCTTTAAAAGATAGATCGTTTTTTATTTCTTTACAAATGCAGTGTCACAGTAAGCTTTAGCTTACCTATTGACCTGAGACTGCACTGCCAAGAGGTGATCACTCATTTTCCAAGCTGGATGTTCCTCCTGCTCTCTTGCATTTGCTGTACTGGTCGTGTTACTGCTGAGTGGGCTAAATCATAACCCACTGATCCGTCAGAGAAATAACTGTGCCAAAAAGAAGGAAAAGCTATTTTCAGCAGATTTCACTGATGTCACGCCATACGCAGTGGAGCTTATGCAAGGCAAAGGGCAGGAAAAAGTAGGGGTGGCAGACTGGCCCATTGGGAGCCCATAGAGAGATTGATTTCTTTGTCTTGTGAAATTACAGGGTTGGTGTGCACTGTTTCCAGTCATTGAACAATATATTTCATATTAATTTTTATGTTAATAATCACAAATTTTGCATAAATCTAAATGGTGTAAATGCATGTATCTCATTATTTGCTCTTTAGTTAAATGAGACATAAGAGTTTTAGAATAACAGTGGCCTTGACGGCCCCCAATTTTTCTTTCAATTTTACCCTAACTGCCTCAGAAATAAATTTCACAATGAAGGTATTGTTAAAGGCTAATTAATTGCATATTTTCTTTCAAACATTTAGTTTAAATAAATGAATAATCTGCATATAAAAAAAATTGAGGGCATGAACAAAACATAGTTATTCTTATATGTGCCCAAAGAGCCTTACTGCTGTAAATTTCAGTCAAGCAAAACTGCTTTTCGTGCTTTATTTATAAAAGCAGAACTTAGAGAACGAAGTGATTATTATGTGTTCAGAAGCAAATGTGAAACAAACACGCTGTCAAAATGAGCAATGTATGCCAGATACTGAAGGAAAGGCCAAGTGTCCTCCCAAATTAAACAATTTTATTAATGTGACTGTGCACAATTACCACAATACCAATAGATGGTTGTGTTACTCACCTGGTAATTAAAAGTAAAAAATGAGAGTTCCCAGCTGCCAGTACTTTTATTCCAATCATAATGACTAATTTCATATGACTTTACTAAGATTTAAATAGCAAAAGCATGATAATATGCATAAAGACAGGTTTTCATATGTATTACCTGGCCATTCTGTCGCGAATTAGCTGACAATATCACAAGCCATGTCTGTATCTCAGTACTATAGCTGCTGATGAAATACATGATGGCAAAAAGGCTAACAAACTGGGAAATAAGCATGACAAGGACAATCATCTGGAGTCGTCTAAAACAAAATGTTGGTCATTTCTGGAGTAGTCCTCTAAAATAACCTGTGCATTAATCCCAGCTGATGCTGCTTATGGCTAGGAACAAGGTGAGAGTGGGGAATGGTGGTCTGAAAACTGGGGCTTCTGGTGAAGAAGATTATTACTGTGGATGAGCATCTGATTGTGAGCCCTCAGATCAGTGTTGAGGTAGAGGCTGGTGTCAACCATAGGCATGCAAGCTGGCAATTAAAAGTTTTTTTCACTCTCTGTAAAATGGCATTAGTAGACTACTGTATACAATTTTGATATCACTTACTTAAAAGATATGGAAAAATAGGAGATGATACAGAAAAGAACTGAGATTATACCAGTATGAAGAAAATGGCTACTTTGAGAGCCGTAGAAAGCCTGATATGTATATATATATATATATATTTTTTTTTTTTTTTTTAAAGGGAATTTAGGAGTGACTCACTGTGCAGGTGAAAGTATAACATTTTAAAGTCGTAGCTTGGATGATGGACTGGAAGCTGAAGTGAGACAGATGGCCCTCACCATGCAATGATGCAACTCAGTAAACGGAGTTCTGTGTGATTTGTGTGTTCAAATCGTGATCAGATACTTTCTTGGAAAAGTGTTGTCTAGCAAAACATAAATTATTCTGCTCAATATAAAAGTTACTGGACAAAATTGAAATGCCTGTTACAATGATACAACTCAAAGTGGTTTAATAGAAAACAGATAACTGTGTGCCCCTTCTGGATGTTTACTCTGTGACTTTCAAGTTCTGGATCACGTACTCCTTTGCCTCACATCACACACAGTTATTTTCACCACTGTGAAGTGGAATGAATTCACTGTTCTTATTTCCTCTCTGAGTAACTTGTGGAACATTCCTGCTAGTGCCCAGCTGATGCATTAACTGCTGATGGATCCCAGTCTCAAACTTACATGAAGATTAAATTTACTTAAACTTTGCCAGTCATTCTATAATGTAGAGTGAGAATGTTTAGTACCACTAACCTGTCTTGGGAAGGAAGATGACTATCTCCAGGGACTATAAACAGTGATTTCACAGGATGTTCTGTCCTCCTTTTTCTGTCTGACAGGGTAGATGGATAGTGTTTCCAGGGGAGGGCACAAGACTAAAGATTTCCTTTGCATCTGTGTTATTTGGTCAGTTGTATATGGATCTCTTTGGATGGGATGAATTTTTATTTGCATGTCACTTCTATTCACTGTAGTTCATTTTGTATTCCTAGATACCATGAATTTGCAAACACAGTGTTAATATATCTTGTAATTAAATGTTAATAACAATAATACAGAAATTACTTGTCATCGTTCTGTGTCTGTACTCTGAAAACTAATACAAGGAGATGACAGATGTATTGGAGAAAATACTTCACTTTGTAATTTCACCAAATCAACATTTGAAAGTCGGGTACCATGTGCCGTCAAAGTCCCTTGAGTATTTTCAGGGATTCTCCCAGTGGTTGGAAGAATCACTTGGAGACTTAATGGAAGGAATCTTCGCAAGCAGTGTATAAATTTCAGAAATTAATTTCTTCTTAATACAGACTTTGACATCTTTTTTACTTGTGAGTTTTCAGAATGAAATAAAAATAAAATATCCTGCATTCTTCCAATAGTTTGGGGGATTTCTTTTTAAAGATTTGCAAGATTTTAAATTTGTGTCTGGCCAATATTGTTGTTTAACCAAATTCCATGGGAAGAACAAAACCCACCAACATGAGATGGATATTAATTTGCTTAATAAGACAGTTTTTCTATTGTCATAGGACTCAAGCTTGACCATACTGATTTAAGTAGAAATAGAAAATTGATAATCACACTGAATTTCTGATACACAGATCTTTTGAAATTCATTGGGTGTCTTTACAGTTAGCAAGTTATTCTTCTACTTAAAAAAGTCTTTAATTAGATTTTGACCAAACAGATGGGATCTGAAAATCCAGCTGTGTGCTTTTAGATTAATAGGACATGGAGTTGTCTTGTTGAGTTTACGGTTAGAAGTGAAGGAGCTATTAAATTTTGTTGTATTAATGATTGTAGAGCCTAAGAACTTGTGTAGTACAGTTTGCCTTGCTGTGCTGTTTGTGTGTCTCTTACAACTGGTTTAGTTACATTTCCTAACTGGTGGGCCTGATTATGTACCATTCAAGTATTTCGAATACCTTTGGGAAGCGTGTGTATGTTATGAAGACTCTTTAAATAATTTCTAGTCTTTTGGTGGGTTTCAGATTTCAGGGGCCCACAAACCACCCTGCATACTCAAATTCCTTCAGCTTCTGTTTTGTTGTTTACTTTTGCGTTATTGTTTTTTGTTTTTCAGTCCTCAACTACTCTCAGGGCAGCTGAAGTTTGCACAACAGGGATGAGTGTTCCCAGGACCAATGCATAAACCTCACTCTGGCAAAGCTACCCTTCAGATCAGGGTATCTCCCTACCACATGCAGATTAAAAGGTAACTTGTTACCTGGAAACTCATCTGAATTTATAGTTCTATCTATCCCTCTTTGATTGTTACTGCCTACTATTTGGTGTCCCCATATTTATTTTTTGGGTTGGTGTTGCATCATACTTTATTGTCATTCATGATGTGCAGTCCAGATTCTGCTTTCGCTGAAGTAACTGTATTAAACCTTTAGTGTATTAAACCTTTAATATATTAAATTTTTAATCAAATTTGCCAAAAAAGAAAACAAAGATTAAAACTATTCTCTAAGTATGGATATAGCACCTGGTTACACTGCACATGCCAATTGCTTGTTTTAGTTGTATTAATTCAATGTCAAAGGTTTTCTTGTTTGCTTTTCAAAGAACACTTTCAAGAAGCTTTTGTTGTTATTTAGTACCCTAAAGTTAATATAAAATATTAGACAAAGCTAGCAACAGCAAGATACTTGAAATATTTGATGCCTACATTTTGCACTTGCTATCAATTCCTCCTCCCAAACCATGCGACTGATTGCTGACAACCATGATTGATGGTAACTTTCAGTTATATATTAGATATAAGTGCAATGGCTAGGAACTTTGGTGAAGCATTTTTTAATGTTCTGTGTAATTTTTTTCCACTATATAACGAGTTAAAATTTGCTTTTTATTCTTGTTATATTTCTTTGGCTTTGTGTTGAGTGTGCCACCTTAGTGCAGAGCAATTTTTAGATTTTGATCCAACTATTGATTCATCTGCGAAGATTGATTCTCATACAAACTTGCAAAAAAATAGTGCAAGTAATAGGAAAGGGCACCTTTTGTGGCTTTGGCTGACTTAGGTTCCTGATAGTGTTTTTTATTTTGACAGATACTGCCAGAAAATTACTTAAAAAAAAGAGAAAGAAGAAAAGAGGGTAATTTAATTTCAAAATAAATTTGGGAGATGCAAATTAAAAATGTCTAGTCTTCTTCCTGTTTGTTCAAAGATTTAGCCTAAATAGTCAATCTTTCTATCTTAAAATGTGTGAGGAAGTGCTAATGATTCCGTAACAGTGAGTTTAAGAAACTGTGTAATGTTGAAATAGAAAAGATCTTTTTAATAAAATTTTCTTTTTTACTCATTTGTATCTTTAAAATATCCTGAGCTGCCATGAAAATAAACAGACTTTAATGAGTTTTCACATCTTTGAAAAACATAGAGAAGGAAGACACTGGAAAATGTCTAAAAGTTCCCCCCCCCCCCCCCCTTCCAAGCACATTCAAAATTTGAAAAATAGTGTTACTATTTGCCTTCCTTACACACTTTAAAGGAAAGTTTCTCCTTCATGTAGGTATTAATTTCATTGGTACCATTTACAAAGACTAGAGGTAGCCAAGTTGATGTATGTTGCTATTCTTTTGCACACCTCCAAATCTAATGTTGAATAATATGCCGCTTCCAAAGTTAATTAAATATTTCTTAGAGACATAAGAAGTGATCTTGCATAATGCCATACCTTCCGATGATTAGTGGAGCAGAGATGATTAGTTGCATGCAAACTAATAAAAAAGAGATGTCTTAAAACATGGTATTTTCCTCAAGAGCCTTTGAATGAAATATCCTTGTTATTGCTTAAATGCATGGCTATTATAAAGCTATGCATTTAATATAATTATTTTCCAAATACCTGTAGTATTTTTTAACCAAAAATTATCTTCAAGGTCATCTTCTCTTACGGAGTATTCTGTCCACTGTCTTTGCACAGTCCACTGAGAGGTGTTCTGATCTGCTTCTTGTATCCAGATGCAGCTTAATTGTTTCAACATAAAGACATATGCTGGGATTTATGAAGGACTCCCTTCAGAACTCAGTATTATCATTATGTGCCAGTTTAAAAGTATCAATGATCAGCTGGAGATCTTTGGTGCCCTTCAATTAAAATATGCAAGATGTGTGGGATACAGTAAGCCAGATGTTATAATTGGGAGAATAGTTTAGCTGTTCATCCTGCATACTATTTGCTACTGTGTGACCACTGAAGAAAAAGCAAAGCCAACAAGGATTGTAGAGTCTTGTAAAAGTTCGAGTTGGCTTGAAAAGACAGCACCATGCATATTAATGTTAAAAATTTCAATGAGCAAATTACATAGGCATAGGTAAACTGTGTCAACAGTTAAGGAGAGGAAATAGTTTCAAACAATTTAATAGAGGAGATGGATTATGGTCAAAGAAAATATGTTTCACCTTAAGGACAAAAGGAAAATGCAGCCTCCATCCCGAGTAGTTTTGTTTTGAATCTCTAATTAACAGGAATTACAGTAAAGATGAGAAGAAAAAAGTATTTAATGATTGTAATATAATGGCAAGGAAAAAATATCTGTGAAAGATTAATATAATCTGTATAGCCCAGTTTAATGGTAACGTACAATCAGTTAAAATATTTTATCATATGCCACATCATGGACTTCCAGCTTCTTAGGAAACCAGGATTTTCCCTGAGAAGATGAAAATGGGTCTTTCTGCACACTCAGCTAAATTGTTATGATGTTACTGAGTTTTTTGTATACCCTGCTTGTACTCAGGGTGCCCAGAGTGGCTGCAGTTCAAGACACTGTTACTGCTGTGATGATTTGCTGTGGGTTAAGATGCCTCCTATTCTGTAGCCTGTTTTGGCTACAACATGTGAGTACCTGCAAGTGCATATGGTTGTTTCTGCTTGTTCTGCAAAACTTTTACAGAACACTCCATCTTATTCTGCTCTGGATCTGGATTAAGAAGAAAAGCATGACTGCAAAGGAGCTTTTGCCTTTGAGCCCCCAGCGCAGCCTGGCATCAGGGAATAGAGTAGTTTATTTTCTGCCTTTCTGCATGACATCTAGAGGGTTGCCGTATTGGTCAGTGAATGAAAGCAGTTCCTCTGGAAGAGCGTGGTTGAAGGGTGGTCAAGTATATTCTTGACTGGATTAGAGTCTACCATGATTTAAGGAGTGTGTGTTGTCTGACTGTAATGCTCCTTACTGTATTGATTTGTAGAGATTTGTTTTTCATGAATCTTCAGGCTAAAAATGTACTTTTGTGCCTAAGACAACAGGTGGCTACGATAACAGTAGTGTATTATGAGAGTATAACTTTTCCAGTGAACAGTAACTTTATCAAACAATCAGAATTATTTTCTTTTTAAAATAAGGCTTATCAGGTTGCCAAGTTTACTTTCCTCCTGTGGCTTCTCTTTAAACTACAGTGCTTAGCTTCAGGATATGTGCTTAGCAACAATAGACATACCTGTGAAACGATTGAACTTGCTATCCTTTCTTCATACCTAAATACATTTCCCTTCTTCTTTTTTCAGTTTTCTATCTGCTTCATATTCTGAACTTCTTAGATTCTTTCCTGTGATCTAACCTGAGAGACAGGTACAACATGAGAGACACTTGGGCGGATTTGAAAGCCAGTCCTCCATTTTATATACACATCAATGTATGCCCATCTGCTCAAGTGGCCTTAGTTGTAGTCATGAGCAGTGGCAATCAGAAGTGAATTCTGTACTTGGAATTATAGAATCATAGAAAGGTTTGTGTTGGAAAGGGCCTTAAGACCATCTAGTTTCAGGCCCCCTGCCATGGGCAGGAACACCTCCTACTAGACCAGGTTGTGCAAGGCTCTGTCCAACCTGGCCTTGAACACTGCCAGGGATGGAGCATTCACAGCTTCCTTGGGCAGCCTGTTCCAGTGCCTCATCACCCTCACAGTAAAGAATGTTTTCCTAAATCTCCCCTGTGTAAGTCTGAAGCCATTAGCCTTCATTATCCTATCACTACAGTCCTTGATGAGAAGTCCCTCTCTGGCATCCTTGTAGGCTCCCTTCAGATACTGGAAGGCTCCTATAAGGTCTCCAGGCTGAACAGCCCCAATTTTCTTAGCTTGTCTTTGTATGGAAGGTGTTCTAGAACTTCACAATTAGCCATTTACTGAAATGATTTGCAAGCACGAAATGGAAGCTTTAGTTGAGCATGGCATGGCAATTACTCCCCTATTCTTAGATGTCTTTTGGGTGAGTATTGAGAATAAAGCCACAGGCTCACTGGGAAATAGTTATGTGATCACTTCTGTAGAGGATCAGAATTCCGTAACGATTATTGAAGGTGTTAGTGACTCTCACATTGTCATTCATGAAATGTTTATTGGTGGTCTCTCAGAAGCTTAATGTTGATGGGATGTTGCAGTGTTCTAAATGCTAATTCAAAGCAAAAGAAACTAATCTTAGTTTTTAATATTGTTTCTCTTCATATGCATTTCATTTAAGGATATCATGGAAGAAGAGCTAAAGGAGAGGGAAGTAAGAGAACACAAAGTCCTTTGTAAATGGCAAATATTATGCAAAAGTTTGAGAATATTTTTCAGAGTATAGAAAAGACAAGTGGCTGTTGTAAATGCTGTGACTTAAGGGTTAGAAAAGTTGATAATCTAATGCACTACTAATTTCTGTAGTCAGCTTTCAAATAGGTTATATCTGAGAAGCTTTTCTTCTCCAGGTTATCTGATTCTTTCCAGGGCTATTTGTTAAGTATTCCTTCAAGACAGGTGGCCTCTACTCCCATATTGGATCTTCTAAGATAGGCCTGTCTGGGCTTTTGAGAAGTGATTATGGCAGGAAAAAAAGGAAAGTATTAGAGTTTATCAAAGCCTGTTTTCATAGACTCTGACTAGGGAAATTTTGGCCTATCTCAGTTTTTAATTTTTGTCTTTTTCAATGATGCAAATAATTTATTCAAGTTTTTTATTCCAGGAGAACTCATCAAAAATAACAGAAATACCAATGGTTAATCAAAGACATCTGTTCCTAGCAGACAAGTTGTGTACTCATGCTCATGCATGTACACACATGCTAATGTCCTGTATAGATAGAGGGCAGGTGGTGGAGATATTCTGTCCTCAGGCAGTGGAGGTTTTGTGTGGATGCAGAAAAATATCTGGAAAACAAACTTTGTGTAAAAGTAGAACCTGTAGTAGGTCTCCTGTTCTTTTTGTTGTTTCTTTTCATCCTGCTCTGAAGCTGCAGATATATTGTTTCCTGACTTTCTGCCAGAGCCCAACATAAAGTCTCTGGCTACAAAGTGTAAGAGATTAAAAAGAGAATGACTTTTGAATGAGGAGGCTGCTTTAAATTATTCAGAGATCCTCCCTCTTCCTCTGTTCCTTTTCTTGATGTTTTGGATCAGCAGCACATTTCTAGCTGTAAATGTCTTTAGAAAATATGTTTTAAAGGAACAACTTCACTGTGTAAAAAACTTTGAAACTAAAGCATAAAGGAGTAATTTTTGCTTCAATTCCTGTAGTGTAATAGACAATGGTCTCTGTTTCATTTGGAAATATGAAGAATCACTAAATATACAAGTTCTGCATAATCTCTTAAATCCTTTTTAAGGAAAAAAGCCTTTTTAAGGAACAAACATATGAATGGGACTTGCCACAGTAACTGGTTTAACTTCAAACTTTTGGCATCAAGGTCCATTTGCTGATCCTTTTGTCAGTGAAAAATATGCTTTTCTAAGAGCTCTCTAGGAAGAGAATACTCCCCAAGGGTGCTCAGGCATTTTGAAGAAAATAAAAACTGAGTTAAATCTTCAACCAAAACTTGAACTGGACCCAAACTTAACATTTCTTGAGGCTTGACAAGTTTGGAATGTTTCCTTCCTCTCCATCCTCATTACTTTTCATTTTCACGCCCCTCTGCATTTCCAGGATCTGTCCAAGATGTGAACTATGTGTTGCCGGAATTCTGTACCAAAAAGGGGCAATATTTCTGCAATATATTTTGGCCTGCTTATAAGAAAAAAATTTCCCACATAACTTAAGAGGGAACTTGCCCTTGTTGGAATGCTGCAGAAGTTTTTGCAAAAATCAAAAGTATAGGTAATGCTTTAGTAATAATAGCAATTGTTTATAATTTAAGAAAATAATTTACAACAATTTTCCCTCCTTTTCTGTGCCAGCTTTCATGCTGTTAACATAATCACCTAAATATAATAGTAACATTATTATGTATATTTATGTAAATAACTGCAGTGGACGAAAGAAGAAATGAAGATTAAAAACAAAACAGGACGAGAAAGCTGAAAAAGAAAAAAAGTTACTTTCTCAAACCTTTTACATATGGCCATTCTTAATACTAGTCCAAATTGAAAGTTAAAAATTCTGCATACTTGACTGAGATGTCAAAGTACTCTTCTTGTAACCTTAAATGAACTAAGACTCTGACAACACACTCTCCACTTGCCTCTTACACATTTTTCTCAGTCTGTGCTCTGCCAGTTTCTGAATGCAATAAAATCTTCAACATGTCAGACACTGAGTGTAAACCTAAATAGCTCTGGCTTGCAGATATCAAACCAGTGAACCAAGCTCCTGAGAAATTCACCCTGTAAAACTTGCCTTGATAGCTGGAGGTTTTCACTAGTGAGATTCTATTATATGAGTTATTACTGCTAAGGACTTACAGTTATGTTGTGATGATACATTGCCATTCTAATAAAAGATAAAAAGTAAAAAAGGATGTCTTTCTCAAATTTAAATAATTTTGGAAACTTGGCTTCCTTAGGGACCAGCAATCTTCACAGCCAGAAGGTACATTGTCTGACAGGTACAGGTCTGACAGCCTGTCTGACACTTCTTGACAGCAGCTACCCTGAAATTGCTGTGGGCCTTTGAAAAAATTAAGTGGTTTAGTTTTATTTGTTTTTAAATATTATTTCAAAGAGCTAACTAATTTTTTTCCCTTCTGATTAAGGTGGTTGCCAACTTTTTTGTTGCTTATCTATAATATACCTCCAGAAGTTGTTTTTCATTAGGAATGGGAATAAACTTCCAAAAGGCAAGAATTCAAGTAAAAAAAGAAATGGAAATTAGAGGTGGAAAATAACCTGGCTTACTTAGTTTGATTCTATGCTATTGCACTTTTGTGGGCAGCAGATGAGGGTTTGAGAGTGGTGAGCATGTCCTTTGTGTTACCTAATGATACAGATTTTACTTACTGAGATTTTTTCCATTCTCTGGTGAAGTTTGCTTGGACTACCCTGTACAGGAGTGTTGTGTCTTTGCACTGTTAGGTAGAGTATTTACAGGAGGTCTGCAACAATGAAGGTATGGATGCATTCCCATGTTCCTCATTTTCTGGTTCTTGCCTGTGGCTAGGATTGAGCCCATAAGACAATTTTCTTTTTCAGCCTTATTTGCTTAGGCTGAGATGCAGAATGGCAGCCTATGAAGTCCAATGGCCAAATGCCTTTCTTGTGACTGAACATGCACATTGAACGTATCTACAAAAGTGACATGTAAGGACAGTCCCAAAACCACTGCTGGGTCCTCAGAACTAGAAATGTTGAATTCATTTATCTTAAAGGTGAACAATTTAGAATGTACCTCAAGTGGATCTGTCTTCTTTACAGGCACCTCCTCTTCCAGATAACTATTCTCCTGGATTAACTGTTAATCATAGTTTTTCCTGGCTGTGTATATAGCCAGGTTCTTAGCTTTCACAAGTCTGCAGAGCTCTGTGAAAGAATAAGTGCTATGTTGATTTAGATTAGCTGACAATTTTGTGTGCAGTGTCAAAATTGCTTTTCCCGGGCCATTGCCATTAACCACTTTTCTTGCCTTTCTCCTGATCTCTAAAAAAAAATAGTCAACTCTTCTTTCAATGAAATTTTATATGGTTTTGTATGTAGAAGGAAAAAACAACCCAATATGAGCCATCTAATTAAGCTGGCTAACCTGTGCCTTAGGTTCCTTTTGTCATCAGCTGAGAGCAGTGGACAGTCTCCAAGGGGCAGGCCAGAGTCTTTACATTGACAGTACAGAAACTGAGTAGTCTTTTTTTGCTAAAGCAGGTCCCTGATAATTAATGATGTGCATCAACTCTGATTATCATGGTTTATCAGGTGATGCTTCCATCTCTTGCATTTAACAAATTTCACTTGATTTGAGGGCTTATACTGAACCATCTCGGGGGCCTTAAACAAAGCCCTAAAGCTCTTTGGAATTCGATTGATTTGACTAGAGAATCCTGAAGGAAAGTCCTGGTCCACTTTTTTAATGAAAAACATTTTAGCCTTGCTGGTTCATGAGAGGTGATGTCCTCTGAAAGAGGCAAACATCAGAGTGGTGCTAGTGGAGAATTATTGTGCATATCATGTATTGAAGACAGATACAGGGTTTGCTTTAGATTGAAATATTTAGAACTGGAAATAAAAATTATTGCCAGTTATAAAGTTTAATAAGGAATTAAGATTGCACAATACACTTTATTTTTATCAATTCACAGATAGAGTTGCTGTGAGTGACTCTAATGACTGTTATACCTGTGCAATTTGCTGAAGCAGGGAACATAGAATGCCTGCTTGTTGTATATGCAGGTTGGATGCATGTTCCATATCATCTAATGAATTATAATAAAGTATTTATAAATAGAAGAACAATAAAAAAATGTTACCATATGCTCAAAGTAATGATCAGGCATTTACCCTTCCTCATGAGAAAATGTTTGGATTCAAGCTTGTCGTACCATATGGACACAGATGAGAAAAGAAAACAATTATGTGTGTTTCATGGGAGTGTAGAATTTTCACTTCATTATGGACAAGAAGAAAGGAAAAATTAGTCAAATAATCAAGTTTCTTAACAGTCTTTCTCAAACTGAAAAGCCTCATTGCATTTATCACAATGCGAATTTTTCACCTCTTGACATCAATCTTGCTGGTAATGTAACTCAGGTGCAGTTACCAGTAAATAAGTAAACTTTATCACATACTTTTAAGGTTATTTGGGTATAGAACTTTTGTTTTCCTTGAACCTGCATTATTTAGGGAGAGAGAATTTGCAATTTATTTCTTTTTAATTTTATGGTATAAGTTGAAGGTCCAGACTCTTAGACTGTGTGGAAATTGGCAGAACTTCACTGGAGGTAGAAGAGCTCTGCCAGTTCAAACCAACTGAAATGTCACCAGTTATTTGCTTTTTCCTAATGATGTTGTATAAAAATGTCGTGACTGAAGGCAGATAAATTATTTGTAATATAATCCCAAAGTTTGGTGTAGAAAATGTTTCTTTTATATCACACAAAGTCTGTCTTAAATTGCTCAAGTTAAGCTGAAAATGAAAAAACATGAAATGGAAAACCCCAGAAATAGGATGATTCTGTTTTATTATCTGAGTGCTTAGCACTTTGCGTGAATGGTAATGTTTTTCTTAATATATAAGGCATAGTTTCTGCATGATTTCAGTAGTCTTTTTCTTCTTAAAAGAGAAATGAATATTTGGATAAGTTAGTGAAGCGATAAGGGGAACAAAAGAGTTTTTTTTTCCTCTTCAGAGATAATGAGGGAAAGCAAGTGCCCAGAACCAAGTGTCTCTGTCAAGCAGTCATATTTTAGGGTCCCAGGAAATAATAAAGGGGAAAAACAAGCAAAGCAACTCAATGAAACAGAACCAACCCCCAAACCTTGCCTGCCTAAAATAATAAAATAAACTTAAATCCCAGACAGTATTACAGTGCTTGCAACTTTACACTCTGAAAGAGATACAAAGTTTTATATTGCTGTAATGATTCAAATACATGATTTTTTGAAAATGTATTGAAGTAGCATGGGCCATTAGGAAATTTCATTTGATATTTGTGCAATAACATCCTTTTTCCAAAGATAAATTAATGGAAGTTTTTTGGAATTTCTCTATGCCTGTCTTTTATCTCACTGACAAAGTCTAAGTCCTAAGCAAGATCTGTAAATTGGTCTAGTAGGAAACTAGGAAGTACTTCTGGTATTAGCATTGGTCCCACAAAACGTAATCATAAGGCTATCAACTCTTTTACAATGAGTAAGTTGGTAGAATAGGCGTGTATTTACAGGCTAATTTGAAGTTTAAATTTAACCAAACCTTACAGCAACCAGGGATTTTGTTATAGATTCAACAGATATGACTATAGCTACTACTTAAACTGCAAATTGCTTAGTACTGTGAATAGATATATTCTTTTATACATGCAGGCATGCATTCTTCACACTTGACCATGTGTTGACACATCATATATATTTTTTTCTGCAGTGAATAGTGCAGCTACCATTCATTTCCCCTCACACCTGCCAGTAAATTCCATGCTTTTTCCATGTGCATTTTTATTCTGGCAATAAAAAAAAATAGCCTTACCTTTAGAGATCAAAGTTTTGCCTTCACGTGGAAGTGTGGTGTATTCTTGATTTAGCCATCCTGAGTTAATCAGCAAGAAATAGAAATCCAGTCAAGACAAAGCAACTTGTGGTTTTCTTATCAGTTAGCTGGTCAGTCAGCCTCAGTACTTCATGGGTATGCAGCAGACTACATTGCATCTAGGAAGATGGTAGTTGACTGGATGGTCAGCTAGTGGCACTGTAACTATGTTGCTAGCAATTCCTGATGCAGGTGGTTTAAACCTAGCTCAAATATACTTAGAATATGCTACAGAGTCATGATGTATTCATGGACATGTCTTACGTTTTTAAACATAACTCAAAAACATGCTTGTCATAAATAAATTTCCCACAGAATTTTTGCGTCTGTGAAACCGTGCTTACAAGCGCACCCCAAAAGCCAAGGATTCCAGCGTTAGCACATGAAATCTGAAAGCTCTGTAGCAGTGAATTCAGCTGATGCTCTTGCAGCCACAGTGTGCGTTGCTTCAGGTACAGGAGGAGCTATGCTGGTGTTGGGGCTGGCATGTCCTACTGTCCAGGCTTCTGGCTTCACAGTATTGAGTCTGGAGACTCCAAGAGCTTCAGGCTATCTTAAGTTCAAGGTTTGGAATTTCACTATAAGCCACTGAAGACTTTTAATGCCCTGGCTCTCAGAAAATCAAACATAGCATGGCTGGCTGAAGCTGCAGGAGCCTGGGTCCCAGCCAAGAACCAGCCATGCCCTGGTGCGTACTCTGCCAGTGCACTGATGAGTGTCTGTTGAATCAGTGACATTTCTGCAAAACATTTTAACTTTGAAAAATTGTCATTTCAGTTTAGTCAGGAAATTCCCAGAAGTTCTACTTATGAATGTTTTGTGGGTACGTTTAGGTTTCTTTTTGTATATAATTCAAATTAAAGTTTTGTTGAATAATTTTACTTATTGAAAGGGAAGATGAATTAAATACTCTTGACTTTTGCTTCGTTACCCTGGACCTGAACATGTGCATCTGCTGAAGGAATACTTAACATTAAATTTTCAGCTACCTTTATTAACACCAGCTTGGATCAATTGATATCTGAATGGGAATGTTTACATAACACATTGGAAGAAATCAAATTGCTGATTCTTTCTTATTGAAATAACCTTCTTTGATTTTTTTTTTTAATCCTTGCTTTAGGGACTCACTAAAAAAATGAATATATACGAAACAGGAACACTAGGAATATTTTTAACTCATGAGATATCAAGTCTATAACTTTTGATTACTCAGAAATACACAAAAATAAATCCAGATAAGATTAAAAAAGACCCAGAGGAAGTGAGAGAATATTGTCTGCACTAATATGTTGGCTGAGTAATGAATAAAATTAGCTTTGAATCACAACAAACATATTTTTAAACTTAGATGTAAAATCTTAGTTTCTATAGTCTCTCTTCTGCTGTGCAATTCGCAAACACATTCGTGAGATTAGCTCACTGTGAATATGTGTGATCTGTAAATCACTCTCAAGTACCCTCTGTAAAAGTTTGCATGCTTTTATCTTAATTTCTCAATGGAAGCACTTTAAATTATTTGAACATTCATATCTCAGTACAGATTATAAAACATGAATTACTTTTAAATTCTTTAGTCTGATGTCTGATCATACTTCAAGGCTGATCAAATGTACCTTTATCTACATTTTACTCTTAATAGAAATCTCCTGGTTTTTGGCACACCTCATTAGTACTTCCTTGGGTACTTGAAATTGTCCAGTGGTCACTGTTTTAGTTTCCAATACAGTTTATTCTTACTATACCTCTTCAGGATATATTATCCTCTTTGGGCATTGCCTAGTTTTTTCTTGACTAGTGTTAAAAAAACAATTGTGTGTTCCAACAGTTGAATAAGGTATTGCAGACAACTCTTGTATTGCAGATACTCCTTTAAAGTTCCATTGAACTGTTGATATGAATGCTTTTTTGTCTGATACCAGCCCATGTCCATCTCTGTTTTATCAGGTGAGTCTCTCACTTTAAGCTTTATCATAGAATCATAGAATAATTAGGGTTGAAATGGACCTTAAGATCATCAAGTTCCAATGGGCAGGGGTCACCTCACACTAAACCATGTCACCCAAGGCTCTGTCCAACCTGGCCTTGAACACTGCCAAGGATGGAGCATTCACAACTTCCTGGGCAACCCATTCCAGTGTCTCACCACCCTCACAATAAAGAACTTCCTCCTTATATCCAATCTAAACTTCCCCTGCCACGCTGCCCAAGTTGCAGAAGGCAAAGTCAGGGACTGGCAGACTAAAGAGCTCCCCACTGCAGGGGAACATCAGGTTTAAGAACATCTGTGGAACCTGATGGTGCACAAGTCCATGGGACCTGATGAGTTGTATCTGAGGGTCCCGAGGGAAGTGGCAGAAGAAGTGGCTAAGCCACTACCTGTCATATTTGAGAGGTCATGGAAGTCCAGTGAAGTTCCCACTGTATGTGCCCTTCCTGTGTCTGCAGGGAGCTCTGTTGTTTCAGATAAATACATTGTACCAGTCACTGCTGCCTTTTTCCATTGTACAGTATGGTGACAAAAATTTTCATATGGTTTTATCCCATTGATGTTTCTTTTGCTAGGTTTGAACTTCTCGCATCTTAATCTTTCTGAACTGTATCTATGCATTTCATATTCTGTGTTCTTGTATGAAGAGATTTTCTGCATGAGAATCCTTGGTATTTTGTGAGTCATTCTGTCAGAATATTGTGTTTTATAGAAGACCTAACACTAGTGCCTCTTATATCACCCCAGTGATAATTATTGTGAAGAGCAGAGTAGTGGAATTTTTCAATTTTTTTTTCCAGTTTAATAATTTGCTTGCTGTTTTCTGGCTCTAAATCTTCAGCTAGGTGAACTGCCACAAAAACATATGAAAGACTCAGAATTCTCCTTCATTTAAAAAATCTCTGAATAGTTAATAGTCTCTAATATATTTTTTTTTTCAGAAACTCAGTCTCTGTATAATTCTGAGGTTTTCTTTTTAAGACTAACAGGAGAGCATGCTATGCAAACAGAGGCAGACATACGCATACCAAATGGTAAAGGATCTACCACAGGTTCTTTGAGGTGAATATTACATGGTTGTTTCCATGGAAGTAGTGAAAGAGATTACAAATCTTATTGCGTTTTATTTTGTACCTTTAGTTGAAAATGAATACTCAATAGCTTTGCTTTTTGCCCACAGTTATTCCTCTTTCAATAGCTGCACTCTTGCTACATATATGTTCTTGTACATGCACGTTCAAGAAGGTGCTACAGAAGTCATCAGAGAGCTTGGTGTTCACTTGGAACAACCTAGTACCTCCCTAAAAGAAAAAAAATGCCCTGTCTTCATCAGTTTCTCCACTGATAACTCTGGTGTTAGTTTATATTGGCCTGAAGGGTTCCGCTATTGTCAAGCCTTTGCTGGTCTTTATATATAAACTTATTTCATGCCACTGAGCTGCTCTTTCTCCTCTTGTCTTTTCTGTGTCATCCTTTTCAATAAACTATGGTCTAATGGAATGGTGATAGAAATCAAGCACTTAGATCTTCCCCTATCTAGATACATTTGTACAAAACCAGCTTGGTGACCACCCACATTATGTAATAACATATGAAAATAACATTTAAGATCCATGATTTGAAATTGTTCATTACAGGTCCAGAAATTGTGATAGGTCAGCAAAATATCTGCCAAACCTGAAAAGAATTCATGGTATGGGTAGATCATGCATAGCCTAGGATTTTTGAAAGTCTTTATTTTGAATAGGCTTATATATTAATTGAATTTGAAATACACTAACCTCATATTAAGCAACTTTAAGGTGTACATCATAATAGCTTAAAAATGTAAATTTCTTTTAGAGGCTTGTGTTCATTTGTTTCTTGCTTTATGATACTGAAGCTTCTTGGAAGGCTATTTCATATTTAATCATTAGGAAAATGTTGAGCTTGTTTAGAGTCTTCTTAGTTCTCTTAAGGACACAGAGTATCCCTTCAACCTCTTAATGTGCGTGAAAATGCCCATGTAATAGTTTCATACTGCCCATTGCCAAGAACCCTGATACTGGTTATATTCCGTTGTAATAAGATGACTTGTCTTTATTCAGAAGCTTCCTCTGACACAGAGAGAGGAATTGCACACACTAGAAGTATACAGGGCTGCCTTGGCAACCAGTTAGCTTCCCTTACCCCTCTTCCCTCATATCAAGCCTATTTAAGCAGAATTCTGAACATAAATCTGTTTTCCCACTAAGATTTCCAAAATAGGTAGCACCATGTCACCACTGTGTTATCAGCTTGCTGGTAGACTTCCTAGCATAGTCTGCCAGAACATAAGCAGCATTGTCCACTTAATGGCGACGTCCCTGAAGAGGGTTTATTTAGCTAAGATTAGTTCTGATTCTTTCAGGTACTGTGTTTACTGTGGTACCCATGATTTGTTGTTTCTTTTTCGTTTGGTTTTGGAGTCCTCAGGCTTTTAAAGCCTTTTCACTGTAAAGGAAAGTTCCTCCTTCTTCCTATTGTATATTCTTGTTTGAGAGCACTAGGAAGCATAAGACAAAAGGCATGGTCCTAAAGAAGAGTCTTACTGAAAATGAGCTGGCTTGATGTGTACGTAGAGGTACATCTGGATTTACAGTACAAATCATAGTGAAGACAGAAAGAATTCCAGGCTTTACAAAACCAGATGCCTTTTTTTTTTGTTTGTTTGTTTTTAATGGCTGGGATGTTAAAACCAGATTAAGAATATTAACAGTGAATTTTAAATTGTTCAAGAAATGAGGTAGTGCCATTTTGAAGAAATTATATGTGCTTTAAAAATAAAACTATGGCAAAATGTTATTCATTTTGTAGCTATCCTGTTGGAAAGTAAGTACATTTCCATGCTAATACCAGTTCAGAAAATGGAGGTAAATCCTTTATTGTGGTTCTACTGACTGCTTGCCTGAGAGAAGTAAGTAACGTCTTGATTGTGTGTAAGTAATGAGCTGTTGGAGCTGAGTCCCACACTTGTTGGGAGTGACAGATGTACTGTAAATATACCACAGGTTTTAGCATTTTGTTTGGTCTCAAAATATGCTTTAAGACCATGATAACAATAGCATTGTTATGGTAATGCATGTATAGCAATATATGTAAGATTATTTGTGAAAGAAAGCCAAGTCATCATACCATTAATAATTACTATAATGAAAGCTGTGCAGAAACCAGGCATTAGTATTTGTACATAGAATTAAAACATGTTCTGATTCAGACATCTCAAAACATTTGGGTTCAAGTCTTAGGAATGGGCATGAGGACGTTTTGTTTGTGTTTGCTTTCCTATAAACTAAATTGTGGACTTATAGCCAAGACTTGTCAAATTACAGAAGTGGCTTCACATTTCTTTAGTTCTGAATATTTAAAAATACTCCCTTAATTTGTCTTAGCATGCTTTAACACTGAATCAGTCATAAATGGAGATACTGCCGCTTTACTTTTAAGTAAATCCTATTTTCTTTAGGTATTTCTGTGTGGATGTCAAAAAGTGAATTCTGTGGGTGTTGATAGTTGTGAAGAGATTATTACTATGATTCTGAAAATCCTTCTTTATGCTAGATATATTATCCTGGCAACTGGAGCTGTCAGATCTGCTAGCAGATGTAGAAAGGGTCACTTCCAGCACAGAAACAATTTGGACTGTTTTGCAGAGATTTGGTCCTCTTTTTGAAATTGTGATTCGTTTATATCCTTCTTGACACATATTTACAGCGCGCATTTCAGTGTGCTTCTTTTCTGGTATAGATTGCTTGTCACCATTAGTTTTGTGTTATGACAGCAGAGATTATACATCTTCTGACCAAGCTCTCTGTCTGGTTTCCAGTTCTGATCAAAACATCTTTTTTTTTTGTCTTACTGTATATATATTCACTTTGAATTTGGTGAGCCTTATGCTCTTTTAATCTTTAAAAAAATGAAGGAATGATATTTAGAATTTCTTAATGCCTACCGTTGTGTTTTGTCTGTAATTTCCATTTTGTATTTGGTGGTACCATGCAGTCCATGATAATGCCACATATACAATGTATCAAAGTAGAAACAAATTTAAATCCAAGAAAATTCTTTCATATTTTAAACACAGCATTTAAAGATTCTTTTCTGTAATCCTTATTTGACTATAATACAAATACCGGTCCCATAGGTGTGCTTGAGGACTTTTTAAAACCTTCAACACCACTGAGGTCAAAATAAAGGTGACTTGTATTTCCTTGCCATTATATGAGATTTAGATTTCAGTTTCCTCTTTTATTGCACTTACCAAGCACCCAGGAGGCAGTGTAGTCTGCTGGGGCAGAGTTGGTGCTAGCTGTGGGTTCTGCTTGGTGCGCTGCCTACAGATGCTTCGCGTTATTTATTTATTTACAGGTCAGCCAGCAGAGCTGCATCTTTTCACCTAAGCTTTAGAGTCTGCTGCCTCTGTAAGGCTCTGCCTAAATCCTTGATGTGTCTCTACAGACATTATGTTTACTAACTTCCCTGTCTGCCAGCTCATGAGGCTTTTGTGGCTGTGGAAAATACAGAGCACACAGTGCTCAGAGACTTAGCATAGTTGTTAAAACAGTCATTTTCATATTAACACCATGTCATTAGCATAGACACTCCCTTTTGTAACAGACTTCTTAAAACTGGTGCTGCCAGAAGTTGCTGCTTTATCTAAGAGTGACTACAGATCCATTCTGTCGAGCAATTCAAGAAGCCAGAAGACTGAAGATGGTGTTTCATATATGTCATTCCCAAAGCTCAGAGAGAAAGTACCCTTCTGACATCCATGGTTTGTTAACATATTTAAGAAAAACAGTTTCATTTTATTGAGGGTTTGAAAACTTTTGTTAAGTAACAAATAAGACATCAACAGGGAAATGTTAAATTTTTCATATGCTGTAGGTGATCGTTCGTGTAATGTACATTAGAAGATACATCTATCAGGCCATTAAAGTCAGTCTTATTATCCAAATGGATTTATAAACATTAAATACATCTTCCCATAAACCATAAATAATGTAGCTCCATTTTGACCTTTCTGAAAGTCCCCATGAAACTGAAGAATGTTCATTAATAGTATTTTTGGCCAGCTTCCATGGGTAGGCTGAAGGATTTTAAACAAGATTAGTTTCTATTTGCAAGATTATGGCTTCTCACCAATGGCTTTGAAATTGACCGAGTTTCTAAATTTAGAAACTCTGTAACCCACAGGGTTTGAGCCTACTTGTCAAGTAAAAGCAGTTCTAAGAGTTGGGCTGTGGCACTCATTACCAAGCGTGAAAAACAGCGGTGGTAGTGATGATCTGGAGAGACTCTCCAGGGAGTTGTGTGAGTCTGGTGGTATACAGGGTGGCAGTCTGCATCCAGCAAAATTAAAAAAAGACCTGGTGGACAGGTGTGGAAATATCCAATGTAAGAGATGATCTGTTTCCTGCCAAGCCATTTCTAGTTCTTCAGAAAATGCCCCCACCTTCTCTGTGTGTGCTAATCTTGCACAGAAGGAAAAATGAGAAGAAGAAAACTTGTCATTTTTGAAAGATTGTCCCAGTTATGAAAATGACTATAAAAGGAGTATTCTAAATGGACTGTTCTTTGTAGAGCAGAAAATAAAAGGCGAAATACTAATGTTCAGCAAAGAATGAAATGGTGGGGTGGTATTGTTATGGTCGTTAGGGATGGGAAGAAACATTGGTGCAGCTGCTAAATGTAGCAGCCACATTCTCTTCAAGCTGAATGAGGGAACAGCTAAATGCTTCTGTGTTTAGAGATAGTTGAAAATATTGAAACAACCCCTAAAAATTGAATTCATGTGTAATGCTGTTCATTATTCTGTTGGAACAGTTTCTTGGTGTGCTGGAAGCTAAATGTGGAGGTAGGTGAAGGGCTTTGCAGCTGGGTGTCAGTATGTGTGAGGAAAAGGGCAGACATGCTACAGGAGCACACACAAAAGGAACAGGGAAGCTCCAGGTGCAACCAAAGAAGCAGTTACACTGTGAGCTAAGAGTTTTACGTAAAGTAGTTGCTAAAAAGAGGCATGAAGCTGTGAGCAAGGAAGCTATCTCCTGCTGCTTGATTCCTGTTGTGTTCGAGAAAATTGGGCTTTAACATACAATTTACTGTAGATTGCACTTAAGAAATTCTGGACTCCATCATCAATTGCTCCTCTTGAGAGAAACAAGGACTTAGGGGCTGAATTTTGGATAGATGCTTAGGTCACAACTGTGGCATTTTCTTTTAATAATGATGTTTGCTTATTGGATATTGATAAAGGAATAAGCAGGACATTGACTGTTGTTACGCACTCTAACTATCAAGAGACGGGCCCTGATATAAAATTCAGTTTTATGTGGGCAAGACAAGCAGAAGGCATAAGGAGGTATGTGGTGTACAAGCAGAGTGAGCATTGAAGCTTTTGCAGCATTTCTGACTCTCCAGGTTCTCTGCCACCGTTCTTTTTCCTCACAAACTCTCATCCTTCCACCCTTTTTTTTCTCAAAGACCATTTGTTGACTGAGTTGTCATTATGTGGCTGCTGATGTCTAAAACCCAAACAATCATGCTTGCTGTGTTTCAGGTTTGAGTTTCTGCAAATAATTGAACTGATAGCATTGATATATTGCTGTATCTTTCTACTGATACTGCTCTTTTAATTATTAAATATATTCCAAACTGATTTATTAGCTTTTATAGTATCAATATAATTAAAAATGAAACAAAAGCCCTTTTTAATAGCGATATGTTTCAGGTACTGCAAAAATTGTAAACCTCCAGCTGGAAGTGGTTCAGCACCTCCCTATAGGTGATTTCAAATGCACAAAAGTATGAAGCTTGCTTGTTGCCAGTGTGGAAAGTAAACATTACTGTGACTTTGCAGCTGCTTCTCCTAAAGACAACAAACAAACAGTAAGACTCATGATTTTTATTGCAATTAAGAAAAAAAAATGCTCAAAGGGAGTATATTTATGCCAGAAAGAAGAAGCCGTAACCAAGATAATGCTGTCCTATGAAACCCATGCCAAGTGCATTTACAACTATGGTATGAAACTGTGAGAAGAAGAAACACTTCCTCAGCATCCATTTTCAATATAGATTAAGCTGAAAAAACAACAGTGGGAAGAGGTTTGACTATGACAAGTCTGTATAGGTATGTGGGTATCTGGGTACATGTAATAGTGGCCTTTGTACTATACTAGGCTAGAGGTACAATGCTTACATCAAAAAACCTACCTCAAAACACCCAACCCCAAAATTCCCAAACAGATATTTCCACTAATTAAAAAGAGCTCAGCTATTGTTGTGGTTTGTGTTTTGTTTCTTTTTTTTTTTTTTAAGTGCTCAGCAGTTTATCATCCGTCCATCTTCTTTTGTACTCTACTGTTACTTGTTTTTATTGTCTAACCTCTGGGTCATTAAGAACATGTGTTCGCTTGATTGTTTCTCAAAGAAAATTTCTTGGAGGGGACGTTAATACTGACGCTGATACAAAACTAATTTTTTTATGTGTCTAGGTGATGTACAGCAGTAAAATATTAATATCACAGGTGAAAATAGTTGGAACAAATACTAAGCCACAATGTAGTTTGTGCTGAGTGTCATGGAGAAGCTCCTCTTGTGAAAAAAAAGTTGTTTCGGGACATATGGGTTAATCTTTACATCAGAATAATTTAATATTTTAAATTGAAGTATGTAATGTACCCAAGTTCCTTATATTTTCTTCTTTATATGCTTGTTGTTCAGCATAACTGCAGTAAAAATGTCTGGTCAGCCTATATATAATTTAATGTTGAGAGGCACATAGAAGTCAGAAAAAGTTATGAAGAATATTAATTTGCATGACTCATTCACCAAGTATGTATTTTGTTATTCTTTCAACTAAGCACTTACCAGAGAAGTAGTAGGAACAAATATTTATGTCTCCTGATGAAGATCTTTTTTCCCCTTATTATAGTCACCTGCAGTTCATACACTGTTATCTTTAAGTACCCAGAAAAAAAACATGTACCGTACAACAACAATACATTCTTTATTTGTAAAATGAGTCACATTGCTTCTATCCTGCTTCCCACAGATCAGAGCTTTAATAGGGATATAAATAAGAAACTTAACATATGTGACCTTCTGACCACATGGTGTTAAATTCCAGGGACTATATTGCTCCACCACTTTTTTCTTTTATTTGAATGTGTATTCATCATAGTTCTGTCAGAAATTGTGTGATTTACAATTAATATTAAGTTATGATATGAATTACATTCAGATACGCGGGGGAGGAAAATTGTGGAGGAGCGATTCTCGCAAAGGATGTTGAAAACAGTTTCCACTTAACCTTCAAATGTAGTGGAAATGATACAATTGTATTTAGGTAAAATTTTATCTTTGGGAAACATCTGGTTCTGTACAATAACTTTATCTTTTTCTGGCCAGTGAAATAATCGGTGTTAATGCTTGAATCTTGAAATATGCAATTCCACAAATGCATGACCACTGTGGCTTGATTAATGAAGTCTGCCAATGCAAAAATTGTTTATTCTGTGAAAAAAAGCCTCAAAATAAACCCACGGAAGTGCTGATGTGGTGCAGATCCATATAGCTTTTTGTGGCTTGGAAATGTTCAGATATTTACTCTAAAAGTTTTTTAGAATAGCTTGATAATATCTGCCTTTGAAACACAGGCAAACTCTATCAGGAGTATAGTTTGCTCTCCTCCACTATTTATAAAATAGTGATTTTATCTCATTTTATTAAAACACTTCAAAGAAAATGAACAAATAGAATGCATTTCTCTTTCAAGTCTACAATCAAGATGTACTAAGAATCCTTTAAGAGAAACATCTATCTGAGACCTCCTCAATCCTGCAATGCTATGAGTCCCAGCTATTTAGAGAGGAGTTTATCATATTTTATGAGCTGCTTCTTGAGCGTATATGTTTTTGGTATTTCATCTAGAGTTTCTTCAAACACAAAAATCCCTTCCAAATTTCACAAGGTTTTTCTATTTTGAAACAACTGCTGTGATCACAAAACTCACTGGCCATAAGACTCTCTAGAATATAGTTCAATGTCCTTATTCAATAAAAGCTATTAAATAAGCTTATGACCGTCGGAAAAAATTGATTTAGTGTAGGAGATATCTTTCAGTCAGTTCAATTTCTACTCTTAGATAGTCATGATGTCATATTTGGGGTGCACTTGTTTGTACAATTTAGAATATATTTTTTTTTGGAACAACTGTAATGTTTTCTGAAGTCCATTCAGGACAGCGTGTTCGATACAACGTCAGGAAAGACTAATGACATGGAACAGAACCATGAACCTTATGGCTATGTTCTCTGGAGGGGGGGAAGAAGACCTAAGGAAAGGTGACAAAGTGATATAAATTGACTGAAAATGGAGCATAAGGTACTGCTGTTGACTAGGAGAGATTTCAAGTGCAGAGGATGAGGGATTTGCTAATATGTCTGCTTGCAAAATGAAAGCTTATGTTGCAGCCTATGTTTTCATATAAAAATAAAAAATCAAAAATTTGGAAACAAAATTGTGAGGCTCAAAGTCTGCTTCCTAGATGACTTTTAATTCTTCTGATAATTGTGCCAGTGGTATGTAAAATGTGTTCAGGAAGAAAAAAACTACAAGGACAGTTACTATTAAGTGACGTGACTTAAAGTGGCAGATATTTTATGTGTTTACAGAACTGTTAGGAAAGGAGGTATTGTTTTTTTTCTTTTTTTTTAAATTTAATTTCTGAAAAAACTGTTGGATGAATCAAACGATCATGATCTCTGAAAAAATACAGCATGAGGCAGCAGTTTTTACAGCACTGAATGTAGTTTCAGGGAGTAAGTCAACCTAGAGAGGTTGGGAATGAATGCTTCAAAATGCATATTTACCAGTTAAATTTTATCTATCATTATCGTGTAAGCATATAGCTTTTTCTGCTATATGAAGCAAGGATAAAATTTTTATCTGTTAGGGTTTTGTACTATTTCATGCTTGGGTTGCCTGAACTCTGTTGTGAAAATATTTTCAGCAGGCTAAATTGTGTGCCTGGAGAACACTATTGCCTTTATTGTGCTTAGTATTTAAAAGAGGGGTGAAGCACTCAGAGGATTTTTCTTTGTGCCAAAATTTACTTTTGGTTGAAACTAAATGTAGTATTCTGTTGTTGCATATTAAGCTGGGTCAGGAGCATCCCTGGTTTCTGGTGTGTTGAGGGAGCAGTACAAGTGAAATGTGGACTCAAACTGTGCTGGTCTCTGGTCTCCTATAAAGCAGAATGATGTCACGGGTCTTTGTGATATACCACGATCATTAGAAAGTGTAACCTGGGGAGAGAGGAAGAAATACATGTTTGTCAATGGACTCTGGGCTTCAGGTTTTGGAATCAGAGGGACTGGCTCCCTTCTTAATATATCCATAATATTTTTGTCCTTTGAGGATTCCAAAGGTTTATTTGATATCCTGTGGTTTAATCCATAATCTTAAAACTGCCTTTTGCTCCTGATCTATCCTGACATCAGTTTGAAGAGCCAAGAAGAACCACAATGACGTTGCTTAAAACAATATAATAATGCTTTGATTTAAGTAGAGAAAGGTCTCTGAAATTATTCAGGAATAACTTTTTTCTGGGATATTGCATAGACACATCTTAATGTGCAGTAAGAACAATTCTTTTTTTCCACTGCCATTTTCTAAGTATGCAGATTAATAGCTCAGATGGGTCTGACATTGCTCTTTCCAAAACCAAGAACTTCTTCAGTGTTGCCACCAATATTTGCCCATGCATTTTCTATTCATCGGAGGCTGTGTGTGCATTCCTTTTGCAGGGGTTGCTATTCATTTGGCATTCTCATTTTCTTTGGAAGCCGTCTGTCTCATTTTCTTTGGAAGCAGTTAGGGTGAGCAATTCAGAATCAATTCCTCCTCTAGCACCCAGTTTAAGGCAGCAAACCCTGCATTCCCTGCAGACTAAACACTTCATGTTGTTGCAGCATATTCTTCAGTCTTGTTTAGGAAATGTGATTAGCCCAGCATCACCGAGATGAAACTGTAATACAAGCTCTTTAGGTATTGGCATGTCACTGAAGCTTAAATAGCCGCTTGTCACCATTTGTTTCTTGCTGAGATTGACATTTTGTGATGAAGTTTCACTGCTGTTACGAAATTCACTGCTATTACAAAATTACACTGCTATTCACTGCTATTGTGAATCTATCCTATCGCATAAAAAGTCTGGGATGTAGGATTTGCTTTCCCTTACTCCAGCTGATAATTTTTTTTTTGGAAGGGGAGAAGATGAGAGGAGTGACTGAAGTTCACTTTGAAGTTTAGTTAAAATGAAGAAAAAAGTGAGGAAAAAGATGTTCTTTAAAAATTAGCCAAATGCTGATTTTTTTAAAAGAAATTTTCATGTTACCTAACATTGCTAAACTCAACAGATGAAAAATTACCCATTTAAAATTGTTTAATTTCATACTTTCTTTGAATGGTCTTATTCTTGAACTTCCTTTGCTCATCTCCAGTGCATGTATTTGGAGTTAACGCTGCCCACACCACCTTTTTTGAGACTTGTCTGCTGAAGATGTTGTCACTAAGCTGATTGTTCTCTTGACTATCTTTACCACTTTGCTATCTGTGCTTGCCTCCAGTTATTCCCATTTTTTTAAGTTCTTTATCAGTTTTATCTATTGAACAGCTGCTATATAAATAATTTATGAAGGCTTTCAGATCTTTGAGGATACATTCAATTATATATGAATAAACTAAATGTTACTATATTCAATTAATGATTAATGAGTTTATATGGTTATATGTATATCATACCAGTATTTTCTGGATGTTATAGCTTTTTAATCAGATTTGGAAAGACCTTTAAAATGGAAAATTATTCTTCACAGAATTCATCTATAAAAGTTATAGCAATCTTTCCAATGGTGTATTGGACTGTTTTACAGATGCTTTGACTATTATTTGGTTGAAATATTATTCATGAGCAGTTGACATTAGGAAAAAAATGGGTAGAAGTACACTTGAGCAGTTTTTAATCCTGCCCTTCTGAGAGATTATAAGAGATCATTAAAAGTGATTGCTTGTTTACCTTGAAGATTCTCCAGTGGAGGATTTTGAAATTTCTTACTTGTTGTCTCTGTTCTACAAAGAAAGAAACATAACTAAACTTCTGCATATACCAGCAATGCTTCAGTAGCTATTCCCTTTCCAGCCTCTCCCCTTAGTAAAACCTTTTGAACATTTTTGTTAGAATTTCACTTTCTGAATAAACACCTGCACTTTTGTCATCTGGAAGCTGGACATCAACAACGCATGATGTCTGAATACTGACTGAGAATTTAAGTTAATATTCAGTTGGAGAAGTTAGTTATCTCTACCTGAGTGCATGCGATTGTGTCAATGTCCATGCAGTCACAGTTATGGAAGTGTGGCAGGGCTGGGCTAAGGAGGGAGCATCTGTTCCCCATCTTTTTTCTCCCAGTAATTTCTGTACCTCTATCAATGTGAAAGTTATGTGATTATTGGTGCTACTTGGAACTGATGCATTACATCTTTAGTCAATGGTTTGTATTGGTTTCTTGTATTACTGTTAATTTTTTAATCAGGAACTCTGATTTTTTATCAAACTTCTTTCGTTCCTCCAAAATGCTCAGGCAGAGAGACTTCTAGCTCAGATATGTAGGAACTGAGTACAAACAGGAATTTAGCAGGAGCTGCTGACTTGAAAATTTACAGTTTGTCCAAAGCTTAAGACAGTGTATTTCCAGACTTGCTGTGGAGCTCAACATGGTAGTTAGAATGATGATGAGGATTCAGAACTGATGGTGGCTTTGACAGGGTAAGGTGAGGGAGAATCATAATCAATATGTAGCTATTAAATGTTGCTATTCACAAATTTTATACACTGGCAATGGATAACTGAAAAAAGGCAAAGCTGTGAAAAAAATCAGGAATTTAAATGATGGTGAACCATTATTAGAAGTATAAAGATAGCAAACTGTTTTTGAAAAAGAGACATGATATATTTAAATGACATCTAGCTCAAATCCAAGGAAGAGCAGGGTTATGTGTTGAAGATATTTGAAGGCATCCTTCAAAATGGGCAGAGAGGAGATGGCACTTGACCCTGAATCGTTTGGAGCTCTCAGCAATGCACAGGGACTCCGTCACCATGATAAATGATGTGAGTTTTCACTAAGTGAGTGTCTGAGTATCATTTATGCTGACTCCCTGATATTTCACTGCCAAGAGGTCAGCTGCTGTATTTGAGCACAGATGAGAGTCACTTGAAGATGAATCCAGGTCTGGACACCTTGCAGAGAGCAGCACTTAACAACTGTGTTAGTAGCAGAGCTGGATGGTTTTTGCTGGATATCAGATGGATGGCTGTGATTGAAACTGCCACAGAATTGGACATCATTGATGTCTGAGTAGAACAAATCCTGCCTGAAAATCAGAGCATGAATCAGTGATTTCTTGGCTCTTGACAAAGGATGTGATAATGACCAGACTGGAGAGCAACCATCAGATTCTGACTTGTTAGGATTCCAATCCACAAATGTTACCTGGGGGCTGATGATTGAATAAGGAAATACTTTTATGATTAGGAGAGGCTGGAATTCAGCAGTGCTAGTGCAGTGAAGGCACAGCATCTTGATAACCACACAAACTGTTAGGTCAGCAGAGAGCAAAATCATGATCTCTTCTAATGCGAGGGTATTGTAAATTGTCTCTCAATAACTTACATAAATACTGGGGAGTACTGCAACAAATTAATGCACTGCAAACTGTTTGTGAGGAGAATGCAGAAAACCTTGGTAGTGTTGTGAGCTGTTGCTTAACCCAGTACCACAGAATGCTGTGAAGTGTATGTATGCCAAGTGTTCCCAGAATCTGTGCACATCTTGCTTTAACCAGTTAGTTGCCACTTAATTGTTCATTGAGATTAGAGATGAAACAAAACCCCTGTATTTCATTGCAAAGTTAGATTTGATTCCCAGTGATTCAGGGATGTTTTGGCCATACATACAAGCCTGGAACAAATTTAAATGTGAGAATAAATGTGAGATAAATCAGTACATAGGGATTTAAGGTTCAGCTCTATTTCTGTGAATTTGCATTGTTGCTGAGAACTCTCAAGCTTTCTGCCTCAGTTTCCCAAACGAAAAATTAATATGATAATGAATCTTTCTTTTCCCCATTTTTTAAAATGCATTTATTTTACTCAAAACATATCTAAGTAACATAAGGCAGTAAATACTAAAGTATTTGCTGTCAAAAACTGAAAAGCTTGCATGAACTGTGAACTGACACAGCTAAACTTCTTCTTTTTGTTTCTATCACAAGGGAGGTATCAGCTTCCTACACATGATAATTAAGATTCATATGATGAACCTGGCTTAAAATTCCGTAGGATGCTCAAATAATCCTCTAGCAGTCCCGAAAACTTGGGTTATTAGTCTGAAACTAGCAAGTACAGAATAGTAGAGAGGAAACTGGGACAGATATGTTCAATATTAATGCAAAAAGGTATAGAAGAACTTTAGTGAAAAATATAAATAAACTTTCTTTTCCTAAGCAGTGGCAGTACCTCAGGCAAAATAAGTTGTTATAATACACATTGAACTTAACTGAAATCTAGATCTAAACCTTTAAACATATTCTCCTGGTTTTAATGGTATAAAATATTCACTGTAGTCAGTAAATTAGGCAATGATTGAAGAAGTAGGGAGCTCTGAAATTTATTTTGTAGTTTTTTTCTTCATAAGTACAAGAAAAGAGCTCTCTTTTTCTTTCTTCTAAGTTAAAATATTTAATAAATGTCCACTAGGAATAATGTGTTTTTACAACCGAAAGATAAGACAGACACCTTCAAGAAATTAACTTTTAATAGAAGTAATTCTAATGTTTTAATTATCTTGCAGTCTCTGAACAGAAAAATGTAACAAAAAGAATTCAGCGCTTCCATTCCAAAATCAACAACTTTGAGCGTTCTGTCTTAATTCCTTGTTTGCAATATTATGCAGCAAAATAATAAATGTATTTATCTGGATTTTTTTTTTTTTTTCATTTGAAGGAAATTGTTGACATTAGTAAAATAGGATCCTTTTCATGTCTTTCTGCTTTTACTCCCAACATTCAGACCTTTGTGTTACTTTGTAACAATCATTGTTACTCACCATTCCACTCATTTCTGGATACATGTAAAGTCAGTTCCTGAATCTTTTTTAGATTAGTATTGGTATTATTTTGCATTGATGACTTATTTGCACGTAAAAAATAATTCAGTGATCTTGTGAAAATAAATCCCTTTGAAAAGAATTTCAGTGCTTTTTCCACTGAACTGGGGGTTTTGTTTGTTTTGTTTTGCTGGTTTGTTTTTCTTCTCTTAGATGTCCTGTCTTTTTGAAAATGTATCAACATAGCATATGGTCCCTGTATGAAACACAACCTCTGGCATTTTAAAAATCTGGACTGCAGAGTGATTATCAAATCATATAAAAGAGGAAAGTATTTCCAAGGAAGAAGAAATATTTGGTGAAAACCATATAGTAATTTCATATGTAGTTCAAATCTGAATTTGATTTATGATTTTCAAGTTTATAAACTGTGATATGAATGACTGAGGAACTGAAAAAGAATTATCTCTGCTTTTACTTTTAATTCTGAGATGGGAATCAGAATGCCTCAGTATTGCCCACAGAATTTTTCCTGATGGTATTTCTAAATCCTGCCATGCATATTTTCTTTGTTTTGCATTCTCTCTCCTCATCCACCTTCTGAGTTTTGTATAAATCAAAGATGGCTGAAAAAATCAGTTAAGCATTTCACGTGTATTTTGATGGCCAAGACTGTGAAACTTGCGGTAGAACACTGTGGAGTGGTTCAGTGTTCTTTGAACCTAGGTTGTACAACAATGTTTTCAATTTGATTGCAACTTCTTATTGCATAATAGCCAGTTCTCCCTTTTTCTGTCTGAAATATCTGAGGTAAGCTGGCTTAGGATATTCAGAATAGAAAACCAAACTAAAAAAATAATGGAGGAATTCTGAGCATGGGTGTCTAATAAACACAAGTTAGAGGACTGTGTTCTGTGCTGAATAGATGCATATGGCAAGTGCTTTGAATCAAGTCAGGCCTAAAAGGAAATGATCTGCAGTCCTCTGCTTGAGCACATGTTTAGATGAGATTGGAAAAAAAAAAGAAAAAAGGAGAAAGATTTAAAGGCTTTATTAGACCTCAAAGTGGGAAGCAGATGTAAAGTTTAAGGGGAGTAATGCTGAAATTCTCATGTAACTCCTCAGAAACAGACGTAATATAAGACAAACAGTCATCTTTGAAATTAAAAGCCATTATGATTTCAGTGTTGCCACAAAATCAATATCCTAGCCTAATTCACCAAAGCCACAGTAAACAAAATAAAAAGAAATAACTAAAATCTCTTTGTGAGGTCAACCTGTCAAAGAAACTTATACTACAATATGATTTTACATCGTTCAGTGGCTTACTGAACAATAGGTTTCTTTTATCTTTTGAAGTCTACAATAGGTCCCAAGAGAAACGAAGCAGTGAAAGCATGAAGCCCCTGTATCAGCACATGTCACCAACAAAAAGTAAAATGAACTCTTAACAATGGATTATTTTTTTTTCTTGACTAAGTTCTCTCTTATTTTAAAAAGATGAAACTATGGTAACCTCTTAAACACTGTTCTGCCCCTTTTTGAAGAAGGAGAAATTCTGATTTCAAGTGTGTCAATATCTTGTCTCCTTTTAGCAGAAAGATGCTTTGAAAAGGAGCCATCTTCTTCGTCAACTTTCATACGCATCATGGAGCTAGAAAGAGTGTTTTTTAGGAAAGATGGAATATACCCATACCATGTGAATCATTTCCCAGAAACTTATAGTGGTATGGCTACAGAAGATGGTCCTTCATGCCACTAGAAATGTTAAGATTTTATTTAGAAGGATGATGGTCTGCCTGGCTCAGTGCACATGTGCTGAGTTGTAGAAATTCCATAATGGTTCTTTAATAGAGGACTTTAAATATTTTCCTCAGTAAAAATGGATTTTTAGTCATTAATTCAGGAGAAATCTGAATTGTAAGGACCAATTTAGCTATCAAGGATTGATTGCACTTAATTACTTAGTGACTTAGCATAGGCTCCCAGAGATTTAGGAAGTAGCTATTGTGTACCTTTCTGAAAGTGTGGGATTTGATTACTAGATTTTGCTTTTGGTTGCACTAGAGAAATAGTTCAAGTGAAAACTCTGAAACAAACAAAAAAATCATTAGCTCAACATCTTGTTTCTCACTCTCAGCAAATCAGAAGTTGTCCCTCAAAACATATATCTACACTGAGTAATGCAATGTTAAGATAACAGCTATTGTCTCTTTTTCAGGTGACTAAATTAGTTTCAGTAGAACACCACAGTAATCTAGCTGTACTCTTGTAAAAAAAGCGAGCTTGAGCATCTGTACATGTCAGTGAATTACGTTTACAGTTGTCTGTTGTCAGGATTTCCATTCGTCAAATACTCTCAGCCATATAATGCTGCTTTTACTTCTTGGTAAATATGTGCTGGATATGGAGCTTCATAATGAACACTCATAAGTAATTCCTTAGTATCCTTGCAAGAATGCCATCAGCAATTGCCCAGAACTGCAATAGTGATAATCCTGACTATTGTTAATTAAAAGGTGTAGAGCATTTTCTTCTGTTACATATTCATAAATAAAGAGGAAATTTACAGTCCTCTATATTTAAAGGCCTCACCTGAGGTCTGCTAATATCAATAAAAATTCTTCTGTTGATGTCATTCATAGGTGAGTTACTGGATTGTATTTCACAGATAGTTCTGGCTGAAGAAAAATAGTTGTAAAAAGATGCAATCTGGTTAGAAATCGGACTTTCCTAGCTAGTAGTACAGGATGAAGAAAAGAAAAAAGCTACTTTTGGGGTAATCGTGAAGATTGCTTTCCCAAATCAAGACAGGGAACATCGTGAAAAAGGTTGTCCATAAATACATCCAATTGACAGGAAGACATTTCTAGGTGATTTGTGGCATCCAGTGCATTAGCACAATAAGTGGATGAATAGAAAAGAAATTTATTTTAGAAAAAAGAACAGAAATTCCCATGCACTACCACTTCTTGGAAACACCTATTTTCTGAGTAAATGTAAGGTAAGGAGGAGTATATCTTGTATTATTTACTTCTGATTGGGAATATGTCTCAGGGTGGAAAATTAGTTTCTGTTGGCTGGCATGCATGATGAAATCTGACTAAGAGACAGATATTCCATTGTTTTCTTCTTCTGAAGCAAAGAAATGGTGGAGGGTGCAGGGACTAGGATGTTACAGAAGCAGGTTCATACAATGCCTTACTAAAGGGACAGACTTACCCAGTCCCTTTTCAAGATCTAAGAAGAAACAGAACTTTAAAAATTCAATGTTTATGGGGAGGCAATTTGCCAAGTCACAGTTAGAGCCACAAATATCATTCCCCTAACAGTTGAGAAAATGAAACCTACTTGGTACTCCTTCATCACCATGCATGCACCCTCAATTAAAGTGGTGCCCCTGATAGCAGGCAGTATAATCTGCATTTTATTTCACTCATGAGCAAAATAACAAGTTACTCAGGCCTGCGGCACTCATGAGTGATATGGGCCGTGTAATATCCTCTCCATTGAGTTTCCTATTATTAAGCTTGAAATAAAGAGTTCAGAATTAACTGTGACAATGATTTTATCTAGCGTTGGCATCACCATTAGCTTCTGCAGTTTACTGCTAATAAAACTTTAAATTTGCTATTACTTGTAATAACCTTTTTGCCACGTTAGCTGTAGAAGTTAGACAAAGAACCCTGCCAAAACATGGTTGATGACATTTCCTGGTTGCATGGAAGAATTGACTAGAAATAGTGGCTGTTCTTTATGAAGTGTTAATATAACGAAGTACAATATTTGTGAATCCAGCTGATTAATTTCAAGCACATGCTGCTTCCTTTAACAGGCATCGGTGTTTCATGGTTCACATATTTAGCTGACCAACTTTACATGCAGTGTGTCAAATGGGTGAGCATTCTTTCTGTGGCTGTCAGGCTGTTTTGAAAAAGAGACACAAATGAATACAGGTAATATCATATTTCTGAAGCCCTGCCAAGATTTTCTGTTCAGAATGGATGTTAATGAGGCAAAATCCTGAAAAACTTTCCAATCCTAAAAGTACCACCAGAAAAGCATTTTATAAAGTGCTATCCTTATCTTCCCTATACTGGTATAAATCAGGAACAACTGCACTCAACATAGTCTAAGTTGTGGAACTGAAATCTGCAGCTCAAAATCCACTTTATTATCCTTGCAATCTTTGTTTATCCTTTTGACGTCTTTTCTAAGCTGACAGTTTTCAAGCTTCCTTGGTGCAATTTGCAATGATTTCTTTGAGGTAAGGATTTCAGCATCTTTCATCTGGCATAGTGGCATCCAGAAGTACAGATTGTTAAATATCAGTAAAAACCACAAAAGAATTAAGGGTAGGCATACCAATGAAGAGACAAAAGCAAAACACGCAAGCTGAAATGCAAAAAACTCATTTAGGTCCCCTTAGTTAGACTCTTCTAAGTAGAAACATAAATTCTGTGTGACTGTGGAGTCAGACAGGTCCTAATAGGATGCAGAAGGAACAAGAAGCCATGTGAAGTAACCAGTAGGGGAATTGATTGATGGTGAAGATATATCAAATACCTCTTTTCATGTAGTTTTCACAGCTTGCAATACTGACTTTAAGATATATGCCTATGCTTTTCTCTTAAGATGTATTTTCCTTTTTAAAAGTGGATGGTCACTTATTCCCTTTTAAATAATGCGTTATTGGTTAGTGCACTTACGCAGGATGTGAATCTGAGTTCACATCCAAATCTTTTTACATGCCTGGAACTTGACCTAACTTTGAGACTGTAGACTGTTGGAGAGAGAGATGTCTTGTAAGTCTGTTAAAGTAAGGTGAAAAAAAGGGAGTTAAAAGACTGACTGAATACAAGGAAGCCTAGGAGGTCATAGCTCTGAAACCGAGGGATTTGGACATTGCCAGAGAAGAAGGGAAACTCTTGGTTTCAGTCACTGCCTCATGGCAGTGGCAGTTCTATGTGACAGTTGTTAAATATACATAATTTTTTGGAGCATAGACAGCTAGGTAGTATCTCAGCTATGAATATCTGAATATCTGCGTTGAGAGTATTAAATGAATATTCTAAACAGAAGGTGGCCCTGTTCTTTCTGATGGCCTTGCTCTGGCCTAAGTGGTCTTCAGTTCTTCGTTTGTCATGTGGAACATGACATAAGACATAGAGATTGTTCTTTCCTTTTCCTCTCCCCATTTTTTCCCTTCATCATAACGTGATGGTTGGGAAACTGCAAGGAGATGGGTGAAATGAATATGACTTCCGTGAAGAACTGAAATTAATGGAACCAGGGTTTTCCAGGAGTAAGGGCTAGGTAGATGTGTGTCTTCTTGATTATCCAGTGGAATTAGAATATAAGAAAGTAATAGAGAGTTGTTGGGAGAACAAGAAAAAGGAGAAAGATCTTCTTGATGCTCATCATGTGCCTGCAGTTCTAATTTTGATTGCTTATTTTCTCTTTCACTACTGCCTCATCATTACTTCATAGGAACCAGGCACAAAGTAATGAACCATGGGAATAGCAAAAATAAGTTAATTTAATGGAAGCTAAGACTGAAGCATGAGTCAGGAGGAGAATTCAGGTGACCAAATGAAAGCTGGTAGAGAAAGAAGAGTGAAAGGACTAAGGAAGAGACAGTACAACGTTGAGATACTCTTTCTCTTCTAATTTGTTCAATTATCCTTTAGTCTAGAGTTTGGGCAGTTCAAACTATGTGATCAAATCAGTTTTATTTTGAAGAAAACGTGAAGAATTTGTGGGTAACATTTTTTCCTCTTTCATTTTTTTTCTCTGTTTCTGTCTGCCTGTCTGTTTTCTGCCTCCCTCCACCTTAGCCTCCCAGCTTGGATTTTTTATATCATGTTAAGCTTCTTTTATTAATAGCAGCTCAAATTACCCTTATAGTACCACCTCTTTCGAGTGCTTGGCCAGCAAAGAAATTATTTTAATAATGATGCACTACACATCATACAAATATGCAGTTTCAGGGTTTTGTGCAGATTCGTAGTTCTGTTTCTTTCTCCTATATTTGAAATTGTTTTTTTATTTTAAATAATTTAAGTAACATGCTTGAAAACGTAGCTGTGTGGACACATAGGCTCATTACCTTAATGCATCATCTGAGAGAAATCCCAGCAGTGAAGATGACGATGAAGGGTGTAATATATTATCTTACAAAAGGTTGTTCTGATGTTGCTCTTCTCAGTTCTGCCATCAAGAACTCCATGCTCCTAGCAATACACTGATAGCATGTGAGTGTAGGTGTTGACAGACAGGCTGGATGCGTCTTGAGACTTTTAGAGCAGTGAAGAAATATTTTTAATTGGAAGGGCACCAACTCTAGCCTTGAAGCTCTGTTGACACTAATTCTCATAGTAATAATACGTTGAATATATTGTAGATCATTTCGAACTGGTGCTAGGCACTTACCAAACTTCCCAGTTCAAGGAATTGTTCTGAATATGTATTTGAAAATGCTGTAGGTGTACTTTGTGTGGTGATTTATGAGAAAGTACAAAATAGAGGATAAAGTGCTCTATCCCTCAGTAGCTTGAACATGCAAAATGCTTTGTTCTGTGTCCTCTGCTTCCTCCCTAGAGAAGAAGAATGCTGGGAAGCATAGGGAGGGAGACTAACAATGTTTTATGGCCAAAATAATGCATTTCCAATAGCTTTTTGTTGTGCATATCTTGCTACTTTAGAACTCTATTTTTTGTAGGGGTATCAAAATTAACTAATCTTTTAGACCCTGTTCCTGAAAAGACTGTTCTTAGCTCTCTTTCTATGCTGAATTCTCAAGTCAGTGGTCCCTCAGTCATGAGTAAAATGCTTAAAATTAAATGTTTGTGTAATTACTCACAGAAGTAGAGGTAAGACAGCACCAACAATTTCCAGAGTTGTTCTGCAGCCACAGTGAGGCCAGTATATATATCATTCAGGCATTTTCTTTTAATGAAACAATTTATTTTTTTTTTAGACCTGGTAAGAGAAGCAATTAAAATTGTATCTGTGCCACTTTTGATCTTCCAGGGTATGTTAGATGTTTTCCAGCAATTTTTGCAAAATACATCTTGACCTTTACAAGCTTTATCTGAATGACGCAGATCAGGTAGTGGTCCTGCCTATGTGATTAAATACAGTTGTTGCTACTATAATATGATCTGATATGCTTTGGCCATAGTTTCATCGCCTTTAGGGCTATGCCTTCAGAAGTGATACTCTCAGCCAACCCCCTTTTAATTAAAAATGTAATTTAAATTTTCTTCTTTCCTTCCACAAGTGAAATTCCTATCCTAAAATTACATTCCTTTCCCTTTCCCCCTCCTACCTCCTTTTTTGCATTGTGGATGTACATTTCAACCAGGTCAGCATGTGTTAATGTTAAGTGGAATGAGCCTACTTAAAGGCTATACATGTTCCTCTCAAGATATAGCTGTTAAAAAAGGATTCTGAGTTTTTAAGTTGAAAAACCATGGGCAGCGTAGCTTCACAGCAAAAGTACTAGGGAGTTAATGTTGAAATTAGGACAATTTTTGAACTGAGATGCACTGTAGAGAGAGAATTGGATACAGAGCATCTTGGAATTCAGAATGAGTGGGTATGCAAAATAAACTTTAACTGAAATTTATGAGAGTCTTTCTTTTAGAGAGAAGTCATTGCTTAAGGTATCCGAGCCTGTCAAACAGCCATCAGTGGGTACTTGTGTTGCTGAGTTCTGAGTCAGTGCAATGGGGAAGCAGCAGAGGAGGGCAGTGTGGGTTGTGGGTGTCCTCAGTTTACAAAGTGGCTGCTGTGCACTGGGAGCACTGCAGAGCCATGGTGGCCACTGGTTCTCTTGCCTTGAACTTTCTTTCCTTTCCTTGGCTTGGAGTACTCTCTAGCTGGCCTGACCAGTGGTCTGTTTTCCACAGGTCTTTCTCAGGCCAGACGGGGACTATTGTGAACTGTTTCATTTTATCATGTAGCTTTTACCCAGAGCAATGGAATTTTGTGGGATAAGTGGGAAGAAAAGAAATTGAGCAGAGGGAGAAAAAAAAAAATACAAAAAAGCTCCTTTCCGTGCAGCATTTCTTTTGGGTAGGTTAAAGTAGTGTGGAGGTATGGTGGTAGAAGCAGTAAACTTCAAGCTAATGACAGAAACAATTGTTTGTAGTGTAACTTAATTATGTTAATTGATTTGACAACTTGAGAAAAAGGGGTTTTGTATGGATGAGTGTTAGCTGGAGAGAATTCCTGTGAAGTGGAGACAGAAACTGCAATTTAGCACCAGTGAGTGGAGAGGGATCAGTAGGATGTACAGTAAGAAGACTGTAATGGGCCATAAAACTAATGTCTTTATTGAGTCCATGATTTTTACTATCCATTAGTTACTGAGTTCCTGGATTAGCTCTGGAAGGTATTCTGTAAATCTTGTGTGGGGGTGAAGGCTGAAAGGTCACTGGGGAGGGGTCATTTTGTGGAAATGTTTTCCTGCTAATAGCTATATTCTTCCTTTTTATTGATCATATGAATTTAGTTTGGCAAAAATATGTGAATTGGTTTTTAAATGGTTGCTATGAGGACACTGTCCTCTTCAGTGTAGGGTTCACTAGATGGTAAAATAGCATTCTATACAATGATAGCTTGCCTTAAATTGTATAAACCCCAAAAGGACTCCAAGATGCTTTTGGCGTGGGCTTATACTTCCTCATTCTGCTCTCAGATGTTGCATTTGCTCTAATAGCAAAAGTCTCCTGGATATCCAACAGTTGCATGCTATTAGAGAAGGAAGAGGGTTTTGGAGTACTCCAGAGAAATAAAGGTTCTAAGTAAAGTTAATAGGTTTTATTTGGACCTTTTATCAAGTCTGAAGGAGAAGAAATAAACTCCCCAGTGAAGTATCATTAGACACAACTGTTGTCAGCGTCAGTATAACAGCTCTGGCCCTGATAGGTCCTGCTGCCCCCCACTGGCTTGTGGCCTTGCCTCTGTCCTTGTCCCGGCTCCTCTGAATCCCATACTGTGTTGAGGCAGTTTACTGTAATGACAGGAAATTTTGGATAGTTTAGCAGCTTAGTTTTCTTCTGACTTGTTGAGTTGATTTGGTTCCCTTCATGGTTGGGTGCATGCTGCAGGCACTGAGAGGATGGGAAAGGATGACAGGAGGGGGCCATGAGGCGGGAGCAGGGCACTGGCAGAGCAGGGTGCCTTCAGCCATGGCCAGGCATTGGATCAGTTCAGGCAATTCATTGGGCTCTGAGACTGGTTGGGTTAGGCCATCATATCGACACCTTGAAATGTGGGTCAGCTGAACAGTTTGAGAGAGAGCTAGGCAGCTGAAGAACAGGGGAGTAAGAAGCTGTCAACAGGAGAAGGTGTGTGAGAGGACGACTTTGGTTGGCTATAAGCAGATGTGTGAGAGGAAGACTATGGTGGGCCATAACCAGTGTCTCAGGTGGGTCTGTGATTATTTTCTTCAATACAATAGAGTTATGAATATCAATTTCTGTGAACATCTTCTGAAGGTGTTTTGTAGATCTCTATGGTGAATAGAAGTGAGAGTAAAGGGTTTGAATGTTTGAATGCTGAAGAGCGCTTAAGCCATCAGAAGTAGAAGAGCTGTAAAAATGTTACCCTGCAAAGACCACAAGGAGCTTAACGTATAGTCCTCTGCCATTGCTAGCAGGAACTGAGGAAAAGTCCCACACTTTTTTACCTTAAACCACAATTTTAAAGCACACTATTCCTTAGCAGCTTCAAGAGAAATCACACTTTCACTCTTTCAGAGCTTTTAGTTTGTTCTTCAATTTCCACATGGCAAAAACTGCTGGCAAACCAGTCATGCTGAACAATCCTTCAAGAACTACTAGGAGAAATTGTCCTCAAACATTTCATCTTTTGAAAAAGCAGCTTTGCTCTCAGAGAGGACAGCCAGTTTACTAGCAACAAAATATAACTGGCTCCCTTATTGCAGCAAATCAGGTGATCAGGCGTCTGGTGGTAGGCACAGGAAACACAAGCTTGTATATTTAGTCTCAGCTCTTGGAGTAATTCTTGCTCTTGTAAGTATTTAAGGAAGGCTGGAGTTCACAGCATGAGATGTTATTCTGCTGGCTGGTGCCATCCACAATATGTTTTATTTTTTTATTTAAAAACACCCTTCTCCCCCCTGCCGCCCGTACAATTAAATACAAATAATTAAGTGTCATGAGAATGAAGGAATGCTTAAAACTGTAAAGCATTTCTTCATGTAACAAGTTTGGTTATGTTTGCCTGACTCTTAAGATAGCCTGAAATAGTAATCCCAAATAAGAGTGTTTTTTACCAGGCAACTCAGATTTAATTCCCAAGTCCCATTACTTCAGCAACTCTGTCAAACAGAGAGCTTCAGAGACTTCATTGCAGAGAGGCAAGCAGAACCTTTTGAAACGTGTAGGCATTTCACAGTGAGTAACTGCTGTGCCCCTTTCTTTATCATAATTTTCATTTTTAAAGAGAGAAGGAAAACTAAGTGTTCAAAATAGCTGTATAGTCATGGAAGTATAATGCTGCAGGAGAAGGGTGTTTGCATTTATATCACTTAAGCAATGGTCATAACCCTGGAAAATCTTAAAATCATGGTTTTATTATGCACAGTAAAACTATTTTGGGTAGTTGGGTACTGGGAGCATAGACCATAAGAAGCTAGTGTTTTCATGTTTGTAATATGAGGATCTTCATAACATATTTTCCTCTTCATATTGCTGCTAGGTTTATAATATCATAACTACCAGAACAAGCAGTGTGTCTGTGTTTAAAATACAAACTTTGCTGTGTAATGACTTACCACTAAATCCTAATGCATTTTTGTTTTGTTTCATTTCATTTTGTGGCTCATTTCTTGCTCTGCACTCCCAAAGAGCTTCAACTTTGTGCTTCCTTTCTGAGTCTCAAATGAATTTTTAAAATAAGCACTTGTACTGTGAACCAACCATTAAGCAAAATACAGAGACAGAATCAAAAAAAGAAGGTAAATTACTTTTAGTGTTCTGCAAAGGAACTTTCACTTGGCTTTTCCTGTTGTTCTGAAACTGTGAAAATCAATATAGAAACAGATATTGTGAAGGCAGGTCATCTGTGCACTGGGTGTTTGTAACAGTGAGTTTTGAAGGGGATAGTTATGCCCCGCCTGACATGAATCCACAGTTCTTTGCACTAAGTATCCCCATGAAACTGCATTTTAGCTGTGGCTATCCATCTCAATGGCTATTACTTTTTAGTGTTTCAGACTGCTATCTTTTATTATGGATTCACTGATAGATCAATATGACACAAGCAAGATAAAAGTCAGTTAGCTGTACATGTCTATTACGAGCCTGAGACATCAGAAAGCTTTATTTCAGGATAGAAAGAATGTGCCATCCTCCAGAAGCCTCACAAAAGCCACTTTCCTTTTAAGTAAACCCAAGTTTCCTTTTAGTTTTCCTCCAACAAATCCATGCCTAGACATCTTTATTTTGAGATCCTCTTGGCCATTCAGCATCACTGAATTGAGGAAAACAGATTTGAAAAGTGGGAGTAGATATTGTTTGCTGTGAGAAGGAGGCAGTAGACAGGAGCGCTGACATGCCCATATCCTAACAGGAGAAAATTGCAGTATGTGTGCTCTATTATAAACTTTATTATAAGCCAGGGTGAAACTTGGCATTTCAAAACTTACAGCGTGAAAATAAAGAAGTATGGGTTCTGTGAGGAGACTTCAGAACTTCTGAGCACAGGTGGAAATTGCCATAATAAAATCTCTGTTATGAAGCTGTCCAGCAGAATAAAGAAATACCCTGGGGCCACTTTCTGCTCTGGATAGGAGAGGAAGCTAGTGCGTCTGTGCGGTCTGGTGCTGCCAGAAACAGACTTCTGGGCGCAACATGGGCTGCACATGCCAGGGCTGCAAATGCAGCCCATGAAGCCTTTTCATTGTCTTTAGGGTCAAAAAAGTATAGGACCAGTTTTGAAGCTTTTCCTAAAATTAGGATGTATATTAAGGTTTTCTTTAATATCAATTCTTTCCCAGGACTACTTTCCCTGGCCTCATGAAATATTTAGAAAATCTCTTGGACATTCTGTCAGTTTCTCGAAATTGGCAACAGTTAGAAAAATGATGAACAGGGAACACAGATGCACACCTACTATGATGAAGTTATTGTGCTAATAGGTATAATATTGGCCTTATCACAGTTTCTCACAAACCTTTTTCTCACAGGTTTGTCACAAATTTTTGGCTTGGACTTTTCCCACTACCTTTTACCTCTCAGTTTGTGATGAACTCCATTTAACTGTTTGTGGACTCACAGCTGAAGAATGTGAGGAACTGAATTTTTAATGTATTTTCATTTACAGCTGTGATTTCCTGGAATAGCAATCATAAAAAAGACATCAGTAATAGAGCAATAAATGTATGCTGTATGAATGTTCTTGCTGAACATACTTTGCTCTGGAAAAATGTGTAGTTAGTAGTTTGTTGGATAATAGAGCACAGTGTTCATTTCGAGTGAGTTCAAAGGATTGTGCATGAAAAGAGTTGAAAATATTTTTTATTTTTATCTGAGGTGTCCTTCTTTCATCAAATTTTTTCTTAAATGCCCATTATTGCATCATAGAATCATAGAATAGTTAGTGAAAGGGCCTTAAGATCATCTAGTTCCAAACCCCCTGCCATGGGCAGAGACACCTCACACTAAACCATGTCACCCAAGGCTCTGTCCAACCTGGCCTTGAGCACCGCCAGGGATGGAGCATTCACAGCCTCCCTGGGCAACCCATTCCAGTGCCTCACCACCCTTACAATAAAGAATTTCCTCCTTATATCCAATCTAAACTTCTCCCCTATAGGCCCCCTTCAGATACTGGAAGGCTGCTATGAGGTCTCCACGCAGCCTTCTCTTCTCCAGGCTGAACAGCCCCAACTTTCTCAGCCTATCTTCATATGGGAGGTGCTCCAGTCCCCTGATCATCCTCATGGTCCTCCCCTGGACTTGTTCCAACAGTTCCATGTCCTTTTTATGTTGAGGACACCAGCACTGCACACAATACTCCAGGCGAGGTCTCACGAGAGCAGAGCAGAGGGGCAGGATCACCTCCTTCGACCTGCTGGTCACGCTCCTTTTGATGCAGCCCAGGTTAACAGTTGGCTTTCTGGGCTGTGAACAAACACTGCTGGCTCAAGTTTCTCATCGACCATCACCCCAAATTCCTTCTGGGCAGGGCTGCTCTGAATTTCTTCTCTGCCCAACCTGTAGCTGTGCCTGGGATTGCTCCTACCCAGGTGTAGGACCTTGCATGCGATCTGATACATTCCAAAGAATAGCAACAGTATTTTTAAAGGTCGAAGTGTAACTTTTATGATTTGAGGAGCATCTCAGCGCTATCAGCAAGGAAGTCCCCGAATCTTCTGTCACTTAACTGATTTCTTAAAAAATGATGTTTTACACAATCATCTTTGCCTCCAAAGGCAACGATGCAGTGGTTTGCCTACCTTTTTGCTTCATTAATGCCTCCAATGTACTTTACTGGAAGAGGTAGTGCTTTCGCAGAATGGTCGTATAAGGGAATGTCCTATTATGTTCCTTCATGTAACAGAAGGGAGTCTGTACAGGGACCCTGAAATAACTTGGGAGAGATTTCTTTGTCTCTAATAAACCTTTTTTTCCAATTACTGTTGCTATGAGTGCAACTGTAGTAGTAATAGCAAGGTGGAAATCTTATCCCAGAGGGACTTTCAAAAGTGTTTAAACTGTCAATTCTTATAGGTGCTGTTAATTGCTCTGTCCCAGGAGATTATCTGCAGATCAAATTCAAGGTAAATTTGTGTACATGCTGGGTAGCTTGGAGTGATTCTTCCAAGGAGAAGAGCTGACAGAGCCTGCTCTCACAGAATACATGTTTCAGTTCATGTTAGTTGATACATTCACCTTATAAAACGTCTGGGGTTTTCTCTGTGTGTGTGTTGGGGTTCCCCCCCCCCCTTTTTTTTTAGTCAGATGGAGCATGTTCTGGTTTGCCTTTGAACCAAGTCACATTTTTAAATTAAGAATTAATTCTTTAAGAAGAATTTTGTTGGAGGGGCAACTTTTTGTACTGGAACCGTGCATGCACTGAGGAAGGTGGTGTTAATATCAGCCTGTGAGCTCAGTCTTTGGTATTTCTGAATTGCATGCCAGCGTGTATCTGGAAGTGTACAATAGCATAGGCAAATATGCAGATGAGGGCAAAAAAGTAGTAATTACCTGAATAAGAAGTGTGAGAAATTGAAGTGCTTGAGCACTAGATTCTTCTTCAGTGACTCACAGTACCAATGTTGTACATGTTCCCAAGGGTTAGCAATGCTCTGAGTGGAGCTATCAACATATTTTTCTATATTCAGTCCCTCATATTAATGGTAATTGCTGCAGCATTTTTTTTTTTTAAGAAAAATAAAATATCTTTTCTCTGAATATTTCTAAGATGGCAAAAGAAAAGTGGCATTGTTTGAAAATCCCAGTGGTGTCATAATGAGCCTTCACATAAACATTAGATCAAGCAACCACAAGCAGTCTGTGAATTATTCTGGGAAGTTTTTAAATGTGGGATCTATGACATTATTTAAGTATTTATAAATGCCATCTCATCTGTTATAAGGAAAGCTAATAGACTATTTTGCAGACATTTCAGCTCCAAAAAGCAATTGCTTCTGTAATCTATTTCTATAAAATCGGCAAAAGTGGAAGCAGACGTACTATGGGTCAATACCAGTGAAAGGCCTCTCTGCAGACAAAAGATTCACAGTCCATTAAGTTTCAGGTCTGCCCTGATATGGATTCCTCTGATGTATTACTATTATATCCTATTTTTGTTGACTCAGTTACTATGTCAGCAAAACCAAACATTTTGGCTTGTGTCCCAGCATCAAGCTGTCTGTGGAGGATACGTGTTTGCCTCCACCACGACAGTAATGAGAAACTGGCATTAGTTTGATTTGCATAATTGTATGCTTCTAACTTTGACTCTGTGTCAGTTGGAGACAACTTATTGTGATGATACTCGCTGCACATTATTTGTTTTGTGCAATCAGCATTTATTTATGCAAATTTCATCATTACAAGAGGTCATTTTCCAACCTTCTACCATGAAATAACTCTCTCTGCCAATGAGCACTAAGAAAACACCATAGGAGAGCAGGCAGGTATATTTGTCATTCACACTCATTGGCCAAGACACTGCAAAGAGTTTATTGTGTGTGTGCATATGGTTTTAAAATTATGTCTTATGAAAGACTGACAGCTCTGATGACAAAACTAAAATTTGATGGACCACATGTGATTATTTTAGACAAATGCTGTCAAAAAAGGCACACAGAGAACCCGAAACAAAACCAACTCACTGTCTCACTAGTTCTGAGAGTTTCTTTAAGAATAATTTATAGACTGAAAAAAATATAGTTTGTGTTCCCCAGATGATCAGTGGAATGTTTTCTGTGATAAGAAGCAGAACCCTGTAATTTATTCATGTGAGAGATAGAAAGACAGAATAACAAACTAGGATGTCCCACTTGTAACAGCAACCTGAAATAGCAATAAATGTTGAAAAAGCGTATCAGAATCATTTGGATCTTAAGGATTCAAGAACTCTCTTGACAAAAATGTTTCCAAGGTCACACTGTTTATCTTATCATTACTGATAGAGGAGACTCTTAAGGTTTAGTTTGCAAGTAGCTGAAATGACACCAGAAATTACACTTTTCCCTAGACAATCACTTCTAAGTTAGAATGCATCCCTGCTTAAAAGGTAGGAGGAAATTACAGAGAACAGGTAATTTGGGGGTAGCTGACTCTAAGAGAGCAGCGAGTACTTAACAGATCCTATCTTCACAGAAGGCACAAAGAGTTCACTGGACTTGCTAGCATGTGAACCATTGTGGAAGGAAAAGAATGAGAGACCCAATATGGCTTTACCTTTTATTTCCCCCCAAATAATCAATAGGAATCCTGGAATTCTGAGCAGAAAAAATTATATCAATGGTTAGGCTGAGATAATATGTGTTGTAACAATACAGAAAATAAATCACACAGGTGGGCCACAAATACAAGGAGTGGTTGAATTTCTAATGGTTCTTTGTTTGCCAAAAAAATCTGTGTCAGATGTTGCCTTACAAGAAAAAAAAAAGTACATTTTGAAAGAATGAATACAGCTTAAATCTGTTTATAGTCTCACGAAGAAGGAAGCATTCTAATAGAGAAGCACATGCATCTGGGAGAGAAATTTCTCTCCACAGGTGTGGATCAGATGATTAATTCCTAAATATTTTCACAGTCCTTGCTTCATGTGTTCCTCTGTCCTAATATATGCAGTTCCATACTTCTTAAGTGAAAAGGTTCCTAAAGGAAACTCAGCTGGGCAGCAAATGCTGTATGAGCCCCAGGTGGTAAATGAAGCTATGTGAGCTCACAGGTTGGTTTTGTTTGTTGTTTTGGGTTTTTTGTTTGCTTGTTTTAGGGAAAGATAAATTTAAAGACTATATATTTATAGGACTAAATTCAAGAAAAGGATAAGAAAAGGAAGTCTTAAAAGAAAAAAAAAACTATAGGAGAAAAGTGAGGAGAAAGACTAGAATAAAGTGCTATAAAATACTCTCAGTGGTAAAATAAAGAAATAAATAAATAAGAGCCAGTGCCCTAAGAAGAAAGGACCAAAATCCAAAATTACCCAAAGAGAGTCAAATGACATGAAACTACTGAACACAGACAAGAGGCAGAAATACTCGAAGTGGAAGTAAAGCAGATGCTCATCTACAAGGTTTACGGAATCTTTGTGCTAGCCAAAACAAAGGAGGTGTAGCCCTGAACTAGCTACAGGGTGAACTTTGAGTAAGTTCCATTAATGGATGTTTAGGAATGGACAACACAGACATGTAACAACAGAAAAAACAACTATATGGGGACTGATAGAGATACAGTGTGTTGAATATTTCTGAGATGGTAATAGGAGTACCTGATATATGGAATGAAACACTCTAAGAGGCGTATTTGTTTGACTTGAGAGACCCCAACCAGGTAGCTGAAAGGCAGAGGCAGGAGAGACTGACAATAGCAGGCTTAGGATCAAATGGTTGCATCTGGAAGAAATGAAGGACGGATTTTTCCTAGACTTGACTTCGAAAATTGCTTTCAAAAAACTCAAACCCCCTAGCAACAGTATTCTTCCTAATTTTACTTTTATGTTACAGAACCGGCTTAAGTAACAAATAAGAATTTCCTCCCTTTGTTAATTAGATGGGTATATCATATGCAAACCCATTCCTTATGGACACTTTTATTCATGAGGTCTTCACTTAGAAGCTGCCCTAGGCATGGCAATGACGGCTAATGAATCCTTTTTCTACATTCCCTCAGAATAGTTATTTTGTCCATTCACTCTTTTTGGGCAAAGGGAATCATGATGGAATGAACTGGAGAAACTCAGGTGTGTCCTTTGCTAGGTGACAAAGAGAGTTCTTGCCATTTACTCTGGAACAAATAGATAGTCCTTAACTCGCAGATTTTAATCTCATGTCATGCTACAGCTAATACAGGTAGGAGGTGAATTATGTAACCTACCTTCAACTGTCACATCTCTAGCCCAATTAAAATAGTCAGTCTGAGGTTTCAGCATGGTTCTCATCTGTCAGGCATGGCACCAAACTTTTTTGTCAGAATTCAAGAGAAACATTTCTGTAGAAGACATTACATATCTGAGTTAAAAATTCCAAAGGTTAGCCTTTTTCATTCTGACTAAATCTTTGCATTTCCTACCATTGCACCTCAATTTGTGGAGTTTTACTAACTCACAGAATGAGCTCTTATACAAGTCTTTTATTGCCTGGATGTGGTTGTTCTGAAATAAAATAAAAATAGTTTGTCTAGAAATTAGAGATTGGGAATGGGGTAAATCACAGGGAAAAGTTTTGTTCGAATGTGCTGTTCACTGATGTGCACAAAAAGATATATCAGATCCTGAAGCTGTTCTGATGTAAGTTTTTGCAGTCACTGCTTAGATTATCTGATAACTGAGTATGTATTTTCAGGGCAAATATATGGAAAACTGAAGAAGACTGTGGGGTCTTGAAGCTGGGGTTTGATGTCTGAAGTTGTGTGAACTCTGATTATAGTCTAGCATTTCAGCCCCAGTCTGTCTCTAATTTTATACCTGCTCTGTGTATATGTACTATGGAGTGCTCCTTCTATTAAAAGACATCACGTGAGGTACATATTGCTTAGCAGTCATCCAAACCGTGCCAGTGGGTTTCTTTTATCTAAATCAAGAGCATGTGTGGATGCTTGTTGCAGATTTCATGTACACTATGCCAATGATTCACACAAGGCAAAGGCCTGTTTGTTGAAAAGAAATCTATGGCCATGGCAATTACAATGTAGCTGTTCTAATGGTGAAGTGTCTTTGATTCTATATAATAAAAACCATGCAGCCTTGGAAATATTTATTAAAATGTTTTAAAATATATTATAAGTATTGATTTGTGGATGGGCAGAATGAAAAAAGCAGAAACATTATACAAGGTTCAGGAGAATGCCAGCTCCTTTGAAGTTGCATTTTAACTTCTGCAGTTACCTTTCCAAACTCCATGGCCATCCTTAGTGGATTTGATTCAGATGCTTGGGGTTAGATTCACCTTATCTGTCTTTAACCATCAAAAGGGAACGCACTCAATCACAGTTTGTCACCAAAGCACCTTTGGTAGTCAATAGAGAGAGGAAGATATGTTCAGATTCTACTGACCTTTTGTTATCATCTACCTGCTCCAAAGATGCTTGCTTCTTCACTGAGGATATGCAGGTGACTTGATTAGAGTAGGTACTTCACTTTCACGTCTGGTTTTAGCCTTGGTAAGTCTGTGCTGAAGTGGACAGCACCACACATCCACAGTGTGTATGATACTTGTCACCTTTGCAGAAAGGATTAAAAAATATATATTAATAGGTTTAAATATGTGAAGACTGCATGTCCAGTTTATTCAGATGGAGTTAGTGTAAATGCCTTGTGCTGTGTGCTGGGATCATTTGAAACACTTCCAGAAAAAAGAGAAAAAATCAGGAATAATTATAGACCTTTGTATGGGGGAGTGAACTGGAGTGAAAATGTTCATCTGGAAAATCCCTGACATAGGCTGGAATTGGAATCTTTTGTCTTCTCTCAATTTGATTGACTCTGATAGAACGCAACTAAATGATAAAAAATATGACTTGAAAAAGCTCCTGCACAAACCTACATAACCACATAGGAATTAAAAAAAACCCAGTTCAAATCAGTAATTAAGCCTCCCAACTCTCCGAGTACAAATGGTTAATCTTTAGTTTCAAAGATGAATTGAGAACTTGAAAATAATTTTGCTAGTGGTCACCTTAACAGTAATTATATTTTTTAATCTATACAGAACCCCAGAATTTCATTTTCATTCAGATAAATTATTGAATTTCCTCTTTGCTTTCTTCTGGCTTCTTACAAATGTATATTCAGATTTAACTCAAATTAAGTAAATGTTTTGGATCTTCATTTGGAAACAAAAATGTTTAATATTTAAAATAATAAAAAAATAATGGTGGTTTTATCCAATTTTTTTTTCTTTACTCAAAAATATATATCAGTTCAGTATTGGCCACAAGCAGTGTCAATCATAGATTAAATTCTGGGGAAGATGCTTCTACATATTAGAAAATACAGTTCACATCAATTGAAACATTCCCATGGCTGGGAACTATCATTCTTCAAAATGAAAATGGAAATTAAAAATCGTTCAAATGACTTTAAGAATAATTTACTAGAAGGTCATAGTGAAGTATAATCCTGATTTTGCAGGGATTATATCATTGCTGAAATTAATTGAATGGGAACATCCAGCAATGAACATAAAAAATATACATTCCACTTTTGCCAGAAGAATGTCTGAAGAAAAAAAGTGTTTTTTCAGTGTCTCTAGAGAATTAATCTGGTGCACGTATGAATTTTAGAAGATGCTGTTTTTAAAATGTGGCTTAATTTTTCTGTATTGCAAAATAAACTATCCAGTAAGACACAGTTTTAATGAGTGTAGCATAAAAGATCTGTCGGTAATGCTTTTGTTCACCTTAGTTTTGTAGTAATCATAATTATTAAAAATAATCTCATAATCATTTTGAGCAGATTTTTGTTTTTGTAGTGTTATTTGAAAGGAAGAGTCTATATAGATTAATCTAGTGGGATCCCTTAGTCTATAGCCACTGTACAGTATTTATAGTTTAATTCCACAGTGCATAAGATTTTATAGGTCTAGGATTGTGAAAATCAAATTTATTTAATATCATTAAATATTTCTTGCATCCCCCTCAAATCCTGATTTCCTATTGTACTTGGTTCATATTCTTTTTTACACATTGTAGTGGCTTGTAGAACAGAATTAAGCATGATACCAAATAAAATTTGAATAAAACCAAATTTTCTGCACCTTATTTCCAAGTAAGTATGTTATTGCTTATAAAATCCAAATACTGAGAGTTATTTTATCTTTCAACAGGGTTCGTGATAAAAAACAGCTATGCATGTTTTACAGCAGAATGTCTCGTGTTCATAGAACAGTTTTAAAGTATAACAATGGTAAAAATAGGATCACTGGGAACACTGTAACCTAACATCTTTTTCCATTTTCATGATTCACTAAGATTGCACCATAGAACAAATGTAATTTATGCTTATTCTGGCATTTAATTTTCCTTTTTCTTTTTCTAACTGAAATGGATGGGCTTGACAAAACTCAGGTTAATGGGGTAGCAGGAGATAAAAATCAGGGGGGGGTTTTGTGCTTCTTTTCCAATCCATCTTTCCTGTGGTTCCCATCTAAATGGAAACTTCATCTGAACTGATGCTTTTGACAAGTTCCCTTCCCTTCTGCATCAGGACCTGAGAGGCAGGAGTATGAGATGGTTAAAAATGTCTCTGGAAGATTACTGCTGGCATAGTTCTATTTATTTCAAGGGAGTTGTTGAATGTTCTCATATCACCAAGTTTATGTGGGGAAAAATACCTGGACCATTTATCAGTTGTAAGCTCGCATATAATGTTACAAAAATAAATCCAGAAATTACTATTTTTAAAGAAGCTGTATTACTTACAGTGATAAAATAATTAGTCTAATCTCAACACAGGAAATGATGGAATTACATTTTAAAAAAGAAATTTAATAGGCTTCATGGTGAAGGAGGAAAGTAAGTTTGAGAACAACCCTCTGCTCTTTTGCAGAATAATCCGTGTAATGGTCACTTATATCTGCATGATGAAGGAATTAATTCACATTATCATTTAAGTTCTATTATTGAATACTTATGGGCAGCGAAACATGGTGATCCTTGCAGTAGAGTGCATCTCCACAAGCTCTGACAAATTAAGTGCCCACGTTGTAACTGGCATCTTCACTAGATCATGGCAGATCACAGTAATTTGGAAACACTTGTGTAATGACAGATTTACAGCTCACTGAGGGGAGCTGAGGAAAAGACAAAGGGCTGTTACGGAGCATGCTGCTACAAGTGAGTAATGCCGTGTAAACGTGGGCTGTTATGAAACTACATTGTCATGGGCGTTTGTTAAACTGTCAATATCCATCAGTTAACAAACCAATGTTTCTGGTTCACTGAACGCTGTTAAATGAGATGTGTTACAAGTCAATTCTGTATCTTCAGGGAAAGGTATGTTTGTATTGTTCATTGTCAGGAGAGAGAGTACCCTGTTTGTTTGCTGACCTTATAAATAATAATAATAAAAAAGGCATGTTAATGAAGAAAAAAAAAATAAAAGAAAAAGAAAAAACAATTTTTACACAGAGCAAATGCAGGTGACTCCCTTAAGCTTTTTTTCTGGGTGCTGGAATGTTTTAGCTGCTCTGAAAATCTACAGGCTGCATGGAATGGAATTTGAAAGAATGAAACTTTAAAGTAACTTGTTGCAAAAATGGCAGTTTAACTTGGAAACAGTAAATCTTTCTGTTCTAAATTTCCAGGGAATTAAAACCCATTACTTAAAAAACTTTGCTGTATACTGTTGACTGTAAGTTTAGTTTTAGGAAGTCCTTCTAAAAACTTTATCCTGCTGCAGAAGAGGTTCAGTGTAGCTGTTTACATACAAACCCCATAATGATTTAATTCATGAATTGTCAAAGATATATGTGTTTCTGCCTTTTGATCCTTTTGTGGTCCTGCAGATGCTGAGAAGTAAGTCTGGCTTATGTAGGGAAAGTCGCTATAGCAAGTTAGAAAGGCTATTCCTTGTGATCTTCAACTCTTTATTTTTTTTTTTTTTTTTTTTTTGCCTTCAACCTGAAGTCCACAGGGAAAAGCCCCTGTTTGAAGGGGAGGCAGATGAGAGGATTCATGGAAAAAGTGGGAGATTGTCCAGCACTTCATGCTAGGTTGCAGTGTGTCTTTTTTCGTAAGTTTTTACTACCTTGAATTTTCCTTCAAGTCCCAGAAGTGCTTGAAGAAGCCTTCTTTATTCACTGGCCCTTGGCTCTGTTACACGCTGGTATCAGTTACTCGAACTTCCAGGTTGCTGAGAAAGGCCAGACAAGATGTTGCCAATGTTATCATAATAGCTTCTGCCTGAGCAAAACTGTTAAGCATGGCTTAATGTTCTTAATGATTTACCTTCCAAGACTATAACTGCTACTGGATATCCTAGGATAAGGTGATCATCTTGCACCCAAAGGCAGCTTTTCTTCGTCTCATATTCCAGATGGATATCAGAAGAGATCATATTCTTCAAATGTTCAGATGTTAGTGCTGATAAAAAACCTGCATTGCTAGGTAGAAAAGATTGTAACCTCATAAGAGCAACATCAATTCCATCCTATTACTGCATAGGTATTTGGTTTTGTTGGTCCATTCTCTTTTTTTAAGTAGTTGTACTTTGATTAGATCCATAACAGTGCTTTACATTCCTCTCAAAGGCTAATTGACACCTACTACTCTTGCCTTCAGGAGATTTTACAAATTTTTTCTACCCCTAGTGCAGCTGCCTCCTCGTTCTCATTTGCTTCTTGCCATACTGAACAATCTGAACTGCTAGTAATGTGTTTGCTGTTACATACTCATGTCACCATGTCAGAATCTCAAAGTGCCAGGTTGGAAGGGACCTCAGTGGTCATCTGCTCAATCCTGTCTTGGCAAAAGCGCAGTTTAGACAATATGGCTTAGCACCCTGTCCAGCCGAATCTTAAAAGTATCCGACACTGGAGAATCCACTGCTTCCTTTGGGAGATTATTTAGGTAGCAGTTCTAAAACCTGCTGGAATTGCGGAGATTGCTTAGAAGTCAGCAGTTTGTTTTTAATGTATTGGGGTGTTTTTTGTGTTTGTTTGGTTGGCTGTTTTTATTTGGTTTCTTTGATAGTTTGTTTTAGATTTGTTTGGGTTTTTTTTTAGTTTTTTTTTTACCACATATAGTGGTTTTAGTTTAGATTCTTGTCAAGCTCAGATCTTGTGATTTTTCTTAAGTTTTCTTGATCACGTCTCCATCCTCTCTTGAGCCAGTGGTGGTGACAAGAGTCTCAGCATCTCAGAATTATACTATAGGAGAGAATGTGAGAGTCTTTTAAAGGGTACAACTGACACTGCATAGGAATTCCATACAGTACTTACATGACTATCAATATGAAATTGAGAGTGACTGGTTCCTTTTCAAATGTTAAACAAGTTCTGCTCTTGGTTGAGGAATAAAGGCTCTAGAACCAGTGTCAGCGTAGGTGATGGACAGATACGATGCAATAAAACCAGACAAGTAATAGAAATTTGAGCCCTAGAGTCAGCAGGATGTATAAGATAACTGTAACTGAAGGTCTGAAGGATAACATACTCTGAGAATAAAATCACAACAAAATGAGCTACCTCCACAAAGGACTGTTGCATATATAAGGACATTAACTAATTCTAAGATCATGGCTGGTCAAATACAGTTGATTAAAGTGTTTATCTATTGAGGCCCATCTTTGACCACAACAGAAAAAATAGTGCTTTTTGAAATGTAAAGTTTTGGTATTTAAATCTTGCATAGCAGATCTGAAGATCAAACAAAGTACTATCATGGCTTCACCAAGAAGTCTGGTAGTTCTGCACCCTGAGCATCCTGGGGAAATGTTCTTCTCCCTTAAGATGCTTCAGTCTCAGTACTCCTGCACCCTCCTAATGCCTGTGAAGTGTTTAGAACATATTTTGTTAAAATTAATTGAATACACAATATCAAAAAGAGCTGAAAAAATGTTAAAAGATTTATGGATACTGGTGAATGATCAGAGCACACAAAACCTTAGAAGCCTTCCATCTTATCTTACATATGAGACGCCTTTGATCTTCTTCCTCTTACTCTTTTACGTGGGTTTTTTGTGCTGTTATAATCGTTCTGCTAATATTGTAGCAAAATGGAAGGATCAGTCAAAGTCCAGCCAGGAGGTGGCAACTTGAAAAAAATACTAACATCTCTTTATCTACAGCTGTAGGTTTTTCAACTCTCTGTAAAAATTAACTTACACAATTTGTACATCTTAAGAGAGTCAAACTTTACACAGTGTTTTGGGGTTTACATTGTTATCTCTTTAGATATTTATTTTTATGAGTAAATGAAAAGTTAAAGATTAAAAATATATTCAGTTTAAAAAAGATTACTGTCCAGTTCAGGGAAGTAGCTTGTAAATTTAATGTCATTTATAATTTGGTTAGTTAAAATAATAGACTGAAACCCACTAATTAAAATACTGCGAATGAATAGTCATTTTATCAGTGCTGCATAAAAACGTAGGGCTGAAACTTATATAGAGCAAAACAATGACTATAAGAACTAAAAGAAATAGCATCTCTTGCCCCCCACTTCTTGTATTTCAACTTAACACAAAGTAATTTCATTTTCTTTTAGGATTCTTTAAGACACGCTGGGCTATAAGTATTAATTTTAGTAACTTTATGTAAAAAAATAAGAATTGAACGATCATGGGCTTGTATGAGGAAGCTGATCCTGGTAATCCATTTAATGCCCTCAGAAAGTGTGGCTTGTTAGTATCAGACCCAGTTCCTTATGGAACGTTTAGGTTCATGCTAAGGGAATATGAAATAATAGCTTTCAAAGTCAACAGTATTTCCTTTTCTACCTAGAGTGTTAGAAACTTCTCAGAATAGGTTGTATGACAGTTTCTATGTCCTTCATTTGTGTAGAAAAAGTTAAAATTTTCACTTTTAAATTTGATGCGTTCATAAACACAGTGTGTGTACATGAGATTAGGATCAATACTGAGAAAAGAAATTCTTATAAAAAATATTCCCAGAGCAGAAGCTGAAGGCTGCAATTTGGAGTAAACTGTGTTCTTTACTGATTGGGGAGCAGCGCCTGTCTTTATCCTACAGTTAACGCAGTTTGATCTCTGTTCATCTTACTAGGAGTTTACTACTTGTAGTGTAGGAGTCATGAAGAGCTACACTAGGTGCTATGTAGGCATATGACCTCAAACTGTCCCCAGACAATTTAGCATCTAAATGTGTGCACCTCTGTTGGCATTTTAGCTTTTATAAGAGGTGTGCTGATTATCCCCACTTAGGTGTTTTGATTCCCATCACAGATCAAATTTCAAGGACAACTGAGGACTGTGGAAAACTCTGGTGGACATCACAGTTGACTGTACTGCTGCTTTGGTCAGCCATGGTGTTGGTGCATCTCAGAAGTCAGTATATCTGAATGGTTAGGAGATCTGTGTCACTAATCCTTGGGGAGGCTGGTAGCTAACACCGATTGCTGGTGTGATCTACATTCCTTAGGGCTTTCCTGGACACATGAACAGGTGAAGTTCCTGAGCCCATAGTTCCTTGAGGGCTTTGTTGTCCAGCAGACAGGCTGGGCAAAGTCTTCTAGTATGCTTTGGAAACTCAGCAGCTGGGGAACATGCCGTAGAAGTTTTATTTTGAGGAGAGGATTTTAATTAATTGCACAATTACAGTATTGTCATGAAACAGCTGAAGAGTCCTCTTGAGCCTTGCCAGGTTTCCAAAGAATGATTCTCAGAAGCAGTTTCGGTTAAATACCCTAGGAAATGCTGCAATAATAGAAAGTTTAGCGTTCACATTGAAATGCGCAGGAGATGTCCAAGTTTAGCTCTGCATTCTTGTATGTAAGCGTTGCAAAAGATAGTCTTTAGCTCTGTGGTCCTGTACTGTTTCCGATGTGTGCTGGGACACACACACACATTAGAAGGGCACCACCCATTTTTTTTCTACAACCTTAGATACACATTTACCATCTTGTAAAGGACCAATATGTAATGTGATTATGCAGTCACCTAGATTGCTACATAATTATAGTTCATTTTGAATGTGCCATATAATAGTGCTTCAGAATCTGAGCTTTCATTGCAGAAGTAATTAAGCCTCTAGCCGTTATGGTGACAAAGATAACCTTCAAAATGTCAAATGAACCTAAGCAGATGCGGTGATGTCTGTCTGCATCTGCAGACAGCTTGAAACAGTAGCTTCAAGAAATTGATACTTTGTGCTACCCCCTTCATTGCAATGGGTGCCGCCTCTGAAGGAAGCCTAACACAAGCACTGTTGTTAACTATATCACAGCTGATAGATTTAGCAGAAAAAGCCAGCCAAAGAGCTTCTCTGACCTTTTTAGAGATAATTAAAATAAAATGAAATATAGGTTCCATTGGTACCACTTCTTTTGTTAAGCTTATCTGTGACAGGGAGGAAATGATTAACTAGTTTGTTTGCTATGAATTGAATATTGTTCTCTTTATGCTCAAAATATGGAAGGAAGGTGCTGATACAATCTTCCTCACCCCCTTGACAAAAAGATCGGCTGGTGAATAACCAGCTTTGATTTTCCCCTTCCAGCTGCTGAAGCTCCTTCTTTCTCATCCTCATTTTCTGTCAGGCAGTTGATGTAATGATTTCAGTTTCTTTGGAATAAATGCTTTTTTGACCCTTTTGTCATCCAATTGAATTATGCATCCAGTAATAAACATGTAAAATAAGTGAATGTAAAAAAAAAAAAATTGTAAGAATACATATGGTAGAGAGGAGGGCATTTATGCATGAAGAGAGCGTTAACCCAAAAAAGTAATTCTGGGAATTTTTACAACATAGCTAGAATAAACTCACTGTAGTACAATATGTCTGGATATTATTTGTGACCAGATTTGTATTTTTAAGTATACTTTGCCTTTAAATGAAAAATACTGTATTTTTTCTTGTCCAAATGAGTGGAGGAAACGTCCAGGTTAGGATTCTGCTTGCAGCCTGCACGATAGTTTTTGCAGTACGCTGGCTGGTAGCAATACAAACAGGATGCACTGCTGGGTCATGTTTTCTGAGAAATTGAGCAGAAGTACTGAAGATAGGAAAGCTTGTGCTTGACATTGCTGCTTTGGAAGCCTAGTGAGGACTCATGAGAACTATTCATCTGTTTCATGACAATACTTTAATCTTGCAATTAATTAAAATCTTTTCCCAGTATACAAGCCTTCCTTCATCATCCTGACATGCCATGCATGGAGAAGAACAAGAATTGGCAAAGAATTGTACAGATTTGTGACAGAATTCCAAACAATGCAACATTGATCATTAAGATGAGCATAAGGCTAAGCTTTCAGGTAATACAGTGCTTAAAAGAGAAGGGGGATTCACCCTTGAGAAATTGCCAGGTGAGAATTTGAAGTGTACATTTTTATCCTGATGGTCTTAGGACAGAATATTCTGTTATTTTGATGAGACTTTATGAAAGGAATACAAAGACTGCTATAGTAACAGAAACAGTCCCGCTGTTTTTTACATGTGATTGCATGCATTTTGAGGTATGCAATGTGTTTTTCCTACTGCAGTGTACTCAGTTCAGTTGAGCTAAGTTTGAAATTTTCCTTCAATAAAAATAAATAGCTGATATAGTAGCTTAGTATCAGACTGGTATAGGCTTTTCTCATTTTCATTTAAGGAAAAGTAACTTCCAGGTCCTCTCCTATGTTTATATAGATGCTTTGAGTGCAAGAAGGCTGCTCAAACATTCAAAAGCTCACTTCTCCTGCTTGTCAAGAATGCAGTTCTCCTTGATTTCACTTTTAGCATCACTGCTACTGGTAGGTCTAATGTCCGGATGAGATGCATTCCCTAGCACTATGTGTTTCATGTGAATGAACTTCACTATGGAAAAAAATACTGACAGATGTAATAGAGGTAAAATCCTGAAGCACTAGTTTATAATATGCTAAATTATTTTATATTATAATTTCAGGAGTTTGTTCCAGTGCTGATAAAACTTGATTTTCAAATAGAGATGTGATCAGGGAGAGGCATGTCTCCTTTTAGTATAATACATTTCCATGACGTGGTATCATTTCACTCAATTTAAATCTCAAGTGCACAGCTAATTTTTAGTCAGTGTGTGTTGGGGAATAGTTACGTTTCTCATAGGAACTCCGTGAACGTGGAAACACTTTGACAAATATTATCACTATCAGTCAGACACTAAGAGTGATTAATGCTGATTTTGGACATTTTCTTTTTCAAAGCAGAAGACAAGGCCAGATGCAGTTTGATGTAGGTAGATGCTGTGGAATGGCACAGTTGCTCATGTCACTTCATGGGAGGCAGGCATGACATCTGCTTGTCGCGGTGGGGGATTGTTGCAGAGCAGGTCTGTACCTCTAGAATAATATTTGAATTTTCCTCAGGTGAGCTCCGCTTTTGCTATCTACAATGTTGAAATGAGACTGTATAAGTGATTAAGAGGAGTCCTGTGGATGTCACTGTCGTGGGTTACAAAACGCTGTCACTCTATCAGTAGTGAAATTGTCTTGCTGTGTGGCTTTTACTTGATCAGTTAACCTCTGGCTGCTTCATTTCCCCCCTCTGCATGATGAGAACACTAATAATGCTTGCTTTCTTTCGTAAAGTGCTTTGACATCTGTGGCCATAAAGCACTTCACAAATGTTTCTCTAAAGACACACCTCATTTATGTAAGAAACATATATTTGGACGGCATGTAGGGAATGCTGAGAGGGCAAAGTAGGGAGATGAAAGAAGTGCCGAGAAAAAACAAAAGAATAAAATGGGTGGAACTGGTAAGGTGTTGTGGCGTTCATCGGTGGCTGAATTGTTCCCTCTCTAAACCAATTCCTGAAATACAATTTCATTAGATTATCTTTGACTGACACAAGACGTTCAGTGTTTTGCAGTTTCCTAGATCAGACTTCACTCTTTCATGTGTTTTTCAGATACTTTGATACGTTTTGCTTCATTGAATCAACTCCAGCAGTTTTCACTTCTTCCCTCTCATCTCTCTTGGAAGTATAATAAATATTTCTTCCCAGCAATAAAAATAAATGTTTGGGGGATGAAAATATGTGAAATAAATTCTTCTGTGCCACATAAATATAATTTCATTAATCACTTATGTTGTGTCTTAGAATATCTTATACTATTACAGCACTTCACGAACTGTAAAATGAAAGAAGGGATAAAACCAGAACTTTACATACTGGAAGATTGGGTGGGGTTAAGTGATTTGCTAAAGATCTGTTCTTCATTTTGTTTTTCCATATATCAGGAATTTTATATCTTTCTCCTTTTTTCAGCTGTTCATATGGATGCTCTTTTAAAGTCCACATCACCAAAACATGAAATTGTTTCTCTCTTTCAGTGAGCAAACATTAAGGTCCTTGAGGGTTAGTGATTATACCAAAAAATACAGAATTCAAATAATTACACCAGTTATTGAGGATTCTTCATTTGTAAAAAGCAGGAGTTAGAAACATTTCATAAAGACAGTCAGACTCTGGATTAGCAGTGTTTTCCATACTTTCAGTTCAAACACAAATAAGTCTTGGTCTTTATAACATCAACCTAGTTCTATAAGCAAATGTTTTTCCTTTGGCCATTTAGCTCAAAAGCAATATTCTTCTCAGTCATTTCAACAATGGAAGCATAGGGAGGGCATAAAACCTCTAATCGTAGAAGTGCATTTACCAATAAATTCTGGAGTACTGTATTGTAAACATATGTGCTTTGCTTCAAGGATATAAAATAACTAAGCTTTGTAATATAAAAGCATGATAATGAGGGTATATATTCTCAGTATTATCCATTCTTCCAACAAAAAAACTTCTTCTTTCTGTTGCTCATTATCATCTGTTTGTGAACTCAATTCCTTCACAGAAGTCTTATTTTCATGTAAATAGCCCCAAAGGCTTGCATGATGTGGGGTTTTTTCAGTAACCAATATAAATGCCTTAGAGTCATCCTTGAAAATTTCTTACTGTGCTAATGGACATTCCCATGATTTGCATTTGATAGGAGATTATGTTGTAAGAGAAAAAACAAGAAAGCACAACCATAAAACAACTGCTTACCCATATGCATTCAGGGAAAGCTTAGAAAAGAAAGAAAAAACAAACCCCAATAAACAGGTTAACTTCCTTTGTACAGATTCATCCTGTATTACTTGCATGGCAGATCACTAAAAATCTTACTGACTTCGCAGCAATATTGACAGATCAGCATGAAGGAAAAAAACATTATACTAAATTTTCACTGAAGGCGAGAATACAATCTCAACGTTAATTGTGGTGTCTCCCTTTCTTTCCTGGCACAGGGGAAGGATTTTACATAATTTGCATCCAGCTTGACAACTCAGTACAGAAAAGAGAGTTTTTTAGATAAACCTATCCAAGGTGCAGGAGACCAGCTTAGCTGTTGTAGTTAGACAGAGCTATGGGATGGAGCTGGAGATAGTACAGAAGTAGCTTTTGAAACCATGTGTAAGTTTGGGCTAAAGCCGCAAGGGGAAGCAGCGTGAATTACAAACTGCCCTTCCCAGGGCCAAACCTCTAATCACCTTAGCTTGGTTTTGTTGAGAAGCATCAGGAAAAGTTATATAGCACTACCTGTAGTATAGAAGCTTAATTAACCTGAATTCTGTATTCCATCATGGTTGTGTATCTTCCTGGAAAGCAAGGGTATCTATGAGTAGTATGCAGATGAGGGAGGCAGAGTTATGTTGAAAGGCATAGCTTCATTGCCCATTCATAAGTGCACTTAAGTGAATTTTCTTCCTCAGCAGGTATTAAATTGTAGAATAGAAAATGAAAATGGAGTCTTAGGAAAATAAACCTAGTATTAAATCTGACCCAAATTCATGTATAGTTTCAGGAAATTGCAAATGGGGGAATTTATAGAAGCTTTGCATTAACATTATTCAAATGAATATATAAATTTTTCTTTCAAAAAGTGACACCTTTTCAGGATCAACCTACATTTAAGAGGAAAAACATCTGCCATTTAAACTATCATCTGCTAAGAAACATTAATCTAATGTCCAATTGTTTCAACTGGACAGTCTGACTGATTCAAAGCCTTCTGTTTGGCAAAAGGTGCAATTTCACATTGACCTGAAATGGCAATTCTGTCATCTCTACCTCTTCTTCTACTTGCCTGTTATCCAAAATACAAAAATTGTATCATTTTCATAGATCTACTCACACCTAGACAGACAGCTATGGTCCTCACTGTTGTAAAAAACGTTGTGGCCAAAATGGAGTTCTATCTGCTAAATATTTGTCATTTATTAATGGTTGTTTCTTTTGACTTGTTTCCACTTTCCACTTCCATGGGCTGCTTTCTTAAGATGGGTTTGCTTTAAATCCTGAGGTCTCATAAGGGTGAAATTTTGCCTAGAATTAGTAGAGTGAATTTTTTTATACCTACCCTTATATTTACTGCAAGATTTTACTTTGGTGGATCAATGGGGTTGAAACATTACAGGTTACTCAGGCAGCCCCTCTTCCCCCCAGTTTAAGCATGACTGTCTTCTGTGGAATCCCTTTGGTAGGTAACCACCTTATGTTCAATGCATCTTCCCATCCATTGGGCCTCCGTCAGCATTGCTCATGTGCATATTGTGGTATTGCCCAGAGGTCCCAGTTAGAGACAGGACCTTATGGGATGGTGTCCTGGAGACCTGAATTTTTACCTGAAGACCACACAGGCTGGGTTTTAGAGCCTGCAACTAGCGGTGAGTAGGTAGACTTAAAAATTCACTTGTGAGGTCAAGGCTAACAATACAAATCTAACAAATGGCTTTAGCAAACAGTAAGACGAAACTAGGAAAGTGAGAATGAGGAGATAAGTTATAGAAACACGGGCCTGTACAGACAATTTATTGTACCATTTGCTGGTTATGAGAGCATGTTATCAAAAGGCAGCTTGCTTTTACTTCTTCAGTAAATTTCTTTCAACTACGCATCAGTAAAAAAGAACCACTTATTTTTTGTTCATGATTTTTTTCCTTATTTCTTCCTCCATTGGCATAGTAACTTCCTTCACTTCCTTTTCCTTTATTTTGACAGTTTCTATTATTTATGTCTTTGATGGTGGTACATGTGAGGCTTTGTAACACTGGTATAGTACTTTGTTTATCATCAGAGCGATCATATTGCTTTGTGTGACTTGGAGCTTGGACACTTTCTTAGTAAAGTCTGGTTACTTGTTAGTGACTTATGGAGACTGTAGACTGAGCTCTACATGAACAAAGTATAGCTCGAAAGTACTGGCTTTCAGGTTCACTATTTGTTGGGGCTTTTTTTCCTTCCTTTTAAGGGAAGCAGACAGAAGGTCACAGCAAACCTCATCTCTCTCTGTTCTCCTATTTTTTTTTCTCCTCCCTCAAAAAAAAAAACAAAAAACAAACCCAAAACAACTGTGAGCTGCCCAACTATAATTAATGATCCAGAAAGCTACATTAAATTACTGTCTATAGTAATAGTTCACTGCATAAAATAGCAGTGTTGCAAACAAATTACAAAATATTGTACCAAGATATAGCACATCACCATTACTGAGGAATCTCAGAAACTTGGTTTATTTCCTTTTCCATGGGACAGAACCAGTCACTTTCCTGTTGGACACAAATTTTACTCCTGAAATCAATACAAAGTTCTGCTTAAAACACACAAGAAGATATCTCTCTATATAAGCATCAGAGTCTAAGGAATTTTATACCTGTGTCTGTATTTCCTGGCTTTCGTTTATCAGAAGATCCTTAAAATAATGAATTGTGGCTCTCTGTGTCAGAAAGCTTCCTCCATTTCCATGATCTTCTAGTGTGAATGTGTATTCTAGTAATCCATAAACTATAAATATCCACTTGCGGGCCATTATATTGCTTGTTCTTCCTCACCAATGTCATAAATGGGTGTATGCTTTGATAGGTTTAAGTGACAAAAAAATATTTTTGTAGAGTACAGTACAGTGACATCTTTGTAATTAAACTTGTCTAAGATTAGGCCAAAGGCGTCAGAGGATTTATATCTTGTGTTTTGCATTATATTTCCAAGTTACTTTATTAACATAGGGTGTCTTTAATTATGCAGAACTGCAAACTGCATTATTGATATTCTATAAACATTAACTACTAGTGTCTCTAATGAAGCAGGAAGAAAACATGCTTTCTTGTTATTTGTCAGGACTTGTAGAGCACTAAGTATTTCAGATGCCATTGTTGCATTGCATAAAGTGCAAGGAATCTGACAACTCAACCTACCAGCTGTGTATTTATACTTAGCAATGTATGTATACACACAGAGACATGTATACGCATATATATCTCTTTCCCTCTCCCTCCATACATGTATACATAAACACATATATAAACATATATATATACACACACATGTGCATATAGTGATTTCTAAATTTTATGTCATTCTCATCAGTGGATGCTACAATCTTTAACTGTTCTTGTTTTAATTTATGTTGCTGTAATATATGGAGACCAGAAGGGTAAGAACCCAGATTACAGAGGATACCGTGAAGTACTTACTAATGGAAATGGAGAAACAGATGATTTACACAAATGAATTCACAATTCCAAGCCATTTTCTATGAGATAAATCCAAATATATTCAGACTCCCTGCATTCAGAAGTTCAGGCCTAATTTGTGTGATAGTGTAGTCAATAGTCTATATAGGGAAGAGTCGGAGGAAGCATATATGAGACTCATATCTTTCCAAATATACAAAACCAGATGATGGATCCTAGCCAGATGAATTGGATGGCTTGCTTAGTTAAATTGACATTGTAAGAAGATGCATTGAGCCGCAAAATTATGGCAGAAGTAATGAGTATTGCCAAGACTGCAGATAGGTGCAAAACTGTATCTTACTCGTCATTACTTCCCCCGTTTGTTAATTTAATCTTTATTAAGCACTTCAAAGTTTAGGTAAAAAGTTAAGTCCAAACGAGACTTCGAAATATTTTTTGGAGATAAGATACAGTTCTACTCATTCAGTTCCACCTCATTCAGTACTTAAACTTTAGATGAGCTTAGAATTGTGCAAGGGCTCAATGTTTGAAATCAGTTTTGAATTGCTGAACTGCTCTGAAAATGAAAATAATAATAAAAACATTAATAATAATTCTGCAGTAGTTATGAACTCCGGCAGAATCTTGTAATGCATGTCTCTCATGAATGCTTGTATTTGCACCTTAACATCTGAAATTGTCATCTAGCTTCTAGAAAATGGGAAAAAAACATCACAGTGCACTACAATACAAAATGGACAGGGGTAGACACTTTCAGCTAGCTGAGTAGTATCTGGAAGTTATCTGCCGGTTTTTGCCTTGGGAACAAATAAATTTTGAGTCTTTTGGGAATTAGCTTAATATTGTGCCAATGAGCAGCTAAAAAATACTGCAGAACACAGGAGGTGGAAATTAGTAAGGATTTTCACTAATGAGAAGCAAATATTCTGACATGAAATCATCTGTGTTTCTTGCTCATGGTAAAGGACAAGAACAATTTGTATGTTGGGACAAAAATGCATCATTGGTATGACTAGATCCTACTTTTGTGGGTCAGTTGTGGCACTCTGAATATTGTAACTTTCTATTTCTGGATCTGTTATAACTTTTTGACTTCTGTTACAGTCCTCAGTGTAAGTAAGAAGTGGCTAATTGCTGAAATTGACTGATGGTGTAAGGGCAAGTTGCCAGTGTAAGCTGCATGTTGATCATCAGCCAGCAGTGGAGGTGAAGACAGGAATTTTACATGGGAAGACCTATAAAGCTGTGGTCAGAAAGATGTTTTTAAGATGAATTATGATGCTGGTAGAAGAACAAGCATACATAAACAAGCTATGTAAGGTTGAAAGTAAGAGGTTTTTAACAACCTGATGAGTAGGAAATGGGCTCAAGTACAGCAGTGGGGGTAAGAAATCTAACTGCTTTCATGAAGAGAGGAATTTTATGGAAGGGTTTAGATGATGTGACTGCAGGGATATAGACCAAAGAGTTTCCTTTTCCATACTACATGTTACTGCAACTTTTTTCATTGTTTTTTTGATAAGTGTTGTTGAACTCAAGGATAATGAAAATGGAAAGCGTGCTTAAGGTGAGAGCACACTTGTGTTGGTTATACAAGGATACTAGAGATGCTGATGAAATGGGACAAATATCCCAGTTCTATAAGACATACTGTTAAGAATCAGATTTAAGTAAGCCTTTGGTTTGTTGAGAATGGCAATCATATAAAAGCTGAATGTCACCTTGTAGTTGAATGAAATATTTTCATTGGGATAGACTTAAATTATAAAGCTCTTTCTAAACTTTTCTTCATGGTAATAAATTTAGTTCAGTTTTGGTGTTTGACCACAAGTCAAGTTCTTCTTTATTAATAAAGTTATCCAGGACACTGTTTGATTTCTAACACAAAGTACTGCAGGCCTCAAGTTGATATGGTACATAATGATAACTATTGGAATGAAAAAAAAAAAGGAAATACGAAATGTCAGAAAGTTAAAATAAACTTGATTGACTATTTTGCATTTAGAAGAACCAGGAAACTAATGCATTTTAAAAGAATTCTTTACATTCAAGTTTAATTTTGGCAAAATTATTTTCTAAAATGTGGCTGTAATAAGAGATACAAAACAGCATCCTGCTACATAAGTGTAAATGCTAGCATTAGTGTGGTGATACCGCTTGGCTAGAGTGGTACACATTAAAGCCATATAGCAGGGGCTTAACAGCAGCATTCATACTCTTAGATTTTAATCAAAACTCAGGCACAGTAGGAAAACTGAAAGCCCCTTTGAAGAGCAGTCTCCCTAGGAACTGTTACTAATCAACAGAGGAAGTTTGGATGAGGATCCCACATTAATTTCACGGCCTCAAATTTAAGAAAAAGCTAGAGAAGTTTGACCTCTTTGTTCCTGCATCTTGTTATTGAAAGATCTTTGGGAGGTATACAGCTCATGTTCCTATGGAAATGAGCTTTAAGATAATCTAGATGTAGTTATATCAGCTGTATTCCCCAGACAAAAAAAAAACAAACAAAACCAACCAAAACCCAGAAACATAGGGAAGGTGTCAGTTCTTAATTTATGTTGAACAACCTGTGTGACATTAGCTTGGAATAAATTGTGTCTTAAAATATAACATGCTTGTGTTTGGGGCATGGCTACAATAGTCTTACCTGTGCCCTGCCCATGCAGCATCTTGTCTCTGTGTCCTGACTATATTGAAATTAATAATGAAACCTAGATATGTTGTTTTTATTTCATGTACCTCAAATGGCATAGGGTAAGAGAACCCATCCAATAACCATTCATTAAGGGTGATGTCTCTTAGGCAGAGATCAGTGGGGATGTTTAGATGATCTTCACTGGCTTCGTATGAAAATTAAACTGACTGCAACTTCAAAAGTATTTAAAACAGGCTATACAAGCATACTGAAGGGTTGATTTCTGTAGATACTCTTTAAAGCCTGAGTGAGAGTAAGCTTTATATAGAATTGAAAATCCTAACCTAAAGGAGCTTCTTACACTGCTGGTTTAATTGAGATGCGGGCGTTCACCCTCAGCATTTCATGTCAGACTTCATATATTGAGAATTGATGTAACCGAGTGCTGGTGGAACCAAATAATGTAAGTACTGTGTGGCACTGAAGGGCTGGCTCTTCCTGTCCTGTGTATTCCACAAAACAGGTTCCAAGACTCAGTTAAACAGTGAAGAGTTTATTCACATGAAAGTAGATACTGTCAGTATCCACTTTTGTTTGGCCCTGGAGCTTTCAAAGAGAAACTTAGAAAGGAGCACAAAAACTGTATCAAGAGCCTGTAGTCTGTCAATGAACTGCTGAGGGATGCAACACGACAACATAATCAAATCTGATGTCTTTGCAATGACATACCAAGCCTGCAGAATTTAAAACAACTTAGCTTGCTGAAAGCCTTGGCCAAAACATGTTTTCTCTTAGCTGTAAATATTTGAAAGATTTTAAAACTAATTTTTTAAAATTAAATTCTTTGCTCTCCAGAAAAAAAGGCTTCTGTGACCCAAATATTTTCAGTGGTACAGAGTTTGAACTGAAAAAATGCAACTCAACCAGATGTTGTCTTGAATTTCCTGCCAGTGCCTGAGTCTGTGGGAAAGAAATGACACCTATGCTATATTAATTAAAATCCAAGTTCCCTATTTCTGATTTTATAAGAAACTTCCAAGAAGTCCATTAAAAGGATTGCAATATTGCATACTTCCAGTGTAGTGTCACATACTGAATGTGTTAGAGAAAAGACAGTCTGGCTAGAAAATTAGAGGTAATAACAGCAAATCTCAAATACACTAGTCATTATGTTTATTATATAGTCAGATTACATATACTAGTTCCTGGTTTTCTTCTTCCTTGGTCTGTTCAGTATGCTGTCTTAAGCAAACAGTGCTTGATTGTGTACTTCTGGTGTATATTTTACTCTCTGTAGGTGTACGTATTAAAATGTTTTTCTGATACTTTCTAGAGTTGTATTCTCATTTGTTTTTATCCCTCTTACATCCCTTGTAGTAAGTACTTCTGTAATTGCTATATCACAGTGTATGCTTTTATGTAGACTGACTAATTGGTAAATGCTGGCTTTTTATGCTACTATTTGTTCTCTGTAGCGTCATTTAAGCCATTCAGTATTCGGCTTTATATGGTATTAACAGTACTTTCTGGAGGTTTAAAAGTAATGACTTGCTGACTGTCCTTCAAAAAAGCAGTCTCCAAAGCAATATTTTTTTCTTCCACAGGTTTGTGTTTCTGTATTAATTCAGAAATGATTTTCTTCTTTTGTATCTAAAGTGTGCATATTTATTGAGCTTTCACTAGTGTTTTGTTAAATTCATTTAATACAGAACAAAAACATATCTAAAGGATGAGAATAACACTTTTTTCAGTTAGAAGATTGTTCTGTCTGTGTATAATTTTATACAGATGTGCCCATGGTAAATACCCATGCTGACATTCTTTGAAAATGTCCAGAACTGTGTATTTAGACCACACCAGACAGAGTTTAAATTTTTCAAAACTTTTTCTACTTGCGTTGTCGTCTTCTTATTCTTCTGAATATACTAAGTAAAGTTTTCATTTCTGAGACAGGAATGTCTGATTTCTGCTAATCCCACAACTTTACCATATTCCAAGCCTGCAGCAGAACCACAAACAGGAATTCATTTGCTTATAGCTTGGAGGAGAGGCCCCAAGTGAATTTACTCTCTTCTTCATTTTTTCCTTTGCATTCCCAGGGAAATGTCATACAAGCTGTCTGGAACTGGTTACAGCGGGAGATGGTCTTTCAAGCAATTTCTCGTCAGCCTTTCTGTTCTACAGGGAAATAATATGGAATTTTGCTAAATAGTGAGTCATAATTCAAGGCAGATATTGATATGATTCTTAATAACAAATATCAAATGATCATGAAAATCATTAGTGGCTCTATGTGCTTGCATCTTAAAATTCTTATATATAAAACATAAATACATTTGTATTTACAGGATGAAGACCAAGAACAGTTGCACTGTTTTAAGGCTAGTATTTCCACACAGTAGGGTACTTCAGGGCTTCTTGGGTTCATGATTTGAGGTGCTTTTATGTGTTTGTTGTTTTTTTTTTTTGTCATTTGTCAGGTGAGATTTTGTTGTTTTTTTTTTTTTTTTTTTTAAATCTTAATAATATTTAGTTTATTGAGATTTCATTGATATTGTAAAATTACTATATTTAGGCCTTGCTTCCTGTCCTGGGTTTAGCAGTAGCAGTCATTTTTTCTCCTTCTTAGTAGCTGGTGCAGCGCTGTGTTTTTGACTTTTGGCCTGGGAATAGTGCTGATAGCGCCGATGTTTATAGTTACTGCTCAGATATTTGGTCTGGCCAAGGACTTTCTGAGCCTCATGCTCTGCCAGGGAGGAGGGGAAGCCGGGAGGAAGCAGAGACAGGACACCTGACCCAGACTGACCAAAGAGGTATTCCATACCACAGCACATCATGGCCAGGATGTAACTGGGAGTTACATGGAAGGGCTAGAGGACTGCGGGGTTGGACTAGGTATCGGAGGTATTGGTCAGTGCTCAGTCAGGTGGGGTGGGGCGAGTTATCAGTTGGCTGGTGGTGAGGTGTTGTATTCTCTTCCCTTGTTATTTCCTTTATCATTGTTATTATTGGTGGTAGCAGTAGTGATTTGTGTTATACCTTAGTTACTGAACTGTTCTTATCTCAACCCGTGGGCGTTGCATTCTTTTTGATTCTCCTCTCCATCCCTCCGGGAGTAGGGGGAGAGCAAGAAGTGGGGAAGTGAGTGAACGAGCTGCCTGACTGGTTTTAAACCACAACACTTCCATGCAGCAGTTGTATTGCTAAAACAGCCCAGCTCTGTGAGTAAACACAACATTTTCATTAAGAGGTTTATGCAGTTATAGTTATATTCATTTAGAAAGGTTAAAAAAGCCATACTGGTAGGATGGACAGATACAAGCATTTAACTGCAAAGGAGAATAAGTGTGTCCACAGGCTCTAGGTTGAAAGGGAGCAGCACAGGCCAGAGCCTGTGTGTCCAGGTGAGTGAGAAATCAGTTTGAGTGACAGGTAGGTGGTATAATGGCAATGAGGCTCACCCCAGAATGTTGAGAGGCTGTTCTCTGTGCTGGACTGCTGTGTTGCAGGTGTTTGAAGGAAGAGATGAGAAATTGGAGCTTACACTGTGAGTGATAGTAAATAATACAGGAGAGTGCAGTGGCAGAAGATGTAAAGAGCAGAGGTGAGGAAGTAAATAGTGGGTGGTGTGCAAAGGAGAAGCAGCTTGGCACAAGCAGAGGTAGAGGGTGACAGGGATCTAGACCCTGGCTCAGAAATAGCTGTGCCTCAAGTGATGAGCATGTGCCTCTTTTGTGATGCTGAAAATGGAGGCAGGAATGCCCAGGCTAATGATTCCTGATATATCCAAGCTGGTTTTGTGCATACCCACTTTGATTTGTCCTGAGGGCAGGCTGTCTTCCTGCATCTTCCTGCATTTGTCCTCAGGCTGGCTTCCTGCATCTTGCTGTGCTAAGCTCTCCCCTACCTGTGACCCTGAGGAAGCCAGTTCAGAGATCCTTTAGTTGATCATATGGCTCAACATTGCAAAGTCAAGTATGTCCTGATGTAGTTCAGCTACCAAACTGCTCTCTGGAGGGGCAAGGAATGGTGCCTATGCCTGTAGAAGTTGTCTATCCTTAACTGCAAATAACCCAGAACTGTAAATAACCCCGAACTTCATCAAGATCAGCAGTCTATAACCACCTCACATTTATACTCTTCTTCGTGAGATTTTAGAATTAAAAAAAAAAAAAAAGAAAAAAGAAAAAAGAAAAAGAGAGAGAGAGAAAATGAAGTTTCTGTTTGGCAAGATTTGAGACACAGAATCACTGCATGTACCTGAGCAATGAGGCCTCAGAGCATGTATCTCTTATTTCAGTTATTTGTTTTGTTCAGTCCCTTGTGAAAAGGGCCTTAATCTGTAACCAAACATACTGTGGTATGTTTATGTCCTTCTGCTTTCTCTCCATGTAGCAGTCAGTCATTTTGTCTTGGGCAGTCAGTGCTTGTGGAAGGCGGCTGAATTCTCTGTCTTAACATGAATGCAAATGTCCTTTTGCAGAGCTCCCTCTGGGAATGTGCACAGTAATATCACAACGCGAACTCGCCTGAAATCACAGACATTTACAGTCACTGCCTGTGGGGATAGAGGAGATGGTGAGGGTATCCTGACAAATACTGAGCTAGCCTTTTGTCGTTATCCTTTCATAGGACAAGCATGGCACAAGGGATTACAGAGTCAATGGCTAGTTCCTATTTAAATACCAAATGTATTTAGAGTGAGTCTCATGATGATAGGAATCAGTCACCTGCTAATGCTTTAACTGGCTCAGCCAGCACTTAGAAATATGAACTGTCATAGAAGTGGTGTTTAAAATAAAAGTAATGTTTAAAATAAAATGAAATTGACATGTTAAGGAAACATCACATAAACATGGGAGGCAATGCAGATAAATACTGAAAGATTTTAATAGCCACAGTACAGGATAGAGACACTTTGTTTCAGTAATCAGAGGATTTAAAGAGTAAGGTATTGTCTTTTTTAAGGGACTATGCATTTTCTGTTGTGAATTGGAAGGCGTTATTCATAACGAGTTAGTGTAGTGTTTTTGTGGTTTGCCAGTATGACAACTCAGGTTCGTAAAGCTACTTCAGGCTGTTCTCTTCACATCAAGTGATTTGCCAGAGAGAAGCTGGCAGCTGATGCTGTCTCATTTTTATGGGATTTGATCAAATACTCATACATTCATTAAAGATTTTTGTGATTATATTTTAATTATATTCTTGGTCTCATTCAAATTGCTTTTTGCTCATGCAAACAGCAATGCCATAAAGTCCTCTGTGGTCTCTGCAGCCTTCCAATCTCACTGAAGTGCTTTACCTCAGGGACTGAAGTGTGGTCTTTGGCTGTGACTCTGTTTTACCTTATTTGAATCCTGACTTTCATACAGAGCAAGGGATATTTCTGCAGCAGATAGAAAATCCCTGTTGGTTATTCCTTGCTTAATATTTGGTACTCTTGGGGCTGGTTTCTAAACAAAAACACGCTACCACACATCTGGGCTTTTCAGGATCTGTCCTTATTTCCCATTTTGGAAATTTGTCCAGGCAGAGTGGAATAACAGGGAGCACATACTGAAGCAAACTTTCTTTGGTTTAGTCTGATATCTGTTGTTGGTTGTTTTTTTTTTAATTTAACAAACATTTATAAATAACATTTAGTTTGAAACAAGAACCTGCTCACTGATGTTTTGCAAAAGAAGACAAAACCAACCATACTACGTGGTTACAGTAAATAGTTCTTATAAAGAAGCGGTCCTTTCCAGAAGTTGAAGTATTCCCTAAATCTCTCAGGATCTAGTATACAGGCATAAAATTTAAACAATTGTGTTCTGAGAAAAGCATCTCAATTTATAAAAAGTAATGGCTTACAAATTTACTATGCAGGAAATGATGTGTGGTAAATTTTATTTTTCCTCAGGCATATTTTGAAATTTACAGGGTTTGGAAGCTTAAGAAAATACTTGACATATGTTTCAAAATGGGCTGGTTTTGTGCCTGGGTATAGTTCTGTTTATTTGTCTCATGGTAAGAAAAATCTTTTGCTCGGCAGTATTAGAATTAGGCCATATTGTATTTTAGATCCAGTATATCTCTTTATCAGGAGCCTGTTCTTAAGTCTGTATTTTACACTTTCCCATGCTCCAGTCACTGCAACCATAATGACTAAATGCTGCAGCTTTCAGTTCTTACCTCTGGGACATATAATAAGAAAACTCTCGAACAGATGGAGTAGGCTTTCTCATACATGTTATCCATTAATGTCAAACAACAAGCTATAGAAAATGTTTCTATTACACAGGTGAAAAGAAGATAATAATATCACCTGTTTTCAATAGTCTCTGCATTCACACAGTTTAAATTTCACTTTGCCCCTGTGCCTTACATTACCTATTGGCTCTTATCTAGACCTTAAAAGGTGCTGAGCCCATGGGAAATTGTAGACACAATGACTTAAAAGGACTTCAGGCATGTGAGTATAGGCCTATCTATATTTATGTACATACTGGAGACCCAGTATTCTCCTTCCCTACAATTCTGAGGAGGCAGTATTTCTTATTTTGAGAGATGGAATTACCATTTTACAGCATTAAGGGCTTGATCCAACATAGCCACTGGCATAACTTCACTAATGTCACATCATTTAGGGCAGCCAAAGGTTTTCAGTTCAGCCTGGCTGTTGTTGAACAAAGAATAATATGTAGGGTTATTCAATTCCACTTCTTGTACTTTTGACACTTGTGCATGTAATTTGCAGCCTACTTGATTTTGGTGTTCCATCAGTAGCTAGACAATTTTATTTTAACATTTATGAGTAGGGATTGAAAGTATCACTGTTTCAATACCTCTGTAGAAATTAACAACAGACACTTTTGCTAGGTAGTTCACCCCTGCATAACTAAGTGTTCTTTCATTGTGTTTATTTTAGGTATGTAAATTCAGAAAGATGAAATACGTTAACTGCCCCGTTGTTAAATTAATGGTCAAATATGCTGCCTTTTGACAAGCTTTCTGACTTAGTTTAAACATTACCTGGGTTCATTACCACAAGGCTTCTTAACGTTATCAGATGTGTTGAGATTCAGTAATTCCGGTGATGATTAGATAAAGTAGGAATAGCAATTAAAGTGTATATTTAAAAGCACTTTAGAACAAATCCACTTGCAGTGGTACTTCTCATTTTGGACTTTGGAACACTTTGCAGTATAAAGGAACCTCTTAATGTAAAGGAATTGTGATCCAGTTTTAAACATATCATCATTTTGATGGATAGTCTTTAACCGCACTATGTATTACTGGAATGGGTAAATTTGCAGGAGCCAGGGTTAATGAAACTGCATGGGTTTCAAATCTGTCAAACCAGGCTTTCTGAGAGACTGGCTTATGCCTTTGTTCTTAATGAATGCCACAACAAAAAGCATTCCTGTGGGCTTTTTCTGTTTCTGACTAAACATGCTTAACAGTTAGTTAACATGAAAAGACCTTCCTGCTTTCTTGTGGTATTTCCTGGTAGGGGTCTTTTTCATAGTGTGCTTATTCATGAAACTTTGCACTGAAAATACTGAAGAAAAAGCTACTGGGGGAAAAAAAGCAGGGAGGGGGGGATCATTTTCCTATGGTAGCTACAGATGTAAATAATATATGTCTTTCTTTTGGAAATTCCATGAGACAGAACTTTCTTGTGTTTCAAAATGGAGTGTGAGAGTTGGAGACAGAAAACTTTAGAGTGGAAATACAAAGAAACTGAGAAGCTCAGATCGTAAGAACCAAACCCCCACTTTTGTGAAAGTTCAGAGCAGTCTCTGTATATGATTAATATGGTGGTTGTTATTATTAAATATTAATAGAGTAGCAAAAAAAATAGTAAAAAATATGCTGAAAAATGTGTTTTTTTTTTCCTTTGTTTTTATTGTCAGTCTGTGTCTTCCTCATGCTGATATTACAATTAGTAATCTATAATATCAGGTAGATCAGGTAGATCTTTAGTCATACCCAACTGTTTCTCTCTTCTAAATCTGGAAAACTTTTTGTTGTGGTTGTTGTTGCTGTTTTGGTTTTTGTTTTTTTACCATTCAGTAACTTTTGAACATACATATATTCTTGGGAAACTCCTGTGTATGGCCCTACCTATCACAGTACCCCCAAAAGAATTCTCTTCTTGTAGGGCAGGATACCGAAGCTTTTGAGGAAATTATTTCTGAACCTGCAAAACTCATAAAATACAGAGCTCTTCTGCCCCATAGAAGATAAACTAAGTTCTCTGGAGGACTGTTGCCGACATTTCTACTTTTCAGCTGATATTGGTTTCTAATAGTTTTTGTGGGTTTTTTGGTTTGTGGTTGTCTTTTTTTGAAGATGCAATAAAAAGATAAAACTTTGGAAAAGTGCAGGTGCAGCCTTGTCACTGGGAAAATGTTGACTGTCTGAGGTAATTTCATCATTGCTAAGTTCCCAGAACATCTCAGGAAAGGACTGCAAAAAGTTATTAGAATAATGAAATGCTTTCTTTGTAGTCAAAGTGCTAAATAAAAGTTGATCCAAGTTGTTGGAAAGATTGCAGTGCTAGAAAGTGTTGCAGCTCTTTCAATTATAACTACTTCTTTGTAATACCATTATGAACGGAAACAAACACTTCCGTAGGCCTTAAGGGAAGATACGTTTGACTTCAGAAAAACATATGTTAATCTGATTTCACTCTAATGATAATATTGAAAAGAGCCCTGAAAGACAAAATCTACCTGTACATTTCATGGATCTAAAGAAAAAATTCGCAGTTGTCATAACTGAACTCCTTAAAATACTCTGTTATGTTAAAGAGAAATAAAAGACATGATCAGTTCATATGAGCATGAAAGAGCCCATGTTTCAGTGTCATGGTAGTGTCAAACAGGAATGTGTTCTGTCACCTCTACTACGTGGCATGGCCCTCAATTTTATTACAAGAGAAAGAGCAAATGACGAAATTAAAACCAAACGTAGCACGTTTCAGCAAAAGTACAATGAAAGATCTATATTTTGTTGCTAGCTGACAGTTTGTGTGACACTATGGCACACATGCCACTGGGCAGCTGGAGCAACGTCTGAAAACACATGTGTGGAAGAGTTCTTCCATCTAGCGGAGACTGGTGCAAAACTTGGTACAGGACTTTAATGTAGTCGCCGTTCAAGGAGGAATGAGAAGAAAAACAGGACAAAGTATTTTTGTGTCCTGTCCAACTTTTTGTTGAAGAAGACACATCTAGTTTGTTTCTACACCAGGAATTAGTTACCTGAATTTTTGCTAGTCACTAGTAATTAAAAACTCTCAAAGTAAGATTCTGTCAGAGATAGCAAGGACGAGAAGCTGTTCAGAAGCACTGAAGGAAGGCAGTGGCTGAACACCTCATCTCTTGACACAGAAAAAGAGAATGGGGAGTGCCCTGTTTATTGCCCTCATTTCAAGTTGCAAAAAATTTGGTTTCCTCCATTTTTTCTACCATGCATGTACTGTTTTTGATTCAGAGCTCATCCTGTTTAAGTGTCACTGTTACTTCCAGGATCCTGTGTGCTTAAGACTGTGTTTTCATTAATTTCATGGCAAAACTTTGCTTTTTACCCCAGATACCTTATTTGTCAACCAGTCGGTGTTTCTCTGCCTGTTCAGAGCTTCTCAGCAAATGCAGGAAATACTTGCTACATGCTGCTGGCAGCACCAGGAGCTGCAGGCCCCCAGTCTCTTTGAAACATCAGCAGCATGCAGAATATCAATTACTTTACAATTTCAGGCTTCAGATTGGTTCCTTGGTAAGCAAAAACTTGCCCTGCTTCACTGACAGTATAAGTAAGTAATCTGAATAACTGAGAGAGGTGATTGGAGCTTTCACTTTAAAAAGTCTCTTCCCCACTCTTGCTTGTCTTACACACAGGTTACCAAGATGTTCCTGATCTGCTAGTGGAATTCTTCTAGCATAAAGGTTGAATTTCATCTCTCAGCTGTAGAAAATCCACATCAGTTTTATTATCCCTCTGATTGGACACTGGTTTGGAGGAAATCCAGCTGTGTGTCAGTAATGTAATGCTGTCAGATACCTCCTTATCCCAGAAAGTTAGCTTTGCATTAAAGCAATTCCTATTACCTGTGTTTCTGGAAGGACCACAGCATTTTAGCAGTAGCTCTTCCAAAAGCAAACCAAACGAGGGGGACAAGACTCCAAGGAGAACATTGTGGCATTGGACTTCCCATGCTGTCATCACACTTGGTACATTAAACATTCAGCAGTATGCAGCAAAGAAGTAATTGCGATCTCTAGCATCTTTGACAGTTTTCAGTGCTAGTGAGAAGACAATTGGAAAGCTTAAACTGACATCAGACTGTTTTTCAAAAAAAAAACAAAAACAACCCCAAACCCAGATGATTTCTACATTTCTCTAAAGGCTGTAAAAAATCTGAAACCCTCTCAGCAAGGTTTAGACTTGGTTAATGAATCAGAGTAAATACTAAGGATCCTCCCTACTGGTCATCCAGTGGAAGTACAAGCAATCCGTTTAGTACGTAAGTGAAAGAGAGTACATTTTAAGACTTTATTCTGCCTGCATAGTTGCTGTTGCAACATTGCTACAGCCCATGTGGAGGACTCAAACCTAGGATCCAGCTGAGGCAACTGCTGAGACTGGATCCCTGAACGCTCTCCCATAAGATCTGGTTTTAAAAACTAATACACTCTGACTATTTTCTCTGACTAACCTCTAACTTCTCTGTTATGAATGCTGCTGAGTACTTATGCAGCTTTCTCCTGCTATACATGCCTTTTATAAATGTCTAAAAGAGCAGCATTCCACTGAGTTCACATTTCTTCTTTTAATTTATGCATGGGTATGTACATTGCTTTTCTCCTGCAGATCTCTGAGAGTTTTATGGCCCATAACTGCATGAGTAAAATGTGTGCAGATTTTGCAAGACTCTGCCAGAAGATGTTTATTAGTCTCATCATTCTTATGAAAATCATGTTCCAGCAGGTTCAGGCAATGTGCAAAACATGGCACATGTGTGAATTGGCCATTTCACACTACACTGTCAATATTAGCAGCAGTAATAATGCTGGGGAAGGGGCCTCAGGGAAGGGGATAGACCTCACATTAATTTGGTCATGAAGCTCTGATATGTGATCTTTGTTACCCAGAAATGTAAAGAACAGTTAGCTTATTTTTAAAAGTTACCATCAATTGCTGAAGGAGGTGAAAAGCCAAAATACTAACACAGAAAAAGGTAACCAGTTTGTCCATATTTTGCATAACTTGGGAATATGGTCCTAGTCTGTCTCAAGGCTTGCCTTACTGAGTGAGAGACAGTGCTCTAAAGACGTGTTTTGATGTTGCATACGCAGAGAAGAAAGATATGCTCCTGACTCTTTTAAACTCCTCTTGTACAGCAGTGAGTATTGCTGATAAGTGCAACACAGTCATATGGCTGGTGGGAATGTTTCAGGCCTGCTGATCGAATAGTTTTGTGTAGTCACAGTTCCAAGATACATCATCTCCTCTTTGCTGTGTTAATGATAACAGTACTGGAGGCACCCCTATCGTTTGTCTCCTTCATTCAGTCCGCAGTCACTGCTGTTTGCTCTGGTTTACTTTTCATTTCCCTTTGCAGTTGCTGTGCAGCACTTGTCTGGTCCTGCTCTTTCTGTGCAGCGAGTATCTTTGTACTGCTTGAGACACAGAAGACTACAGAGTTAGGATGAATTCTTATGTTTCAGCACAAGTGTCTTGGATTTTTTTTCTAGGAAGTTCAAGTTTTTTATTGTTTATACAAGTAGATGGTAAAGTTGAAGGGACCAAAGTGATAAAGTATCATAAATGGCTTAATATATTTCCAGACACCATAGTATAGATGCATGGCTTTTTGGCACTCCATTCTCATGGCTCATATTTAAAAATGGGTATGCTTTCAACAGCAAGGAGAAAGAATTTCTATTTCTGCTCCTTCCTTAGAAAGTATCCATGACTCTCTTGGTTACAAAGTCTGTTGGCCAATATATGTGTAAGCAGACACCTAGGGCAATCTGAAAACCTAAAAATCATCAGATTAGCAAAATAGTGTAGCAGAAAATTCGACAAACTCTGATGTCTCTAGCCTTGCTTTTACTTAGGTGTTTGTCTTTCCTGTAATGTTCAGGACTTAGATCAACCTAAAAACTCCTTTTCTAATATTCATTTGGTTCATGACTGGCTGTACTTCTTACTCTTTCCATCTGCTCATCCTTGCACCTTACTTTTAGGAGGTATCATCACTGTACTTCCAAAAAGGGGAAGGTGACTTTCACAGACAGAGAAGATTTCTCCTTGCCAGCACAAAAATTCAGTAACTATAAAATCTTAGATTTGAAGTTAATTATCTAAATTTCACTCATTGAAAGCATATGGAAATTCCAGATTTATTACAAAATAAATTAAGGAAAGTCACAAGAATAACCAGTAAATTTCAATCCCATCTAGTTATCAGATTGAAAACTTCCTTTATTTATACTTTCTCATCTTGAAGACAATATCTGGTGTATGACATTGTTTGACTTGAACTTCTGGTTTCTTTTGTCAAAAGCTTTAGAAGGTCATATAAATATTTGGTGTTTCTTGTTTACAACCCCCAAAGTGCTAAATAGATGACAGTGACACATCTTCCTTTGTAGGAGCCATGCTTGTTTGTCCCTAACATGTGTGATTTATTCTTCTTGTTGTTTCAACACTTTTTTTTTTTTAGGATACCTTACTAGTGCCTGGCTTACAGAATCACCCCAATACCTTTCTGAAGGATAAACACAAATTAACAATGCCTCCATGTCCTCTGCGGTAGTAGGTAATTTTAGATTGATAACTCTTTTTGTATTCAGCTCAGCCATTTTATTCTGAAGTTCCCTTAGGATATCTGCATGAAGATTAGTTTGCTATTGCACTTAATATGTATTTCCTCCTGTAAGCACCCCCAGTCTATAGCTATGGCTATTTCTGAGAGTGTCCTTATCCCCCGATGGAGAACCTTAGTTGACTGTGTCCCAGCTACATACCTTGACCAGACATGCACCATCCTAAGTTTCATAGGCTGGAAACCTGTGAGGAACATAAGGACAAGAACTGTGGGACTGCTGCAGAACGCATTGGCACTGCACTCTAAAAATAGCTCTTATAAATGTCATGTATACCAGTATGGAAAGCTAGTGAAATAAATAACCAAACAAAGTATCTTAGCTATCACCAATCTCTTGATATTCAATACAAATAAGTCAATAACCTGAACAGATCAGACAGAGGGTAAACAGCCACTTGTCAGGTATAAAGAGGGAATATTTTTTTCTGGAATTATCAGGAAGAAGCCACTAATAGGTTTTTGAGAGCCCACATATCTTTTGACTGATGGTTGTGACAGGGTGGAGTTGGTACCCAAGACAGCCGGTCAGCAGAGCCAGCAAGAACATTTATATTTGCATCTCAGATTAGAATTCAAAATGAACATACTCTTGGGTCAGGTAAGATAAAATTACCGATCACTGGCAGTGGCATTCAGGAGACGGGTTATGTTTGTTAACCTTAACCTTTGTCTCCAGTGTGTCAAATACATCTTGAAATCCCATGTAACGAGAGTAAGCAATTAGAAAAATATTCCATTGGTAAATAGAAAAATTTAATTGAAGCAAGATTAGACTAAAACTGGGTTTTACTTATGACCTTTTGTATCCAGTGCTATAGCTAACAGTCTGATCTTCTGACTAGGTAATAAATTTTCTTCTTTATTTTACAACAAATATTCTCTTTTTTTCTTTTTTTTTTTAATAAGTTTAATCAAAGTGTAAGTTGCAAACTTGGAGTGCTCTCATCTCTAGGGAGGGAGGAAATCCAAAATGGTTCATGAAACCACTGAGGTATCTTTCCTGTCAAGGTGTGAAGGAGCACCACAAAGGTTTATGTTGCCAATTACCTCTTCTTGCAGGAGAAGAAAAGGAGAGAGACAGCTCACAGCCCCAGATACACCTCTTTGACATTCACACATCGGGTACACCCTGCTTCAATTACTCTAGAGAGAGGGAGCTGGGCCACTTAGTGCCTCAGTGCAGAGTCTCCTGCCAAAAGTAATTCAGCTGTTTTGGACTTAGCTTCTGTCCCTTTCAGGTGCCCTTTTCTATTTTTCTGTTATTCCAAAAGCATCAGCCTCCTTGGTTTTTTAATTCTTAGAGCTAAGTATTTTAGTTTGATTTGTTTTTAGTTTACATCTTTTGTTTTCCATATTCAAATTTGATCTTAGTCCATCTTTCTGTATCAGCTATTTTTGCACTTTTTTTTTTGCTGTACATGAATAAAGGCAGTAATGTCCCCACAGCAGTCAGTTCAAAAATCCCTCTTTTAAGCTTTCCTAGCCTCTCAGAACATTCGGCTGGATTTGTTCAAATTTGTTAGCCACGATGCCTGCGTTCCAGTGTTTAGGTCTCCCTGGTAAGCTACACTGAAGTCACAGTGGGAGCTCCCAGCTGGCCCTCCCTGCTGCAGGAAGTCAGCGAATGATGGCTGAGGCATTAAGCACCTGGTCACACACAAATGCAGAAAGTCGTGCACAGATGGAGTTCTGCTCGTCTTCAGGCTGTAACAGTATTAAGCGATCTAATTTATATACAAAGGGCTGAAGTTGCCTGTTACTGCTGTTTTATTAGACTTGGTTTTCTCAGTGGGGTCCTGCCCCATGACTGCTGATTGTAGATGTTAGAACAATGCTCAGAATAAATAATGTGTAGGGAAAATATTCAGACACAGTAATGCACAGCAGCCTTGTTTGCACACCATGCTGTCATTGCAGTAGTCACTGTTTAAACACATGAGGAAGAAGGTCTTAGATAAAATACCTTGTGCAGTCAGAGTTCATTCCCTGATCGAGAGATGATTAACACAATGATGATTCCAACATTTTTTGTCATTTGGGCTTATATCCATATGGGTGTAATTGATTTAAGTAGATTTTGCACTGTGGTCTTCTTTTTGTCTCTGTTATATTTTATATGTTTAAAATGATGTCCTTGCCCCCAGACTTGCCTATATGTGCCATGTTCCCTGCTGCATGGCAGGGATAGTCACCTCTGATGTAGGATGCTTTGCTGTTTTTGTAGGGGCATCCATATTTCTCTGCTCCTTCAGTTCATCAACTCTGGCCTCAAGGTGCTATACTAGTGCTTTGAGGGCCATTAACTGCTTGCACCACATTTGGATCAGACACATATATCTAACCTTATCCTTGAAAGGTCTGGAGAAAATAACATTGGAAAAGAGATCTTCTGTTCAAGTTCATGCCCTCTTGACTAGTTTGAATTAACACCCACTTAGAAGGGCTAAGAAGTCAAAAATGTGCCCGGAAGGTTAAATATTAAGTATGTAAACTAAAGTTCCAAACTTCCATAATGCATGAAAATGTGTATGTAAAAAAAGCCTGAACAAAACCAAAGTTTAACAGTCAATGCATTTTAAAGTATGTGGATTTTAAAGCCTTTTTTTGAGGCTCCCTTTTGCTGGTTGCCTTCGGGGGAGGTGAGGCAATTTGCTAACCTTTGCAGCCAGCTCAATGGAAGAGACGGAAGGAAGAACACAGAGACAGAAATAAATCTCAAATTTCAACACGTGTGATTTTTGAAGAGCTTCAAGAATAAGTCTTCAAAGAGAACCCCATAGGTGCTACATGATCTGCATTTTGTCAGTGAGGCTACAATCATCACAGGAGACAGAAGTCACAGATTTACTACTGAAAGTCACCCCTCTCTTCAGCTGCTGCACCTTTCCCTTCCGCTTTCTAGTTCGTAGGTTTGTAATTGACAGCTCTTCCAAACAGTTGCTTGTGGTGTTTGTGTCTCCACCCTCGATGCTTCTAATGACAGAATGAGTCCAAATCTTCCCGTAAGTTGAGTTTGTGCAGGGCCTCACATTTCATCTTCTTCTTTCTGTTTGGGGACAACTCATTTAGCTTACCAAAAATAATCGTCCCTCTTCTTTCTTTAGATAGAATTTGTTAAAGTCAGGTCAGATTCCTGATTCAGTTCACAGCATGGCTATGTTTCAGTTGCCTTGGTAAAATGGAGGACACTGTGAGCTGTGGGGTGACAACAAATGGAGGTGTGGGGTTAGAAGAAACTCCATAATCTGCAAAAATCTGTCTATTGTTAAATCATAGCATCAGTCCCAACAGTTAACACAAATATCTCTGATGTACCAGCAGTTATATGCAGGCATACAAAGTTGTTTTCACTTGTGTGGAGATATGAATGTATTTCTATGTCTTTATACCATAGGATGGAGAGAGTCTTTGCCTCTTGACTTGGATCAAATATGTTCAAAGAGCCCTTGTCATTGCAGTGAACCCTAATAAACATGGCACCAGTTCAGTATATGTTAAACAGTGTCTGCACATAGTTCCAGTGTGGTCAAACCATTTGTTGTTTAATAGTTTTTCCAGCTGTGCAGCCCTTGTTGGTGTCAGTTTGTGAATTTCTAAAGTTCAGAGCATTAGTGAGACAGAGGCAGTTGAACTTTAGTCATTCCGGTAAATTAAAAAACCCCAACAACTGAAGTTGGTTTAAGGTATTTGGAATTTTTTTCTGAATTTAGCATGCCAGCTATCACTGAGTCATTTGGTCCTGAATAAGATTGAAAAACGATGTATGCAACTTGCTGCCCAGTGTCAGCACTGGCAAGCTTTTGAGCTGAATATTTCAGCAAATAGCATAGCCCAGCAGCAATTGCTGAGCCCTGTCTATATTCTCTCTTTGCAGTGAGCAGGGATTTTTCATTTCATACATCATTTACAGCTTGCCACAGTGATTCCAGTCAGCCAGGATATATTTTCAACACAAAGAGAAAAAAGAGAAATATGTATCATTTGTTGCACATGTTGGGCACATTGGGTTCAAATTTAATTATGCTATAACATCAAAAGATACACTAATAGACAAAAAGTCAGCTAGTACAGAATCATAGAATGATTTGAGATGGGAGAGACCTTAAAGTTCATCTAGTTCCAGCCACCCTGCCACAGGCAGGGACACCTTCTGCTTCCGTCCAATCTGGCCTAGAACACTGCCAGGGATGGGGCAATCATAGCTTCTCTAGGCAACCTGTGCCAGGGCCTCACCACCCTCATAGTGGTGAATTTCTTCCTTATATATAATCTAAATCTGCCCTCTTACAGCTCAAAGCCATTCCCCCTTGTCCTATCCTTACATGCTCTTGTAAAAAGTCCCTCCCCAGCTTTCTTGTTGTCCCCCTTTAGGTACAGGAAGGCCACTATCAGGCTCTCCTCGGAGTCTTCTCCAGATTGAACGAGCCCAGCTCTCTCAGCCTGTCTTCATAGGGGAGGTACTCCAGCCCTCAGAGCATTTTCACGGCCCTCCTCTGACTCACTCAGGCAGGTCCATGTCACCTGTCCCTGCCCTCCCTTTAATTCTGACCCGTAAGCTTTGGGTTGGCTCCTTATCCATCTCCAGGCAGAGCTCCATGCTGGTCATTGACATACAGGGCAACATCCCCTCCTTGTCTGCTCTGCCTGTCTTCTGTCAGGAGCCTGTATTTCTCTATTCCAACACTTCAGTTATAGGAGTCATCCCACCATGTTTCTGTGATGCCAGTAAGATTACAGCCCTGAAGGCACACGCACATCTCTGACTTCTCTTGTATATTCCCTGTGGTGTGTGCATAAAGGTATTTAAGTTGGACCCCTGAGGAAGCTTACTTACTGGCAGGAGTAGCTGGAATTCCTTTCTGCTGCTGTTCAGGTGCTCTCCTGCTGACCTGCAGTTTCTCTCCAGGCTCTGGGCTTCTCTTGATGGCACTGGCATCAAACTGTTAGCAGTGGGATGGATTGAGGTTCCCCTCCCCTGGCAACTTTAGTTTATAGCCCTCTTCAACAGCTTGGCAAGCCTGTGACCACCAAAGGTGATCTTCCCTTTCTCTTAATAGACCCCATTAGCCCCCAGTAGACAAAGTTTCTCAAAGTGTGTCCCATGGTCTAAGTAGCTGAGCCTCTGGCTGAGGCACCAGTCCTGTAACCATTTGTGATTTGCCAGATTTGACTGGCCCTTTCAAACCCCTTCCCTTTGACTGTGAGGACTGATGAAAACATAACCTGTGCTCGAGTCCCTTTCTGCAGCTCGCAGGGCTCTGAAGTCCTTGATTACTCAGAGTGAAATAAGATCAGTTTTCTTGTTGCCCAAGAGTTCTCTCTGGGGTTATTGGACAGTAATTTTGCAGCTTTGATACATTACATTCATAAGAGTCGGTGTATACACTTAAACAGGTACAGTATCATCCATCTAAGCATTTTACAAAATAACAGATGTCTTCAACCCTCTTGGCAGAGTTGCATTAACGACACTTATTTCTGCTAAAAAGTGCAGTTCCCATTGCTTTTGCTCCTCGAGAGTCTTCAGGTTCCTGCTGGGCAAAACAATCAATTAGGAAGTGGGGTCTCAGCAGTGATCCACTGACCACAGGATCTCTGTGACCTTAGGAGGAATGATTACGTCTATTTTTCTCTTTTTTTTCCCCACCCACTATCCTACCTACATATGTCTGCATCCTGATCTGCAGAAGCTAAGGTAGGCAGGATTGGTTTCATTACTAAGCTGAGCTAATTTAAAAACAATAACCAAAAATCCCCCAAACAGCCTTTTCCTGCAAAATGCTGGAAACCTTCACAGTTTCTGTGAAACTCAGGAGATCCCAAGCATTGCCCCTTGGGATCAGATCCATAGATAAGGGATCTGTAGAAACACTTATAAGAAACAGAGGCATTATGCCTTGATGCCTTTGTTTCCTTTCTCATTGGAGCTTCAGAAGAATTTCTAATTAGAAACTAGAATGATTCTTTCAATTTTTAATGGCCTCAGAATCACAGAGATTTCTCAGCCAGCATCTCATAATTTCTGAGAGTTTTATAAAGCTTCATTTATTGAAGATTCATTTATTTATATGATTGCTGAAGACTGCATGACAGATATGAATTTATTTTCAGTTGAAATGCATTAAAAGTTGAATTTGTGAAAAGAGGAATGTATAAAAGATACATAAAATCAGGAGAAACATTGGTATTAAATGACATTGTGAACCAGGATGCATGATACCAGCTAATACAGTGTCTGAGGAGGTAAATGGAGAGCTAAGCCATCCCAGTCATGAGGGTCTGGGGTGCCCAGTGGCAATTTTGGGATTGAGAAGTTAGCTTCACATAGGAGAAGTCTTTGATATTTTCTCCTTCCTGAATTCCCTGTGTTTTCATTTATAATGTGCTTTTTAGCTTTTCAGGGATAGATCAATTTGCCATTGTTTTTACTGTTGCTGAAGTAGGTTTAGAGTACCTACTGTGCAGTACAGAGGTAGGAGGGTAATTACTGCAAGTAAACCTCATTATTTAAAGAAAAACTCCAGTGTAAAAAGATGGTCGTATTAAAGTATGGAAGTAGTTTACCTGCTTCCAAGGTGCTGCAGAAGGAGAGCCTTGGGGCAGCAAAGCAGGGAACAATGGACTTCCCATTAAACAGTTGATGGAATCTTGATGGGGCAGTGTGTGGCATAACAGGATTTTATTTCCGTTCTTCAAATGACAATAACAAGAAAAATAAAGTGGCAAAGCCTTTCCTGGGATCATCTGTGGCTGTCAGACTCCGTCAATGTGCTTTTGACACCTTCTTTAAAGGTAGGAAAGTAGGGAAAACTATATGCCTATAGCCTTGACCTTGTTTCCTTGTTGAGGAAACTGATCTGATGAGCTGTGTTTGTTCTTTCAAGTTTCATTTGTCAAAATACCCAAGGTCACCACAGGATCTGACTTTAGGAGATGAACTGCTATAATTAGTAACAATACACTTATTTTATTACTTGCTTTGATAGAAGCTGAGGGTGATTTTTTTTTTTTTTTAAAACCCTCTTAATTTCAGAGTGAATTATATTGTTTTTGTTGTTGCCTGCTTGTGCTAAACTTTTTTTTGTGTGTGTGTGTGTAATTAGCAAGCAGTAAATTAGTTTATTTCTCTTTTGTTTAATTGAGTTAATGATGTCTGCAAAGAAACATGATACCAAGGAGGTTTTGTGGTTTTCTGTTTTTTTTTTCTGATTTCAAGGGGCTCTCCAGAGTTTGAGATTTTGCCAGACTCAAAGCTGTAAGGAGAGCATCAAGAGCTGTCCCGACATCTTTGAAAAATCTTTCACTTCATTGCTGCATAAAGGTGAACCTAAGTAGTACAGAAGACAGCTTGAACAGAGCAGCCAGACTAGAGGTAGTAGAGGGAGTGTGCCTCACTGGCTGACCCCTCTGTGTAAGGGAGTGTGTGTTTCTTCCTTGCTGAGAGGGCAAGACTGGTACATTAATGAGCTGTCTGCCCTGCTGGGCTATGGTTTTAAGAGCAACATGCCTTCCTGTCCTTTTCAAACTCTGTCCTCTAGAAAACACATCTCTATCATTACTTATGACAGGAGACGCCATCATTTCAAAGGATAAAGAAATCGGTGATGAAGAGAGAATTAGGGAAATGAGAGGAGTTACAGGACAGAGAACTTCATTAGAGGGATAGAAAAACAGGGAAGAGGAAGCTTTAATGAGGCTCTTGTTTATTACTTTTGCTAATTTAGGAAGTCTTGCTGCTGGCTGTAGGACTGGAAGGTTAAATTGTACAGATGCTTTCAAAATGAATACTGCAATGAGCCAGAATACAGGACTCAAGTAGTCTTTTCCATTTAATGGATAAATGTCAGCTTCAGACTGTCGGTATCTTTTGAGTTTCAAAAGCCATGGCTTCTTCAGGTGTAAAACTGTGCTTGGCCCTTTATACAGCAGATTGGTTTAGAGGCTCTCTTCTGAATGCCTTTTTTTTTGCAGTTCGCTATAGGCTGCGTTTTCTTTTTTTTCCTTTTTTTTTCCTTTTTTTTTTTTTTATTTTCCTGAGTCCTGTTTCTACTTGTTTCTACTTCTACTCTCTAGTTAAGAACCTAACCACTGTTTGTGGTACAGAAAGTGCTAATACCAATTACCTTCTTAAACAAACTCCTTTAACTACACTTATTGGGCACTCATGAATTCTCACTAGGAGGCATAGTGTTGCTTGTACCTGCTCCAAAGGCAGGCAGCTCTGGACGTAGGTCACCTATGTCAAACATGCTGACAGGTCAGAGTCAGCAGGGCATATTGGGGGCTGTAGATGCAGGATGGATATATCCATGATTATGTCTGAAGTGCTGTGACAGTGATTCCATCTTGGAATGACAGAAATTATACTGAACTTTTTCTTCACCTCATGGAGCTTCATTTTTTTTCTGACTTCATGTATTGAAATGGTCCATCCATAAATTAACTTTTTTAGTCCTGCATTTCCCAGCAAATATTATAACGTTGTGTTACACCATGTGGTGTTTCCTTTTTTGTCACAAGCAGTTTTATGAAGTTTTATGGCTACATTAGTTGCTACTGCATTTTTCTTCCCTTGTTTTCCTATTTTTAACATCTCTATTGTTCCTGCTGCAAAATGGCAGTTACGGAACTTTCCCTCTCTGTGATATATAAAGATCAATTAATATTTATCCATAAGTTGGAGATGGAAATCTCATACATGTGCCAAACATTTGGTAGCAAATATTAGATACATATCTATTAATAGATGTGGCTTTCTTATACAACTTCTTTCAGTTACTGTTGACTAGCTCCACCAGTTTTAGGGATTATTAACCATAATCTGTATTTACTGGATTTAACTTCTAGAGGAAATCGATTTAGGCTGCTAGGCTGTCTTGTGAGTATAATTACTCTACTAATGGTAGCTGGTTTTAAGCCGAGTTTTTTTGTAGAACAGCCCCTAAAGCAGATGCTGTTTTACTGTCATTTAGGTAGTTTATCCTAATATATGGCATTTATTTGATTTTTCATAATAACTTTATGCTGACAACACCAGATCAGTCAAATCCTGTTCATTGTATGTGATATACTGTTTAGCCAGAGGTGCAGCTGCCTTTGTGTGATCTTTTAAGTGGTACCTACCCAATGGGATTCCAGTTTGGGGGAGAGGCCAGCATGCCACTCAGTCCTAACCAGAGTGTGCTCCTTATCTGCAGCCTTGTGCTGAAGACACTCTCCATTACCATGGGACCCAGCCCCCAGGTGAACCTGTCCTCCCTGACACAGTCCAAGTGGAGATGGGGTCTTTTCCAGAGTCATGGAAAGTTGAAGGGTTGATGAAGTGCTACTCCCCAGTGGATGCGCTATACTGGCTGTATTGATAGAGTTCAAGGGAAGCAATTTCAGTTATTAGACACTAACTGAGAGCTAAGGTTTTCTTTTTCAGTACACACTGTCCTTGCTCGTATCTGCTGTTATTGATACAGTAGATAGTGTTTTGTGATAACAATATCATCAGGGAGAACCATAGCATGTCAGGAAAGATTTTTTAATATGATCTATCACAAGAGCAATAACAGAAGCCCAAAAGTATGGAAGCATCTGTGTCATTTCAACAGAAAGCTAACTTTGGCAGAGTTACAGGTCTGGAAGAAAAGTTGCCCATTGAAATTCTTACGTCCAGTGAAAGCTCTTCTCCCTGCTTTCCAGCCAAGTAACTGGGAGTGGGACATCATGCTTCTCAGCAGACATTATTAACTCAATTAAACTAAAGAGATATAAAGTAAATTACTGCATCCTAATTATACAAAAATATCGATAAACAAGCAACAAAAACAATTATATAATGCACTCTGAAATTAAGATGTTTGAACCACTAACAATTTAAATCAAAGCAATGGTAATAAAATAAGTGTAATGTTACTAATTACATTGTTTCATCTTTCAAAGTAAAAAAGATAATTTTTTGTTGACTTGGTGTGTTTTGGCATTTTGAACTGTAGAAATGGAACATGAATGGGTTTGACTTATGCAGCAGCACAGAGAAGTACATCTTTTGTAGAGTGAGAAGCTGAACATGCAATGATGGGGGAAATATATGCTTATAAGAAACCTTCACTCAGCCTAGTAGGCTGTGGTGAGGTAGGAAACTATTGCCAGGCATCTGTTGTCTGCAACCCATTTCTTCTTCTTAAGCTCTGTTACAGTGGATTGATTAAAATTCCCAGCTGATATACTCAGACTGTGTTTGATAATTGCTAGTGTTTTCTACATCAAGACTGACAACAACAGAATTGGAGCTCAGTGATGTTAAAACTGGTCTGTGACAGCTTTGATTTCAAATAGAACGGTATTCTTTTAGACAAATAGTAGAGGGAGGTTTGGGCTTTTTTCCCCTTTCTTTCTTCCCCCCTCCTTCCTTCTTTGTTTTGAAAACCTAAGATTGTGCAATCCAGGGAGGTTTGGGGGCATTACTTTGATTAGGTAAAGCCATATGTCCCTCAAACAAATGAGAACAATACTGATACTGAAGATGAAAAGAAGCCAAAAAATACAGTAAGCTGCTGCCTGCACAGTAAGATTGGGTTTTTTTTGGAGTTCTTGACCTGATCTTTTTGGCACATGGGAACTTCTGTGAAAAAGCAGCATTAAAAGGTCACTGTTAGGTTCAGTCTTACTCCTCTGGGATAGTTTCATTGGCTTCACTGATGGCTGGATTTGGCCCAGGCAGGGTAATATGATCAAAAACTAAAACAGTAGATGTTACATTTTCGTACACCTAATGTGCTGTTTGAGAGTAATATGAAGCAAAGTTATATACAAAGAAAGACTGATTATAATGTCATGTAAGAAAGAACCCCTGTATAGACCTTAGAAAGAAAATTACTTGGGTCTTTTGTAGAGTAAGAAGCTGAGTTTGCAGTGATGGAAAAAATGCAAGAGTGTGTAATAATCAGTGCCCACAATGACCCCAGGTTTTCTAACAAAATCAGCTGTCAAAAGATCTGACCCATCCAAATACAAGCTGTGGAAATGCACCCTTCTACACCATTGCCTTGAACCAATCAATAACAATTCAATCCAGGCAGAATTCAGGCAGAGCTTATTATACGCCATCTAAAACTGAATTGCTGTCAAAGAATTAGACATGAAGGGGATTGCCATACTAGTATCTGATGGGAAAAAAATACTGCCAGAGTTTAGTAAGGTGGGACAGTCTCAGATATTGCTCAGTGCCAACTGCTTAAAAAATCCGGAATGATACTGAAAATATTTTAAATATCTAAAGATAAATGAAGATTGACAGCCTTGGCTTTGATCCTAGCAGGAACTGAGGCAAGTGAAAATATGGTTGTGCTTATTATTTCCTGTTGGTCAGAAATTTGTTCGACCTGTGGCTCGATCCAGAACAGAAGATAGATTTCACTCATGCACATTGAATTTGTATAAAGCTCTAGCTACTCCTGCTGTGTGAAAAAGAACTGCATTTCCTTTTGCAGGAACAGAGAAAAGGAAGGTGTTACAGTGAAGAGGAATGCTTTTATCTTTTTTTTTTTTTATCGTTGCAAAACTCAGGAGGTTCTTAGTCTTGGACCCTTCTATTAAAAAGCTCTCCACCAAATTGTTATTTATTTTTTTTGTTCTAATCTGAGTGCAACTGTATATGGATTATCAAGTGTTTTGCACAGAAGAGAAAAGAATGAAGATTTTCATTCTTTTATAATGGTGTTATTGTAAGTAGACATTTTATTATTAGTTGTCTGCTGACACAAAACGAGTGAAATACTTTTTATTTGCTGAACAGTAAAAATCTCATTTTATATATTGCACTAGAAACACCCTAACAACAAGAGTACTCTTGTTGTTACTTAGAAATTTGGTTAGATGGAGGTACCTTGAAAATACTGCTCCTTGAGCTTAACGATGCTTTCAGGACGGGGTTGGGAGGACGGTACAGATGGGCTTATTATTCAGTATCCCTGCTGACTGGTTAAGTGCACTGTTACAGATTGCTTGAGTGGATGTGCTATGAAGCAGCTTTTAATACGTAGGGAGATGAAACAGGGCCCATTAGGGAAACAAGGGAAATGTGAGGTAATGACTGGTTAATACCCCTGGGTGTGAGGGTGTAAGGTGTTTGCTCTTGAACCATGCCTTTCAGTGACTGAAGAGGTAATTTGAGTGTTCACTTGGATTGGTGTCCAAGGAAACCATTTTGGATTGATAGGGGTAATCAAATGTTATATTAATTTGGGGGTTGCGTGCACATTTGTAAGTCATTGGCCATCTTACCCATGTTGTGTTACTCCCAAGGCACTCCTGTCCACAGAGTGGCTCACTTGTTTCTCCTCCTGCCTGCATTTTTCTTTACCTCCTGTGGCTGACATCTTTCCTGCCAGATGTGTCTTTTCCACGAGGTAATTCTCTTCACTGCTCACTGCTATCCTGGGGGATTCTAGGGCTGTCAGCCACACTTCTACCTTCTGCAGTTCTGTCTCTTTTTCTTGCACATTTTTCTTCCTTTGCTTGTCTCTTGCCACTGCTGCCTTCTGTTTCTCTCCTAGTCTGGACTTCACTACACCCTGTAAAAAGGGGAAAGGCTCAGCCCCAGCTAAGAGTCAGAGAGTGTCACATTTGAAAATCATTCTATGAAGAGTATCTTCTGAACCAGAAAGCCAGAGATTAAGGTCTTAACTAGTCAAAGAGGGCAAAATTGCCTTTGTGGTTATCAGTAGCCCTCAAAAGGAAATATTAAATGTGTTTTTGATGGAGAATAAAATACTTGGCTCTGTAATGCATTGAAAAACTGCACATTTCTCAGTTCTTGAGCTTGCAGTTTTTGCTTAGTGGTGACAGAACCTACCAGTCTACAGTTACCTTTGACAGATAGTATATTATGAATCGGTATTCACTTCATATGTTGTCTCTGTTTAATATATAGAAATAAGAACCATAAAATATACTATAAATAATTAGACAAGCTACAGGCTTGTTGAGACATAACATATCCTCTTCTATGCTGTCAATTATCTTTTCTTGAGGTTTCCTTTTTGCTGCTACCTTAACATATAATTCAGGTACATATCCTGACTGTCTACTACATCCCCACCTATTGTTTTTTGTATGATAAAACCTGAAAAATATTTAAGTGCCCTATTGAGAGCACATGGAATATTCTCTGTTCATATTGTTACCCAAGAACATGTTGAAGTGAGAAACTGTCTAGTTTTTCTTTATTTATATCTATGTAGTTGTGTAAATATCAATTCAAGAGTATGAGAAAAAGATAACAAACAGCTATGTCATATATAGTGGGAGTTCACTGTACCTTTCTATGACTGGCCCATCAAATAACTTCATTCCAAACACATTGGATATGTCATGGATGCAGAATGGCTTTTGCATTTTACTTTTAATTTACACTTCTACCAACTGTATTATCTTCCCAAGAGAGCTGTTTATCAGGGTGGTGATTAAGTAGAGTCTACTTTACATTATGTCTTTTGAAAAATATCTAAATTAGGATGATCTAAAACTCCAACAAATTATGGGTACTTCAGTCGCTTATGTTTGTGCTCCATGGGCAGCAATTTACCCAGTGTTTTTCCAATTCAAGTAAATGGGAGACAGCTGGGGGTTAGCAAGACTCATCTTACCAAAGCATAGATATTTTAAACAGCTGGCAATAAACTGTAATTTATATCTATAAAGTAAAATATTTCCCAGAAGAAGTACCTTTAGAGTACACTTGAAAGCTGCATCTGAGCTGACATGAAGGAGAGCTTTGTATCTTATTGCCATGGGCTAGGGCTTCAGTTTATAATTAATTTAAATGCTGTTCCTCTGAAATGCTGTAACTTTTATTATTAATCAATTTAAATTGAAAGAAGTAGTAGTTCTAAGAATTAAAACCAGACTTCCTTCAGTAATTGAATTCATCAGACTAGTTTCGTAAGTAGTAAATGTGACTGAACTCTGTACGATGAGAACATCAGTGAAGCTAAATTCAAGTACATCATGAGCTTCACAAAGTCTGTATTTCACTCTGTCTTTTCTAAACTGTTATCGGCGATGCTCTGAAGAGGGCTAAGCGAGTTATCTAGTGCACTGAGAGTTACGGTATTTCGTAAGAATCTTGACTTAGCTTTTTCCACACCAGATTCTGATTGTTGAAAGATTTAAATACATTGTCTTTTAAAATCTCTTCCCTGTCATTCTTTCCAAAACCTGGAGATACACTTTATCTTAAAACACACACAGTGTTACAAGACTTGCAAACCGCTTTGTTTCTGCTCTTCACTAATTCTTTGAATGTGCTGTCTCCATTAAACTCAGCAGGCCAACATAGTTGTAGGGTCCATGAGATATGTATAGTGGAAGTTGTGTTATCAGAACATCTGAGGGGTTGTTGTGGTTCAGTGACATTGAATAAAATCAAGAAGATTCTATTGTTTTGAGATAAAAAAGCAGTGCATGCAAGGAGATGAATGTGATGCCCTGAAGAGCTGAGGCATTTGAGCAGCCTGCAGGTAATAAAGAGATTAATGTGTAGTATCTGAGAGTAACCCAAAGCAGCAAATGTGGTCTCAAGAAATAATATTGGTGTTTGCCTTTACAGAATCATAGAATCAGCTAGGTTGAGAAAGGCCTTTAAGATCACCAAGTCCAACTGTTACCCCAGGACTACCAAGCCCACCACTAAACTGTGTCACTAAGGGTAAACTGGTCTACCCTCAATACCTCCCCTTATGGCTGCCCCTCATGATCTCCACTCAAAGCCACCTCTCATCTGCCCCACATAATGGCCCATAATGTATATCTGCTGCCTCTGCCCCCCCATGGCCCCCCTCACTCCCCATGGCTGACCCTGCTCTCCCCTCATGATTTTCCTTCATGATCTCCCATCATGACTGCCTGTCCCCCTCACGGCCACCCCTCACATCCCATGGCTGCCCTTGCTCTCCCCTTGTGATCTCCCCTAATGGCTGCCCTTTCTTTCCCCTCACAATCTTCCCTCATGGCCACCCCTTCTCTCTCCTCGTGATCCTCCCTCATGGCCACCCTTTCTTTCCCCTCACAATCTCCTCTTATGGCTGGCAATCCTCTCCCCTCACAATCTCCCCTCACAACCACCCTTCACCTCCATGATCGTGCCTCATGGCCACTCCTCCTCTGCCTCACGATCTCTCCCCATGGATGCCCTTCCTCTCCCCTCATGATCTCCCCTTATGACTGTGCTTCACCCCTAATGGCTGCAACTCCTTTCCCCTCACAGTGTCGCCTAATGGCCACCCCTTCTCTCCCCTCACAATATCCCCTCATGGCCACCACTCTTCTTCCCTCACGATCTCCCCTCACAACTGCCCTTTACCCCTCATGGCCACCCCTTGCCTCCCCTTATGATCTTCCCTCAAGGCCACCTCTCCATTCCCCTCACAATCTTTCCTTATGGCTGCCCCTCCTCTCCCCTCATGATCTCCCCTCATGGCCACCCCTCCTTTCCCTTCATGATCTTCTGTCATGGCTACCTGTTCTCTCCGCACCATAATCTTCCCTCCTGCCCACCCATTCTCTCCCCTCATGATATTCCCTCTTGACTGCCCTTTCTTTCCCTTCATGATCTCCCCTCACAGCCACCCATCCTCTCACCTCACAGCAGCATGGCTCTTCAATGGCAGCTTCATACTCAACAAATTGCTGAGCTACTGTGGTGAGCTGAAGTTCTTTTCTAAAGTCTCATCTGCCTGTGACTACATCAGTGGTGACTTAATATCTTCACTCTGGCAGTAGTGTGGCAGAGACTAGAAATTAGTAAATAAAAGCATTTGGTGGGTTGTATTGGGCACTTGGCCTTCAGTCTACTGTTCTGGAGTTCTAATAACAGCCTTAGCCATCTGCTAATGGCTAGTAGACACAACAGAAGATCAGCGTTTTTGAGCTAGCCCAGTCTTCAAATTAACTACATTGCTCTTTTTCACTTTGGAGTTACTTTGAATAACGATTTTTTTGCTGTGACATATTTTACTATTAAATTTCACTTATTTTTTTTTTTTGTTTTCTTTTTTGTTCGGTAGTTCCTAATGTAAATTTAGAATATGGTGTTAGATGGTACAGTAGGCACATATGCTGTTTAAGTTGGATTGTAAGCACTCATGACCACTGTTTGTGTTACACTGCAATACTTTTAGAGTGGGGAGCCTTCTCATCATGATACATGAACACAGTGTTTCCAGAGTGTAGATCTGGCATATGTACATTACTAAAATGCTAAAATAATAAATATTTTCTATCTCTCTTGATTTGAATTTGTAGACACCTAATTACAATGAACTCTGGTTCATATTCGGCTATTACCTAGATATGAGTTAGCAAGAATATAAATATTTGCCTAGATAAATAAGGCAATCTACTGAAAGTCATTCAGCACAACACCTTAATATTTTCTGATATATTTTAATATTTTTCTTGTAACACATAAAGAATAGTAATACCTTTTATATTGTCTTTTCCCTGGTTCACTGTCTAAAATACTGATGTGTTTAAAAAAATCAGGTATAACTAAACTGTTTCTGATGAAACATTTTTTCTAAAAATACTGATCTGTCAAAACCATAATTTATAATTTTGACATATCCGTGTTTAGCTGAAATTTCCAGTGGGAGAGTTTCTCTGGTCCAGAAATAAGAAAGATGAAACAGCAGTTTAGGTATTAGCTGTCTAATTGGATCCAGTAAAATGTTGAGTGACCCAGCTAATTTGCTATTTGGCTGTCTTCAATTCATAGAATTATATAATGTTTTGGTTTGGAAGGGACTTTAAAGTTCATCTAGGTCCAACTCCCCTGCCACGGGCAGGGACACCTTCCACTAGACCAGGTTGCTCAAAGCTGAGTCCAACTTGGCCTTGAAGACTGCCAGGGATGGGGCAAGCACAGCTTCTCTGGGCAACCTGTGCCAGTGTCTCGCCACCCTCACAGAGAAAAATTTCTTCCTCATGTCTAATCTAAATCCACCTATCTTTCTTTAGCTCTGGTTTCTGGGTTTTATTATTAGATTGCTCCCAGTTTGTTTGCCTTTATTTATACACTTATTTATCTATTTTTGTATTGATGTTTTTATTTTAATAGAGGCAGAGATGTTGGGTCTTGGCAAGCCCTGGTTAGGCTAAACCTCTCTTGACATATATTTCACTAAGAAGTCTAGAAACACTTCACTGAAACTGTAAGAATTAAAGTGCATAGTCCCAAAGAGAAACAAACATGTGATAACAGAAATACTGGTTTTATTAGAAGGGGATACATGACTCAGTGATGTGTGGGAGCTTCTGTTCTCATCTGGTTGTGTGTCTAAGGACTGCATTTGCTGTGCATTAGCTAAAGCATCATTGAAGCTGTTTGTTCTGTTGGTTATTTACCATCACCGTAAGTCCAGTCCTCAGTACCCCTGCTTTTCAAGATCCAGTATCTCACCTTATAAGTGTGACATAGTCTCGTGGTTCCTTTTAACTCTCTCGGTATACTCTTTAGCATTGCTGTCTAGGAAAGTGCACATGAGCAGCATAAAATAAGTCAACCCTGTCAGTTGTTATGACTGAAAAGAAAATCATGGTTAAGCTTTCTTCTGTGAAGTGACTACGCTGGTTTTAGCACTGGGACAGAAGATGACAACTGTAGTCTGAGATTTACTAATGTGATTTATTTGAAAAACTCTCTTACTTAAGACATAAATGCAGATGTAAACATATCATCTTACTGTTGCCAAACTTTTCCATTGTGATCTGTTTTTGAAAACGTGCGAACTAAAGGCAACAAATGCATCCAAAGGGTTTAATCGGTAAATGTTGAACAGTGGAATCCTTAAAAAACATGCCTATTACCAGTATTCTAGTATGTGCAGCCCTGTTGTCATGACAGGACATGATTTCATGGATTTCAACTTTCTGGTACTTCAACTGTGACATCTTTGTTTTTATTCTATGCATACAGAACTGAAATGTAATACACTTTGTAATCAATACTGGAATTCAATTTTGGACTGTGATACCATAAAATATTTACTTTAAGAAGCAAAGATGCAGCAGCTTTTTTACAGGAGAATGATATGAATAAGCTAATGAAAGGAGTATGCTATAGCTGCTGTTTATGTGGTAACAACTGCAGACTTGAAAAGCAAACGCTAATAGCATATTCTGTATTAGCTAAGCAAGAAAACAGTACTTTAAAATGCACCTTTTAATTAAAATTTAATTTGCCAGTATGCTCAATTTCGCAAGTTTCTAATCATTGTTCTATTTATAAATCTCAACACACCCCCCCCCAAACCAAACCAAAAAAACACCCCTAAAAGAGCATCCATGGCATTGTGACTTGCAGATAATGAAAAAAAAGGCCAAATGTGATATAACCAATGTGTCCATATTAAAAGCACATAAAAGTAGACCTATGCAAAATGTCCCCAAGCTATTTCTGCATCCCCACAGGTGGCTTCTGTAAATAGAGAAGTCTCCCCATTGTATTTATCTTCACTTTTTTATTCTTTTTTAATCACATATTGCAAGTTTTCCTTTGTGCTTCTGTCCATAACTGTGTTGCTGCCTCTTTGGGTGATCTAGTCCCATGAAAAGATGGAGTTGAAAGACTCCATTCACATTGTATCGCCAAGAAAAGGGGAAAAGTAAATAGAATCTTCAAGTGAAAAACAAGAAAGAGAGATGGTGTCTGAAAGTTCCCTAAATTGACTTTCCTATGCTAAAGTATAAGCACACTTTCTCATCAGCTAGGAAGAAAATAAATGAAGTTTATTCAGTATCTTTTTATTTTTTTTTTGGACTGGCACTTTTACAATTTCAATATAAAGGATCTCCATTAGACCTGGTTAAAATGCTGATGAGAGTCTATAAGAAACTGAGAAGGGAGTTCCTGTTGTAGAACAATGCTCACATGGACAGTGACACTGTAGTAAGCCAGCTGCCTCTAAGATACTTAACCTTTTTTTCCCCAAATTGCAATATTTCAGTATATTCTTAACTTGTCCCAGAAAAACAGAAAGAAAATCAGGTGTTTTTTTTTCTTTCTTTCTTTTCTTTTAGGTATATACTTTTTTCTTTTTTTCACGAGCTGTAAATGCTATTCCCCAAGTGTATCCAAGAGGCAATGTTTCTAGATCTATAGGTTTAATCCAGCTGCTAGAATATCTGCTGCAAAGTGCTGCTGACCTAGCCATGAAAAGCCTGATCATTGGGAATACCATACAGCCCTGATGGCTGAGCCCAGAGGTTTTATATTTTTTTTCAAACGATCATTCTTTTTGATGATTTCTTCACTGATTCAACTCCCCTGATTTTCAAACTAAATTAAAAAAAATCCACCAGTTAAAACATTTTGTAAAAATTTTCCAAACTAGAGTATATTGTTTCTGAAAATATTTTCTTTTGTTAGCATGTTGTAACGTTTCTGATTTCTATCATTTTGCAGTCATTTGATTCACAGAAAGAAGCAGAAGCACTTATTAAATGCGTCTGCTATTAATGACATTTGTGTGGTCTTATGAAACACATTGTCCTTTTGGTCTTTACGTCTTATTATCCGATGTTCATGCCTGCCAGCTAATATCAAAGTATGGGAGTAGAGAATTAAAAAAAAATTGGAGTTGTTTAATGTTGCTTCTCAAATTGTCATAACAAGAAAAGACATTTTTGCATCTCTTTACCTGCAGTTATTTTACATTATCTCCTTGTTTTCTTTGTTCATTCCTCCCCATTACTGTGAACAGAGTAAGATCAGTGGCAGCTGGGAGTAGTGCTGTGCATGGATGGGGGAAAGAAGATGGGAGATGGGGACTGTGCTCCAGCTCCCCTGCTACCCAAGGTGGTCAAATGGACAGCACTAACAGGGCGGAGTGTACTCCCTCATAGCCCATCTCTGACAGTAAGCTTCCCCTGTCTAAGCTGAAGTAGACTTACAGTTGTTACAAACCATTGGATTCTTCCACCAGTCCTTTCCCACGGATGGAATAAGGGGGGGGGGGGGGGGGGAGGACTGGGGGAAATCTTGGTTCTGTTTTCCCTCTTGTGCAAGTCTGTGAGTGGCACTATGTGAATGAGGGTGCTTGTATTCAGCTTTGAAGGCTCATCCTCTTGGACATTGAAGGGAGAATTGTGCAGTTATGTGTAGACAAGTATTTAAAATTTTGCTGGCTTAATGTAAACAGATGTTGGAGATATTCTAATCTTAATGAGGAATTTCTGCACCCATGTTCAGCTTTATGACTGGCCATGGAAGCCCGGGGGCCTAATGTGTCTTAAGCTGCAGAAGGACTGTAACAATCATTATTCTGTGTCAGAACAAAATTACCTTGTAGGAGCATTGCATAATGTCTGGTATATTAATCATTAGAGATATTTTTGCAGCACTCAATTATATTATTAAGGCTGGGTTATATTCTGATCTTTCTAATGGTCACATGTAAAGTACTGAAGCCTCTATTATTTTATAATAAGTAATGCATATCCGACAGAATAATGCATTATGCACATCCTCTCCTGTATGACTCTGAAGGTCAGACAGTAACTTGAATATTTTTGTCCTCCCAAACATTTCACTTTAAGGGTTCATTAGAAAGAACGTCTTTCTCTTTTCAATATGTTCGAACAGCAGGTTATCACTTACAGTACCAAGTTTTGACTATTTTCTTTTATACAAAGTAAAATTGCATGAGCATGGCCATTGCACACATTCACTTACAGTTATCAATTTAAAAGCATTTCAGGATCAAGCTAAACCAGCTTTTACTGGAAGGTATGACAAAGGAAGCAGCCCAAATGCTGCAATTTACTTTGGGTAGATGTTTCATATTCAAATGTAATAACAGACACCAACAGATACTGCCCTAATTTATAGATTCTGGCATTGGCAACAGGTGCTTAGTTCTTAGTCTGATTGCTGTTTCTTCCAAAAAATGTACATGTAGACCTTTATTTTTAAAGTCTGGAATCCCGCAGTAAGCTTTAGTGATTGTCAAAAGCTGTATCTCATTTGAAATACATCAAACTCCTATGTTTAGCAGTGGAAAATATTCTTTCTAAAGGTATTTATTTAAAGTTTAAAAATCTCATCCTATTTGAATTCCCAGGAATGTTTGCTCATTTCCACAAATTGAAACTTAGAGTTTAATTTCTGCCCTTTTTTTCTTAATTACTACCCTATTCAGAAAAACACATGCAGAAATGTGGAAAAAGACCCGAGTTTTGCCTGTGTAAGTGATAGCATGTGCATTGCATTTATGAGCTACAGAAGCCTTGTCCAAAACTGATTTGCCTACAAACAGCTGATGGGAACCATGCGGATGAGGTCCGACTATGTTTGAAGAATAAGCTTAACTTTGAATATACAGATGCTAGCTGTGTATGCAAAAGATAAGCTCACTGTTAAAGCTTTGCTCTAGAAAGGTGTTACTGGAAAATTGAAGGGGAAAATAAAATCTGTATCTTAACAGGCCAGTCTAGTAAGATGAATAAAAATGCAGGATAGAACCAAATATAGTTTTATCCTGGTAAGAGGTATGCCTCTGACCTTTGCTTTCTCAAATGTTTAGTGTTTAGATCTGAAGTGGCTGTTTCAAATGCTATACAGTTTCTTGGTCGTTGTTGGGAAGCTTCTATTTGATAGAGCTGAATTATTGTGATGGGTTAGTCTGGCAGAAAACTGGCTGGAGGATTTTGTGATAGCTTTGGGGCCAGACCCCAATCAACAGGCCATATGTTTAGATCCTTCTCCATAACAGATGACTGTGCGTACATGCTCCCAGGTGCAATGTCATTGGGATTGTATTTGCACACATAAACTAGTGACATTCAATTATGTTCATAGGCAGTGTTGTAAAAGCCACAGAGGAAGTAATTTACTACACTAGCACAGTATGCAATTCTTTGCTTATAATCAATTTTTCATTATATAGGAATATAGTATACTATGTTCGTATTTGTTTTTCTAATTTGTTGAAAGAGCTGATAATGTGTAAAGTTTTTCTCTTTCAAACAACTGACATTTGAGAAAATAGTGGGATGAAAGAAATTGCAAATAAAGCAATATCAATATACTTTTATGAAGTTTTAATTAGAAACAAAAGCCTGAACCAGTGTTTTGGCCAGTGCCTGAAAAACATCTTGCTCTTTTTTCTTCTGTTGGAGCATGAGTAGCATTGCCCAAGTGAACTGGAGCCTGTGTTTACCAGACAGCTTGTGGCAGGTTTGCTGCGTTCTGGCTGGCAGCGCCTGGACAAAGCATTTAGTGATCAGTTCCTGAAATAAAGCATTCACTGCTAATTCCCTCATACCACTTTTTGAGACATCAAGTGTTGGTTTTTACTATGAATATAAAAGAGATAAGTTTGTATCTTATGGGGACAAATGTTTGCTTGAGTAACTACTACTTTGTCATGAAAATGTCCATGCTTATCATGTGTGATGTGTGTTTTATTACTGACAGTAAAATTACTGTCAGTGACTTGGTAATACCCCACACCACCTACTTAGAAGGTTAAAAGGCACTTTGCTGGCTAGAGTTTGCAAAATTTAACTGATTTTCTTTCTCTTCCAAGATAAAAAGATAGGTACTAGTGCCAGGCTGTGGTGATAGTTATTATGTTTAAACTAGCAAATAATATTTTTGGGAATGAACAATCACCTGTTGGAACTATTTTTGTAGGTATTCAGGTTAGGACCAGTTTCTAGATGCTACTAGCTCAGTCCCATTTTAGCTTGCCCTGATACTAAAATGCATTCTATCCTTTAAACTTGCAGGAAAGTCTTGGGTACTGACTCTCTGTCCTGGTAGGTACCTGACAATGGAACTAATAAGTTTGTCAAATCAAAAATATTTTTCAGCAACATTTTATGCCATTGTGTAGTTCTTATACTAGAAATTAACAAAAGAGTCGTATTACTAAAAAATGATAAATTTAGTGTGTAGTAAATTTATTTGGCTACTCTGACTGTATTTAACAAGTGGATTTTCTCTTTCTCCTCTTTTAACTTGAATGACTCATGAGGCCCCTTAGAAAATAATGCTGTTCAAACATGCAGTATGTGTCTTTGAGGAATTAGTTGTTAGGAGAGTCCATTTATAAGCACTGAGGTTGCATTAGAGACCATATTCTGAAAATAGTACTTCAGCTGTAAGTTTGGACATGATACTATGTGAGACGAGATGTTCTAAGGCAGAAACATTGCATATTGTATTCTGGCTTGAGGGTAACAAATGTCTAGCACGGTCTTGAAAATGGTAGCATGATCCTGAAAAGCAGATACGCTCTTCCAGAGAGGAGAGAATGTTCTCTATCACTTTTCTGCTGTTGCTTTGTGACTATTCATAGAATCATAGAATGGTTAGGGTTGGAAAAGACCCTAAGATCATCTAGTTACAACCCCTTGTCCTGTCACTACAGCCCGTAATGAAGAGTTCCTCTCCAGCATCCTTGTAGGCTCCTTTAAGATACTGGAAGGCTGCTATGAGGTCTCCAGGCAGCCTTCTCTTCTCCAGGCTGAACAGCCCCAGCTTTCTCAGCCTGTCTTCTTAAGGGAGGTGCTCCAGCCCCCTTATCGTTGTGGCCCTCCTCTGCACTTGTTCCAACTATGACCTTGTTATGTTGACACCAGAACTGTACACAGTACTCCCTGTGGGGTCTCACAAGAGCAGAGTAGAGGGGCAGGATCACCTCCTTTGACCTGCTGGTCACGCTCCTTTTGATGCAGCCCAGGATACGGTTGGCTTTCTGGGCTGCAAGTGCACACTGCTGGCTCATGTTCATTTTCTCATCGACCAACACCCCCAAGTCCTTCTCCGCAGGGGTGCTCTGAATCTCTTTGCCAAACCTGTAGCTGTGCCTGGGATTGCCCCCAGTAAGTCTAAATGATATGAAGAAAAATTAATAAAGTAATTACTCACAACTAATACATTTCATATACCAGGGACAACCTTGTATTAAATGTTCCCTCTCATCTTTGCACTCCTGCGTTTTTAAGACATGTATGTTAAAACTGGTACATTTTTACTGGGTACTATATCTAATCACACTAGATAAATTATCTAATTTCATTCCTCCAAGTTTTATCTTGTCCTGAGTAATGTAACAAAATGTAATAATTTTCAGTGGCACCAAAATATATTGTTATCATTCTTCCTCTTTTTTGTGATGGAGTGACAGAATTCAGGATTTGATAAGTAGATCAAGTACTCAGGACCGCTTAAATAAATTATGAAAACTGGGAAAGTGTGGTGTAAGCTAATGCTATAATGTAAAAAAAAGAAGATAATATATTAATATAAAATAAGAGGAAATTATATTTGGCCCTCTATTTGTGGACTGTGCATGTTACTAGTTAGTTGTATTTTGGCTTTAGTTCTCTATACATTCTCTTTAGATTATTTCAGAGTGAAATTTTTTTTGCAAGAAAGAATATGATTCATAAAACAATTCATAGTTCTAACAACAAAACATCTTGAGAGGAATATAATTTCTATATATTCATGATGGAAAGCACTATTGAACTTTCCATTTCCACTGGAATAATCTTCTCACATCAAATGGTAAGTACAATTTTCTTGTTAAAAAAAATATTTGCATTTTCTCAAATTACATATTGCTTGTGTGATTTGGACATAAGTAAATTTTTGCCCTCAGAAGACCAAGCTTAATGCACCAGCATGGGTTGTATTGTGGTGTGTTGATCCTCTGAGGTGTGTTCTTCCTGATGTTTGAAAATGCTTCCAAGTGGAACTCAATCATGTAATGTCAACCAGGCAGTAGTGAGGGAATCCAGTTATTAGACATGAACTGGACAAAAGGGATCAAAGCTTTATTTCTCTTATGTTCGTTCTTAACCACAAAAACACTAGTTCTCATTTAAATAAATAAATAAATAAATAAAGGTTAAAACCAAAACAGTAGACATTTTCTGGGATTCATGCAAATATATACTAACTGTACTTGCCTTCCGTTTATTAAGTTAGAATAAATTCTGACAGTTTTAAGGCAATGGTCAGAAAGCTCAAAGTTACCAGAATAAAGCATCATATCTTCATGAAACCTTTTTCTACCCTGAAGCTTCCCAGAGCACAGATGGCAACTCTCTTTAATGGAGCAGAGTCTTTATTTCCCACTTTCAGTCAAGAAATTGGACAAGGCCAGGAAAACATAGGTTGAAGGCTGAGGGTAATTCAGTCCTTACCTTCACTATTGGAATCTTGCTAGTCTTTGGTTGCCATCTTACAGTATTTGAACTGTTCACTTAGGAAATTAGATGTAGTAAAGCAAATTGGAGGCAGGTGCAGCTACTTATCATGTACAGGCATAGGCACCTTTTTGCTGAAAACATGCAAATCAAATTTGGAAGTAATAGTAGTGGCTCTTCAAACTGTGTGATCAGTTAGATGTTTGACAGGGAAGAATATATGTTCACAACATTACTTGACCCATGTTCCAAGGGCAGCATTGAAACCATAATTCTGCTCGGTGGAGCCATAGATCATTGAGAAGATGGTCTCATAAAAGAAATTGTGTCAGGCAAGGTCATCTTCCTCTTGTCCAACTTCCTGGCCAAATAGAAATGCAACTCATAAAATGTTCACTGCACATGCTCTTTAAATGTCTCTTAGTGCAAAAGACACTGATGACTTGAAAAATTAATCCCAGCAGTTTACTCAATGAACAGATGCTGAATAAATCTTTCTGCTTATAGGATGACCATGAACAAATAGCAAGTCTTAAAAGTCAGGCTTTATTTGATATTTTCTGAATAATTTTAAGAATAGCAAATCTATTCCTTTCTCTCCACCTCATATTCCATATTGAAGCTGTGCTGAAGATTAGTTGCAAATGAAACGTCTGTTATTGATTCCCCTTCAGAGGAAATATTTCAAGTCAGGTGGGATTATCATACTTTAGTGTTGTGATAGATCTGCTGTTTACAGTATCCCTCATGCTACTGTGGTAGCTAAAACCAGCTGCTCAGGAGTGCTTCACCAGCACAAAAAATGCAGCCTGCCTGTTAGGGTATGCCACTGCCTTCTGCCCCAGTGATGGTTACGGCAGCACTACCTGGGCTTGGTGGGGCTGCCTCCTCCCCACCGTGTGTCTCAGGCATCTCCTGATGCTGCTTTTGGGACCTGCCAGGCAGATTGGGCTTGTGGGCTGTGGGACCAAAACAGCCAGGGAAAGAGCAGAAAGATAAGACTGTTTCACGTGGGTCTTTTGGCACACGTAGCTTGGAGAATCCTTCATAGAAAATTAGTGCAGACCATACCTTTGTAAGATCATGCAGAAAAGTTTAAACTGAACTGTCTTTGTGCTGCGCACTTGAGAATGTATGCCCCTGTCCTGTTTGATTTTTCTTTATGTCAGCTCTGGCCAGAGGGCTTGGAAATTCTCTTGTATTCTGTTCTCTTTAAGATACTGTGCTGTTTCATTGGATAGTTATGAATGCAAATTTAAAATCAATTGTAATTCCACATATTTTGATTTTCTATCACCACAAGTTGTCCAGCTAATGCAGTGTAATTGATGGGCTTCTGTTTCAGTCTGCAAGCAGCCAGCGTACAGAGCCGTTCTGTACCTGAGTGTTGAGGAGAGACATTTTTTCCTTTTCTCTCTGTTCTTTAGGCTAACTCGGTCAGATGTGACTGAAAAAAACCCCAAAACATTAATTCTAATGGAATAAATAATGTAATAATGCCATCAAATATATTTTTTTTTCGCTAACATTATCATCCACAGATTTTCTATCTATTAAGATACCATAAACTCAACCCCCCTCCTTCAGGTGTTCTTTCAGAGGTAGAAGGGCTACTTCAGCATCCATCTTTACATTTTTGTTATAGAGCAGGTTTCAGAGTCTCCAATAGGTAAATAATACATGATAAAATCTACTGAAGTTATGGAACCCTTGACTAGTACTTTTCTTTAAATATTAAACATTATTTTTGAAGTTGTTTGAACTATGTACAGTTTCACACAACAATTTTCCTGTTAGAAGGGAAATATGCCATCCTCAGCCAGTTTTTTTGTTTGATGTCCATGAATACTAATCCTATCTAGAATCTCTTATTAACTGTGCTATTTCAGAATAAACTGTATGCAAGTTCTGTAATTATTTAGTTCTGAATGTATGGAAAGGAAAAACTTCTGAGCCTGAGCTGCAAACTTCATGCTTGTTACTTGCTAATGCAACCCCCAAAATCATCTTTCATTGCAAGATAACTTTGGCATCCCCAAAGTTAGGTGTTTTAAACATAAATAGGCAGATAGGCCTTCTGCAAGTACTCTCTCAGCAGCACTTTTTCATTAAATTTTGAAAAAAACCCTCCCAACTACAAAGCTTCATTTGATATTGGTAAAGGGACATGTAGTGCTTTCTCTATTCCCCTACCTAGTAGTCTTTCTCAGCCTCTGAAATTTGAGCATATGTTCTTCTGGAACACAGTTAGGACAAAGAAAAAATAAGTGCTATAAAGAAACTTCCCGTAAGATATGTGGCTTAATAAAAGCTTCATTTCAGCAGAGTACTGCAGCAAACACATGCTGGGCTTCCAACCATCCCCTGTCTCTGAGTGTTAGTGTTTCAGTGACACAGTCGTTTAACTCAGGGGTTTTATATTCATCCAGCAGAGGTTGTCTGTTATATTGATTTTAGAAATTTCCTATAACAATATTAATTTTCTGTTGTGTCAGATCAAACTGGTTGGTTCTTCAGCCATTTCTCAGACAAAATTCTTATTATTTGGATACTGGAAAAACTCCAGAGCATAGTTTATTCACAGTTTGGAGCTAGATTCATTATTAGTTATAATTATAATGAACTTAAATTATTTATGCACAAGATTTATGGAAAACAGATTATGAATGAATGGGCTTGGGGGAGGGTTGCCATTCCAGATATAGCCCAAAGCCTTTGTTGCATGCAGTACGTAGTGAAAATGAAGTTATTTTGTCTGCCAGATTTGCATAAAATTAGGCTGAGTGCCAGCTACAGGGAATGTGGAATACTTTGTTTCAGAAAAAGGAAAGAGGGATTGATTTAACTGATAGGAGGAAGGATAGCTATTTAATAAGACTGTAGATCCACCATAATGGGATATTTGTATGCACACTGGTAGATTTAACAACTATTAATGTGTTCTCTGTGGGATGGGCTTTACAGTTATGCTTCAGAATGCATTTATTTTTCTGTGCTGATTGCTGGTCTCATATTTTACAAAAGATTTATTCCATATGCCAGTTGTGTGGTGCTCAGATGCTGCTCTGCTTGTGCATTGTAAATACTTAGAGCATGTAGGAGAAGCAAGTAAGTGGTGTGTGTGTCAGGGGATCCAGTACTAATGAAATTTGGTTTAATACGCTAAAATCCCAAAGAGAAATGGAATGTAAGTCCCAGCTTGCTCCAGTGTGTGTTGCTGTATACCCTGTACACAACCAATGAAGTTTTCATCACAACTTCTAGGATGCAGATAAGCAAGAGGAAAAATCATTATACATGGGCAGTCATAAATGGGCACGGACTCACTCCCTGACATAGTCTGGCAGGTAGAGTGAATCCAAAAATGCTTCTGAAATTCATGATTTAGCCTGCTGCAAGCATCTTCATTGCCAAGCACAGCGTGTGCAGTAGATGTTGCATGTAGACTCACTAGTAATGGAATTAAAGTCTAGGAAAGAACATGTTTGGGGGGTTTTATTATAGAAAATAATGACTTGATTAATGCGTTCTTGCCTTTAAGCCAATCACAAAGAATAGCAAATAGATGATGCAAAGGAAAAAGCAAACTGTTACACAGAAAACACTCAGCTGGGATGGAGTAGGAGGGTTGAGTGGCAAAGACCACTGCTCTGCACAAAGTTACTCTAGGCTGAGCCAAGTAGCTTGGCAGAAATACATGCACACCACCCGGTTTTAGATATGTCTCTGAAATTAATCCAAGAAAAGAGATGACATTCTGATTTCTGACACAATAATTAATGATAACAAGGTTAAGGGAGCACAGAGACATCAAATACATTTTTTGTTTGTTTTAATAAATGATACTACCAGTTCCCAAGCTGTTGGAATAAATTCTAGAATGCTCTGTCAGGAAAACCAGCTGGGGAGGAGGCCTCTATCATTTGAGTTATGAACAGGACGTGAAATCTGTGTGATGGGACTGTCATCATCTGCCTCTGATGTGTACATAGCTGTACTTCTTCTGTTTGGAATAATTTTACTTTTATTTTTTCAAGAGGCACCATATGGGTAAAAAGGGTTTTTGACATTCCTCTTCCTTCGCTGCCCTCTTCCCTGAGTAGTCACACAGCACCATTGAGTTACATGGGAGCAAAGGGAAGTAAAACTTCTGTGACTAAAAGGAATGGACTCAGGTAAAATGACCTAATCTGAATCTCTGCATTATGATAAATTTATTAAAAAAAAGTAATTCCACAAACTTTATAAAAGAGCATTTGATATCAAGTTAAAGTATGATTAATTTGCTTTATTTTAAGAATGAATAACTAGAACTGAAGCATATATGTAACTTTATTATAAACATTTGAAATTAATCTTTTGGTATAGCACTTTTAATTCTCTTTTGTTCTCATTATTTGGCCTGCTATCCCCCTCTGTGCCTCGTTGGCCTAGAAATGGCTTGCAGTGTCTATTCCTCTTGCTGCTGCTGTTCTGTTGAGTGGTACATTTGCTTCCTCACTTGTATAGTCTCTTCACAGCTCTTTTCATAACCAGTTCAATTATAGCATGCAGAGATTTTATTTTTTTTTTTTTCCTTGAGTAGCTTTTCTAATTTTGGAAGTTTCAATCCCCAGCCGGTAGAGTAATGAAGACTCCTTGGTCTTGTAACTGATATTCAAAGTAAAAGAGTTTGCTAGTTATTTTATGTATTCACTGTGGGCAAAAACTCATCCCAAGCCAAAAGGCCTGCAGAAGGCCCCATCATTACGAAAGCCCTCAGGGCCAAATTCGTCACTTCATTTTATGTCAGTGTAACTCACACTGGAGACATACAACTGTGGATCGGTGAATTTAATTCAAATACTAAATCTTTACTGAGAAGGCTTTATGTGGGTCAAGCACGAAGAAAATGGGGAAACAAATTTTATCCTGTGAGCCTACGTCCAAAGAGCGGTACTTCTGTATTACTTGCTAGTCTGGACTAACAGGGACTGTTTCACTGTGCTACTTGCATAGAAATTTGGGTCACTGCATATTTAATGGAGACTCTCTGACCTATTTCTAGCCTTTAACACCAGCCTGTACCAGTCCACCTTGAAGACCTGAGGATGAAAAACATCCTATGTGATGCACAAAGGTGGAAAATCTCCTTTCATGCTCCGTTATTAACCCTCCATTAAAGTTCATCATATATCAAAGTGAATAGCAAACAGTGTATCTTATATATACACTTAACTGATGCCAGTGTGCAAGCCAGCTCTCAAAGTGAGAGGTGACTATTTTTCTAGGTGAATGCCTGGACCACTTTAGCTGTTGATAGTATTATTTTTAAATTTCTTTGCACAGAAAGCAGTAGACAAGAATTTGGTCATATGAAAAGTTGCAGTATTGCTATAGCAACACCATTTACTGAATGTTCTGATTAAGGAGAATGAATAGCAGAATAATGTAACAGAGCTATGGATGAACACTTTAAATAAATCTAAGTACAATAATAAGCAGCAACAGCAAACTGATACAGATAAACATTTTCAGTACCTCTAATGTAATTCAGAGTGGACTGGCTTTGCAAAGATCAAAATCTCTTCATTTAGGTTTGTGACATGTGGGCAGGAATGTATGATCAAAATTGGTTGGTGTCAAAGCTTTTCAAGAAGTCTATTACACTTCTGAGTAGACGTTGCAATGTTTTATAAGCTGGATGGAAAGATGTTACTTTTCTCTTTCTTAAATATTTTTCATAAATGTTGCACAATATCTTGATAATTTGCATTAAATCATCTGCTGCAGTAGAGAGTGAGCTTTCTAGTGTAGTTTATGAAACTGTATCTGAAAAATTGGGACTGAGTAATCTGCAGAACACAGAGCTCCATGAATAACCAAGCAGCATGTCCTCACAGGATGCTTTTTACAGCAGCCCGGGGCTGTAAGTCAACGCAAGTTATCAGGCAGGTACCAGTTAATGCTCTAAAGAGGAACATGGGGAGAATTAATAAGCTATATTTAAAAAAAAAAAACAAACCAACAAAAAACAACTGAAATAGAAAATCTGGAAATAGAAAAAGCTATATTTCTATAATCAAACAAGTACATTAAGGGGGTAAAATCTTACAACATAATGGACAGAAGAGATCACTGACAGCTGTATTTAGTGGTTGGTCCTGAGTTAAGGACTGTCACAGAGACCTTTGAAAACGTGGAAAAAGGTGTGCAGTCATGACATTCCCATGCACTGAGTGAACTAGAATTTAGCAGACATACAGGATGTTAGCATCCCATTTACTGTCCATATAGGAGACATGGAAGAAGACATTGTCTGTTGGAAAGAGAAAGTGAGGAACATAGAAAACAGGAGCTGTCAAAGTAGCACTAGGCTGTTTGGATTTTCTGAGAGTCAAGAAGATTGAGACTTATGGGGTAGTTTGAAAAATATATCCCAGCTGAGCCTTCAGATTACACTCACTCTCTTCTCTAATTAAGAAAGCTAAGTGTAGCACAACAATAGATAAATTTAGGGCAGATGTTAAAAGTTAGGGAAAAAACTATTACTTTGCCATGGAAATAAATGACCATCTGTACACTAGCAAGAACGTATATCATTCATTTCAAGTCCTGCAAAGTAAACAGGGTGCAGAACTTAGGTGCTGCTTCCTTATAAACTTGAAAATATGCCACATGAAACTCGTATTTAATATCAAAATCAGGGTATATTTTGCCAATTAACACCCTCCTACTTAATCTAAGGCAAACATCTGAACATTCTTTGTCTAAAGCTGTCCTGCCTAACACTGTGCTGAGAATGCATCAGATAGATAAAAGACTAATTGAAAAATCCTGTTTGGGTGAGACTTAACAATTAAAATCACCAAATAATGCAATATGTGTGCACAAAGTATGCAGTATCCACTAATTGCTGTGAATTTTCTTGTATATTGGATTTAATGAAAAATAACTTCCCATAAGGACAGGCACAATTAACTTTTGTTTAAATGCTTAAAGTAATGCCACTTGCTCAGAATTAAGGTAGGCCAAACATTTTAGATCTTTATCCTGTTTACAAAATGTCAAACCTCTGCCTGTCATCTTGGTAGAAATTGAAAGTTATGAATGTGCAAGGTTTGTCTGTATCCAAAGCTACTTCTTTCAATTTATTTTCATCCATCTGTTTGCATTCTTGTGTCTTAGAGCTGTCTTTTATTGAACAGCATCTCAGGCACCTTGTGCTAAGAAGATGGAATAGTTTCTGTGTACTTAGCCCTAACCTGGTCAGTCTAAAGGGTTGCCAAATCCTTCCTAGCATAACAAATAGAACTGTATCCTTGACATATGTAGGGGAAAACTTCTTTTCAGTTTGGAACTAGATGATCTTAAGGTCGTTTCCAACCCTAACTATTCTATGATTCTATGATTCTATGATATGATTCACTGATAGAGGGTCTGGAGAAAAGCAAATCTCTTCACAGGTGGACAGTACATTAATGTTGGGCTTAAAACCACAGGTAATGGGGAAATGAGAAAAAGAGGGCGAATTCACAAAGGTGAGGAGGCTATGGACAGACATGAGTGAAGCGTGGTTTTGTAACAGGGAGGCCCAGCCATGGCTAGTAGAAGCCAGTCTGGGAAGACAAACAGGGTAAATTTGATGATTAGGGAAGTTCTAAGCTACAGAAAGAATATTCAGATTCCTTATAGGACACTCAATTAAGGCCAGAGATCTTTTCAAGGTAAGTGGGGAAAATAGGAAGGAATGTGGCATGGATGAATAATTTTGATTTGACTGGATCTGTGCTCTTTCTTTTACTCTTTAAGAGAAGTTATACTGGAATTAATAACCTTTGAAAGGCACATGTGCGTCTGGATGTGGTTCAGGTCTGAGAGGTATGCAAAAGCAGTGATTTTTTTGGTGCCGTTTTTCTCAGAAAGGGTTTGGTTAAGCTCATGCAACATCTTGAAGATCAGTACTGTTTCCCTTAGAGCTTAGAATAAATAAGGATCTCTTGTACTGGAGAGACTGGGGCCAGTCACAGTGACTAGAGACAAGAGGACTTCAAAGAGCACAAAACTAGAGTGCCAGGTCCCAAACCTGGACACTTGGAGGGTATTTAGGCAGGCAGAGACTCTGCAAGCCCATGCATGATAATTCTTCCTGCACCTGTGAAGCCCCTGATTTCGTGGTCTCATTAAGCAACAATATCAGAGAAATCTTGCATCATCTAACTAACCAAGTGAACTCTTTTCATCATCTGAATGCCTTTATAAACAAAATAGTATTCTAACCTTACTACTCTCCTGGTTATGAAAGCATTGAATAAATTTATGCTGCAGTCACTACATCTTTGTTGGCAGCGGAGGTGAATTCAGTTCTTATTTAAAGTACGGTCCTGCACAGGCATGTATTCACATGGTCTAACCTAATAGCAGGTGAACTGATTGAAATTCCCTTAAATCCCCATTGCTCCAGTAAATCCATGCCTATTCAAGCAGCTGGAGGTGTGACATAAAGCTGATTTTGCAGCCCTTAAGGGCTCTTGATCCTGGGGGGAAAAAATGCTGAAGAAGTGATTAACAGTGCAAAAGAACCAGGGCATGACCATGGATGAAGTCTCCAGTGTGGCTCTGGAAGGGGAGGATTACATGTAGAAGTCGGCTTCATAACGCAAGTGTGAGCTTTGTTCATGTTGCAGAGGGTTTCTTTGCTCCGTGGGTCTTTTAACATGTTAACCACTGTGTTTGCTGAGATGATAAAAGACTCCTCACCTTCCCTCTTGTCATTCTTGGCTATCCTGTTCAGGAAAAGCCTTCATATTTATGAGAAAGAGAGCAATCACCAATATGGTAAGAATTATTCTAAATCCCAGATTTTAGCAGTTCTCTGGTTTTGGCTTTATAGCACGTTTTTCTATGTCCCCATAAATGATGAAGTGGAACTGCTATTTAAAACTGAGAAGAAAAGTCTTATTTCCTAGAGCAGTTAAAGTCTTAGTCTCAATGAATCAAAAAAAGTAGAAATCTTATTTTTCATTATATTCTCTCACTTGCTTTTCCTGCTGCTCCTTATTACCCAGATTGCTGAACTCTTATTTGATGATAGAAAGATCCGTGACCTCACCAAAACAGTTTCTGTTAACTCAAATCATTATCTTGTGACACAAAGGCTGAGACACATCTGCCATTGCTCATATTCTGGGTCAGCCTGCAAACATCTGATTATAGTTTGATAAACAAAACCATTCCTCCAATGAATTTTTGACAAAGAAGCTATGAAGAAAGCTGGACAAAACTATGGAATTTAGATGCTTTGTAACCCCCTTTTTGCCCTAAATTATGGTATGAAAAAAGGGCCAATCACTTAAAAAACAAGTAAATAAACAATTTAAAGAGTTAGTTTGTATCTTATTAGTAGAAGTAATCTGTTAGAATGTCTGTAAAGATATTCTTCATTTGGTTTTCAGTCTGGCAAAGGAACAATTTAATATACTGACTACTTTCTTCGAGTGAATAGGATGATGGGAGTATTTCCTGATCCTCTTTAAAAGAAAGGCAGTTCCTTTAATTTAAATATAATTCCTCTCAGGTTTAATGCTTAAAAAAAATCAGTACAAATTGTGTATGTATTTCTAGACAGTTACTCTATTCTCAAGTAAAATTTTATTCCATGTATTTTTCCTAAGATTCAGTGTCCTAAGACATCTTTTTATTGTGTATTTCATTTCTAATGCTTCTGTATCTCCCTTCTAAATATGCACCATGTTGGTGATTTTATCTCTTCTCTTACCTATTTCTTGCATTTACTTTTGTATTAGCATATTTATTCCCAGGAATGGAACGGTACTAGACAGCAGGGCTTGTGCCTCATGTTTCTTGTACACACCTCTCATTTGTCAGCAGAGCATCTAAAACATGCATTCCATGGAATTAATTTGTATGTTGTGAAGTATAAGTAAGGATTTACATGTTATATGTTCTTTATTCTGAAGGCTTACAGTCCTCTCTTTACTGTGGCTTTCAGGTTTTTTGTACAAGAAATCCACGTTCAGGTGTCTTGTCTGTAATTTACCAAGTGGGGAAAATATAAAGTGCATGCAAAAAAACCCACATAATTTTTCTGTTCATTGGGAAGAGTTTTATGTTTACTCACTATGAACTAGTTTGTTACTCAGACAAGTGACTTTGTGACCTGGGTGGCTATGTCCCTTAGCATACTAATATGTACACTAGATGTAGCCCCATAGATGAAAGCATAGCACAGTTATCTATGCTTTTAGTGCAGGAACTGCAGAAGTATTTGTTTGCTGTTGTGGTCCTCATTCATTCCTGGTGTGATGTGATGGTATCTGAAAGCAGTTAGTACTTGCAAAATGACTCAAATGGCAGTTTTTCCATATGACATGCTACCTCTTTGCAGCTCTGTAGAATACTTTACACCAGCAGCACTCTGATGCTATAGGTGAGAGTGTAAGCAGTTTTACAGGTTTTCTGTAGACTTTTATTACAGCTGTGACACTAGATTGATGGACTGTTTCCATCTTGTTCTCTGTCAATTGTACACTGAAAGGAGAAGTGACAATGTGATGGATGCATGACAGTGACACAGTAGGGAGAGAGCTACTGCAGTAACAGTGGCTTAAACCCGAAAGTGCCTTTAACCTCATGCAGTTTCATCTAATTTATTTTAATCTAAAACCTAACAAAATCTAACATCACAGATCAGAGAGGTGGGGAGAATAGTGGGTTTGTAAAGCAATGAGAAAAAGATGGCAGTCATTCTTGGAGGTCCAATTAGGGCAATTCTGTGCTCTAAGGGAAGAAGTCCTCCAGGAAGCTTTCAAAGGAGATAATATTGTTATGCTCTAGACAAAGTCAGAGGTTAGCCTGGCTAGAAAGAAGATGTACTTTCCACTGAGGGAGAAGGGGAAGAAGGGCTTGCTCTTTCACAGCAGGGAACACCGAGGTCTTGCCTGAGGAACAGGATGAACTTGCCAGGGAGCAGGCTTTTGGAGGCTGTGTCAAAAGGAATGTTCTCTGAGACAAGCCAGCTCTTCCTTTGAACACATAAAGGTTTAAGGTTTATTTACTGTTTCAAAGAACTAGTGGTGTCTTCTCTAGAGAGATGAGAGAGTAAGAGGGAATACTTGCAGTGCTGTTTTAACCTTTGAAATGCCATCGGTGATTTCATTATGTTGATGGCTTATATCTCAGCACAAAAGGAGAGGTCCAGGGTCCAGGACGGATGCCAAGACTATGTATACAGTCTTGTATGTGCTTCATCTGTGGATGGCGGTGAAATGAAGAGGCTAGTGTGGGAGCGAGCAGGGGAGGGCTGGCTGTGAAAGATGTTAAGCTCTCAGCCTCACATCTTGTGTTATCCAGTCATCGCAATGGGATAGAGCAGGACAAGGCTGATGGAGAACAAAACTTCTTAAATTAACAACAGCCAGCCTGGAAGATTCTGGGGGCTTGTTTCTATCTAAGCATCTGCATTATTAAATCCCTCTGTTTGATACAGTTTCAGAGCACATTGTTCTCGGGTGTGACCCTGAGATCTGGTTGCCAGAACTGAGCAAATGCTGCAAGACAGTGTTACTTGAATTTTTAAACTAATTTTGTTCTACTTTTTTATTGGGTTTCTTTGACATACTTGCTGGTTGTGTTTTGGGGCATAATTTGTCCTCTGCCGAAAGACAGTGTAACAGTGAAACTGATCTCTAACAGGAAAAGTAGAGGAATTGGCCAGTGTGAAGTGAATGCTGGGAATGATGTTACAGTTGGGAATGTGAGCCTATGCTGAAAATTTTACTCCGAGGCTCTCTAATCAGAAATCTAAAGTCTAGTGTGAGTGGTGTATTTAGGCAAAATTCTCTTGACTGATTCTTATTTTGTATATTAAACAAGCTTTATATGCATAGAGTCAAAAAATAAGGATTTGAAACTGCTGAATTATATGGGTCAGTAGATATTTTTTGTTTATTTGTGATCAGTTTGTAAATGGAAAAGACAAGAATTAATTGGATTTGCTGATTGTTAAACATGGTCAACTGAAATTCTTAAGTGTTTTAGGATGACGCCTTCCAATTATACGTAGCATAAAGAGATCTTTCTAATTAAAATATACTTGATGACATATTATTTGGAGATAGCAGTAGAATAAACATGGATTTTACCCATATAGGTGGATTTTGATTTGAATGCCAACGGACTGAGTTCAGTTTCAGTAGATTCAGTTGGCTGAAGTTAGTAGTAGAGCTGTACCTGATTCTATCAGACCTGTACTTACCTCGGTATGACCAAGTACATAGATGCCTTAAATAAAAGATGAGATGCACATCCAGAGTCTTTGAATAATATTGACAAAAAGTGGAATCGATCTTGAGCCAAGTTGATGTTGAAGTGAAATCTTGAAGTCATGCAGGGATCATAAGCCTTTGATAGCACAGTTAATAAAGGAACAGAGGGTAATGAATCTTAGTCTCTCAGAGCTGATGACATGGAAAACAAAGCTAAGGTGTACAGCTGCTAAAGCAGTGTGAATCCTCAAATCCTCAAAGTCTTCTTTCTTTCTGGATCATACTCCTATGACATAAATTGGCCAAGGGGCCTCTTTTGACCCAGAGGACTACCAGAAATCATTTCACTTGTGGATTACTAGAAGAGGGCTTGTCACAGCATTTAGGATTTTACTTGATAATGAACATTTTCATATATATATACTTTCAGGATTAGAATAAAGCTATTCCACTGAGCAAGTATTTTCACTTGTCTGGATGGTTTTCCTTATTTCTGCTTCTTTAATTTAAGTGTAATGCCTTTGATATTGTAACAGGATACAATAGGATGCTGTGATCCATTTTAAAAAAGATTCCATAAAGGAGTCATAGTCTTTTACTTTCCCAGAAGTTATTAGTATTTTTTTTTTCTTTCTGGTACAATATTTATTGTACAATTATGAACATGTTTTCTGTCAATATTCACAACAATAAAACGTTAATGGGAAGAGAATGAACGGGGTGCTGAGTCATTGGCTAGAGAGAGAAATAGATAATAAAAATTATCTCAATTAACAGATGAAAAGGCAATATGGCAAAACCTCAAAAATCAACAGAGTTTTAATACGTATTTAGCCAGCCTAAGCTAAAGTGAGCTGGTTTGCACCACTGAAGTCAGCAGCAGTATTACAGTGTACACTAACTGAGAATCTGAACCAGTGTTCATAAAGTAAGGAAGGATTTAATGTAATCCTAGTTCACCATAATCTGAGTTCAGTGGGTGTGAGTTCTAATGGATAGGATAAAAGCAACCCTACAGGAAATACTCTCTTACTGAGTAAATGCATGTTATTTCCATCCACTCTTCTTACACTCCCAAAGACTGCTGGGCAGCCTGCAACTGCCATAATAGCACCAGCAGTAATGAGTGTAGCTAACTTGTTGATTTAATTCTTCTCACTCCTTTTGGATTTATCTTCTGGAAAATGCTTTGCATTCTGAGATTTGTCTTTAGCATTTTAATTTTAAGTATGTGACAATGATAAACAATGCTTAGGTGATAGGAATACAGATACAGGTTAAGCTTAACTCTGAATTTTTTGCCTTGTAGGATTTTCTTTTGATTCAACTGTTCCATAGACACTTTTATCTTTAAACTGCCAATAAACAACCTTGACTTATCACAGCATTTCTTTATATTTTGTTAGGGAGGGTAATAACTGCATTGTAACTGACTTCTTGCTTCTATAAAATTCTGGGTGTCCTTGTATATCATGGATGGCTGGCATAAGGATAAGGAGTTTAAATTCCTGCATAATTAGGCTGAAAAAGTTAAAAATCATCCAGTCAACCATAAATGATGTACCTGAGAAGTCTAGTTGCCTCTAGACACCAAAATTTGAAAAGCAGGCAACAGGGGTTTGGGTTTACTGTTTAAAAGGAAGAGTCAAGGAATTACATTCAAATTTGCCACAGAGATTTGAATAGAGTTAGCAGAACCCTATAAGTGTTGGGAGGGAAAGATTTGTCATCAAGCAGTATTTTAGTTTGAATGTGTGTTTAACAGTTCTAGACACAGAACTCTGCTAAGAAACATGTTATTAAGATGAGTGTTTTACAGAAATTGATTGGGTTACTTTTTCTTTTGTAAGAGCCCAAATAATAAAAATTGCAAATTACATTGAGACTACCAAAGATACTGAGATACTTAAGTTCTTAAAAGAGCACAGGTTTTTGTTCCAAAAAGATAGACTCTAGAGGATAACCTTCTTTTGAATAGAAAATGGAGAGTCTATGTCTACTAAGTAGTCTAGTGCAGTCTAGGACAGACTGAGTCAAATCTGTTTGCTAAAGGAAGAGATGTTTACTATATATGTAAATTGAGTACTTTAGCTTTGTTCAAATAGTCAGCAGCTCATTAATGTTAGATAAAGTGTAGCTATCAAGGACAGATCTAGAGTCATTTACAGCGTAAATTCAGTTGCACTCTTTTTCTTGTTCCTATGCCAGTCGAGGTAACGTGCTGCCCTAGTGATCTGCTGTCCCAACATACAGTCTTGATTTATTTTCTTGCAGTTTTCAATTATCAAAGTTTCAGGGTGAAAAAGAGTATGTCAAAACTTTGTTTCCTTTGTATAAGCAGAATTTGACTATATCTATAAAGCTTCTGTCCAAGAAGACTACAGTAAAAAAAGTTTTGTAATTAGGTATTTTCTACTTTAGCCCTGAGAAATCAGATGTGGTTGAAAAAGCATGGGGCAACCCTAAAGCAAAGTTGAAGAAGACATATCCTTAGGGGGATGCATTGGTAGTCCCCTTAAATGTTCTTTGACTTAATGTCTTCAAGACCCCTCTGTTTAATCTATAAATCAATACTGAAACAAACTTTGTCTTAATCTCATGGTGCATTTGCCTAAAAGCTGTCCCGAAAAATACCTAAAATTAGTAGCTGCATCAGTTACCTCAAAGTCTGGTGTTTTTTCACTCCACAGATTGCAGTGCAAATAATTGCATTTGCCTGCTGAAGTCTACTGACAGCATTTATTTCTTTAAACAGATTTTCAAGGTATAGAGTAGATATTATTCTTTATGTTGCGTTGTCAAGAAATAGTATTGCACAATAGATTGCACATTTTCTGAGTGGCAGTGTCATTCTAATCAGTATAATTACAAAAAAATATAGAATATCGAAATCCTATAGAAATTCTAGCAATGGGAGCCTCTTGACATTTTTGGAACTAGGACCAGTTTGCAGATCTAACAATCAGCAAGCAAGTAATCTTTTTAACTTTGAACTGGACATATTTGGTACCAAAACCACTAAGAAACAATAAACATGAAACAATCCAATTATTTGAAGTCACTTTTCATACTAGTGGCATTTTAAGAGAACACTGTAGAACCTCCAACATTCAAATATACTTTAGAGTAAGCAAATACACAGGAAATGTCACACAAATACTAAAGGCATAGAGCATCTCTAGACCACACAGACACTTTGTGTGCACATTATTTATTTTTGAATTGAAAGGATTTTTTGAAAGTGAACTATATTTTTTCCTTGTAAATATAAAGTTCCCACAACCATAACAAACTTGCTTTATAGGTAAGAATTTACAAGATAAACTTCCTCAACAAATGTTTGTTATATATCCTGCAAGGCTAAAAATCCTGTTTGGTGTTCATAGGTAAAATCCTTTTGGAAATGTGAGAAGTCAAATGCTCTGATTCTAATTTTAAACCTTGTCACTCAAATACACTTTTACTTGACTTTACTCAAAATTTTAGAGAAAGTTTCTGGCATAAGCTGCAATGTGTTAAATTTTGTGTGTGTTGATTTAGTTTTTCAGAAAAGTGTGAATATTGGAATTAGCATTAGGAATATTCAAAAGTTAGCAATGAAAAGACACAATTCAAGTACTGATCATCAACTCCCACTAGAAAATACAATTTTTCTGCCGCATGTTAACTGTACAGCAAGCTAATCACTGTATTATAGGCAACTTATTACACTGCAGTGATAAAGAATATTTGTGTGGCAGTTATGAGACTTTCTCTTTGGGGATGGGAGAAGACAAATATTGTACAATTTAATGTATAGCATCTAAAACCACTGCAGTTGAGATGTAATTTTTCTCTAGCAGAAACATTACACACTGCTATGATATTCCTTAAAATCCAGTGGTGTTTGAAATAGACAGGTAAGGTAAGTGGTTTGTTATCACTAATATAAATGCATCTCATGGTGGAAAATGTATGAGGAGTGCAGAGTGAGTATGTAATGTTAGCTGCCTTCCCCAAGCAGGGCAGTGCTTTTCTTATCTCTTGAAGGCCACTAATGAATGACTCCTGCTGGGTAGGGGAACCCACATTTAAGCTGTTTCCTTTGCTCTAACTGGTCATTTCTAAGACATTCCTCATCAAAGGGGTCTGGCGCAAATCCTATGTCTCTGTTTCTGGTTTACACTTTATTTGTTGGATGTATATGAAAATGTATTGAATTGTCCTTTAATCCACATGATATTATGGGATAAATTTAAGAGAATAGCACTTCCCCTGAACTGAGGCAAGTGTTAACATTTGTTTCCTGCATTCTTTTTGATGCCATGAGCAGAGACTCCATGAATGCTTGCTGCTAGTAGGCATCAAGTGACTATTTGGTAGAAGCCTCTTAAAAGGAAAGGGCAGTTGTTTATTTAGCCAATTAGCCATATGCTGTTTTTTTCTTTTAACATTTCTGTTGCTGTAATTCATGTTCTAGGCAAAATTAAATCACAATCTCAGTTCTGAATACTGTCAGCAAATAAAGCATGCTGCTGCAGTTCAAATGTGTAACAGTGTGATAAGGATCATTAATTCAAATGGGTCGGTCCTTTAAAGCCATCCATTCCAACACATTGTATTACAAAAATGTGGTACAATGACTTTGATATGTTCTGTGGAAAATGAGACAGGCAGCTTGATTTGAACATGTATCACAAGGATAGAATCATAGAATGATAGAATCATAGAATAGTTAGGGTTGGGAAAGACCTCAAGATCATCTAGTTCAAACACCCCAGCCATGGGCAAGGACACCTCACACTAAACCATCGCACCCAAGGCTTCATCCAACCTGGCCTTGAACACTGCCAGGGATGGAACATTCACAGCCTCCCTGGGCAACCCATTCCAGTGCCTCACCACCCTAACAGGAAAGAATTTCTTTCTTATATCCAATCTAAACTTCCCCTGTTTAAGTTTGAACCCATTACCCCTTGTCCTGTCACTACAGTCCCCAATGAAGAGTCCATCCCCAGCATCCCTATAGCCCTCCTTCATATACTGGAAGGCTGCTATGAGGTCTCCACGCAGCCTTCTCTTCTCCAGGCTGAACAGCCCCGACTTTCTCAGCCTGTCTTCAAAAGGGAGGTGCTCCAGTCCCCTGATCATCCTCATGGCCCTCTCTGGACTTGTCCCAACAGTTCCATGTCCTTTTTATGTTGAGGACACCAGAACTGCACGCAATACTCAAGTGAGGTCTCACGAGAGCAGAGCAGAGGGGCAGGATCACCTCCTTCGACCTGCAGGTCACGCTCCTTTTGATGCAGCCCAGGATACGGTTGGCTTTCTGGGCTGCGAGCACACACTGCTGGCTCATGTTAAGTTTCTCATCAACCAGCACCCCCAAGTCCTTCTCCACAGGGCTGCTCTGAATCTTTTCTCTGCCCAGCCTGGGGCAGAGTACTTGGGATTGCTCCGACCGAGGTGTGAGGTTATATCATGAGATTTATACATTTACTGCAGTCCAATCTTTTGATTTTTCCAGAACCATTATGTGTTGCTGATCTACTTCATCCATGAGCACATGTCTGCTTTGAAATTGCTTCCATGCTATACTCGGAACATAGCAGGACAAATTTTTTCTACTTTAGCATTTCCAATAAGAAAAATAGTTTTGACTACATGCAAATATAAAAAAAAAAAAATCATAAAAATAATCAGAAAAATCGTATTAATAAAATCATGTTTATTTTCATAAAATAGCTCATTTGACATTAAAAAAGCTTGCACAGTATTTTTATTTAAGGTATTTTATGAAAAAAAACCCCAACCTTTTCAACATTTAATTTTGTTTAATAAAGTAATGCATGTTCTCAACACTTAAATTAAACACTATTCACCCAGAAACAGTTTTTGATTTTCCAGAATTTTTAGTGGTCCCTACGGTTTCTTATTTTTTGTCATCATTCAAATATACTGCTATTCCTGGCAGAACTGAGGAATTAATTTTGTCACGGGTATGAGCTGATAATGACACTGAGAGAATAGAGCCAGGGAGGTCTTGTTCTTCCGATAACCCCTTTCGCTCTTTTTTAAAGCATATGCTTCAGAAGTGACATTTTTAAGCAGAACTGAGCTCTAAGTTGATTGTACAGTTGTATGTAATTTCTGAAATTCTTATTCGAGTATTCATATGCTCACAGGAAATGTTAATAATTAAATGAATGCATTTAGGACTGCAGTTTCTTATGAAAATAAATGAGTTAGCATATTTAGGATATCACTTCCGACATCATTCTAAACTATATTCAAATCTGTCATGCTCCCAATGTACATGGGAAGACTGTGTACTGTATATTTCTCTACAATGATTTCACTGATATGTTTTAGAAAGAATTAATAGCAGTGCTAGTTGAGTGTTTACAAAGAGTGGTTCTCAACATCAGTCTTTTATTGGGCTCTTTCCTTTTTATTTTTCTTTTGGTCCTAAAAATATATAAATTCATGCCTCTTCCACTGAGTTGCAATTCAGAAAAGCAGTTTATGGTTAAGGATTCTACCAAATGGTTAAGCATATCCCCCAGTCCTAAAACACCCAATCGTCAGTAGAGTTCCTCCACAAAATCTCAGTGACAGAAAAAAATGCTCATTGTAATATCTTCTTTTTTTTTTTTTTTTTGCCTAAACCAATTCATTATTCATAGTGGTATATGGACTGCATATAGAACTTGGCTTAGGCATGTTCCTTCCACACTTGGGTCTCTAGTGAGCTGTTAAAATGGGCTTAGCACGTTCACAAGGCTTTTCATTACAGTCTAGTCCAGTAACAGAAATGATCAATCTATATCATGATCAAATGACAGAGCATGTAGAGCCTGCCTCTGTTTAACCAGTCTGTGTCATGTGTAAGGTTTTATCTGCTAGCTACATCTTGAACAAGTTTATGTTGGGTCACACTGCATTCTTTTTGGACGTTTTTCTGACGTTCTTCTACAAGGCTGTGGAAATAGGAACAGACTTTTTTTTTTTTGCACCCTCCCTTATGAATGATGTTGGATTTGGCTTTTTTCTGATTGGATCTTTAGCATGTGGATGTTAAATGTGTATCCAGTGCTGGACATATTTACAAAACTATTATTTGCCATATGAAGTTGATTGTCTAGGTCAGTCGTGCCTATACCCAGCTTGTTGACATGCACTTAACTATTTGTATTGGCATTTATGGTCTGCATTATATTACTGCCTTATGATTACCTTCTAATATTATTACATATAAGTGAATTTGTCCTCTGAAGGTACTTCTTCTATGACTATGTTGGTTTTGCAGATTCCTGTGCTTAGCAAAAAAAGACATGACTAATGATTCAGAATGATATATAACCTGATAAGCTGTCAGTGACAGATATACATTACATGCACTAGCAGTAGTCCAGATGTCAGTGTTATAGGATACCATTCTCCCTTCAGCAGTCCTTAATAGAGTTTCAGCTTTGTTTTTTGGGTTTTATATAAGTCTTCAAAATTACTGGAACCAAGTTATTTGAGACTGGAGGCTGGATTTTTGATGTTGCACATTTTCTTCTAAACCCCTTTTATTCCTGTAAGAGTTCTATAAAATAAACTAAGTTACTTGTATTGATCCTAGGGATCTGTGTATTTTGGTGAAAGTGGACTAGCTTCCCAAAACTATCACAGTGATGGTATTTTTTAAATTTCTTAAAATGTACTCTGAAAAGGTATAAAGTCTGTGAAGCGACAAATCAACACTCACTGAAAATTGGCTTACATTAATATTTAGACTAAGGCATGACCTCTCTTTTTAGCTGTCTTTGTTCTTTTCCTCCCTGTCCTTCTCACCTGAAAAATGGTAACAAAGGTGCCTGGCTTTCCTACCCTGTTCATCCAGAGGCGTTGAGAATATTTGGGGAATATCAGTTAATTCAGTGTTTCCATCTCTGTTACCAAAAAGCCAGACACTCTCTGAAGAATCATATTGTATGTAAGCAGCCAATAAGCTCTAGCTGACTTTCATATCCAGTGATGAGATTTATGTTACAAATGGAAAATATTATCCACTTTTACAAATCATAGCCAAATACGAAGTATCATTTGCTAACAAGAGGGCTTTGTCTGAGTTAAAAGAACTCAATAGTAATCTTATAATGTGATTTCTGTGTTACAGTGCTGAACATATGTAGCTGATTCTGCCATTTCCTGTGAAGTGATTCTCTTTTCTGACAGTAAAAGTAACAAAAGACTTTATAGTCATGAAGAAAGTTAATTTGTTCAGATTTATATGAGACTTCATTGCCTTTTCACTGTGAAACCCTATGATAATGATGAGATTCCAAGATAATATACCCATATACCCAGTGTTCAGTACAGTAGTAGTTTATTCTGTACTCAAAAAGAGTTTATGTAATTTATTGGCATTTACTTAATTTTGGGCTTCTTTTTTTTTTTTTTTTTATTATTCACTCCTGTTCAAATAGGGTTTCAGTTATCTTTGAAAACGGGGATTCCTTTAGGTACCTAGATGGGGTTTAAGTTAAAGTACCAAAGTATGAAAATTGTTTAGTTATTGCAATAGTGTGTTGTAGCTCTAAACATGGAGAAGCCAGGGTTGAATTGTATAAGGGCATAATTTCTTATGTCAGTAAAACATCAAAGTATACTATATCTGCTATAAGATATATTAAAGATGCGGAAATTGTAGGATTAAAGTTGACACCTGCTTTCTGCTGGCAAGGGAATACACTCAGACTTGAATAGAAAGGTGACTGTTCAGCCTCAACATATGAAAACAAATGATTATTTGAGATTTGGTCCCCTTCTGCTTTTCATAGAAATTAAACTCTCAAAGGAGTTTTAGGCCTGCCCTGGAGAGACCACCGCGACAGGCATCCTACAGGCAAACACCAGCTTTTCTTCCTCAGCTAACATTTCTCAGGAAAGACAAAGCTCACTTTATGTTTTAGATGAGTAAAGCTAATACTAAAAGCTTCCAGAGACAGTTTTTTCTCATCTGATTGTTTTCCTTCCAGGAAACTGTTGGTGGCTTTTGTTTTGTGTTGGTTTTGTGGGTTTTTCTGGAGGTTGTGGGTTTTCTTTGTTTGTTTGTTTTAGACAGTGCAATGCAAACCTAGTTAAGCCAAAAATAAGGGTATATCCTTCCTGTGCACTACTGATGAGCTGTAGGCTGGCAACCTTTTATTCTGGATCTTGGTGAGGGCCTTTTTTAGTGTTTAGTGAAGGCACTGAAAAGTTAGTTTAAATTTCATAATGTTTTGTTTCTGATGTGCGTTTTCATCCTTTACTAGGAACTTCCTTATACTGCTGTTAGACACGCAGTAGACACGCCAGGAGATAAAATTTTATCATTTTTCACTTTCTAAAGCATGTCTGGAATAAATAAATGACTACCTCTTGATTTGGTATTTTTTTATAGCCACAGCTGATGCCAACAGAAATCTAAACTCAATATGTGTTCACTGATTCCTCTTGAAAACATTGATTAATGTATCCCTGATATTCATCCTTGTTGTACTTGATAAAGTTTTTCTGAACAGAATGAATTTTGACAAGTTGAGGGGTAAAAAAGGAACCCAATTCACCTTTTCAAAACTCTGCCTGTCAACATGATGTCTGATTGTCTTTGCAGGCTAAAGGGATGGAAGAAACTTACTCTTTTCCTTGCCACCTTTGCCATGAGGTACATCAGAAAGCAAGCATTTTGAAATGCAATCCTTGCTCTTGAAATGGAGAGTTGATGGTCAAATTTGTGTATAAAAACAGTATAGAAATGGCAGTAAAAAAGCAAGTATATCATAATCATACTCTCCATAGATCTTGGAAGTTTCCCATTGAGCAATAAAGAGGAGCACTGGGATTAGATGTAAAAAAAAAAAAAAAAGAAGAAAAAATGCTCAAGGGGATAGACCTACCTCAGTGTGATTCATTGATTTAGACACAGCTATATATGTCAGGTAACGATGAAATGTTGAGACAGCTGAGATTGTTCACTTAGTGAAGTCAATCCCTTAGTAAGTGTTAGCGGTATTGAAATGAAGTGTTAAAGAATTAGTTAGCTGACTGTGAAAAAATGAATAGGTCTTTCAAATTACCTAATGGAAAGCTAAAGGCATTAGCTCCCAACCAGGGAGTATTAAAGGCCTTGTGCTGCATTCATTGACACGAATGGAATGACTATGAATCAAGCTCTACTATAGACGATAAACAGCTTTATGGTAAATACACTTGGAAAGAATCCACTGTCGTGCGTTTCAGGCTTCCCTAAAGCAGAAAGAGTTTGCGTGTGCTTAGACTGCTGTGTGCATTGCTACTTTTATTAATCACTGCACTATAATAAGATCATCAGTAGTTTGTGTAGAATTTTACAAGTAAAATGAGTTTGGTGCTCTTAAAAAACCTAGAGCTTAATAAAATATTATATTTCTCCAAGACATTGCAGCAATTAGACTTCTGATACGTTCTTCTGAAGGATTTGCTTCCTAGAAAGTGGGGGAACTCTACCTAGAGTTCTTAACTTGCAGATTTATATCACACAGAAAAATATTTTTTCTCTCCCTCTTCCTCTGAAAAAGGTTGGCAGCTGTGGGCTGAAAGGCAAGTGTTGTTCTTGAGTCACAGAACAGGTAGATTAGAGCCTTTTATTAATGAATGGTTTCAGTACTTGCAATTGATAAAATTAGGAACTTGACTCTGCCAGCTGAAAACTCAGGGAGAATAAAATATTGTCTGGAGTCATGGAAACTAATAAATCCTCCCATGACAATATTTAACAGGTTGGCAGAGGGGGTAAAATTACCTTTCATAAAAATGTTGTACAGATGGTAAAGCTATGGGAATTAAGACTGGATCAAAATTCTCTTAAAACATCAAATCATGGAAATCATAGTAGGGATTGATTAACTTGGTGTGGAAATTGCTTCTGCCTTAAGATTCTCTAAGGACTGGTTCAGATGTTTTGGTTAGTTGATAAATCATCTACTGATTTTCAACATGTGCTGTGTTTTGATACTTTAACTTAGACCCATGCATTTTATGAGTTAGCTCTTCATAATGCACATTGCCTGATTTTGTAGGTATTATGTATGCAGTGTGTAAAGGGAACTCAACAACTGAGTGATTTCTTGGATTGTGCCCTTATAAGTAATTTGACTCATATTCTGACTCCTGCACTGGTATTGTGTCCACTTGCGTGGAAGAACTCTTGAGATGGAAGCCTTGGTCTTTAACACAAATCCTTCCTTAAATTGCTTAGGGGATGGCATGCAGCATCTTCCTAGTTTCTGTATCAAGAGGGTAAAGGGTGTTGACAGAGGCTTTGGCTTCTCCAAGGATACTTGTGCCACTGAATAATAAATCCTTAACAAATCTCAGTTGCAGATTATTGTCATCATTGTCATCTTAAATGTAATTGCATGGGTAGAATTCTAATTTGAACATAGATAAGATCCTTGGATTATTAGCACATTTAGATACTGACACTCCATGTGACAGTGGTGCAAAGGAAAATGGTATAAGGAAATAAGGGGTTTTATGTTAAAATGGCGCCAGAGGGGACCTTGCTGTGGTAAGTGCCTTAAAATTTTATCAGCTACTTCCACAGTGGCAACTTCACACCATATACTCGGTCAATTTTGTGTTGAGTTGCAAAAAAAATGGGAACAGCTGAGGGAATTCAGTGTCTGACTTTAGAAGACAAATTAGGTACAACTCTGGACCAAATCCATGTTCTTTTAATTCTGCGCTGTTATTCTTCTCTTTCTTTAGACTTCTCTGAACATACTTCAACAAGAATGCTGTGGCTTTTAAAAGACCAAATATATATTGACATTTGATTTGGGATGGAGTCAGTTTGGAATATAAACAATTTGGAACTGTTAAGATGCTTGGAGGCATTTTCATTACATTGCTCTCAAATTTGGGCCACATAAAGGTCAGAAGAGAAAAATAGTAGTTGGAAAACAAAGGAGAAAATTTTTTTCTCAAGGAAGTGAAAAAAAATGAGTAATTTTCTGTAAGATACAGATTTGCAGAGAGACTGATTTTTAAAAAGTGTATTTTTTAAGAAAACATTGCCTAGTCTACCAAAATGTTTTATATTATTATTGAAATACTTGTACAAAGCAAAGTTTTCATGATTTATGGTGTTTACTTTTTGCATATCTCAGCTCAACAATGAAAGGAGTCTATGCAGTTGCTCTCAGGTTTAAAGTCAGCTCTTATTTAGTATCAACAGTCTATCAACTAATAAAAGCTACAATGTTTGATTTACAAACCCTCCAGGAGAAAGATTTTATTTGTTAAAAAGGACCTTTTCCAGTGCCACTAAAAGAATCGCAGAAATATTTGCTGTTTGGTTTAGGTTTATAAATCTGGCCTCAGTTTCCTATTAAATATTTGCACTTTCAAGATAAAAATTGCTGGTTTCTGTCAGCAGTGCACATATCAACAAAGGAAAACAAGAACAGTAGTGGGAGTGGGAGGCTTTGATCTTTCACATTTTTCTCTCCAACTGCTGATGGTGATTTTTGACCCCCATGTGTTAAAAAGGTCAAGGAATCCACTGCTAAGTTCATTCCAGGTGTCCGCAGATTGACAACAGATTTGTTTTATGGGGCACTGAAAATGGAGAGACAAAAGACATTTGGTCAGAGGTAGCACAGGAAAGGGAGAGTAAGGAAAAATGCTTGTGTGGGCAGCATGGTTAAGCCAGCAGTAAAGCACTAGAGGAATCTGGTAATAGCAGCAGTGATGGCCAGTGGTAGAGTCCCAGGAAGGCAGCTTCTGAGCAGGTGTTATTTAATAAATGCAATATATTGTTCATAGTGATATTGCTGTTTGTTTACAAACTAAGCTGATTGTAAGAAAAGAAGAATAAAAATAAAAATAAAGTGATGCATAGTCTGGATCAGGAATTACGTGGAGGCTAGAGTTATGCCACTTACTCGTTTTTTGTTACGCTGAAAAACATATCTTTCATGTGAACACCTTTTCTGCTGTTGCAGGAGCTGAATTATTCCTACAGTGTATTATTTTTAACTCATTAAATTAGTCATATCAATAAAATTAACAGTATTTCACTAATAATAACTACTTAAAATCTTACATTATAGCAACACTCTTTATAAAAAGGTGATTTTGTATCATATTGATAGTTCACCAAACTTAAAACTTTTAGGCTTTGCTTTGCAAGGGGCAGTTCTTGGTGCAAGACATTTTAGACCTGTTGAATTAATGATTCTTTGGTCGCTTTCTAAGATATTTAGCTCTTACACCTATAAGAACCTTGCCTCTGCAGACTTAAAGCCCATGTAATTTTTCTACGGTAACTGAAACCACTGAAACTAAGCTGAAGAGTACTTTTAAAATATCACAGTTCTCAGTTATAATTCTAGACTCCTTTTTAGAATATAGGAATATCACTGGCATAAATATTTTAGTATGTCCTTGATAAAAATCAGTACATGATAACCATGAAGGGTATCTATAAGTGTTACTCATTTATATATGTCTCACAGTATTTTAGAAGATTTGTTGTCGTAGGTGCTCTTAAATGTGTGCAACAGTAAGTACGTGGGTAATTCTGTTGTAGTGTGTGCACTTTTGCAGGACTGAAGTCAAAGTGAAAAACATGCCTTGCTGGAGAGTAGCCAAAGGCAAGGCAGACAAAAAAATAAAGGAAAAAAAAAGTTATTATACTCATTCTAGTCATAGGAAGTAGATACACAGAGGTTAAACTACTTGCCTCAGGCCATAATGAAAGATTGTGAAATAGTCAGAAACTCAACCCAATTTCTGTTACGAATCCAGTCTTAAGCATGATATAGCCTTCCTCTTGGAGCAAAATTGTCTTATGTAATTTTTGACAAAGTCAGAATAGGATATTTCTCTGATGTAAACACTCACGACTTACATTCTGTCCTGGTGAAAATTTTTGGGAACTCACTGTACTCAGACATTGTGGAAAAGTTGACAGTTTGGTGTGTAACTAAAATAATCAGGCTAGAGGAATTGCTAAAAAGTAATGACTCAATGCTATTGAGAAACTTTAGGTGCATAGAAGTATGTGTGTATGCATAGAAGAGGGAGGTAGCTTTCCAGCTGTACTTTGTACGTCTTTCCGTATTTCTTCAGTTTTATTTAATTGAAGTACTTAAATGTAAATATGGCTTGTTTAATGTGATTGTCTAAGAATGCAAATCAGACTGCTCACTGTCTTATTATGTATCGTGTACCTAATATTTGTTGATAAGACATAAATTCACCTAAAAAAGGGGGAAAAAAAGGGAAAAAGTTATAAATCCCTTTAAATGTAAAATAAATGGGACAAGCAGGAAGAGGAAGAGGCACTTCTGCTTGTTGGTAAAACTCCTATATCAACATATCTCCATCTTGGAGCTTGGTGCTCATATGGTAACTTTATTTTCTGACTTGTTCCATGTGAAATGCTTGCTTTTTCTTAGGCATGTTCAGACTGTGTCACTCCTGTGATAATTCTTGTTCACTCTGCAGTGGTGTTCTCAAGGATAAGTAGCTTTCTTGTGCTCACGACTGTCTACTTATATCATTAGTTGGGCATTCCTTTCTGGAGGAACCAGAGAAACTGTGCTTTTCCTGGTGTGCCAGGCAGTTAATTGAATCTCCTTCAAATTCTGCGTGTGTACTTAATCTTACAAATGTTTTATTAACAGTGTACAGAGAAAGAAAATGGAAAATAAGTAAATGTCCTGAAAAGTAATGTTAAATTGTCACTAAAGTCTTTACAAGTTTGAATTTCTAAAACATAATTACCCACTCTTCTTAACATGATCCAAAATTGTTCTTTTTTTTTTAATCTCTGTGCTCAGCCCATGCATGCACTTTAGCTTTCTAAATTTGAAAGCTAAAGATCAGTTCAGCTTCATTAAAAGATACTCACCAATCTAGTTATTTAAAAGAAAGGACTTGCTTTGTCACTAACTACCCGGTTCCAATTACACTTAAAATTAAGTCTATCATTGAAGAATCTGGCTTAGAATGTAAAGAAAAAATCTCCATCTGTACTTACCTTGACATTTGGTCAATAGACACATTCCATGGATTTTCCATTACTGAAAAACAAGTCCAGCTTGTTAGACAAAGCCTCTCCTTCAACATAAATAAGTGAAAGGCCTTTGAAGTCAATGACAGGGTGTGCAGTTTCTGCTCAGCTATTAAAAATTTTTGCTAAGTATTCTTGGTATGTGAACACAAGCATTTTGCCTCTTGACAGATCTCTGAAATAATTTTTTTTCCAAGCTAGCTCAAGCTGAAATATTTAATTGTGTCTTTTGTCCCAAAATAAATCTAAACTAGTTACTAGTTATATTTGTGAGACTTAACAATTCCTATTGAATGTATCAATAAAATAGTCTTTGGCAGGCTCCCCAGGCTTGTCACAGTCAAAAGTTGTTTATATAAAGAGCGTATTGGTGGGAAAAAAAATCAATATGAATTTAATATGGAATTATGAATTAAGAGTGTTAAACTTACAAGTCATGTTAACTTTTCAGTTTTAAAGTGTTTCAGATGTTTTCTTTTTTTCTCCATTAAAAACAGGTAGTCTATCTTAGTAGCTTTATCAAACTGCACACAGGGTTTATTTTCTTTTTTTAACTTCTTTCCATTGTCTTCTAGGTATTAGCACTGATAACGTTTTTAGGTCACAGGAGACCCTTAAATATATCACTGTTTGTCTCAGAATAAAAGTACTTAAAATAAATACCGTTATCAGTGTCAGCTGCTTGTAAATAATGGAACATGGAGCTTCAATCTTTGTTTTTTTCCACTAATTTCTTGTCCCCAAATGGTGTTTGCTTAGAGAACAGTTTCATGCATGATACCCCACACTAAATAGGAAGGGTTTGAGTCCTACTGAGAAAATAAAAGTCAAACAACTTGCTGCCTCAGCTGAGGTCTGTATTCAGGTCATGTTTCAGATTGTTTCTAGAGCTATGCTTATTTGGTTGACATTGACGATCTGGCTGTAAAAACTGGGGTCCTCTTGTGCCTATGGTGTCTTTGCATTAACTTGGGTGGAAATATTGCTGTTGACTTTAACGGAAGTGACTTCAATTAGATCAGACCATTCTAAATGTGCAGATGCCTTCAGAAAGGAGAATGTTTTCCTGTAATTGCTGTATACTAGGCAGTTATAAATATGTTCATAAAGTAGCTTAGACTGATGTGGGTTGATGAGATTCTGAGTGATGTAATTATATACTTTTGCCATCTAGTGCAACCAAAAATAATTTATATGTGTTTTTTTTTTCTTGTCTGTATTAATATGCAGCAGAAGTAAATAAAAATCCCTACAGCAGTGGAAAGCATGATCATCCTGATTGTTTATTTCAAAAATCCTATTCACTTAAAGGGCAGGCAGTTTTATCTTGAGTAGCAACACCGAGCAGATGCTTTTGTTGTAATAGCCAGAGATGAATTTGGACTGTAAAAATTGTATCTTTAATAGCAATGCAGCAATATTTGCATAACAAATGCCATAGTGCTTTCCATGCATGTGTATTCTCAGACAGCTTGTGGTGCAATCATTACAGGTACTATTTTACAATGATCTAGATGATATCTGGACATAATAACACTTCTGAGCCTTATGTGCCTCCATATGGCCCTGCCCCCATTTTAGAATCACTGTTGTAATTGCTGTGACTAGTCCTATCAAGCATAACACATACTGATATTAATCATAATTCTTTTTCCTATCTCCCTCTGGGGTTACTCCTCTACATCTCACCTATCTTACCCCTTAATTGTATCTGGGGTTCCCAGATTTTCCCTGCATTTCGTGGATTTAGTCATTAGACCAGTACCTCTCTGCAGACAGGCTCAGCCTTCATTACCTTTGCTGACTTTTTGCAGACCATCTACTGTTATTGTTTAGATAATGTTCAGGTAACCCCTACTAAACACTGTATTGCCAGCGCTAGTTCTAAAAGCAATTTTACAAACTCTCAAGATTTCTGGGAAGCTAAATGTAAAGAGAAATATAAATAAATAAGTCAGTAAACGATCACCTCCTATAAATAACTGTCTTTTGAAATTCACTGACAAATGTGGCAACAGATAGAAATAATATGAAATCAGAAAAGTTCCCTAAATGTCAGTCAGGTGTGCTATAATGCAGTGATCAGGATAAACTTACTAACCTGGAAGTTTCTAATGTAACTCCATCCACAAGATTACTCATCAAGATGTGCTGTGCAAGATGCATAGAAGAGGGGAAAAGGACAACTTCAGAAAATATTTCTCCCCTAAACTTTGTGCATAAGCCAAATTTTTTTTTTTTTTGGCTGCTGAGAAGTGTCTTTCCTTTCTTACAGTCCATAGGGAAAAAGAGCTGTGTTCCACATGACAGATTATAAACAGTCTTTGAAAAAAAAGTTTGCCCAGGTAGTCCTTTTGATGTGCCCACAGGGATAGGGAGCAGTCCCTGCTTGACAGAGAGGATAGCTAGAACCATTCATAGCAGTCATCTTCTTCTTCACAAACAAAAAGGCTACTGCTTTCTCAGAGAATGGTGAAAATAGACTTCCCTGCATCCCAGCATCTATGGATCACATCAGATAATAGAAATGGTTTATGCATAGATTAGTTATTGACCAGTTGCCAAATTGTTACTGATGCACTTGATTTCCTCATGCTAACTTAATTTATAGTGAACAAGTGTGACAGATGAAGGCTTTCTTCAAGTAAAACTAATAACCAACACGTTTGCAATTATATAAATTGTAAACTCCACAGAGCGAGTTCCAGGAACTGCAAGCAGCTTATAAGGTATGAGAAATTTTTAGAAAACAGGGATAAACTTCCTTTTGTTTAACTGAACTTACACACAACCCGTCTTTGATGGAGTATGCTGGGATTTGGCATCTAATAGGGTCTTTGTGTCTGTTCCTGGTTGAGCTTTGGATTGCCACCTTACGTGATGGCTCTCCCATCACTTCTGCTCTGTGTCTTCCAGGACACTGCTCACTCACCACAGCCAGACAGGGCTTCCCTCTAGATTATTAAACCCCCACTGAGCATTGGCTGAAAAAAAGATATAGAGATGATTAAAAACTAGATCACTTTCCCCTACTTTTAAGATAAATGGGGATACTTTTTATAGTAACCTGTTCAAGCCTCCTCCTCCTTATTCCTTGGCTCTTGTCTCATGAAAGAGCCAAGCTCCAAATACTCAGATTTAGTTTCTTGAACTTCCTATCTAGTTCCTCAAGTCATGTGTGCCTAAAAGTGAACTGACTTTCAGTTCAGTCTTGAGCACGTGTAGCTACCACTAGCTTCACTGGGAGCCCTTTGTACACATTTATTGGGGTAATTTGGCCCTTGGAGATTCTGACGTTACATCAGGACACCTTTTCTTCCGAATGGGAGGCAGAGTGAAATGGTCATTACAGGCATGGCCAGGAGGTATACCCATCTGTGGCACAGTGGTCTCAGCATTCAATTTCAGCGGTTCTTACTGAGTTAAACAAACTCTAACAATGAAGGATCAAAATGAAAGACTGTTTGGGGTGGGATTTTTGTAATTTTTCTTCTTTTTTCTTTTTCATTTTTTCTTTTTTTTTTAATAAAGATCTTTTCTCAAAGCATCTCCCTGCCCTACACAAACTGATCCTGTGATTCTGTAGATCAGCTTCCAAACTTTCCATGCTAGGGAAATGAAAAACTACAATCCTGCAAATTTACGGCAGCTTCAGACTGCTTCACAATCAAATCACATTGCCTGCTTATCTCACTCAATGCAGAATTTTTAGGCATTTTCCAAATGCAAGCCTTTGCTAACCTGTTCATATCATCATGCCTTCTGTGTGGTTCCTTTGTAATTTGCAAATACTGTTCTTTCTGTTTTGTGGGAAATTAAACAGTCTTTCAAATGCAGCTTGATTGATTGGCAGCCAACTTGGACATACAACTAAAAAGAAGATTATTAAATTAACTAATAGTTATTGTCACATCTGAGAGATATTTTAGGTCTTTCAGAGAGACTTTACTAGCATTGTGTTGTCTGTTCTCAGCTGTCAAGGTATTTAATAGAAGGTTTACCAGTATGACTTTAATTATTGTAATGTTAGTGAAATGAGATTACCACGCAGGTATGGAGTAGCAGAGAAGGCTATTTCACATACAGGAGGCTATGAAAAATCTACTGCTCTATTTAAGAGATTAACAAAAGGCTGCAAGCAGAGAGAAAAGTGGGTATTTAATGTCACAGCTAAACAGCCATCAAAAGACAATAGGTACATGGACCTTCCTTTGTGCCAAAATGCAGAAAATACATGCGCTTTGAAAAGTGTCATCGTGAGCTCTCGGAATTAGGCCTCACTTCAGATACCTATTAAATGTGATTCTGGACAACAGGGCCATCGAACTTAACTTACTTTGTCAGGAGAAGGTTAAGAGTGAGAATTCTCACAGTCTCTGTATTCTCCTATATTGTGTTACTATCGCAGAGGATTTTGAGGATTGAGCTTCATTACTCAAATATTTTTCCTCTGTTGTGAGGTCTCAGATTTAAGATCAGGATACTGACTGGGAATTAATTTTATGTGATTTTTAAGGAAGGACAAAGGGCAAATTTTGTTGGATGAGTAAAGTAGCAAGCTCTAGGTGTGTTACAAGACTTGATCAATGAGATCATTGAATGGGTTTGCAGTCAAAGGCTGTAGCTATGCTAGCTGCTCCAGTCCTATGCACCACTGTATCTTCATTAGGCTCCACTGAGGTCTATGGAGAAACGAATATGATCGGGCTCTCCGAACAAAATTTGGTAGAGGAAGAATGTCTCTTAGACCTCCTCTTTCCTTACAGGGAGCTGAACTTTTATTCCTGTGCATTTTGGAAAAGGTATGTTTTAAGACAGGCTGGCATGGTAGTTTTATGCTGTGTAGGATCAATTGTTAGAAACGGCGTGTTGATTTTCTGGAGAATTGAGAGCACTGGCTGACTGATGGAAGGATCAATATCAAATGGTTGGATGATGAGGTTTTGACAATTATTTTGATATCAACACTTTCCCTAAAGCAAGGGAGGGAAATTCTTTCTTCATTGCCAAGGTCTGAATAAGCAACCAGACGCTTGTGGCAGATTGCATATTGATCCATGCTTAAACATATCCGTTGTTGATTCTCTGAGGTGAGGGAAGGCCCATCTACATATTTCCATCTCTTCCTCTTCTGCTATAGTGCAAGCACCTCTCAGCATGTCAGCACAGCACCACAGTTTCTGTTCAACTTTGCCACAAAACGTATGGGCTTTAAGTAGCAGGATAGAAGTTGTGAGTCAGGGAAGCTGGCTTAGGGGGTTTGAATATCACAGCTGCTTCCTGGAAGGAGCCAGGGGCCAAATTCTGCGTGTCATGCAAGTTACCATGGGAAGAGTACAAGGGGGCACCTACCCACATAAGGGGGCTGCATCTGACTCCTGCCAACACCCAGTCATTTTGGAACAATTCACATTGCTGTGAGCCTTATGAAATGGAGTCTGGATTGCTCTTCCAGCATTATAGACTATTAAAAACAGAATGAATAAATAGTAAGTAGTGATTGATAGTCACTACTAGACTTTGTATTCAGCTTCTGGTCAAGTAATTAATTTACTATTTTTGGTTTGGTTTGGTTTGGTTTTTTTAATAGGGAAAAAACTGAGAGCTTCATTTAGGCTATAGGAGATGTCAGCAGATTGCCATTTGACTAAAGGCAGGATAAGGAGAGTCAAGATGGAAGTGATGCTGGGTTGATGATAGGCCTTACTTTCATAAGAAGCAGAAAGCAATCTAATAGCTAGGAGAATTTAGTGAGGCTGTGCAGGATCCTTCACAGTGCTAACCTGAGGCAGGAAGCTTAGAGACTGAAGAGCAAATAGCTTGAATAATGAGCTACTGCTGCTGAGTGGAGAGATGGTGCCCATTCCCCAGGAAATTTCAGGTGAGACATAAAACTATGAAAATTGACTTTGCAAAATGTGAGACACATAGCAATAGCTGGAAAATGTGACTGCTCTGAAATTTCATCATCTTCATAGCCGGAAGAATTATATCAGGAATGTACTGACTGTTGATTTGAAAGCTAGGTATGTTGTAAATAGTTTTGGGGGGAATTCAGTCTAAAATTAGATAGTCCCTATAATTCCAACAGTTTATTTAGAATGGAGGAGCAAATAAATGAAAGAAAAAAAAGTGAAATATTGTGATAGGTGATGTCAAGTTTTAGAACCGTAATTAAGGTGGCGAATGGTTACATTAAATGACATTTGAGGGAAATGGGGCAAGAAAAGCAATTTCTGGTCACTAGGAGGCAGTGTGAAGAAAGAAAGAACAAACCATCAGCCTCAGAAAAAAATACCTTCACTGGTTTTTAATAAAATCTTTGTGTTAGAGACATTCTGAAAGGGGAAAAGAGAAATTCAGAATTCCTTCAAACCCAGGCAGCTGCAACAACCAGTGGAGGTAAATGTATCTTCCATCTTCTGCCAGTAAATATTTCTAGTAATTTCTGTCAAGAAAGCTGTAGCATGGCTGAAAAGAAGACTTCCATGTATCAAAACATTGAGAATGAACACCATAATATTGAAACCAGAACTGTTCCTCAAAAATTAGAATGTCTTTCTGTCTAACAGCATGATATGAATCTATAGAGTTTTTCCTTTTTTTTTTTTTTTCCCACTTAAGATAAAAATGTCCTAAATGTTGAAAAGGAAGTAAAAATGTTTGGAATAGCTTATATTGATGTTTATCCAGCTGTTTCCTACTTGACTAAATATTGCATAAGTATAGATGCAAAGTATAAAGCCTAGAAACATCTCTATGTTTGGTTTTTTTTTCATAAGCAAAATCTTAATGAAATAAAAATTAGAAGTTTGGTGCAATATTAAGAAATTTGTGGCACTTTCCTGCTGCAGAAAATGCATTATATGCGTAAGCTGTTGTATAGTGTAAGGACTCTGCATCTAAATCTTTTATACAAGTCAAAATATGTACTGAAAAAGAGATTCTAAGTTTTTAGGAAAAAAAAAAAAAAAATCACTGTCTAAGCCTTACTTTAAATAGTGCTGTGACTGAAATGAGGATGATGGTTAGAAAATTAGATCTGACTGATTTCCAGATTTTTTTTTTCCAAGATGCAATGTCCTTTTAATAAAGGGAGAATTTGACAGGGAGTAAAAAGGTTTATAATACAGAGCTAGTTTCAGCTGAAGCTATAAAGAAATTACCAACACCCCATTATTAACTAGAATTAGTCATATAACTTTTGAAAAAATCCAGCTACTTGTAAGTAGGCAGCTAATTATGTGGGAATCCATGACCAGCAGTTTACAGATCTGTGTGTGTAGTTTATTTTTCAGTTTAGCAGCCGAACCAAAAAAAATGGTAAAAACCCCAAACAAAACAGAAATAGATTATTGAGGTGATGAGCTTTTCTACTGATATTCCATTAACACCTCAGCATGATGTGAGAGGCATAGACTTGTTCTCTTTTTCCCTTCCCCTAGGAGCAGAAGAGGGAACTGAATTTCCTTTGTCCTGGAAAAGGAAGCTAAACCTGGATAACAAATGGGAAGGGATGATGCAGAGCTCTGGATTTCCTGGAGAAAATCAGGTCAAATCCATCATTTTCAATGCAACTGAAATCTCATTTTTGCTTAAACAATTTTTGGGGGCAGTTACCATCTCCACATAAGCAGGACCTATGGCTGCCCACCCTTCCATAAAAAGGAAAAGGGCAAAGATGAAATCAGCCCCAGTTCTAGCATTTTCTAGAACTCTAAGCTATTTTTAGGCATCTGGTAGCCAGCTGCTGTCAGACTTACACTGACAGGCCAGGATTTGTAATGTTGTGCACAGTGTCAGTTTTGTCATATATTAATTTTAGAAAAAAACTGGGGGGAGTGGAAAAGGGAAACAGCAACAGTTTTTAAGAGCTGCTATTTATCATGTTTTTGCCAGGGTTGACATGATCCTGAGCTCTCACACCATTTGATTTCATGTTCTTCATTTTTCATGGTCTCCAATACAATTGTGGAAATACATTGATCATCCTACTGAAACACCTGCAGCAGTCAGCAAGAGAAGACTTCTGAACTGATATGTCTGCTCTCTCAGTGATGTGGCTCATGCAGTCATTTGTAATTGCAAGGAGTAGATTGTATCTCACAGACAATATCCCTAAGAACTACACTGCTTCCTCAGAGGTGGGATGCAAGGATGTGTGGCTGAGTAAGATGGTATATTCCAGTTTTTCTAGAGGATGGGTGCTAGGGAACTATTTCACTTTAATTTTCATACAGAATTAGCAAAGAGTGGCCGATCACCAAAGTGAAGGACTGGAAAGAAAATGCAGGAGTCATCTATTCGATCTCATCCTCCTGCTTTAAAGCAAGAATCTTGTGGGAGATGGTTGTCATGCTGTTTCTTAAAATCCTGCCAGTTACAAGGGTTTCAGAGCTTTTATAGATAAGCTGTTCCAGTGCTTATATGTCCAGGGCTTGACTTTTGAGAAAGATTTCCTAATATATTAAGTCCCCACTGCTGTCATGGAGTCTTCATAATTCCTCAGGGAAGCATGCAGAAAATCAGTCATTATACTCCTCATTGCAATACTTCATGTAATGGAGGACTTTACAGTGTAATCTTCAGTATTTTACTCTCCAAATGGAAGAATTCAACTTTCTTCTGTCTGCAAAGTTTAAACCTTTCTGCAAAGGTTACAATGTCCAAACCTCAGCATTTTTGTTGTACTCTGGATTCTAATTCCTCTGTCTCTTTCCTAATGGAGCACTTCAGCCATGACATCATCAGAGGAGAGCAGAATTACTGCTTGTATTTATAGGTGAACTCCCAGAAAATCTTCCTTTTCTTTCAGCACCTGCCTATTATCAATTTGACTTATTTTGGTGCTGTGTCATAGCTTCCAAACCTTTCTTCAGTGCTGCTGCCAGCACAGTTATTCCCCAGTCCGTATTTGTACATTTGCTATATTTCCTTTCTAAATAAAGTACTTTATACTTGTTAGATACTGTTAATATACAAACATCTAGACTTACTAGAGTTACTAGTCTTGCTAATGCAAGCTTCCCATAAAACATAACCTAATTCTTAGGTTTTAAGATCATTAATGTTTATTTACCAATACCTTGTTATTTTATTTATTAAATTTGTCACTGTGCTCTGCTTTGCATACACTTATGCTTGCTCATGCATACTTTATGAATATAGAAATTAGTATCTCATTAACTTGGTAATTAGGCCAATGATAAACAGCTGTTTGTTTACCATGCAGGGCAAGATTTCTACTGAAGTTTCTTACCTTTCATGCACAGTTGTTGTTTGGAATCTCTATCATGATAAAAAAAAAGTATGTGGATCTGTAATATTGCCAGCTCAGTGCAATCTCAATTTTAAAGACAGACAGAAATAAAAGAGAATTGCAGCATGCTTTAGATATCCAAGAGCCATATTATGATGTTTATTAGTAAACCACTTGGATGTTCCTGTCACAGACCAGGGTCCCAGAATGCTATATATGCTGTATAAACATGCAGAAAAACTTCCAAAAGGCAGCAAGGGAATACAGAAAGAGGGCCACAGAGCAATGATGGAACTGTATTATTTACAAAGAGGTTTTCATGCTTTAAAAATAGAGCTTTATATTCCATGTCTTTTCTACAATTTGAGTCAGATTGAATCTTAACAGTATTTAGAAATGTGTAATAGTTGAGATTTTCAGATTTCAAGACTTTAAATTTCAAACCATTTTTGCCTTGGCCCCCTGATTCCCTGGTACACACACATTCCTGGGCTGGGGCAGTGTTGCTTGTGGATTAGTAATGAATCAATCTATGTCAGAGAGGAATTATTCAGAAGAATTGATTTTATGCCTTTGGAGGGGACATGATAACAGCTATTCTTTTCAAGATCAGAATAAAGCTTGTACCCCAGTGTTGCAACACCTGTAGAAGTGAAGGCAGCAGATCTGATATCCACAGTGATATGAAAAATCCTCCAACTGGTGGAACTATTTCTATGTATCTGAGTTTATAGATCAGAGTAGGGCACACGGACCTGCAAAAAAGCAAAACTTACCCTTATTCTCGTCTTTCTGGAACAGCATCTGTTCGTTGAATTAACCTGCTTTTCATTCTGTAGTATTTGGTGATTATCAAATTAGGAGGGAAGCCTTGGATGTGGAAGTAAATTCCTGTGCAAAAAGGGGGGTTACAGAAAGATCCTTTCATTTCCTGCCTTCCAGGAGAGTTCTAGATAGGAGAGCAAGGAAATGTAGGAAATTCTGGCAGAGAAGACTGTGTAAATTAAATTACCTTCTCGTGTAAGGCAGTACAGGGGAAAGATCAACCTGTTCCCAGACAACCCTCTTCTTACAGTTTCCTTATCCAGCTATAATCCACTTAGCTAGTTGAGTCTTCAGATGGTTAACAGCATAGAATCAAAACCTCACTTAGGTAAGGAGGGGTTTTATCATATGTTATATGTTAGGCTTTTTCATTATGAAAAATGTGTTAGAAAGCAAGTAAGCATTGCCTGTAAGATTGTTATTTGCTAAAAAGTTTATCAGAATCAGGTAATTACCTGGCTACCTCATTAGTCACATTGCCAAAATGTAATTGGTATTCTGTGTTTTGTGCTCTCTTAGCAGTGTTTTTTTGTTTTTTTTTTTTTTCCCCATTGATTTCTCTGGCCTTTTAGTTTATTTTTAGAAATAGAAAATGTGTCATTCTGGCTGCTTTCTTCATTTCTGAGAAAACAGAATGTCCCACAGTGGGAGAGTTTTCAGGTATTCATCAGCTATTCTTGAAAAAACATATGATCGCACCATGGCTGCTCTGAATCTCAGTAGATGAAAGTGGGGAAATAAATTGTGGAATGCTTTAGGATGTGAGGAGTAGAGAAGAATACATGTATTCAAGTCCATTTTTTATAAATGGTAGTTGTCTTTGTGAAAAACTTTATTGACAGTGCAGGAGAAATCTTTGCTGAATGATGTAGGATATTTTTATTCTAAATAAAAATTGACTGAAAACTAGTTTTTCTAAATCTCAAAATGCTGCTGAGTGTTCTCAAATATAAACAGAACAGAAAACATTTACAGTATTGGTATTTTTATTTAAATCTTGGAACAATTCAAATGGTAAGGTGAACTGTGATTGCAAGACTACATTGCTAAAGCATTTATACACTGGCACAATTGCTGCTGCGTATTTGGCTTTTTCTTTGAAATCAGTGGAAGTCTTAGGTATTATATTATCTTTCACTTCTTTGTTTTTTTCCCATCTGTAAGTCTAATGGATATTTTTCTTGGAAGTGTACTCATTTCCCCATACCCCAGAGTCTGAAGTCCAAGTATGGGGAAGAGGATTGTGGGGAAGGGACAAGCATTGAGCGAGAGAAGACAGAGGACTGAGACATGTCCATTCTCTACTGAAATGAGGTCTGCTAGGAAATGTAATGCAACATAAGGCTTTAACTGTTTTCCAAGCCCTGCCTGGAAGTATTTCTGTGGTTTCAGCATGATTAATCAGCAATGTTCAATTCATTTACAAAATCTGTTGTGTGAATCGCTTGGGGATATGTCAATTAGCAAATGATAGCAACCAAGAACTGGCTTAGAGATAAGGGTCTTCTCTGCAGTTGCCTCTGGCTTCCCAGCAATCTCTAAGATTCCCTGGCAGGACTTCAGAGACTCTGAAAGACCTTGTAAACAGTAAAGCACTGAGAAACGCTATTTTTCAGGTATTTCCTTCCTTTGACAGTTTAATTTTTGTTCATCAGAATATAGCTGGAGTTGGTACTATTAAATGCAATCAAAATTTCCTCAAAATGTTCCACAGCATTTTGGTGTATTGTTTTTAGTCCTATCATTCTGCTCTCTGTGTGTTTTCCCCAGTTACGCAAAATATGTGTATGCAGATGTTCACAGAATGTTCGTTTTCATCTTGAAAGCTCCTATTCTCCCCATAAGCTCATTTAAAACTTGTGTTCTATGAGAATTGTTTATAACGTACAAAATTAAAAGAGAAGATTTCTCACATGATACTTGTGACAAACCACACTTAATTAAGTAACAATTCCAACACTAGTTAGCTGGTGAGAAAGTATATAATATGAGAAATAATGAAAAATTATAAATTTAAGAGAGCAGTGACATTTGCAAAATATGTGGAACTCATCAAATGAATTCTTTGTTACAAGCTGTTTTCTCAACTCTAATTAATATTGATATTGGCTGGCTATGTTTTAAGTAGAGAGTTGCTACATATCTAACAGTTGATTACATGCAGCAGGAGATGGAGGGCTCATTTTCCTGAAAGCATGATTGTGTGATTTTCATGTATTAGAATCTCTGATATGTTATTTTCCTGTTTCCAAAGTAATACTTAATTCCAAACTCTCAGACTTAAATTCAGAAGGAGCTTGGGAGGAAATCTAACTAGTTCATGACTGTATGTAATTTAGGTAAGTTCCTTAGCTTTCACTGTCTGTGATATATGTCTCATCATTTCAAATAATGTAGTCCATGATAAGAAGATTGGACAGGTCCCCTCCTTTTGTGGTACTGGTTTGTATATGGTGGATATGTTGGTCCAGAAGTAGATGATGTCCTGAAAAAAATGGTGGGTATGTTGGTCCAGAAGTAGATGATGTACTGAAAAAGTCCCATGTTGACTTGCTGTAGGTAATATGGAAGCAGACATCCAGCTGCACTGGAGGAGGAAATTCCAGGAAATTCTAAGCTGGAGCTGTCAGAGTTTGCTTGGCCTCCTTAGCCTCCCAGGCAACAGGTTGTGTGAAAGATCTCGAAATTTAAGCTAGGAGAGAAAGAGTGGAGTTTCTCTCTGCCTGATGCTTCACCTAAGAAACCATGATGGAGACTCAATGAAAAACAGTTGTGCCACCAATTCTTGATTAAAAAAGCAATCAGCAGTCAAAAGAAGAAGGACATATTGACACCACACTGTGGTATGTCAAAAGCAAGGCCAAATTAAATAAAATTTTACCGTGAACTGATATTTGCTGCAACTGATTGTAGCAAGACTTCAGTCCTTATGGTCTTTGCCCCATGATCTGCTGCATGTGGGCATAACTTCAAAAGAATTTATTTAGATTTCTTCTTTCTTGTGTCTTGTAAGAGGCGTGTGTGGGAAGCCAGGATTCCTGTTATAACTTCACTGTTGATGATAGATCCTGTGTACTACACTATGACCGCTTGCCGTTAATTCAGCATAATTAATGAAGAGGAAATATTGTTGTAGGGAACAGAGATTGAATCAAACAAAAAAAAATCCAAGAAAGGAACATTGTGTAGTTATCACATTAGGAGGTAAATGTTGGTCCAAAGAAGAGCACAGCAGGTGAAAGAAAAGAAGATGCAGGAGGTCTTAATGTGGTCTTTTGGACAGCTTGACTTTGAAGGAAGTACATAATTCATGTGTAATTATGAGAAAAGCTGTGAAAAGCCTCTGCTGGAAAGAAAAGGAAATTGGGACATTTGCACTGCCAGCCTCTCTTCTACTTTAAAAAGTGGCAGGAATGACAGAGTAGGAGGTGGGGGATCACATATGATACTGTTTCTTCATATCATTCCTTTTTTCCCTTGTCTGCATTTTCCTGGTAAAGCAATGCTTCTTGGTGTGTTGACTTCATGGGCTGTGTGTGGTTAAAAGTACAAGGAAAGGAGAAGTGTCCTTGCATCTAAGTTTGAAAAAGAGCAAATGATTAATTTCTTGTTGTGAAACAAAATGAATTCCAGAGAGAGCTGAGTGGCTTTAGAGAAAATCCAGGTTAGTGTCTTTGGGAGGCTCTACTTCTACAAAGGCACCCTGAAAAAAAGGAGAAAGCCCCTAAAAAAATTAATTACCTGGAACATATTCCTAGGAGGGATTGTCTCTTTATTTGCTGAGAGAGCATAATGGGAACCTGATTCTTGGCTGAGGTTTGAAGGCAGTATGATATAAATAAAATATTAATAGTTCTGCATGAAAAGAATGTCAATATTATTGTAGGCCTTGTAGAAAACATTTTATTCAGTAAATTAACCCTTTTGTTTTTGACAAAGAACTGAATGACAGGATTCTTTTGTTTGAAGAAATACCTTGATATATCCTAATATTACATATAAATAAACTTTAGCTAGGTGTTAATTTATTATTAAACTGTTGACTTTGTACTCATTAAGTTTGCACCATGTCCAATGACATGCCATAATGAGCTGGTTCAAAAGCCCAGATGGGAAATTGGGCTTAGGATAGTTAGGCAAGTTAGACCTTACTACTAAAAATGCCTGTAGGCCCCAGAGTTTATGGGGGCCTCCAAGGAAGGCAGTGCATTCCCAGCTGCTTGGGGGAATTTGCTGCTTCAGGTGGCCTCAGTGGAGGACAAGTGAGGTTCCAGGTAAGGGACAATGTGGCTGCATGGTGAAAGCACCATGATGTAAGTGTATGCATCGGAAGGGGAAAGGGATTTTTATTTTTGTGTTACCTCTCTTGAGTGGTCCAATACTTGTAAAGAATGTTGAAAAATCTTGAAAGTGAGTTTAGAGAATAGCGTAGCAGCCTTGAAATATGCTTCATAAAAGGTGTTTGTATGGGATATGTGCTGTGGAGGGAAGGTTGCAGTGATGAAAACACAAAGTTCTTTCTTCTCTTGCAGGGAGCTGTGTTCCTTCTCAGGTACCACTCCTTTTTCAGGAGCTCGTAAAACTACTCCTGTATACATAATTTTGAAAGAGCTTTAGAGAGTTTCAAGGTGAAAGGTGTTAAAAATGAAAGCAGATTATTACAACTATTATTGCTTCCCTGTATTCTTTGTTTGGAATTATTTTACGGTGTTTTTCTTCCTTTTAACAGTAATTTTCATTCAGATCAAGCTCCTACTTTTTCTCCTTAAACCAAAACAGGACTGAGGGCTGTTCTGGCTTGGAAAATGCTTATGAACTCACTATGAGAATTACTATAGCACTGGAATGTGCTATAATCAGTGGGGAAAGTCAACAAATTAAGGACTACTTGTTTTCCCTTGCGAATTCTACTGTCATTTATGTGAGATGTAATTAATTCATTGTTGAAAATCTATGCAGTGGAACAAGCAAAACTTGTATTACACTGTGCTTTCCATAGGATAAGGGGACCTTGGCTTCATGCAGGATTTTGTTTTGTTTTTCTGAGAATCAAAGTCTACTCCTCGGTTTATTAAGTATTCTTCATACAGGGAAACTAACCTTCATAACAGCGACAATAATCAATAGTTTATTTTGTGTATGAATATATTTATCACCATTCTTTCTAGAATATCCAAAAGGACTTGATAAACAGATGGGTACATTTATTTCCCATGTTCCAAGGTAGAGCTGTTTTTTTACCTGAGGGTTGTCACTATGTTTTCATTTACAGATGGACATGCGTATGAGCCACCTGACACAGAGGGTGGAGAGGAAACTTATAGGTGACTGTCTGAGCTTGTGACCCTACTTATCACTTTTTTGCTCTGTGGTTGTCTTACTGCTTGAGGTACGGGGTGACGATTCTGTGCAATGTCAGTGGGAAGAAAGGCTACACTGCCTGAGTTTACCTGCGGAGTGAGAACAGATTTTTCTGCTCTCCCTGCCCTGGACGTTTCTTTTCCTTGCTGAGAGGCTGAGCAGGAAGCAGCACTTACCTGTACAAGGGAAGGGGAGATTTCTGTCTGTGTGAGACTGAGAGGTAAAATATTTCTAACGCTGGTGAATGGTGAGTAAAGAGGGTGTCTGTATCCATATGCACACAAATGTGCCATGTGGCACTGTGAATCCTAATTACTCAGAAATTGTTCTTCAGATGATGATACCATAGAATTGTGGTGTGGTTTTTATAATTTGTGTTTTCTTCAAGCTTTCACTCTCACTACAAAAACTAGGTTATACACGTGAAATAATGACAATAGCAATAACAATATAACAACAACAACAACAATAATGTTCCTAAGGTTTGTTTTCTGAGAAGAAAGCAGACACTACTCAATCAGAACAAATTTTTTTGGAAAGTAGCTGGCCAAATGTTAGTCTCAATACTGCTGTCACTTCCCCAGCTGTGTTTTCAAGTTTAAAGGGGAATTTGGGATTATTGTAGGTTTTTGTGTGTAGGAATTTGACAGAGGTACAGAACTGTAGGAAATCAGTTTTCTTTATAGTAGGTGGGCTCTGAGATCATCCTGTGGTCACTCCAGTCCAGATGTTGGGTCTTTAATTAAAATAAATCATGGTATTCACAATATAATAGCAATGAAAGGCAGAAAGAAGATGGAAAACAGAAACAAAAAGAGGCAAAATAATATGGACAAAGGAAGAAAATAAGTGAGGAAAGGAAAAGAGAAGGAATTTAATCCCATACAGAAAAATCTGTGCTATAAAATGTAATTTAAAAAAAAAGTAACTGAAGCTTTTCAATCAAATACATGTAAATAGAAACTTGTTTCAGTAATATCATAATTACACAATGTAGGTGGAGCAGAAAGGATTTTTTCTTTTTCTTTTTTTTACATCTGTTTCAATTTATCCTCTGCTTCAGATACAGTAGAGCAATCCCTTCAAAAGATCACTTTACTTCATAGGCAGCACATATGTATTTTGTTGCTGTATGCTCCAAACTCTATCAATAACTGTGTACTTCAATAAAAATGTCTTCAGAGAATTGCTCAGTCCCCTCCATCTCCTTCCTCAGAGGGCTCCATTTCCTTCTTAAGTCTTCTCCTACTTTACTTAGTAGTTTATGGACTGCTAGAAAGATGATGCCTAAGCTGTTTCCTTCTTGTAGTTCAGCTGTTCTGATTGAAAGTGCGTGGAAAAATGTAGGTGTGCGGAAACAGTCATCTGCTCATATACAAGCTAACATGCCAAAAACAGACTTAATACAGCTCCAGTCAAGAGCAGGAGAAGTTTTGATATTGAAATTCACAGGGGAAAAATTTAGTCCTTTGCTAGACCTTCGACATCCTATCGGAGAGCTGATGTTTCCAATAGCACACTGGATCAAACTCATCTGGCATATAATTTTCTTTGAGTTGTTCCTAAAGTAAAGTTTTCAGCTTGACCTCTGTATTCCTGTAACAGTTGGGATTTTCTCTAAAAGTCTGTGTGTAATTTTCATGGTCCAAATGAGCCTGAACAGTCAAAGCCAAGAATATGATAGGTTGGGCATTAAAATAAGATTGAAAAATTCTAGCGCAGGAGTCTTTGCGTACTTAATTCCATGGTAACTACCCATCATTAAATGCCTTCCCACCTCTTTAAAAAAGTACAGAGAAAAAGAGGAAAAAAAAGGCTATTAAAAATGTTTAAAAACCTGATTCAGACGCAGGTGCTGGACACCTAGAATCATCCACTTCATTAAGATAGGTAAGTGTAATTCAGAACAGCTGTTACTAATAGGAGCCTTATATTGAAGTTCTCTACTTATATTTTAAGTCTGCAGGGTTGCTTCTGTATTTTCCTCAGCTGCATTAGTGCATGATGCTGTTTCTCTCTACAAAACTTTGTGTTGCTTATATCCTTAGCCCGCCAAGGCAATGACATCTCTACTGCTTGAAATGTAAGTAGTAAAGTGTAAGCATCTTTTTTTTGCACTTTTCCTTTCAGCATCTGTTAGTCTTCTAAATGACATTAAAAATAATAGGGTTTTGGGTTTTGAGGAGAAAGATATATGTAATTGAGAAGAGCAGAAGCTTTTTTTTGCTGCCCGTGTTAATGTCTAATTCTCTTTCCCTGAGGGCAGGAAAGTACAAATATACAAAAATGTAAACAAAGGAGCAGCATGGGTAGAAAATAGGAAATACATGTTCCAGCTTTATGTGCACTTTTGGTAAAGGGCACCACTTCACAGTCTTTTGTCTGCTGGAAATACAACAAGCCATGCCTACATGTGGTTTAGCTGCTTTTCTGCTTGTAGTACAGCAATAATGCAGAGGAGCAGTCAGTGTCATACAAAGATTTTTTTGTCTAAGCAAGGCTCTCTTATTAATAGAAGCCAGTGGAAGCCAGTGGTGAAGCAGTAAAGAATGGAGAAGAGAGGCTGGTAAAGTTGCTGTGCCTGCTCAGTTCTCTTTGCCTCAATTGGGAACATCTCCTGGGGCAGGACAGTAACAGCCCAGTGTTACTGCTTGTCTTGTCAGGAAGGGATGGATGGATAGACTGCAGAAAATTGTGAGAGCTGAAGCTAAATGTAAGCAAAACGTAGCTTTAAAATGTATCTGGTGGAAAATGATACGCTGGTGTGTGTGTGTAAGATTATTTCCAATAAATGGAGTAGAGAAATGAAGACCCTTGGATATGGTAGCTATGAGAACGAGCAGAGAAAGAGATGCTGTGTGAGTAAATAGGATGCAGGGAGGAAGTGGAAAACTGTGATAGAGACCAGCAGGAAGCCAGAGAATCATAGAATCATAGAATAGAATCATTTAGGTTGGAAAAGATCTTTGAGTTCATCGAGTCCAGCCATAAACCTAACACTGCCAAGTCTACCATTAAAGCATGTTTTGGAATTTTGTGCAGTAACTACTGATCCAGTGTTCTGAAATTTGGGAACTTGAGGTGACTGTAGTCATTGGGGGTTATGTGTAAACACTCCTGCTGAATTTTCTGTATGTGTTAAATACTGGTGAATATACACGGACCAGATCAGTGGAACCGAAGCTGTGTTATGAGTCAGTGATGCCTCAGTTTGTTCTGGTCTATAGTCTAGAAATTTGCATCATTGTGAGCTTTAATTTGAGGAAGTAAGCAGACACCAGCAAACAAACTCACCTGGTAATAAAGCAGCTAAGCTGCATCACTTTTTCCAACCACCTTTCCCTTTTTGTTTTCACATGAATGTCCATTCTTGTAAATCACTTATGTTATCTTAATTATCATGTAAGATGCTTCAGTGGTGCTAGGTATTTGCTGTTTGTTTCCCAAGATTAATCCATATGGGCAGCAGCTCCTGCAACCTCCCATGATTTTCCTCCCAGTTCATGAGCAAACTAGATGGCTGGAAATCCTTTTAACTATGCAGTTTGTGGAAATGTGGCATTAATGCGTTTGTACTAGTGTTGCAGCAGGAGCTCATTACTCTTTTGGGAACAATTCTCCATTATTTTAGAAATATTTAGGAATACTTCTCCATGGGATATTTTTTTTTTTTTTTTTTTTTTTTTTTGGTTGAGGGAGGTATGTGTGACTGTAGTTTGGGATGTTCCTGTTTTCGGTTCTTGTGGTTACATTGCCTTTCAGAGCTGTGGTTTTTGGAGCATGTTGATGGCTGACCTCTAAAGAGAATGAATTTTTAAGCTGTATTAGAGCAGTGATTGCATAAAAGAGCTGTCCAGAATATTTCATTTTATTTTTTCATCCAAAATGTCGTGTCTTCTTTTGAAAAATAAGTTTGGAGCACACTTAGACTGACTTCTCCATCAGGAGTGGCTATGGTTTAGAAACCACTGAACTTTCTACAGAAAGATGTGGTAAAGCTAATGAGGTTTTTCTGTACCTGCAAAAACGTGGCCCCCCAAAAAACCGGTTTTGGAGATGATAGTTTTGCCCAAAAATGTTGTGAAATTAAAGCTTTTCTGTCTCCTGTAACTACCAATACCACAAACATTCATACAGATACGGTTAGGTAGAGAGCCCAGAGTTTCTGATCTCTGTGAGAGATCACTCTGTAACAGACCAAACGAAGAGCACAGTTTTTCTTTCTGGTGGTGTGGGAATTTCCTGCTAATGTGAAAAAAGAGAAAGCTAGAGAGTATAAAAAATATGAATGGGGGAAGTATAATGTCAGGGTGGATTTAAGGGATTAAACATAGGGAAAAAAAACACCTGTACGTGACACAGCTTCTCCTTAGCTCCCTGAGGTCTTGCTGCAGTTCTGGTGTCAAGTCTTTTGCATTCCTTTGGCTGAAAAGAAACCAAGTTCCAAAGTTTGAGCTGATTTTCATAAAGCATCTTTAAATGGATGCAGACATGTAAAAGAAAATCATGTAACAGACGGATGAAAGTACATTATCTGGGAAAAAAAAAAACAAACACCAAAACAAAGACCAACCAAACCCAAGTAGTAATGTTCAGTAAAGCTGGAAGACCAGAAGCTGTGTAGGCTTGCAGAGCTCATCAGTCAGTGTGGTGTTCCTAATGCTGTACTTGGTGAGCAGTGCTTGCTCAGCTCCTTGAAAAGAGTGTGTGTTCAGGTATTTTGTAGGTCTCCTGACAGGACATGACATTTTTTTTTAGCTGACAGGGCTGTGTATGAACGAGCATGGTAACACCCTCCTTATAAAATACCAGCCTCTCACCCATTCTCCTCTTTCTCCTCCATATGTGTTGCTGTGCAGGCTGCGATACCGTCAGACATCAGTGGGGTCTACAGAATGCGATGCTACACAATTTCAGGATGCTACACACTTTTAGGAGCAATTACTGTTTATGGAAAAGTAATACTTCCTTGAGAAAGTAACCTATTTTAGAGCAGGGAGAACTTTTGTTAGTCATTCACCACTACACCTGTAAAAAAAAAAAAAAAAAATAAAAGAAGCTGAAAATGCTGAAAATCAGTAAAATACAATGGAAAAAAACAGACATTGACAAATGACAAAGCTTTTATTATGAACAGAAAAAAGCTAATAACCTTCTGAAGCAGAGCCCAAAATGGGCCTTTCTGCAATACTGGGGATAGATCTCAGCTTCCAAATGAATGTAGCGTTAGATGGGTTGTATGTAAATGTCGCTGGCAGTGGAGATGAGAGTAGCATAAGCAACATTTAGCAAAGAAAACAAACTGGCAACATAAAGTGAAGGGTTTTTTCTTTTATTTCTTTTTATAAAAGATTCCTATTGCAAAATATTTGTGGTGACTATATTGGTGTTTGCGTGTAGCTATTTAGACAGTCATTTTCTTCAGAGAGGATGGTGGACTGGCAGGACACATGCCAGCCTCGTTTTCTCAGGTGCTTGTTAAACACCTGTGTGCACTGTGAAGCAGGGAAGGCACCTGGCACGCCCAAAGTTTCTACGGTGTTTTGGGCTTTGGTAATTACCTGGAACATGTCTTCAAGGAAAGATGATAAAATAGAGCTGCCACAGCTGCAGATATACTTTGTCTTGCTAGATCTAACAGTTGCAGTTGATAGATTTACAGCTTAGCCCAAAACAAGCCAACCAAGGGCTGGTTATCCTCCATCAGTCTGTTCTTTTGTACAAGGCAAGCAGTCATTTCATGGCTCTGCCACGTGGGATTTGGTGCTGGGGGTCTCATGAGGCTTCTCCAGCACGTTGGCCCAACATTATGCCAAGGGTATGCAGGGCAGTACAAGGGGCTTTCACTTCAGTCCTGCTAACACCATGTAGTGCCGCACATTCCTCCCTGATCTCTGAGCTTGTCCCTTTCTGAAGGTGGGTCTGTCCTGTCCCTGTTGCAGACTGGCCAGCTGCTCCAGAACTGTTTGGCCTCCTCCACATAATCTGTCTCTTGATGACATGTGACCCCTTGACAGAGGCATCAGCCTCATTCCTCACACTGTCCCCAGTGACCTGTGGCTGCTCTGCTGATTCATCACAATATATTATATGAGACAATTGTTTCCATGTTTAAGCTAGTAATTAGCTTTTTTTTTTTTTTTTGCCATAAATCTGACTTAGATTTAATTTTCAGTTTCACCATGTAGCCAAGACATTTCTCATGTGTTCTCCTCTGCCATGGGAGAACTTACTTTTTTTTTTTTTTTTTTTAAGAGAGGATGGTGAGAGAAATGAATTGGACAAGGTGTTTATGAGACATGCCAGTCTAAAAAAATGTAGTGTTTTACACTGTTTGAATATTGCTTGATTTACTACTTTATTTACAATACAGCAGTTGAAAAACAACCTGACCCAGCAGCCCTGGGATTGTTTTTCATATAGCTGTGAAAAGATGGGTGCCTTTTGCTATATCTGGAAAGGCTCTCTGGCTGTTCTCAGAGTTCTTTAGTGTGAAGTTTAAAACCAGAAGATAGGTGTGCAGAGAAAGCCGTCTGCTGCCACTGGGACCTGGAAGAAAGAGGAGATTTGCAAGAAGGAGTAAAGAAGGGAGGTAACAAAGGTGGTATTTTCATAGTCTGTATTTAAAAGTTCCTCAGAAGACTCAGCTAGGTGGTTATCTCATTATAGCAGCTGCCAGTTTTATCCACTTACCACTTTACCAGGAGTAAAACTCTTACTAATATTTTTTATATATATTATCAGGCAAATACAAGGGTTCAAGGTTTGTCATTGCTTTATGTAGCTAATCATCCCATTAAAAAGGTCTCATGCTAACCAGTTAAGCCAACTCTGATAAGCCTCCGAAGTCTTAGATGACATTTCAGATAATATTGTATAATTTGGTGATGAGCTGTGGGAATGTAATTGGGGGGGAAGCCTTCAAACTAGCAATTTAGCTAGGGCTAGTAGTAATTGCAATTACAGATTTTCAGGCTGAACTATGCGAATCATCTCAGAAAGGTACAGGGCAGAGCTGGCAGTCTGCTTCTGGCTTATAGCAACTCATGCAGAAGCAGTCAGAAATTAGGAACTCCTCTCCTGTCTCCATTTTTTTGCAGGCAGTGACAAAAACTGGTTTGAAGGCTTGTGATTCTGTCAACCTGCAGACAGTGATAGGACCTGGAGACTGGCTTGTGACCCCTTGCAAGCAGAAAATGCTATGGATACCAAGGTGTTTGGCTAATGCTCTGTATATAAGAGGGAAGAGGAACAGATAAAGGCATGCTTTCAGTGCCATGGAAACTGGTGAATGAGCAAGCTGTCTTTGGGAGTGGCTGGACTGGGCTGCATGCTCTGAGGAGGTTGGCCTGAGGTAGATTTACTTCTCATTTCTTTTCAGCAACATCTAGAATCAGTGACATCCAGAGATCTGGAGACAGGTACAGCCAAACCCAATTAGTTTTTCTTTTATCCAAAAGACACGTAGATGTGATTCTTAGGGACATGGTTTAGTGCTGGACTTGGCAGTGTTAGGTGTATGGTTGGACTCAATGATCTTAAAGGTCTTTTCCAACCTAAATGATTCTGTGAGTCTATTATTTTATCAGGCTGGGGACATGATGTTTTGGTTTTTCTGGTTTTTTTTTTTGTTGTTGCTTTTCTGCAAAAAGGGGGAAAGAAACCAGGTAACTTTAGTCCATCATGAAGATCAGCACTTAAAGGATTTGTCTGACAGACGTTGTCCTGAGAACTGATTTATATTGATAATAGGAGAATCTCTATGGGATCTTTGTTCCTTTGTTATATAGGAAGGAAGGGAGGGAGGGAGAGAGAGCAGGGGGAAAGCCATGTTGGCACTTCTGTGAGCAGATGTAAAGTAAGAAGCAAAAAATATTTGGCTGCAAAAACTGTTGCAAAGCACACCATGGCACTCTGTATCATACGTGCAGATTTGCTGTTGATGTATATATAGAAGGTGATGACACTTGCTCTTTGAATGGAAACCAGACATTTTTCAGGCTGGTGAAAGAATAAGGAAAGCCTGAGAAAAAGCATGAATACCAGTAGCTGTGAATGCCATGTTTTAGGTGATATTTAAATCTTTTTTTCCATTTGCTGTGTTCAAGTGCTTGAGGCACAGGAGTTAAGCCATCACAGATTGTGCTGCATTTTTTAATTGTCTTTTTCTGGCATAAGTCGTTGTTGGTGGGCTACAGCATAAGGCATATAAACTATCATACAGAGCTTCTGATTCCAGCTTACCTTGTTACCCCCACAGTAGATTTACTGGTTTTAGCTGCACATGGTTGATGGCCAGCACAGATTGCAGTGCACTCACTCTGAAGCATCCTTCTTTTAGTCAGGACAAGACAGAAAATAGCTCAAAGGATTGGAACAGGGGTTAGAACTGAATGATCCTTTCCAGCTCTACGATTCTATGATTCCCAACTGATCTTATAAATCAGCTGTTTCCAACTCTTGCAGTTGTTTCAGCTTTTGGTCTCAAAACCTGGCATCTCTTTATGACCCTTCGTTTGCTGGTTGAGTTTCTTCTGTTAGAGTTGCTGCCTTTTGTTCAAGAATCTCATCAGTTGCCTAAAAAGCAGGGAATTTTTCAGTGTATGATTCTGGCGTGTCAAGCTTGTCTCACCTTTCTGCAACCAGAACTGGGTTCGGATGAGCTTTGCCAATGATGCAAGTTAAATGTTTATTTTTAATTTCATGGTCTTCAGTAAATTGTCATGCAAATTTGGTAAAATAAATCCTTAAAATAGTTTTCACCATATGCTTTTTTTAAAATGTGGGAGCTCTTGATTGTAAGGGTAGTAGCACCAAATTCATTGTTGAGTAAACTAGTTCATGCTTTACAGCCTTCCTTCTGGTAATGCAGATATACTTCTGTCATGTGAACTCGTATGTGTTGGATCTTCTGTTATATCCAGGCTACTTCTGTTTGAAAATGGCAAGTCTTGTCAACCAGCTTGATTCACTGAAACATATAAGCAGTTATCCCAGGCTGGGAGCTCACAACCTGTAGCCAGAAATCCAAGTTAATTTTAGCTCCTCAAGGGCAGGCAGAAGAATAGGATGAGACATTTCTAATCGTAAAATGCTCCTGCATGACCACAATCTGACTTCTGCATTTGCGAAATGTTTCCTTTGCAGGAACATTTCATTTTTGGATAACATTTCAGTTCAGTTAACCGTGCTGATCAGTATCTTGGCTCTCTTATTTCAGGTAATAAAACTTAGCACAAGTAACAGCTACTTAAAAGGGGGAAAGGAAGGAGAGTAACTTCTGCTCACATGAATTGGACAATTATCTCTTTAAAGAAAAGGAATTTAGTGTTCAGTTTTACAAATAAGGTAACAATTATTTATAATCATGAAACTGATTTGAAATGCTTACTGAGTGATAGATGGCTTCATATTCATTGCCTTTATTGTGCTGTCTCGCCCATGAATCAAAGCACTTTCAGTGCTGTCTTTTCTGCCTGGTTCATTATCTACAGACTGTGGCATATCAAGAGAATGTGCTTACTTTCATGTAAAGTATAAAGAAATCAAACTTCAAGCTGTTTCCACTTTGAGAATATAAAAACAGGACCCACTTTTTAATTTTTCCTCTATTTTTTTCCAAAGTATTTCACAACGTTTAGTAAGGATGTCTGATAAGGAGCATTGCCACTAATATTAGCAGAAGCAGCTTATTGAAAAGTATCACTAAATTCTTCATTAGATTTACTTTAGATTATTTCTGTGTAAGAAATATATTTACAGAAGGACCATCTTTTCACAAAAGGTGGTAGTTGTCAGGGAATATTTTGGTGTGTCTGGACATGATCAGGTTTTTTCTGCTCAGAAGGGGTGGTGGTGTGCCATCAAGGAAAGAGTTAATCCTCATCTGAAATAGAGCATATGCTTTCTTTAATAGAGAGAAAAGTTTATATTGGTGGTGCCTACTGCATTCCCTGACTACTGTGGCAGAAATCTCAAAGAATCCCAGCAAGTTAGTGAGCCATGAACCCCCATCTCCCTTCTCTCTCTACTCTTATACCGTCAACCCTTAATCAAGCTGTGCTTCTTCAAGTGTTTTCCCATTTGATATTCTAGGAGTTTCTCCCCACTCTATATCAAGCTAACTGGTCTATGGTTTCCTGTTATGTCTCCAGGCACTTTTAAAATAACTTTGTTATGTTAGCCACTTTCCAGTCCCCAGGGGTCTCTTCTAAACTAAATGAACTTGTGAATGTGCCTGCTAATTCCTTAGTTTGTCTCCCCACTTCCTTAGCGCATTTGGATATTTGTCTGGCCATGGTTTTTAAGACCGTCTAACTATTTTAATAATATTACTGATATTACAGATTTAAAGAAAAAAGTCTTCCTCCTTCAAAAGCAAACTCCTGTCCTTTTCATAGAAGACAAGCACAGTACATGCTTCACTTTTATTTTGTTTATACCTCATACTATTAAAAAGAATTTGCACTCCTATACCATTAGTCCTTGTCCCCACACAGTAAATCTGTTTGTGTAAGGAAGTACTAGGTTTTACAGGGTAGCTTTCATAGCTTTCACTGTAAGTGAAATTGTGGTGGTGGTTAAATTTTGCTTTCCTAATTGTGAATGAGAAATGCCATGAGGCAGGAGTGATTAGTGACATCCTCAGTCACCCCAACCACATCACTGCTGCAGAGTCCCTGTGCCACACTCTCAACAGTGCCAGCCATACCAAGGCTCTCCTTGGGCAGTTTTACTCTGAAGGGCAGGGAAGGGCAAGGCAATCCTAGCCCCCCTTAGTGATGAGCTGGTGTAAGGCCAAGGTTCCTTGTGGGAGATCTGGCTGACGGGCATACCACAGAGTAGCCTATCTAATTTCTTTTATTTGAGCCCCTGACTATTTTCTGTTGGGTTTTCTGTTGTCACTCAGATCCTATTTAGATGTTCTGTCTTTTTATCAACACCTTTTTCTTTGTGCTCTATGAAGAGTACATCTTGACCAATGTAAATGTCAAAATTATAGTGTAAAAATCCAAGTTGCAGTTGCCTGTGAGAAGTGTACTTGCATAAGTCACTGTCACAGGTACTTGCAATAAACAGCTGGGCTTTTTTTTTGAATAAAATGTGGGGGAAGCAACATGTTGGTGAGAAACAACATAACTGGTGAGAAGGAGTAAATACAATCTGTCTGTAATTCAGAAAAAATCTGTTTTCTTTTACTGAATACCATTTAGATGTAAGGGAAAATATATGCTCTCATGTGGCTGTGGTCAAGATATTCTTAACCATGGTTTGTTTTCTAGAAGCTGTTTCTCGTACCCATTAAAAGCTATTAATTCTTAAGTGTTCTTTTTACTGATACTTCTATGATTATACTTTTTGTAATATGATGACACTTTCTTGCAAGAACATATTCAGTGTCTTTGTTCATCAGAGATGAGGGAATAAATCTACATTTTTCTTACTCAATTTGAGAAAGATGCTAAAATGGAAAGAAGAAACAAATACCAGAAAGACAAGGAAATAATGAAATATCATCTACAAAGAATCAAACCATGCCCTGTAAATACCAAAATGAGTTTCAGCTTGGAAGTATGCGAGCAATATGTTTGCATAAAGTATTTTGAAAAGCTGAAACTTTCCTGCAATACTGAAGGGGTGGAAAAAAAAAATGAGGAAAAAAGGGGTGCAGTAATGAACAGAAGATCTTGTGTAAGTGTTCAGCAAGCACCAGGAATAGAGAGAGTCCTTTGAGTTTTGGTCAGTATATCTAAAAACACTCCGTCACAGAAGGAACAAGTCAGTCATTCCTGCCTGTGGTGCAGCTACATCTGGAAAAGTGGTCTAAGCTCTGAAAAATGCAATGTTTGAAAAACACTGAAAGATTAGAAGTTGCATATGCCCTTCATGTTATTCCTTCCCGTGAAAGTGGGGATTTCTGAGAGCATCTAAGAACCAAACCTGAATCTGCTTAGCAACATTGGCTGGGCCCTGAGAAATTTATGACTGTTTTAATTAGCTTAAATTGTGAAATAGCACAAAGATCTTTGACCCAAACAGAATTGAGTATATTGGAAATTTCTGGTTTGTTTTTCTTTCCCTGTCCCCTCCTCTTACAGGGGCAAATGGACCACAAGTGTCTTACTCTGCATATTTTAAAGTAGGAATCTTGCCCCAGCTCACCCCATTTCTAGGGCAGGGATAAGGCAGAAAGGTAACAGGACACGTAGCCCCAAAGTCCTACCATGACTTGGATTTCAAACTGCCTCCCAAAGCCCTATGCTTCTGTGCTGGGGCCCCTGAGCAGGCCAGCTCTTCATCTGCTGCCACCGGCAGGGCCTGGGGTACCTTTTTGAGGTACCTGATTACAGGACACCTTGCTCCCTCCGCCCCCTGTCATGAGATGACCCACGCTACCACCGCAGACCAGTGTCACCACAGTTGTAGCCAGTAGCTCTCAGCCCTCATGCAGCCAGGGTGCCTCTAGCCCTGGCAGTGAGCCCAGCCCAGGCTCCAGCTGGGTTAATTTTATAATTTCACTGACTGTCCATGCATTACTTGACTGTCCTTTTGCAGCAGGGATATGGCCCCTGAGCTGCCAAGTGAAAAGCCCTGACAGCCCCATTTAAGCACACTTTACAGGATTTCAGGCAGAGGGAGATTGAATCCTAGTTGCTGTAAATTACAAGATAAGATTTTTCCAGTAACTGCAAATGTATCACCACAGCCCATGAGCACACAATTTATCACTTCACTTTACCAAAACAAGTAGGGAGTTGGCCTTGAACTTTGAAAGTAAAATGGTGCTTAAAAAACAGACCAGTTATGTTGTTTCATATAAATGCAGAATTGGCCCTCTTTATTTTAATACTTGCAACTGGATTTTTTTCTTTACTACCTACACCTACATTCCTTGATTTCCTATCTTAGGTTTTCTTTTTTTTTTTTTTTTTTTTTCTGATACATATATATGTATGTGTGTGTGTGTGTATATATATATATAAAGCCAAGCCATCAGGTGTGTAGGCCTGGAGATGCTGTAGCACTCTCTATGTAACAGCCAGGTGTCCATTTGAACTTAAAATGAAACTCAGCACCACAGCTAATGGCCTTGGATCAGTTTATGAAGTGACAAACTTTGCCAGAGATGAGCCAGTGCATCAGCCAGAGAAAATGTTATTTTGTTCTTGATTATTTATTTATTTATTTATTTTCATTTCTGCTTGTCTTTTCCGCTTGATGGGTTTCCTACTCTTTGCCAGCTCACCTAGTAAGCAGCCAAACACCACAACAAAAAGATTGTCTTGTGAAGGAGGTTTAGAAGAAAGATTCATAGAGTTTATCTAAGTAGGGAATAAGAGACATAAATTAATATCTACTCAATCTGAAGTTAAATTTAAAAATGAACATTCAAAATACTATTTTAGGCAATAGGATGAAGAGGGGCAAGGAGTAACGGAGGTTGATAATTTGGGAAGATTTGCCAATTGGGACTACCAGATGTTTTCAGCAGAAATAGTGCATGCTTGATTGGTGTCTACATGCAGTGTAATTCTGGCAAGTGTCCACATGCAGTGTAATTCTGGCAAGTGTGTACAAGACTGATTTATCCAGGGTGGAAATGGGACAAAGAAAAAGTGTGTCTGGAGGGCTGGACAATGAATGAGTGGATTTAAGTGTATGGATGTGTGAGAGTCTGGAGGAAGAAGGAAAGAGAATGTAATTTGAGTCTCCTGGAGTTACTTACTGAGGTTTAGAAGTATTTGTAAAGCATAGATGGAGTTGTGAATCTCAACAGGAAGATCTGAAAGAAATTACTGATTTAGCACCCCTCAACTTGGGTACTGCATGGCATGGATGCTCCTAATTCCCTTAGCATGAAGTTAGCTAACTCATATTATACCTTTGCCTTCAATTAAGATGCTGGTGTGTTATTTATAATATTGTAAAGGTTGGTACTTTCAGAAGCCTCCTGGAAATATAGACTACATCACATTACACACTTAAGTCTGGTAATGTACTGAGACCTCAGAGCAGCAGAACCTTTCATTCATTTATTTTAACACTGAAAGATTGGTGGCACAGCTTTAATGTTGCTGAAGAGTACCAGGTATTTGTAAGGTTTTCAACAGCAGTGTGTTGTTCCTTATTTAAGCAAAATACTGTACTGAAGATGAGTATGAATAAAAGCAAGGTACAAGTTATAAGGTATCTTGTAACTGAAGTGCACCCAGTTTCACTGGTTTTGAAAGTTAGTTTTACCTAGGAATTGTTTGAAATGCCTTAATCTGCACAAGTTTTTCTTATATTTTTTCTGTTAAAATTTTACTACCTATATACTGTTTAGTTTGAGGAGGTTTTAGCCATGTATATTAAACTTTATTTTCAACACTAAACTATAGACGTTTGCCCATTTTATTTAGTTTAATTCCTTAAACTAACTCCAGAATGGCTTTTGAAACCTGTTGACTCTGTCCAAACTCCAGGAAAATGAATGCTTCTATTGTAATCATACTGTTGTGACGATTGGAGAAGTAATTGAAACCTCTCATGGGCAATAGACCAGCCATTTTACATAACTCCCTTATCTATGTAAACATTTCCTGATCTGCTTTCTTCTCCATCCCTGGGGATCAATAACAGTTTCTTATGATCTCTTTATTTGTGAGTGGAATTAATGAATATTTTCTTTACTGTTCATTTTTCCTCCCTTCCTTTTCCTTATATTGTACCCTGCTCTCCAATCATAGGAACACTTGTGTGTTTTTTTTTTTTTTTTCTTCCATTGGAGTTGGACAGCCTCTATCTTTAATTTGTGTAACCTGCAAATCCTTTGGCTTTCTTAAGGACTTTTTCATTGCTGCTTCCGTAATTTCTTCCCCTTTGAACTTTTCAAAGAATTAATGTAAAAACATATGGGAGACATTCACCAAAACCAAGTTCTGAGTAGGCGTTTGCAACAGATTGAGACTTATGTTCCTGCATGTTAACGGTGGGCAGGTGCCATATGACTTTGACTTCTTAATATTGAATTTGGATGCACAGTTACTTATGAGCAAGGTATAGGTGACAGTAGTCTGACAGCAGCGATGAATAAAACGATTACTGTATGGAGCCGTGTGTAAAAATTTGTGAATTGACAGAGATAAATATTTTGACAAAGATAAATTTATGAGTTATTTTCTCAACCTGTGGTTTGTTTAGGATTTGTCATTCTTCGTGAAGGTATCATCAATTTAAGTTTGGATGGTTTGCATGGCTTTGAGCAGAGGACTTCTCTGCTTACACTCAACTCCACACCTCCAGCTCCCAATGGTGAAACTCACAGGGTTTTCAGTGAGTTTTTCTGGTTTGCCGTCCCTTCCTCCTCTCCTTGCTGCTTGCTTTCATACGTGTGTGTAACTTGGGGTGCCAAGGAGGTGCAAGAGAGCATGAAATCTCATTGCCAACCTCCAACTTCATCTAGTCCTGGTGGTGGCTGGAGCACACCAGTAGCTCTGCCTTCCAGACTCAGCCCTGCGGAGGAAGCCACAGTAGGAGCACAGGGAAAATATAACTCCTAGGACCCTACCAGTCTTTCTGGTACTGCTGTTGCCAGTCTCATGCTTTTGAGTGTCATTCAGGCTATTAATGCAATAGATTAAAATAGAGCAGAGTTTGCTTGTTTTATTTGGGCTGTAAAGATTATTTACCTATCTTGTTAATGGTTAAAATGATGAAATATCTCTCCTCCTTCAGAATTTTCTATTGGAAACTACAGTGAGAGCATGCGTTACTGACACTTTTATGAACATCAGATGCTTTCTCCAAGAATAAAATGGACAAGTAATTTACATATATTGATCAGATCACATTTTATCTAAAACATCAAAACATTTATGAGCATCATTTAATTAATTATAGATTTTATTAAACCAGTTAGAAAGACATTAAAGTATATTCTAAACTTCTTACGGACATTTGGTTATAAGGCAATAGACTTGATGGTTTTTGCAGCTTCCCAGTCTTAAAGTAGCATGAGTAGATGAGCTGGGATGAGGCAGTGCTTTAAGCTGATTTCTGTCAACATTCACAGCTGTGCTGTGTGCATGTAAACACTGTCAGATCTGAACACTGTCTTTACACCTGCCTTATGCAGGTGTGAATAATCACAAAAGCTATGGAGGGGCTGAGAATCAGGCTCCAACAGCTTCAGCCCGCTGATGTTTGTCAGATGCCTACTGCAGACTGCATTAACCAGCTCAGAAGGTTGTTTTTTTTACATTCTCTAAGTTTAACCAACTACACAATTGCTTCTACTAGTCCTCGTATATACATAGATCATTTTTCTTGGATGCAGCATTTAATTGCCTGTTCAGTCAATGGCAGGAATATGGATTCATAGACATCAAGCATTACCTTTTCAACTTTTTAACTTTTTTTTTGCAGGTGGGAAATAATATCGGGTGTGATGAGCACTGAAAGAGATTCTTTCACCAACCAGAAACTTTTATGTTTCTGTTTATATCTATAGTGGTGTGTTGGTGGGGTGCTTTTTATGCCCGATTCTTTCAAAATCTATTAGGGCTATTGCTGGTGGGAAAGGCACTGTATTAAGATTTGTTCCAAATTCAAACAAAGCAGGAAAAGACTTTGCATTTCTGTTAGAGAGGTTGTGGAAAGTTGTCTGAGTTATGAAAATGTAAGATAAACCTAGTGGCTCAACAATACAGTGCTAAGACTGCCTGCTTTTCAGGACAGGAGGGGAACGGGAAGAGGTTAAATGTGCATTCAGGCACCAAATGATATTTAATAGCTTTCATGCCAAAACCTGTAAGATTCATTCTGTAATTCTTTTATTTTGTAAAATTTACACTTATTTCACCATAAAAAACCTGAGAGTTGTTTCACCACAAACTGCTTAGGTTACGGTTTTCTGGAACTTCTTTTTATAATTTCTCCCATTATTCACTGTTTTAATTTTTCTAAGAATTCAAAGTTTACACTTACAGAAAGTGATGCTGGTCTGTGCCTCTGGTACTTTACAATGACATCTGTAATGACTTTCTCAACAATTTTCTCGGGTACTTAAATGAGGGTCATGAGTTTATAATTCCCTGGATCACCCTTATCTTTCCCACCTCAATAGGAACACTGGCAACCTTCCAGATTCTTACTGTAGCTGTAATGATAAATTAAACCACATTTATTTTGGGGCTGTTTTTTCCTGGGAGGGAAATCAGCTAATATGAATAGAATAGAAAATTCTAGTTGGAAGGGACTTAACAAGGATCATCTAATCCAACTGCCTGACCAAGTCAAATTTGCAGACTCTACATTTTATTGTAGAGTTATTTCTTCAGCTGCTGTTCAGATTTTCCTCAAACATGGAATAACTAGGAAAAAATGTTGAAATTCTGATTTATTTAGTCGTTAACAGAAAAAGCCCCATGCCATTTCAGTGATACTAGAATGAAAACCCAACTGGTGTTTTCTTTCTCAGACTTGTTTTCCACAGAGATTGCTGCTCTTAGGCAAACACCTATTTAAGCCTTTGAAATGTTAAGATTATGCAGCTCTAGTAGCCTAAATTTGTTAATGTTTCATCCCTACTTGCAACAGTATTACAATATAAGTTTCAGTAATAGAAAAAGCATTTGTGGAGCAAAGATCAGGAAAGCATCTTTCTGGGAATGATGTTACAGGTATGAAATAAGGTTTAGGGTTGGTTTTCTTATTATTATTATCATCAAAACTTTTCTTTGCTGCTGCTTTTTAGCCTGTTAATAAAAATACAGGATATAAATCTTAGGAGATATAACAGTAGGTGGTCAGAAATCATTGCAATATGTTTCTTCATACATGCAATTATAAAAAAAAAATCAAACATTAAAGCTGCAGCCGTGGATTAGTTAAACTTGTGAAAGAGCTCCAATTAGTGAAAGAAAAACCAATCTACACTGTAAGGTTAGTGTAATAACAAATGCTGATATACTTTGAAATATTACTAGTCCAAGAACAGTATACAGTGTGGCTCTTTGAAGATAGTCCAGGTAGGACTGACCTGGATACAGTGTGGCATGCAAAGACTCGTTTTCTCTGTTTCCTGTTTCACATAGGACAAACCTGCAATATGTGTCTAGTAGTTTGTGTTTTCCCCTAAGATTTCATTCAGACTTGGTGGGTTTACTGAAGCTTTTATGCATTTAATTAGGCTACTATGTCCCAACAGTGGCTCATAAAAAGTGTCAGAAGAGATGGAGAAAACATCCCCCATGGATTGTAGAGCAAATGTGCAAGAACTTTTCTAAGGCAATACTGTGGGCTGGTGTCTCTTGCAAGGTGGACGATGGACAGGCTACTGCACAAATGGCTCCTTACTTCTGCATGTCTTGGCAACGTTTGCTGCTTTCAGTCCTGCTATGTGCTGCTACATACAGCTCTTGCCAGCCCTAGAGTTGTTTGCTCCAGGACAATCAGGCTGTTGGAAAAGTCCATTTTGTATATGCTGAGATTTTTCAGGCTTTGTGTTTTATGCAGCTGTCTCGATCTGTTCCTGATCACATACCTCATCCCTTAGCAGTGAGCACCCCAACTTTTTTCCAACAGTAGTAGTCCCATGCATGACATACAGTTGACCAGTCTGTCAACTAGCTACATCTGGCATGAAGTGTTGCTGAAGAGGAGAGCCACCATATTACACAGGAACTGGAGAGGGCTGAGAAACCTCACTAGCTGGCAGTCCCCTTGCCTGCACCACCTCTGAACTATGACCCATAGGCATACAACTTGAAACTTTAGGTGACTCCTGGGTGCATCTTCCTTAGGATGGAATGACTATAACTACCTACTAAAAAAAAAAAAAGAAAAGAAAAAAAAAGGAAAATCTAACCCTTGCATAGACAGGCATAGCTGTGGATAGGGTTTATTTTATTTGGGTGGTTTTTTTATGTCTGTGTTTGTACTGTGAAGGTTTTACACCGGCAGTATATTACTATAAAAGTCCCACATTCTGAATAAACCTTGGCCTAAAACAACACTCAAATTTTGATTTATTTCTGTGTGATTCTTTTTTAAGTGTTGTAAATCATATTTTGGTGTTCATTTACCTTTGCATTCTTTTTTGAGCCACTGGCACTGAAGCTGACGAATGGGAATCAAATGAAGTGTGCTAAGTGTTGCTGCTGTAGGCTTTCATCTGCCTACATTTTGTGGTATGATTTATCCTAGTAATACATCATGTGCCTCATTTCCTTTTGCTTATTTTATTTAGTGTTGTCACAAATAATATCATTTGACCATCTACCATAAGCACTAAGCAGTTGTAAATTAATGAAATAAACTGAATCTATGGAACTCATCTGTCCCAAATTTGATTAGAGACGCCAGAGTTGTACCAAGCCATTTACTACAGATGAACCTCATTTATTAAGGACACAGCTTTGCAGGGTCTTAGCTAACTATGGTAAATTGTTATGCAATGTATTTACAATTATTTTAATGAAACAGTTAAACGTGTCCTTTTTTGTATCTCAATCATGACTGGTGTTTTGTATTTCTAAACCTGGCATTTTTAGTTAGTATGTTGCTTTGTTCTAAGTCACTGGCATACATCTGCTTAAGTGCATCTCCTCCTTCTCCCCCCAGAATGGGGTGCCTTGTGAGTAGGAGGCATTGAAAGGTAACCTTAAACTGACTTAATAACTAGAATTGAGTATCCCCCATCATGGTTTTGGAGATTCTTCTAGTTTTTATTTACTACTAGCTGTAGTATGTGAGGTTTTTAATTATCCATCCCCCCCCCCCCCCCCCCCCCAGTATGGCTGCTGCATTCCAGTGTAATGGGATAATATAATATCGAAGTGCATGCTTGAGCCAAACCCCAAGATGCAACTATTCTGGGATGGTGGAGGAAATTCTTACTTGCAGAGTTAGTGAGAAGACAGGAAAAACTACTATTCATGTGGAATGCAGTTTGAAAAACTGGTGCATTCAGATAAAGTTAATAAGATAGTATGGTATTTTAATGGTACGTAAAACATCTGATACATATTGAGACTTATGTCCTGGCAGTAAAAGCTGAACAAAGGTTAAAAATGACTCAGACAAATTCTGAAATGTGTATGCCGGGAAGTGGCTGAGTTAGATATAAAACACCCAAATGTTCTGGACTAGCAATCACATTTTTTAAAAAGTAGATGAAAGAATATATTGCTGGAACACACAGGACAAAGCATGGAAAGGTTGGGGAAACAATGGTAACTGACAGGAGAAAAACAATGTTGATGAAGAGAGAAGATTAGCTAGGTAGAAATACCATTCCTTGCAAATACTAATTATATGAACACAGGAAGAACTGACAGTATCTAAATGAAGCTCTTTTTTTGGTATGCATTGGCAAAGGATGGTGATGACTATCCAGTATTCTGTAGCAGAGGTTCATAAGCCCACTTCATTATTTAATTATGATCAGGCTGCTAGGGTAATAGTAATGCATGACAGGAATTATTGTATCAAAAGCGAAATGAAAATACAATACTTTAGCTGAACAAATATATCATCGATGTCTAAGAAACGTCTGTTTTTCTCCCCCTTCCCCTAGGTCTTTTCTCTTATATTAAATTCTCAGCTTAAACTGTTTTAGGGTAGACTTGTACACACTTGTTCTGGGTAGGCTGGATATGTTCTCCACATACACTGTCTTGTTGTAGTTGTAATGTTTTATCTCCTGTCTAAATGTTTGTTAAATGAACTGGAGAGAACATTGCTACATGTAGGTTGTAAATAGCACATGCAAATAAAACTGCATTCAGCACAGTTCCCTAATGGAATATTAAGAGCGATGATATGTGCAACTCATTTTAATAATGTTTTATATATAAAGAAAAGGCATGAAAATTTATGAATGGCAGATAGCTTTAATTTGACTTCCAAAAAAGAAAAAAAAAAAAGGAATGTTTTTTATTTCTTTTCTTGAACTAGCTGAATGTTATATTCTTCAACTCAAGAGCAAAACCAAAATTGTTTTTCTCATAGCTAGGTAAGATCAAGATTATCCTAAATAAACTGATTTTGATTGTTTTGCATTTCACAATAAGAGCTTTGGGAATCAAAAGTAACTCAAAAATTTATGAATGCCATAGCAAGCAGAGTACAGCTCTGCTGTGTGGGTGGGGTACATGAAGCTTTGACTTCCATCTGGATATTAACAGCTAAGTACAAAAAGACACTGAAGTATAATGCAGGAAAAGACTCTTAGCCTATTTGAAATCCTACTGGTGATGGTTCGTAATGAATCATGATTTTGGATTCTGTTCAGTGGAATTCCTGCTCATGTGTGTATTTGGCCTGATGTGTGTGTGTGTGAATATATAGATATGTTTGTGTGTGTATGTATATGTGTTGTGAATGTGTGTGTATATATATATATATATATATATATATATATATATACACAGACACAGGTAGATCTAGGAAGCATCTGTATTATGTAAATCAGAATGTAATAAAATATCTCAACCTGAACTGTTGGTTCCAGGGGTCTGAGCTCAGTGCTGGTATATCCCCAGGCACAGACTCTGCCCCAAAGACCTCACGCTTCAGTAGTTTGATGATATGTAGTGACAGACTGAAGTTAAATAACTAGAAGGAAAGGGCTGGCTTTTTTCCCCTGTGTACGACTGAAGGAAGGAGTTATGATGAGGTAACATTGGGCATGATGAGTTCTGTGTCACAAGACAAGTTTCAGCTCTCAACAAGGGTTTCTTTTTTATGAAGAGTAACTCCAGCCCTGCAATCCATTATGTTAGTTAGGTCTTTGATTGCTGTATAAGGGTCTGGAGCAATATCACCGGACTGATCTTATGTAAAACAGAAATGGGTTTAGCAGATTTTACTGGTTTTGTACAGTCTGTATGTTTATAAGAGGCAATATTTTCCTCTGTGATGTGTTTTTCCCAGCACGTCTATATTGAATCACACTGTTTAGACAATGTCTCTTTTTAAAAAAAGAAAGAATTTAGTTTCTGAGATTTAAATTTTCTGTCACCCACTTGGCATACTTATCTACAAAGCAGAAGAAAAGTCTTAAATTTAACATGTATACCTAGCTAATGAACCTTTCACGAAAAATGTAATGCCACCTTGTACCAAATATATGGCATCTGAAAGCACTGAATCCCATAAAACACCTTGCTGAAAAAAAAGAATTATAGTGCATACTCAGCAGGCTAGCACTAAAGCCCAATTTTCTTTACTATATAAGCATTGAAGTCTTTTGCATAACACCCCAGAGACAACTCTAATACAGTCTCTGCCACCTATGGTTCGCATCAAGATGGAGGTCAAGGTGTAGAACCATTTAACTTAAATCCCTACTACAAGTTATTAGCTAGGAAAAGGAGGAAATGTGCAATGGAAATGTGTTCTACATGACCAGCATAAAAGAACTTTTTACTTATAAGTGGTGATAGGTAAAACAGAAAACAGCATCTTACAAGCCATTAGAATGTTTTAGCAGAGCTTCAGCTCTTTTCCTTATGGCCTGGATGAAATCACATAAATTAAGGGGGGGGGGGGGGGGGGGGGGGGGGGGGGAGTTAGAGATATTGTAAAAGGAGATGTGTGTGCAAAGATGTTAAATGCTACCTGTAAGGGTCTGTTAAGGTTTTTACATTAAACTTTTAATTTAATAGGTTTCTTTGTGTTTTCTGAATGTTAAATTTATATCTGTGAGTTTAGGATGGTGTAGTGGTACAATACCAGTTCCATAAATTACTTATATTTGGAACTACCTTACTTGCTATTTTGTCATTGTATTGTATAACTTCTTTCTATAACTAATAATAAGAAGAAAATTAAAAGGGTGTTGTGGGTAATGGATGATGATGGTGTAGTGGAGGGAAACAGGAACAATTATCCTTTTCTTGTACATTTATAAATCAAGCAGTTGTAAGATATGTATTCCAAATTAATAAAATAAGTAATTTACTTGCAGAGGTGAAGCATCAAAAATTTTGTCACCCTCCGTGCCTCTGCTTTTTCAGCTCCCTATATAATCTTCCCCAGCAAATTATAATGATTGAAAACAGAACTTTTAAATGGAACTCTAGATGTGACCATAATGATAGCGCTGCCTACCATGAAAGCTAGAATAATGATTCCAATTTAGCTACATTGCTGTGTACTAGGAAAGCTTTGGACGTGATAAGCGGCCCAGCTGCAACTTAAGTACCACTGCTAGGCAATTTCCATTCCAAAACTAGCATATTTTTGAAAAGTTCAGTGCCTCTAAAGAATCAGTTGGGAAGATCTTGTATACATCAGTCTGCATGTATGTTCACTTTCAGTGGAATGTTTGATTCATAGCATATTCTTATATATGGCTGTGATGTTACATTTGAGTTCTCTCAGTGACAGGATCCCTCACAAAACAGTTTCCAGTATAACACTTGAGCAGTTCATACTAAGAGAAATCTGTGTCTGAAGGCAGAATTCAGCTGCTGATCTGGGGAAACTCTCAACTTTCCCCAGGAGAAAATTTTCCCAGAATTTGTTCCTCTATGCCAATATGTCCTCTGGAGCACATTGTATTGGCATAGAGGAATCCAGGCTGCTGCGTGCTGCTCTTGACATAACAAGAAATCTCCTAAAACCTAGGAATGAACCTCCATTTCCTCACAGAAGGATGGAGTAACTTGCCTTCATGGGAAGGCTACGGGATGTGCATGGTGCTTGTGCATTGTGCAGCACATGTGCGAGGGAAGGTGTGGGCAGAAGCTCAGCAGTAAGAATCAACATGATTGGCAGGATATTCAGAATATTGGCAGGATATTTTATTTAAAATGCGAGCACTTTTCTGAACTGATGGAAGCATCATAAGCCATAGGGCTATAGACAACATGCTGTCGTTTCTTGCTTCTATCAATAAACATTTTGATGCCCAGGGTTCTCCCCTTGATCTCCATGCATGGGACCCTCCCTCAAGAAAAAGGAAGGAGAATAGGCAGTGTGGTATAGAAAGTCCATTTAGGGTAAAGGAGGAAACCTGAAGAGATGGGTTTGCAATAGACCCTGGTGGATACAGGAAGGGGCTGATGTAATTGTTACTTCAGGCTCATGAATGTTAGTTAGCCTGAAGTGAATTCAGTGTCACAGCAGCAGCAGAGCTCTGGCACAGACAAAATAGGACTGTTGCCAGTTTGCTTCCTTGATGACCTCCTATCCTATCCTGTTTTGCTTGACTGTTTTCTTCCATTAGTGGAATACTCTCATCTACCAATTTGGGGTAGGAATGATGAGTCCTGTGTGACTTAAGATTGTGTGTCACTTTATGCAGCCTACTTCTCTGCTCCTTCTGTCACTTGGTATAGGTCTAACAGATTGGTTATTCTGCATCTACGACCGCATCCTCTTCCATGGCAGCTCCAGTGTGAGCTTCTGGTAACAGCTGATCATATCAAACCTCAATTGCCATGCACTAGGCCTTTCTCTGGCCGTCTGTGCCAATGTGAATATCACTCCATCGACCTGTCTTTTTAGTGATATGAAAACTGTCATTCTGGGCTAGAATTATTGCTGGGCCAAGAACAATGAGGGGTTCATAGCATTAGTCTCAGCCAGGGGTGACAGCAATTTTTCATTTTTAGTAGACTGATAAAATTTGATCAAAATTGGCAAGTCTGCACAGTTAAATGGTTGAAATAAAATTCCAGCCTGCACCCCATGTATGCATGTATTTGCGTACACAGGGAGCAGTGTTTTCATGGAGATAAATGGGGTTTCTTACAGCGCAGAAAGCTAAGCACATGTCTGTCTTTGCAGAATCTAGGCTTCAGTGTCTTTCCACTCCTGATGTAATTATAACCTTGCACTGCAGTCACTGTTGAAAGCTTGCTTACTGAAATCAAACTAAATGAAGACATGCTGCTAGTGCCTAAAGGAACCCACTTGTCTAGTTAGAGATGCTTTTGTCTGTCCTTAGGCAGCACCAACCATAGGTATGAACTATGCACACCACTGACTTCCCTGCTGTATAATTTTGTAACCAGATGTGCAGAGAGATGAATTGTTTGCAGTCTTATGCTGGCTATTACAAAGCTCAATGTGCTTTACCTGTTCATGCTATTTCAATGTCTATGCACATATCAGGCATATTGCATAAATTGTACACAAAAAATTGATTATCATATTTGATGTCTGAAAATGTTAATTTGCTAGGTATTCTTTTATTTTAATAGCTGTGATTTACTGAACATGATGAATTTTCTTTAAAGTATTTTGAATGATACATCAGGTCAGTTGCCTTGGTCATATCATGACTCATGATTGATAGGCTGATATAATTTGTCAGCGTTATAAATTTGCTGATTATATCACTGTTTCACTTACTAAATTTTAACCTCTTTTTTTTTTTTTTTTTGTCTTGCTTAAAAATAGAAGTGTGGAGAAACATCATCAAAGACTTTATTTTTTTTTTTTCATTTGAATCTTCCTTTTGATTCTGCTTTCAGTTTCTGACAGAACTGTGCCTGCATTAATAGTGTGCCAGGCACCCAAATGAATACAGAGTTTATGGAAATTTGGAGAAAGTAGCTTCCCAAAAGACATGATACTTCTTGGTGCACATAGAAGTGTCTTTTCAGTGAGCAAAGGAGTGATCCACTCCCATCATACAATTAACAGATGACTGCAAACTTAAAAAAAAAAAAGAAGTGTACAGGAGAGGCAAAAATGAATGAGCTACATTGTGTTTGTTTGTCCTTTTGCTGCACGTGGTAATGGTCACTTATCTGAGTACCTGTGAATATGAAAAGGCTTTTGAAATGATGAACTCTGTTCCATGGCAATGACAACAACCCGTGACATTTCTAACCTTACCAGCAGGCTAGAAACTATTTGTGCTTTCTTCCATTACGAATTTTACCCCTTCTGATACATCTATTTAGTTCTGTTTGAAAATCATATCAGTATGACCTAAAACCACAAATGAAGACCATCTTCTCCCACCTAATCTGCATATGTTTAAGTATTTATGAGCCACCTGCTGGGGATATGAGTTAGTTATCAATCTAATAACACCTAGTGTTCATTGGAACTCTCTTTGTAAGCACCAAAGCATATATGCATTAACACTAAATGAAACCAAGCAACTGATAGTAAAATATTGAATATGTGATATTTGTCTCCCTTTCAATTTCCCCCCTTTTAATCTGAGTTCTCAAAAGTATCTGAACAAGGTAAAGAATAAACAGTCTTTATGGATCTCCAACCTGGAACAAGTGTGTAATATATATCACTGAGCGTGGTCTAATATTTTTGCATCAGAAATGTCATTCTTGCTTTATAAGTAGGGCTACCATGTAGCTGTATTTTTAAGGCTTACGGGGGTTTTCATTTAAGCATTTCAGTAGACTCACAAACAGTTATCCACATCCTCTGGATTTGCAGTTAATTTTGGTCATGTTGTTCTTTCTTTACTTTTATTTTTGTGCTATTGTTTTCAATTTCAAGGAGTGAGAGGTATTGCTTGATAACAAAGGTAGAAGTTAATACTGTTGTATTTAATATCCCTTCAGTGTGTGCAGTGTAAAGACTGCAATCTAGATGAAATTACTGTTGATGCCAGTGAATAAGTTATTCATAGTTTTGCAGAAGGAGCTCTACCTCCAACTTGAATGCCTCAAGAGTTGTTTATTTTACATCTTTGGATGTAAATTACCAGCTATTTTAATCTAGGAATATATCAGAAACAGAGCTGTAGAGCGGTCTGTTTTACAGCAGCTTTTGTCAAACTTACCAGTGTTCAGCCTATTTTCTGAAATTACATGGGTCAAATAGCAAGAAGATTGTTTAGAATGTATACAGAAAAATATATTGGGAGATCTAATTTAGTTTCTGACCACTAATGACAAGTGGGGTCTGTATTTCACCAAAATGCTGTTGCTGTTGTCCTTAGCAATCAGTCTTTACTTTTCTGTAGGAAAAGTATAATGGATTTAGGGGTCTATTTTAGAACCCTATAAATTCTGTTATATCCAGAAAGACACTGGTCATGGTAACAATAAGATATTTTTCAGTGCATCATTAAACTTGAATATACATTACTGTGCATCAGATTTCCCTTGCTCTGTATTTAGTAATAAACAACCTGGGATTGAAATAGGAGGAGAAAGGGAGAAATAGACATTACAAACCGTTTTATTCAAGTTCTTATTGTTGTTTTATTTTTCTTTTTCTTTCCTCTGCGTGTTTCATTGCTGCAGCCCTGACATGACATTGCCCAAGTAAATTATCTCTTAAGTTATCCATGGACTAGATTCTAGTGTTCCATGCTTCTAGTTTTGAATGCAAATAACTGCAGATGGTGAATAACTGATAAATTTACATTGGAGTAACTGCTTAACTTTTGCTGCTTGACCCATTGTCTTCCCACAGATAAAAATGTCCTGGAAGAAACCAAGGTTGAACAGATTAACATGTGTGCTTTGCAAATCTTGCCAGTAGAATGCTGTTACCTAATTTCTGAAAGAAATGTTTGTCTTAAAAACTGCAGGAGCATGACTTAAAAATAATGCAAATTTTTATTTGTTCTACACTTAGCACAGGTCTGGCAAAAGTCAACCAGAATTAATAGTGGAACTGTAGATATACTACAGAAATTCTTTACAATTTGAAACTGGTAGTGATCTGATAGAACTTGCCGTCTGAGACAGAAGCATACAGAAAATGTCTGGGTGGTTTGATACCCAATATTGCTCTAAAGCCTAAATTGTAGTTACAATACTTAAAATATCGTACTTAAAAGGTAGAATAAGTGTTAATAAATAAAATGTTTGGGTGTTTTTCATAGTGTATATCTATGTTAATTTTTAGAAAAATTATATTAAAATAAGAATAGTTGAGCAAGTGAGAAAACAAACACCAGATATTTTGTTTCATGCCAGTGTTAATTCTTAAATATCTGTATCTTTTGGTATGTATATATATATTTATATTCCTTCATTTACATATATATGAAGAAAAGTAAAAAATATTTATCATGCACTGTAGTAGGATGTACAGAAGATTTATTTTGGCCTTTCAGAGAACTACTGTGCTTTCAGAGACAAAATGGAAATTTAGGTTTTTAGAATTCATGATATTTAGTTATGCCTTAGTTCAGGAAAGCATTTACACAAGTACTTTACTTCACTGATTGCAGCAGAACCAAATTTAAGTAGTTAAGTGCTTTGCAGAGTAGAACCACAGTTTCTTTAAATGCCAACATGCCAGACAAATGTCACAAAAAGTGCTCTTAGGGGAAGGAAGCTACCAGTAACAACAAACAATGAACAGTAGGTAAATCAATATTCTTCTTTATGAAAAATAGCATGGAATATTGCATGGGAAAAGATGAGAATAATAATTAGTGTAGTACATTAGTAAGAAAGGATACAGAGACATTTAAGATGCTATTTAGGTGTCAAATTAGGTATATACAAAAATCTGAGTCCTATAAAATTAAGTTTTCCTCAGGTCTTGTACTAGCTCCCTTAAAAAAAAAACTAGCCTCAATTGTAAATAACCACCCAGTGTTACAAGACACTGCCTGTTGTTAATAAGTGGAGAGGCTTTTTGGTGCCTCGAGCTGCTTATGCTTCGGAGTCCAGAATGCAAGCACATTGCTGAGTTACTGCAGGGTAACTTTGTGAGTAGTTAGCAGCTCCCAGCCTCTCTGACCTCTGCATAAACTGCACTTGATTTTGCCCACCTGTATTTGCAGGGTAAGTCACTTTTATTAGTTGGTAAGCAAGCTCACATCAAGTTTACTACAGAGTAATACCATGTACGTTGGGCAAATCAACTCTGTGAGCTGCTCATTCAGACTGTAATTTGCCTCATGTTGACATTTTTGTGTATCCATCATCTGGAGTCACTCACTGTTTTGTTTTCTTTTATGTCAAGTGATAAATTGGTTGGTATTTTGTTCTATTTAATTTTAAAAATCATCATAAATGCATGTATTTAGGTGTTTGGAGATGTTTTTATACAATGGAAGAAGAATATAGCCAGTGAATACTTTTACTACTTTCCTGCCATGCTGGTTTGTAGAGCATGGGGCTGGCTACAAAGACATAAGTAAAATTAATATTTGTAAGCAATAAATATTGATTATGCAAGGCTTATGTTCCAGTGTGCTGTTGCTCCTAACAGGTCCCACCTGCATGGCAGAGTGTACTGTTAAATGAGCATTGCTATTGGAATAATTCCTAGTTGGCTTTCACTAAAGGCTTTTACCTAGGGTAGATGTGGACAGATTTTTTAGCTTCAATTTGAACCAGACAATTTTTAAGTCCAAGTTACCTCCTCAAAGTCTGGTATGTCTAAACTGATGTCTTTGATTCAGACTATTCAGCATGCAAGTGCATGAACAAATTACCTGCTGGTTAGTGTTTAAACCATGCTCATAAAAGAAAGTTAATATAAGAAAAGGTCATTCACAGGTATTTCTTCTAATGTGCGCTCATGTCCTCCCATGTATCTATAGCCAGGTCAGTCTTTTTGCTTCTGTGGCACTAACAGTAGATGTGCTGTGGGGTAACTGGGACTCTTTGCCATGTTTGGTTTTATGGGGAGTGGTGAAGGGGCTAAAAGGGCTGCAGTGCCCCATTAGCATGTTTCTGGTCATCGTGGCTAGACTAGGTTGTATGTGAGTGTATTCCATCCCATATCTGTTTGTCTCAGCATTTCTATTATATTACAGAAAATAGCCTTTGGCAATTAGAAAAATAGTAATGATTGTTAGAAGTAATAGCTTCAGCTTTCCAGAGCTGCAGTGTACTAAGGGATTCAAACTCTAATATATACTTTTGGTTTACCAAATTATTTACTAGCTCACAACTCCTTCTAGGCAGGGGACAAATTGCAGACTGTTTCTGGATCTACTCTGAGCCCATGAGTGCAGGTTTGCTGCAGTGTCCCATCTCCAACCTGCAGTGCAAAGAAAGCAGCTCTGAGAGGCTAGAGTTGATTTTGTCCTTTGGCCAAAACAAATTGCAGAAGCATGAACTTATGATGACAAAAAGCCAGCAAGACCACAAGAAGAGGCAAAAAGATTAAAAAAAAAGCCAACCAAAACCCGAACCAAAACCCAAAGCAAAACAACCCAAGCCCCTAAAAAAAAAAAAAAAAACAACAAACCAAGACACACACAAAAAATGAAATCTGACACCACTAAGGGACCCAAGGAGAACCATATGTAATTGAAAAGGTTTGGTGACTAAGTAAAATGAAAACAAAAGAAATTAAAATGTAAAAAAAATAAATAAAATAAAAATGTTTTCACCAAGGAAAGCAGTCATGTGAAGCACATAGGCATGGCACAGAACAAAAGGTGGAATGCTCTGAAGATCTATAGGGAGCCTGAAAGATGCCTCATCCAAACCTACTTAATATCTGGCAAGTTTTCTAACTCCTGTAATGTTTCTTTATTTTAATTTTTGTCAAAAATGAGAGTGTGCCTGCCAAGCTGTTCCCTTCTCAGAGCTCTCACAGCTCTACCTTTTTCAAACCTTTGTACTTTGATTAATACTTGCTTATTTCTGGTAAAGTACTATAGATCATAATTCAATAAAGATGGCATTTACTGCCATCTGTCTTGACAGTCTTTGAATAAAAAATGTGAAAGGTGAAAGGTTTACTGGGAGGGCTTATTGCCTCCAGCGTACAGGTGGAATAAGAAGTATTAGATATGGTACACAGTAATAAAAAAAAGTTCATCTTATTTTCCCCATCTTCTCTATTGCAGTCGTACCTTCTCTAGGCAGTTCTCTTACCAAAACAGCTTTCTCTAAAGACCACAACACATCAGGTCATAGTCACTGTTTGTCAGAGCAACTGCTGTAACTGGGTCTAGCTGAGGGCTTGAAGACTCTACCACCATTCTAGCCTATTCAACTACTGTTACTTATTAGAGAGAAAACAAGGAAATATTGTATATTGCTTTAATGCTTATTCCAAAAGCTGAGCCATTTTAGTTGAACACCTCACTGTAATACATAATTGTCTTTTTCTGGCAATTCTCTGCAAGCATTTTTTTAACAATGACATGTTCATGTTTTTAAGTGTACTTAACTTCTTTAGTAGCTTCTTTAATTATTAGTAAAATTCATTGAACTGAATTTTAGGATTCTTACTGTAACTGACTAGAATCCTAGATCCATGATAGATTAGCCTAATAATTCTTACACTATAGTGTATATGAAATAGCCTTAGAGTTTAAAAGAGGGGAGATTTCTGGTGGTTTTGAACCTAAAAAAATTATACAACTGAGACTTGGGTTTTGCCTACTTGATTTTTTTTTTTTTTCTACCACCACCTGTTTTACATATTAGTCTGGTGTGAAGCAAGTCTGGTTTTAAACTGCCTGAATTTTTTTTTCAAAACCCCATAACATACTGTTCTCAAAGATGCTATAAAAAAGCTCACGTAATTACTTTGTTAAAAATACAAAAATCAGAAAAATCAAATTGTCACTTTTAAAAGCCAAAATACAAAACAAAGTGCAATATTTTCACCACACTGTAAAAGAGATGATAATAAGTATCTTGTTTTTAATTATTACTGGACATGGCTAATAGAAACAAGAAAATAACAACGTTCCCTTCTAGTGTCTGTTTCCTACAGTGTGAAAAATATTTCCTCCCCCATGTTTCTTGTACAGTTCAATGCAGCCTTGAACATAGTACATACCCTAGTATGATTTACTCATCAGTATCCCTGATGATGTTCTCAGTGACATCAGCTTGATTCTAGCAATAGGACCTGTGCTTTCCAGAGTACTCTTCAGTAGGAGATCAAGGTCAGATGAAAGGTGAGGTAATGAATCTTGAGTTAGAATTTCTTTTCTATCTGTGAACCACTCTCACCCCAAATATCCTGCATTTTATTGTCAGCTTTAAGTAATCATCAGTCCAAACTGAGTGGCCTTTTACTTGATAGGAGTTGGTGCCTCTTTTGAGCCTCAGTGCTATAGGAATGCGTAGAAAATCTCATCCTGAAACCAATTCCCTTTTTGGGTCATACTTACCCATACAGTCCTACTGACCCTAATGCTGACACACAGAGAGTAATCTGCCAGTGCAAAATGAATTACAGAATTAAGTTCTCAGATGATAGCATGAGGCATGTATTCTGGAATTGCCTTCGTCTTCTTTCACCACTTAAAATGCAATTTAATCTCTTGCAGGAATGAAACTAAAGTATTTTTGAGGTCATTGGATGACAAATGCTATGTATTAAATATGCTCCATGATGCATCTCAGTCTTATAGCCTACAACTAGCTAAAAGGGGATAACACAAAGGACAGGGATACATATGTGTGGCAGAGGCTGTGGTGTAATGTGTTGTGTTATATGGGAAGATAGAATGCTTCAAACCCTTTCAGCTCTCCTTAACACTTAACTGCTTTATTGCTTTGTGATCTTTAAAGGTTAAATTTTTAAGGCTTCAAACCAAGCTGCTTTAGGAGAGGTGAAGCTTAAGGTGAAACTAAGATGGGTGATTGCTTTGTATTACTCATCCATGGGGAAGGGATAGACTTTGCCTTCCTTAGGGCCTGGATAGTGGAAAGCTGACATGGAATTGGGTGAGTGTCCCTGCCCATGGCAGGGGTTGGAACTAGATGATCTTAAGGTCCTTTCCAACCCTAACCATTCTATGATTCTATTCTATGAGTCTATGATCTTTGAGTAGCTTGTGTGCCTTGAGTTCCAGATCAGATCTAGACAATAATTACTAAGTTACAAAAGTTTCTCTGGTAAGAATAGACAATGTATAAACTGTAGGCAGCTGTGCTTAGATCATGTTGAGGCCTGATGTAAGTAAGTGCAGCTCTGCTGATGTCAGTGAAGTTACATCTGCTTGCACTGGCTCTTAATATAGTCTTCAGACTGCAGGAAGCCTTATTTATGGATGTACTGAATGCTGTGTGGTAGCAGTAAATAATGGAATTCACTCATACAAATTGTCTTCCATCTGAAGATCCTAAAGCACTTGGGAAGCCTGATTTTTCTTTCAAGGGAGGGGAAGGAATCGAAATGACTGCCCAGATATGTGTCCTTTACCCATTTGAGAACAGGAAAGATTATGCATTGAGGATGTGGGGGTGGTATTTTCTTTTAAAAAAAGTAATGATATATTTGGACATTAATGGTATAATTTTATATAGTCAGGAACTGAATATTTTCTGTCCTACCCAAATGTATTTTGGAAAGATGATCTGTGGTATACATCAGTTTGCAAACAGCATGAATATGTTAGCCTTTGCTGCTTTATCCTCTGCCAAAAATGTAGAGACGATAGCATCTGTTTCCACTACCCACGCTATCCAAATCATTAAAAACTCACAAGAGTTGGAAAAGAGGTTCTGAAAGCTTTCACATGTCTGTCTTTGCTAGGAAAATCATTCTCTTGTAACCATGTGTTCAGACAGTCTTCCTTGCTTGTGGTCCTGAATTTCAGGTGATAATGAGTGATGCCTGTAAAGGTGGGATTAAAATTTAGAGAATGACAGATTTAAAACAGAAATAAGTCCCAAGTGCGTGATTTAATATATGCTGCTTCAGCAATTTTCGAAGTCATATCTACAGTTTTCTTTCTTTTCAATGAGATATGGAAAACAGAAACAAGGGTAGCTGAGGAAAAGTAACAAGATGCATACTTAAATTGTGGTCATGAATCTTGGATGCATAAATAAGTGACTAGTTCTCTCCAGTGCTGAAAACCTCTATTACAAGTTGGCTTTAGAACATATGAAGGTTTGGAACTGGTTCACTCTTTTTCCAGATAGTTTGCTAGCAGCTAGTAAGATCCTTCTAAAATAACCAATGTACATTTCCCTTTCCCATCTCTTTCCCACACTCACTTTATTTCTCCTGTACACCACTGGTGGGTTGTAGGTAGAAAGAACTCTATGCACTGAACTGACCAAACTACAGGAAATAGCGGTCTCTTACTTGTCTTTTCTTATTAATTTTTAAACCATATTTTTCCTGCGCAACATAAAACAATTTGAAACCGTAAAGGAACTAAATCCAAAGTGACGTTGAGTTCTTTCACTTTTTTCCATCTCTGCCACAAATTCAGTGCTCTGCTGTTGCAAAGTCTGGTCCCTTGTTGCTAGTATCAATAACAGTGCAGATAATGATTTCTGAGCAACCAGAACTGGGTTGGTTTTTGTGGTCTAAAGCATAGAATTTAAAGACATTAAACAGCAAAGAAATGCATCATTGGTGCCTGTGCAATTAGATGTACAATAACCTTTTTAAAGTTGTCTCAGTACTTCAGTAGAATAGGAAGTAGGAGGTTAGTGAAGAAAGCTACAAGGGGGATCAAAGTGTAAGGGTATGTAAGAATTTGAGGACCACAGAGCCAAATGAGAAATAATGACATTAAAAAGCTTGAAATAGCCAAACCTGGGGAGATGAGAGGACAGTAAAACTTAGAATTCTACTAATATAGTACCTACATCTTTTTGAATGTTAAAGAATTTGTTTTTATTCTTCTTGACTTCTGTGCTCAAATCAGGAAGATTTGAACCCCTTTATAACCCTTAATGCTATTTCATCCTAGCCTTTTTCAGAACAGGCAGTATTTGCAATTATATGTAGCTTTTATGTGACTTTCTATGTAAAAAAAAACTTTTGTCTGAAACTTCGTAATAGAAACAGGCTATATGGGCACCTTAACTCTGTTATATTAAGCTCTTCTTTCATGGCATCTATCATGTGGTTGAATAACAGACCATCAAGTGACTTTCTGATACAATTAACAAGAGTTGCCTGGCAACTTCTGTTTGAAACCATTCTTCCGACTTTTTGGACAGAAAAATCACCAACAACAACCAAAAAAACTCACCTCAACATTTTTGCAGCAGGGTGGCCTAGAATGTGCAGATATGCTGACTCCTGCCATTAGAGCCTATGCTTAGTATTCTAAACATGTATGTTTTGTCAGGTCTGAAATAACTTCTGGTGTAAGGATTTAAAGCTCCCAGTATCTGTCTTGGGGCTGAGCTCATTTCCGTGCAGTGTGAGAAATTCATTGTTTTTTCAGTTCCAGTTTCATGAGTAAGAGGAAAATACTGCAAGGCTGGTCCTGATTCTTAGTGGGAAAGCTGAAACAGTCTGTTGTGCAGTGTGCATATGTGGCCTCAGGGCTTCCAGACTTCTAGTCAATTAAAAAGTTTTAAGTTGAGCAAGTTTTATCCCTTTTAGTGACAATGGAGGATATCCCTGAATAGTCACAGAAAAATATCTCTCCAGATGGGTCACGTTTTTAATATATTAGTTACATGTGTTTTCTGTAACTTGGGGAAAAACAGTAGTTACTGCTGTGATTGTAAGTCACATGATCAAAAAAAAATGTATTTTTCTTGGTGAGCCTCCATTATGAGGCAGAGCCCTAGGAAGGACGTGATGCTGACCTAGCAGCGGTCCTCCAATGATGGAGCTTCAGTCGTCTGTATAATTGTCCTCTAGCTTGTTTCCCAGACTACATAATAAGCTTGCTTGACTTTCATCTAACCTCAAGTTAGGAGTTTTTTTTGGCTTTTAACATTGAGGCATGGCAAGAAACTGGCTTGAATTTTGGCATCCTTGTTGTCTTGCGAGGAAGGCTTTTTGCAGCAAAAACCAGCCATTTCTTTCTATCACCCATATGCTGCACAGCAGAGCAGGAGCCTGAAGTCTGGCAATGATGGTTCCTACACTTCCTCCCTGTCTCAAGAAATCTTTAAGCAATGTCCTGCTGTGTTATATGCTATTTTGTTTAACAACATTGTAATGATAGAAGTTTAACAGCTTGGTGTTTTTGCTAATTGTATCATAAATGTAGCCAACAACATAGATATTTTATTTGCCACAGGTAGGCTGCAGGGTTAATTCTCCTTTGATTAAAAAAAAAAAAAGTTATTATGTAATAAAGCATTCAAAATGAATAAGCTTGCCCATTTAAAGCGAACAAAATGTCTGAAGATGTTATACTGATCAAATTAGAAACAGCAGCATGTTTACCTGTGTTTTCTTCAGCTACACCACTGAACGGATGTTAGTTCACAGGTTTCAGAGCTGTTATTGTATGCAGCATGCAGACACACTTGCATAGTTTATTCTGAATTTCTACCTGTGGAGACTATGTACAGAACCCAACATTTCCTTAGGCTCATGGCTAAGCATTTTTATTGTGCGCATTCCCAAAGGGAAAATTCAGTCCTCTTTTCTTCTACTTGTAAATCTTTAAGATAGTTATGACTGACAAAGAATATAGCATTGGATAGAAATATGGAAGCAACTGGGGCAACCGACATTACTTGTTCAATGGCTTAGGTAAGATGTGTGGTATCTTACAATGTATCAGTGATGGAGTGAAGGATGGAAACAGACATCTTCCTGCACCTAACAATGAGAGTTGTTGAAGGCAATTTCTTTTGCAAACAAGCATAACTCCCTCTAAAGTATCCTGAAAAATCCGTATTACAAAAATGCCAAAAGGGATGAAGCAGGCACTTTTTAATTAAGATGAAACAATTCCACAAATTCTTCAACTTGTAAATAGGTTGTGGATGCTTGGAGAGGTAAAATAATAATTGAAAATGACATTTTTCCTGCTATTGTGAGTTGCCATTATGAGCACATGTTGCTATGTGCCAAAACATCATAAGAAATAATAAGAATACAATTTTCCTTTTTCATATTGATAAATATGCATCAGTGTTGCGTATGCAGAATAATGGGTTAAAGTAGAGAAAATATGTGCATGCCATTCTTTCAGAAATTACCAGACACGCCCATGACTTTTCGGTGTGAAACGCTGTGTGTGTCTAGTATGATGATGTAGTAGTCTCAGAGATAGCATGCAATGTGGCAGTTACTATGGTAACAAGATGTTTTTCATTGAAGAGCCATTAAAATGGTGGCATATAAATAACATATGTACAGTACATTTTCTTTAAGAGAGTAGTTCTTGTCCAGGGATTGTAAGCACATGCTTTCATTCCCCTTTCCTTCCCCACCCCACCCCCTCTACCTCCTTACCCAAATTCTTACATATTTTTGATGTCATATGATCATCCTGCCTCATTTTTAGCACTTTGCCTCTTTGAAGCTGTAGTGCTTGCAGACCTGAAATGGTGCAATAAGAGGTGCCTGGGTAATGTGCTTGTTGTTAAGGACTTGAGACAAAAGGAAATAAAGCAAGTGATACTTTCATTCCACAGCTCCTAAGCATGGCACTCAGGTAAGACTTAGTTAGCAGTACAAGTTTCTGAAGTGTAGAGCATTTTGTCCAAGTGCCTGCTTCAGTGCTTTATTGCACTTAACTTTAAACACCAAAATAATTCAGTGGACTTCAGTTAGGTAATTCACTGAATTAAAGCTAAACAAGGGTTGAAATGTATCCCTGAGCTAGAGCTTGGCAGTTCAGATCTAAGATCAAGTCACTATATATTTGTAGAGACCAAACATTGTGGAGGCTCTGTTCCCACTTCCCCACGTGTTTGGAGAAGGCAGTAGGGCTATGGCAGCCTAGAAGATAAGTGATTCCACTTTAATGCAATTGGTACTGAAGACAAATGTCTCTCTTTTCCAAGTGTCCTGCTGTCCAGGGTCATGTAGCATAGGACATGCGGTTTTTATACAGGTGGTGTGATCTATATGGGAAATCTGTATAGCTGTACAGTTTACAATACTGAACGAAAATTTCCTGAGATTACCATGACATGCATTAACAAATCCAACCGTTGCTCACTTGGTACTGTGAAAGTAGGATTTTATGCCTTTCACTATTGCTCCCTACCCTGGAAAAGGAATAAAATATGCTGCAGGAGGAAATGCATTTCAGTGCTAATACACAATTGCAAAGCAAATGATAAAACTTTGTTGAACTGCTGGAAGTGAACTGTTGTAACAAGAGCAATATCTTAATTCTTCATCAAGTCACTGCTCTATAAGGTAAGGAATACTGTAAGAATATTATATGCTGAGATGGGCATCCCATGAGTTAGAAAGCAGGTAGCAGGATTTATTTTTTTTTTTTTGCCATACTGTGGCGTATGTTCAGGCAATGTAGCTTCTCTACAGCATGGAAACTTATTCACAGAGGTAGATGTAGTGATCCTACTTGATAAAGCCATACACCATACCAAGTCCTCTACCATCTACTGGTGAATTTAACCTTTTTTTTATTCCCCAAAAGGAAAATCAGTGGAAATCTCCTGTGAAGGTTCAGCAGAAACTGAAATTTAAAAGATTTAAGCACAATCCTTGAACTCAGTAGTGCGTGTAGCCAAATACCAACTGCTTTCCCCAGTTTTCTTACTACCACAAGAATTCCTGTGTTTACAGCTTATTCCTATTTTTTCCTTTGTTTTGTTTTCTTTCCAAACATGCTTTTTAAGAGAAAAAGCCACAGTAGCATATCAGAAAAATAAATGCCTGCCCAGGCAGTCACCAATGTGCAATAGGAACATGCACTAATCTAAAAAATTCAGTCCAAAGTTTGTGTTAGCAGAGTTCAACCATCAATTATCCCAAATCACTTCAGTGCAGCAGAGAACATGAAATGAAGGAGCTGTGGCAGAGTCTTAGATGGGTGAGCCCTGGCTCACAGGAAGATAGCATCTGGGTGACGCTTATCCCTTTTTTTTTATGTAAGACAATGAGGAATAAATGGTTGCCTTGCAGCTGCAAAGAAGATTTAGATACTGGTAGTGAGAAGTGTGTAATTCCCAGAGGACAGCCCTCACTGGAGATAGAAACCTGCTGTTGTGTTTTCCTGTCCTGCCTGAGAAACTAAAGCCAAGTTGTATAATAATCAGATACAGAGTTGACTTGAAATGACTGCTGTTTCATTGATTCAAGGGCAGAAATGGCAGTGTTTACTCCAAAGAATACTCAGTCTTGGTATTCCTGTAGGAAGTAGTTTCTATTGAAAATTATATTCCTAGCAATAGTTTTATTTCCAATTCTAAGAACAGAAGGCTGAGAAGCTTCTGTGACAGTGTGTGATAAATATGGGCAAACGCTGAATTTCTATGACGGTTCTATGTATATGCAGTCAAAACAAAGCTATACATCAAAAATTCCAGGCATTATTAAGGCTGTAAATTCAATAACTTAAAAGCTGGAATGCAAGGTTTGGAGGACAACCTAAATTCAGTACTAGTATTGTATCAGAATCTGTGTAATCTGGTATTTTTTTAATAACTGTTTTTACAAAGGTTCTGCCTTTTTGATATATATTCGTAAATTAAGCCATGCTTATATTGCACTCCTGGACTAAAGAGGAAGTTAAAGTCAAACAACCCCTTATTCTTCTTTTCACAGGGAGATGAATAATTTTCATCAACCTTCATCTCGGAAGAATCTGTATGATACATACGTAAGGTGTGTCTCTGTCCCTCCTACATGAACAAGTGTATGTCAACTTCTGTGACAGAAGAGTGAGTCAGTAGGGTTCAAGTGAACTGGGTCAACTTGAATCTATCACAGAATTGGTCTGTGACAATGGGTAATTCAGTCAGCTCCTGTCTGTCAGGTGGATAGTAGGGAATAAGCAATATTGGGAAAGTAGTCTCCCTTGTGTAAGAGGTGCTTCATGATGATGACAGAAGAAATCATTAGATGGTGAGGTTACACTGTGCCAATATTGTTGCTTTTCTGTACTGACATACAGCATAAAACAAAATAAAAACTAGGTATTCATTAGACTAATCCTCTATGAAATCTAATAATGATTAAAACAATAAGTCAAACTTTTTTATTGTTGGAAAAGGATTATTTTTCTAATTACAGTGTTTCACAAATGCCTTTGACTGTAACATCTGTGCAAATCAAATTCCAGTTAACCCAGCCTCTAGCTGAGATCAACAGCTATGAGATCCCAACCTACTCATTCCCATGTACCATGTTCTAAAGTCAAAATAAACAAGTAACAAGAAACAGAAATAGGTGCAAATGATTCAAATAAATAAAACAGCCAAAACAAGTACTAGCTACAAACTGGTGATGCATCAGTTAGCTGGGGCACTACTGCGATACTGTGCAGCTGCCATCAGCCCTCATGTCTGTACTGAACCAGTGCTCTCACTGCTGGCCCGCACCAGGTTCTGTGCTGGCAGCTGAAGCTGATGGGGCTCAGCTTACATGCCTGAAGTACACAGGAAAGGGCTCTGCTGTGGGATCTGTGCTCAATTTGAGGTGCCTTGAGAGCAACAGTTAAAGGCAGTGTAGAGGAGGTAGCAAAGGGATAGTGCTTTGCCAGGGAGGGTCCTGTCCTTGCATTGCTCCTCTAGGCTCAGTTTGTTTGTTGCTTTTGCACATGCCTGTTTTGCTTCCACTGTGCTTCTCTGTTAGTGTTTCAGGCATAGTTTTTAAATCAGTAGGGGCTACTGCAGCACCAGTCACCCATGGGAGTTGGTTGATGAGTGATACCGTCCAGTGTTACATGGTGTGATGTGTCTGAGCTGCTGTTCTCTTCGAGAGCATCCCCTGCACTAGAGTAACCCGTTGCTGTTTCTGGATGCGTTTCACTGATGTCAACAGAAGTAACATATGCATATGGGACACTGTAACCTGGAGCTTTGATATCAGTGCTTTCTCAGTTGTTGCTATGCACTCCTGCTGCTACTGCAATAGCAGAACTGTCCCAGGATTCTGCTGCTGGTTTCATATTTCTGTTCTTATACTTCCTCTTTCTAAAGTCACATTTGTGACTTTCCAACTTACTTATAAGAATACTGTATAAATAATTTCCTTCCACAAGCTTTTCTTCATTACCAACTTCAAGAGAAAAGCTAAAAAGGAAGCATTGTATTTCCCAGATGAAGGAAACCTGTCACTTATTTTGAAGTGTTCACATCATACTTTCCATACTTCTGCAATAACTAGCATTAAAAATCTCATCTTGGAGGAGAGACCCTTTAGGCTCCCCAGAAAATACATAAACTTTGTAGAAGGTGTTTGTCTTTAGAACTGACACAGTGTGTGCAGAGAGCTGTTGTTTGCCTATCATCTAAACATATGTTGTCCATTTATAGTTGCACAAAGCAAAGAAGAATGAAAATGTTTCTAATTTCTAACAGATTTGATTCAATTTTAGCACACAACTTGCTTTGTATAACAAATACAAGGCAAGCTATATTTAAGTTGCACATGCTAACAGACCTATGTTTTACATGTCCGTGGTGGCTGAAGAAAGGGAAAGATACCTTGGAGGAAGGATAAATAATTACAGATATGCATACTTTAAAAGCCCACTACATGCACTTTGTCATTGTATGACTAGGAAAGCAGAAGTAAGATGTCTGAATGGAGTACAATCGTTGAACCTGATACACAGGAAAAAAGAGCTTCAAGCTACCTCTTTAGAGCAAGGCAGAAAAGGTATTTGTCTGTGGTATGGCTCTGCCTAACAGAGTAATTTAAATTTAACTTCAGCTTCATATATTTCAGTTATTTCAGAAGCAGATGAGAGAAATTTATCTTTTTATATGTTTGATGCTGTTGGTTATGGAAAAAATTATGTGCTGTTTATATAAATAGACAGTATTTAACTTTTTCTTCAGTCCTTTTACTTCTTTGTTGCCAACAGGAATACATGGTATACTAGGCTTTTTCTGGTCTAAATTGGACTTTTTTTCTTTAGCTGCATGCTCCTTGTAATGCAAAACAGTAGGCAGTGATCCATGCAGGCTTCTATTTATAATATTAATACAAGCCATGTTCCATGCTAATACATCTCATTAATATTAAAGCAAGAAGTGTAAGACTGGTGAGTGCTTAATCATTTGCAATTAGCACCTAACAGCTAATTCAGTAGAGGGCTTTTAGAAGGAAAAAAAGTGTGTATGTGGAAGGGGGAAGAAGGGGGAGCAGCAGTTTGCTAAATGCTGGTTGATTTAACTTAAAGTATTAAATACTGTGAAAACTTAGTAATTAGAAGAATTCTTGTCACCAGACAACTTTCCCTTAATTGATCATTTAAAAAATAAAATAAAAAACTTTTTCTCCTTAGAAAAGAGAGCAATGACAGCATAACCCATAAAGTTCCTTTACTAATTTATTTAAAGATTGTTCTTACTGATAATCATTTAGGGTTATCTAAAGTTTAATCTGCTCAAGGCAGGAATCTTGTCTTTGCTGCAATGCAGAGCACTCTACTCAACTTGTTGGGTTGTTTATGGATGTAGAAAGTGAATCTAATCAGCCTGCAGCTCAAGTCTCCAAATCAGATTGCTCAAACACTGATACACACACTCTAGTGAGCAAAAGGGGTTGTTGGATGTTAAGTGAAGCAACTTCCTGGTATTCTTCACATGAGTCTATGTAGTGTTTGTTGTGTGGCTGCTCTTCTGGTATCTCAGCAGGCTGAGATCACTTGTCAGTTAGGGCTTGTCTGTTTGGTAAACTTAACTTTCTCAGGCAGAGAGCCCCATAATCGAGATTCAACTTGCCTGTACCTTTAGTACTGAGAAAAAAATTACATCCAATATTTATCAAGTAAATATCAACAAACTATTTCTTTGCCTTGTCTCCCATTGCAGTTGCATTTCAGGACCTCCCTGATGGATACATGTCCAGTTCTGTTAGCGTCTGCTATAACTTGTCTTTTCTTCAAAATACCCAATTTTGAAAAAGGGTGAGTGGTGCTCAGAGAGAGGCTTTGAAAGCAGGACACACCTCTGTTCCTTGCTTTGCTTTTCATTTTCTGCGCTGCTTTGTCAAAGACTTCACACTTTCAGTTGAAAGCATCCATATGTGTAATTAGAGAGAAAAACAAATGTATTGCCTGTAACTAGGGATTTGAGTGTTTGTTCTTAGGAAGTGCTTATCTTTTGGGGGGTGAGGCTGCTGTATACATATATACATTACACTATGCTTTAATGAATCACAGACAAAAACTATTGCTTCATGCTGATATCTGTAAAGAGCAAATCACATCACTGAGGTAGAAGTAGCTTTACTGCCAACAATTTTGAGGGGAATTATGTATAATTTCACATATTATGAGTAATCTGAGGAGATTTACTTATGGATGGGAGTTAAAATGTCTTACCTCCCACCCTCTCCTCTTTTTCTCTCTATCCATTGCGATTGCCTGGCCTGGTACTCTGCATGTTGTTCTTATTTTATGTTTTATATTATTTTCCTTTTGTCATGGCAGTTTGCATTTCATTCCTTTTTCCAGTTGCTTATGGCTGATCTGTATAATAACCTCAGGACTCTACCAATCTTTCTTCATGCACTACTCCCCACATGTACAATCTCAGCTGCAAAGAAACAACCTGTCACAGCTCATTGATTCTGGCAGGTGTGAATCAGAGGTTACATGGGAACAGACCTTACTGTACAGAATAGAGCCCATTCCCTCTCTGACCGCACGTATGATGGCTATTTCCAAGCAGTTCTTATGTACTGGCCAACTTCACCCATATCGCAATGGCTGAAGAAACCAAACGACTCTGAGACATTCTACATGCTGCTTGTCAGGGAACAGAAACACTCTCAGAAGAGTCTGTACTTCCTTTTCTCTCCCGGGCCTTCCAGTGTAGAGATGTGGAGTAGTATTTTTCATATACAGTGTCCCAAGCTTTGACAGTTATTAAGGTAAATGGCACTTAAAAACCTGAAAGGGATGGGGAGAGGGAAGCTTACAAATAATATTGTGCAGAATATATTTCCAGATTATAACGACAAAAAGACTGTAGAGCCATAAAATTATGGAGTATAGTGAAAGGCTGCAATCTGACTCATTTGGAGGCTTAAAGAAGGCTCTTTTGGTGGCAGCAACAATCAAATAACTAATAGAAAAATTAGCAAATAACCTCTGGCGAGCATCATGAAAGCTTCAGGAGAGCATGCTCATGATCTTTTCCTCTCTCTGACCTTTACCAGAAAAATCTGTCCTTGCTTGAAGAAAAGTAAGAATGGAGAGCAGAATGGTCAAGAAGAAACAACAATAAGGAGGTGCTAGATTAAATTAAAAAATACTGTAATTTCCTTGTTATTGTATTTTAGAGAAAGGAAAAAAAAAAATAAAGGAAAAAGAAAATAGAAAAAGGAGTTTCCGAGAATGGTTTCAAGATGTGGTAAAAGAAAGTCAGTTAAGTCAGCAGCACGCAGAAAAGGTGACTGTATAGAAGAAAAAAAGCAACAAAAGATGAAACAAATAATAGGAGGCCTGACTAGAAATAAGATGAAACAAAAGAAAGCAAAAGAGAATCAAAGCAGAAGGAAGTGTAGAAGGAGGACTTGGAAGGGGGAAAAGATTCAAAGATGCTGTTAGAAATGCCTCAGTAATATGGAGAGGGGTGAGCATGGGCTTTTACTGGAGGGGAAAGGTGGGAAGAAAGAAGAGAGGATGGCTCAATGTGGTAACAAGACAACCAGTATTAGAATCCATCTGTGTATGTAATATATTTGCACCTCTGCAAGCCTCTGCCTAGGCACTCTACTGTTCCAACCTTTTTTTATCATCAGGGAAGCTAGTAATGACACCTGGCGCTTGGGCCATGCTGATAGGCGAGGTGAAAAAAATCTCTTTGGAAAGGAAAGGACAAACCTCTCAAAAAGAAGTCAGTCACTTGTCGAATTAGTGGCTTTAATGAAAGTGGATAGAGACTAATGAAAGGTTAAACCTGTAAATTGCAATCTAACAAATGGGTTCACAGTAGACGGATCTCTTTTTATAGAAAGAAAAGAAATAATACTGACAAAATATTATTACCTTGGAGAGATGATGATGAAGCCACGATTCCCTCAGACAGCAGCATGCTCTCCTGCTGTTATGCTGAGCCGGGCACTCCTGCTTCTCTTGAAGGATTGACAGACAAACAGCTCTCCATTGATCGCTGTACTTTGAGAGTGCTTTGATCATTACACTGAGTCTTCAGCAATATATACTATAATGATATCTCTGCCAGAACTCAGGCAGTTCAAAATAGAATGATTAAGTTCAGTCAAAAATCTTATGTTTACATATTGTGAAGGGTTCAGGAATTATACAGGAGATAAATTTATACAGCAGAGTGCTTCTGACAAAATTAAAACAAAATCATAATTAAAAATAAGATTGGGATTTGGGTTCTTTAATCTTTTCTACCCTGCTTTTATCTTTCTGGCATTTTTCATGGCTTTGGTTGTTGTTAGGGAGGGGCAGGAGAGGGGCCACTCAGTTTGTGCCTGAGAGGTGTGAATGTGTAAATGCAGGATAGCATTGGAGAACTAACAGGGTATGTACCATATTTTGATTTGGCTTTTCCTTTGTTAACTTACCCTTCATCTCTTTTAGAGACTTTACTTACGTGACTTTTTTTTTTTCTTTCTTCTTCCAGGCTTCTTTCCTGCAAATTCTTCCCATCTTACATTTTGCTTCTTACAAATAGTTCCACAAAACATCGGTTTTGTCTCAAGGAGGATATAGTAAGATTTTCATTTTCAAGTTCCTTGGGGCAGTGAAATTCTGCTCTTATGCACTGTTGGTGAAGGGTACTCTAAATAATTAGGAGTAATAAAAATGAAGTTGTTCAGGTGGGAAAGACTGGCTTCAAGATGTTATAGTATGTAATTATTTAATTTCAGCATACACCACCAACTGCTTGCATGTGATGTGCCTTCCTTAAGGTTTGCTTATGTTGTTGTTCAAAAGTTTCAGGCAAATCAAGAAATTTCCTTTCCAATCTGTAGAAGGGTGATCATGAATATTCTTTTCTTCCAAATCAGATACATTTTTAAGTAGGACATGAACATAATAAATATGTTTTGCAAAGGTTATACTTCTAATTTTTCAGCAGTTCAGATATTTAGTAATTTGGTGTCACATCAGGAAGTTTTAATTTGAGTGTTTTATTGTGCCTTACATTTAGCAGCAATCTGATACTGGAGAGGAAATTGCTGCAGTCCCTATTTTTCATGGTTTGTTTGAATGAATAATTAACTATAACACATGATTAAAATATTTAATAATAAAGCATTTAAGTACACCTCATGTAACATCCTGTATCACTTTCACAGTGTGCTGCATATAAGAAATATGGTGGTAAAAAGCAGATGCAGAAGAGCACAAGTGCCAGAAGTGCGGAACACAACAGTTGAAGCATGGAGGGGAATGCACTGCCCTTCTTTTACCTGGCTCAGAAACCCTTAGATAAAATGGAGAGGAGGTGGGGGGGGTGTGGAAGAGAGAGTGGGGTGAGAACAGCTTTCAGTGGTTGCAAAAAAAATTTAAAAAGAAGATATACGTCAATTATAAACTGAATGAGGTGATTAGTCAAATTTTGTCAGGAAGAAAAGGTTGATCTGGTTACTTCAGGGATGTCAGATGATCCAGTGGATTGCCAGCTGGGTGATCAGTGTGTAGCTTTGTCGCTGACTGGGTGTATACTTGTAAGCCATTTCATGTGCTTGTGTCCCAGGTTTTCTCTATGCAGAAGAAATATTGATACTTTTAAGTGATTTGAGATGACAGAAAAAAACCTCTTAGAGTTCAGTGTATTGAGTAGCATTACCAGTTTGCACCTGAGGGATTGCAGAGCTCTGTGCATTTTAAGAAATGGGGTTTGAAGCTGGTGCCAAGCACAAAACTATAGTAAGAGGTAGAATGTGGTTTAGCAGACATGGATGGCTGGGTGTTCTTCACTTTAGATGGAACAGTCACAGGAAGAGCATCACTTAACAAAATCCTCTTACACAGTATCTTGAAAACAAAAAAGAGAAAGTAATTGACAGTAAGAAAGAAGAGTAGGAAGAAGTAGAAAAGAGGAAATAAAAATAAACTAATTCTGCAGAAACTGCCTTTAAAACTCAGTTTTGTGGGCTTTTCCAGGTGGTCCCTGGGAGGAGTCCGGGAGGAGCTCTTCAGTAGCCTGTCAGGCCCCCCTCTCCCACAGGCTTTCAGTCATGCAGAGACTCCCACCTCCTTTCTCAAATGTGTGGTTGCAGCAGCCAGGGGAAGTATAATCTTAAAACTTTTTGTGAAAGCTGATATTATGCTATGTCCTTCCACTAATGATGAGCATCTTCCAAAAACGTCATAAAGATCAAATTCAGTACAATTTCTGGGAAGAAAGCGGACTTTTTGAACATAATCTCCACATTAATATCCAAAGATCTGATGCTGTAGCAGTCTGGGTCTCTAAAACTCCCACTGGTTTCTGCGTAGAACCAGATGTTTCTCAAGAGGTGCACAGCAGCTTGCAGCAGTGACCCAAACCTGGGCTCTATTTTGGTCTTGTTCCCTATGTGGAATGTATCTCCTTGGTGCTTTGTTCTGGCTAGCTGGTGACTTTTCAGCATATGTGGAAAAAAAAAGCAGTTGTAGTTTCCTCATTAAACCTTTTCCTGTTTGTATCACTGAAGTTTGTTTTTAATTGGTCATCTTAAATTGGGCATTAAATTCAGTTTTCTTTTTACAAGAGGATTCTGTGTTCTAGCAAGTGTGATTGCTCCCAAACCTTTTCTTGCTCCTGGCTTGTAAGCAGCAAGTTAGTATGTCCAAGAAAACTTACTCTATTGTTTTGGCTGCAGTTTTTGAATAATATTATTTAAAAATATCATTGACATTTCTAAATAGGCCAACAAGAAGCATAAACACAGTTAGCCAAGGTAGAGGCATTAAGCCAGTTACATGGAGTTTGTCTTTTTTTTCCTACTGAACTCCAGTCTCCCTTCCAAATCAGTGTTGGCAAGACAAAGTCCAGTGTTGAGACTAGCCACTAAATGACCTTTGGTTTATGAGATGATCCTGCAAAATGTGAAGCCGATCCAAAGCTCATTCCAGTATCTGAAGGGGGGCTATAGGGATGCTGGGGGTGGACTCTTCATTAGAGACTGTAGCGACAGGACAAGGGGTAACGGGTTAAAATTTAAACAGGGGAAGTTTAGACTGGCTATAAGAAAGAACTTCTTTCCTGTTAGGGTGGTGAGGCACTGGAATGGGTTGCTCAGGGGGGTTGTAAATGCTCCATCCTTTGCGGTGTTCAAGGCCAGGCTGGACAGAGCCTTGGGTGACATGGTTTAGTGTGAGGTGTCCCTGCCCATTGGAGCTAGATGATCTTAAGGTCCTTTCCAATCCTAACTATTCTATGATTCTAAGTCTGGGGGAATCTTTCCATTTAACTCAGTCAACTTTGAAACGGATGCTATGTGGAGGAGAGAGAAGGTATGTGAGCTGTCGCTGGGGGAAAGTTTCTCAAGGACAAGTAGTCCATAAAAAATCATGAGTTTTGCTCTCAGGCAGGCAGCGTGTGTCCAGAAATACTGGGAAATCTGCTGAGCAAGTTCTAGGCAGAGAACTATTAATGGAGTTTCTTTAGGTTTCTGTCATATTTGAAAATTGTCCTTTATCTTGTAAACACAACCTCTCTGCCCTTAACTCTCTGTCAATATAATGAGTACAACTGTCATTTTGTTTCAGAGAAACCTAGATTGAAATAATTGCAGTAAGAGTTTGTGCAGGTCAGATATGATAATGATGGGTACAAGGTCAGAAAGAAGAGGTTTTGCCATTGATATGAGCAAGAGCAAGGCTGGATTCCAAATAAAACATCAGGTTTTTAGGAAAATTTCACATTGGGTAAAGCTAATATACATGGTATTGTAGTTAAAGTGGAATTTTCTTCTTTTTCTGGCAAGTTTCTCATTTTTTGGTCCATGTTAGGAATAACGTGCTATGCTATTATGAAGTTATGGTAACTTAAGAACTGCAGGGCTTCATATTGAATGTAGTACAGTATTTTTCCCTAATAGATAGCAAAGTCTTGACAAGTCTGAAGCAAAAAGATCTCTAAAAGGCACAAGTACAGTTTCTGCCATAGTACTTGTCATTTTCCCAAGTTATCTGTTTATGCAGTGTGGAATTTTTAAAAATAAATTATATAAATATTTATGCAAATGTTGATTTATTATTCAGTAATCAATCTTTGTTGGATACATTATAGCATAATCAGTTCTATGTTAAAAAGCATTTAATTTCATGCCTAATTAGCATATTATAAATTGAGGAGTGAAAATTAAATTATTATGGACAGTTTGCAAATGTAATACATACAGTGTTCTTCAATAATTGCATGAATATTGGATGTAATGTGATGTGTTACTTCCACTCTCTTTTGTGCTCACTCTTTACCGATAGAGTGGAATGAATGGACTCCAAGGGATGTGTACTGTACTGCCCTGAAGCAGCATCAGATTCCCATTAACATCAAAGCGAACTGTATGCAGAGGCAGAGCACAGCTTATGGCCCAGCGTGTGTAAATTAGATCAGCCCCATGTAGGCATCTGGAATTTTGAAACACGTCTACCTTTTGAGGAGCAATTTCCTGTAACTTGATTATTTTGGCAAATAGATGCATAGTTTGGGCCCAATCCTCTTCTTTGTATAGTCAGTGGCAAAATTCCCACTGACTTCAGTGAGAACTGGACAAGGTGCCAAAAGCCATGTGTGTAGCTTGTGCAGTTTGGCTATGCCTAATTTCATAGTGCTGTGAATTTTGGAAAAATTGCTGCCACAGAATATCATTGCCTTGTTTTGTGCTGTCTTTGCACTTCACGTAATGAATTCCTGCTTTCTGTAAAGGGAGTAATGATTTCTTGAGCAACTGCAGAGGCAAAATGTATTGGTTCATAATATTTTCTTTGGGATCCCTGACTCCCTGGGAATTCAAAGCCAGCTGTTTGCATTGCATTTACAATGCTTAGGACCTAGGATTTCTGAGTATGGTAGAAGCTTGACTTTTGTCTAATTAAATGTAATTTGTAATGGAAAATTTGATACAATATACGGGGCTGGGGGTCAGAAAACTGAAGGGCAGAATGGGACTGCTTAGTTTTATTCAGCTGAACCATGCAAATTGGCTCCCAACTGAATTGTTACTGTTAGCTGAATAACTGAGTAATCTTTGTTGTTTAGAGATAAATAATAATACATGTTACTGAATTCCACTGGCAAATAAATCATTTAATGATTGAGATTATATAAACGTGCATATTGAGGGGGGCAAAAAAAAAAGCTATGAGAAGTAAAGCTCCCTTCAGTCGATAACAGGACAGTTTTGTAAACCACTTAAAGCTGTGATAAAATCCTACTTGACTGGCCCATGAGCAGATGTGACAAGTTGAATTTATTTCCTCTCTTACCAGGAAGCTTTGCAGGAAACTCTTAACATATGGTGCTTTTCACTTCCATCTAGAGCTATAAATGTTATTGGAAAAGGATGTTCCCAGGAGCAGCAAGTTTCTGACGTTTCTGCCAAATGGACTCCAAATGATCCTTCTGCGGTTCTGAATTCCCCAAGATCTTAGGAGCTGGCAGCCAAGAATCTCTGATCTAAACACAACTCACTAATTTAATTATTTTATTATAGGTCTGTGGAAGGCTCTTGCAGACCGGTGACTTTGCATCTGTATTGGATCTAGCTAGGCAGGAAGCACAAGTTAGAAGAGTATAAATATTTTGTTTCATAACTGCCTTTTGCTTGAAAACTTGGAAACCATTTCACACACAAATCAGTCACACAAGTGTGAATGCAGAGGAAGGAGAAACAGAGATAAATGTAATATCAACTTGTATTTGGTTTATGTTTTGAATGTCTGTTTCCTTGGGAGACAGAGTAGCCTGTGTCCAGTAAGTGGAACTAGTGATGAAAATCACAACATGACATTGTACATCTGCACTTGAGCTGTCCCCTCACATCCTCCCTGAAGAGGTAAATTAAGTACTTGTATGCAGAGCAAGTCATTGAATCCCTGTATCTGGTTTATAATAACACAAGAGGTTCAAAAGAAGCACTGAAGTGTATGTTTTTGTTTAATGTGGTTCCAGAATAATTTACTGTAAGAAACTAAATAGCTTAATTTTACATTTTTTCTATTGGAAGATTAGCTACTGGCTACAAAATAACATTTGTCTAAGATTATGAACTTGCAGTGCAGGAGAGTTTCACTTGTAAGTTTAGTTGAAGGACTGAAAGAAAAGAGAGGATTGTGTTTCAGGTGGGACCTGCTTTGGAATGGCATCAAAAGAGAAGGAATATGAGCTGGAACTGGTAACTCAGGAAACCACGAACAAACCCCTCCACCACAGCCAGAGCCTGGGCATGCCTGGTGGCAGCGTTTGGTATGACCCTGAGCAGGTCCTCAGGCTCTGTGGGGAGACAGGGAATTCTTTTTGTCAATCAGCTCAGTTGTGAATAAAAATTTAGGCAGAGGCTGATGCTGACAGGAAGGTTTTGAGTTCCTTGGACACAGGCAATTTGCCATGAAAGAAAAAGGATAAAGGTATGTCTGTCTGTCTGACACAGATACAGTGTTTGATGAAAGAAAGGATATTGACTTAAAACCCTGCTTTGGCTTGGGTGTTACAGTGAGATTTAGCTTTCCCCCTCACCTCTGGTAATGGGGGTTTGTACTAGATGAGCTGGGGGAGGGGAGACGACATCCAGGGGATTAGTCTGGGACTCTGCTGTCCATGAGCTTATGTTTATGTGACCGTGTAGGGGAGGAAAAAAATAGTGGATCTAACTGCCCAAGACCTTTTTCTGATAACTGCATTTTCATACAAAATAAGGAATAGAATTCCTTGCACAAAAGAAAATGGTGATTTATCTGATATCACAAGACTTGGGACAGGTCCAAGGATTGGAAGAATACACTCTGGAAGAGTAGTTCTGGTTCATAAAGGATTGAAAGCAAAAATGGCAGTGAGCAGAGTTGCTGAAATTTGTACTGGTGCTTTATAGACCAGGAAGAGTTGGAACTGCTGAAAGGCAGCAGATGAAACAGGGAATGGACAGGGGTGATAAAAGCATTGAAGTCAGGAATAAAAAGCTTAATGTGACTGGTTTAACATTTGGAAAAAAAAATAAATTGGGGTTCAAGGGCTTTTTACCCACATGCACACTGGAAAAAAACAGTACATTTTGTTGTTGTTTTGAGAGAAGAGCTATCTTAAGAGAAAAGAACCAGGTCAGAGTCTAAGATAAGTGTAGAAAAAAGTGTTTATCACTGTATAAAAATCATTATAAAATCAGTTATTCTCGTAATGTGTTGCTAGGTAAAGGCTTTAAAATAGTTGGTTTTCTCCCCCTTGAAGGTGCCATCCTCTTAGACAGCGATGAAAAAAACCCCACAAGATCTACACATGCAAGATTAGATTGTGACAGGGCACTACTAACGATGCTGTAGTGTTCTGTCCTGCCCTTCTAATTTGGCAAAGATCTCCATTGATTATGCTAATTGCTAGTGAGTATTCTGCAAGCAAGTTACGGCATTCCCCTTTGGGCTGCCTCAGCTGCAGAGGGAGAACCCAGACTATGCTCATGCACATCCTGAACCCAGCTTTCAGCATCAAGTGCAAATAACATTCAACCCAGTACCTGCTTAGTGTTGTGTGCCTGGGCACCATGCAGCAGCGTGAGGGAATTCTTACCTTCCCATGCTTGGCTGATGGATAACTGAGTTTGGTTTGGTCCTCGCTTTCCAGTTCAGCTTCCCACATTGTTGTTAACTTAACTGTGTTATTGCCATAATAGCCTGCATTGCTATATATCACATTAATTTATATCTTATATGTCTGGTGCCTGAGGTATGCACAGAGGTATCAAGAGGTTCTTTTTCTTTTTGAACTAAATTATTTTGGCAATTAATAAATGCTGGTAGGCATTTACTCTTGTGTTTTACAGCTTCAAAAAATATAACATGATTGATAATATTCCTTAACACTTTAACTGTCTTAATTATCTGTAGCTAAGACTTGGCTTAGATTTGGTGAGTTACTGTCTGTGAAATAAACAGTAACTCGAGAGAAAACAACTGTATAGGCGAATTTTGTTTTCATTTGCATCTGTGCAACCTCACTGAATTCACTGCTACTGTCTAAGGACACAATTTGGACATTAATTTAGCAAATCTTATGTAGTGGAGCTGTTAAACCTCTAAAAAAAATTTAATAATCAATTGCTATTTAATTAACATGCAATTGCTGTCTTAGTAAATCTAAATTAAATTCCCATTTTAGCCACTTAATTCATAGTGTAAATTAACATTTTTTATTGATAAGTAGTATTATAATAGGCTTTCAGTCCTGAGTTGGAAAAAAAAAATCAATTGGAACGTTAAGTTGAATTCAGTATAAAATTAATCACATATTTCTAGCACAGTGTAAATTCCTTCTTACACCTTCTCTTGGTTCAGTATATCTGTTCTTGGTCAGAACATCTCATGGTAAAGGGACAGATTGCATTTCTGCTTCCTAGCTTTCACAAGGAGGACTGCAGTACTTATTAATTCCCTTCAAAGTTCATGCATACTGTAGAAAAGATAGAGTAATAGAATAGACAGATTCTTTTAGCAGGGTCTGAACTTTGGGCAGCTTTGGGCTGGGAGAGCTCTCTCACCTTAAACCCCCGCCATGCAGGGAGTAAAGGGGATCTGATGGAGAATAGTGAAGGGAAAAGACACTAAGATGTGAGGCAAGGATGAGAAAGAAAATAAGGTGTATTTAGGCAGCCAAAAAAGAAAAATGTGTGCAAGGCACAACAATAATAAAGGAGGTGGGAGGCACCAGAGGACTTCTTGAGGATCTTTTTTGGTCTAGGATAAATTTGCACAAAGGGAGACTTGAGATTGGTGGATGCTATGAGAGGGCAGAAACACCATGTGCTTTACCTCTACCAATGGAGCTCCTGACATGAACTAGTCGTTGACTCTCGGGAATGCATTGACCACATTTACTGTGTCCTATCCACCCCCATGAATTTCAGCCGAAGCCTGAGTAATGTTGCAAGAGTCACATATTTCAACTGTAGCCAATACTTTCTGCTAAATCTGTCTATCATAATGATGTCTCAGCAGGACTGGGCCTCATTCTTCTGTCACTGATTGGAGCAAATCCAATCGAAGCAAATTGGAGCCAATTGGTGTTTCCATTATGCAGTGGCAGGAGAATTGAACTCATTGTCACTAAGGATATATCAGTACTTCCTATTAATGTCAGTTTTCAGTTTTATAACATTTTGTTAAAAGTTCCCTCAGGCTGTATTCGCTATACAGATTTTCAGAGAAGGAAGACATTTTATACTGAGAGCTCATTTGGTTTATTGTTAGAGGATGCTTGTGTTCAGAACTTAAATGGATATTACTTTCAACAAGTGAACATTGTCTCCTTTATTGTAGCTACTGGTCTGCAACTGGACAATTTGCTCAAATTTTGATTGGATAGCTTTATTGGCTTTTGGACCAGTTAAGCAGAATTAATATTTCTTTGCTAAGCTCAATACTTAGCAGTATAGTCATGACTTAGATTTTATAATTGATGACTTTTTTAATATTACATACTCTGTATTAATACCAAACTTCTATGTTTTGCTAGAAAAGGTCTATATTTTGCCGTTGGGTATGAACATGCAACTTTTGCTAATTTAAATAAAGGTTAAAAGGACAATTTAAAGCATTATAATAGATTTTAGTTTGCCATTTATTCTCTTTATTATTCTAAATGGATCTTTAAATGTCCTAGCTAGCTTTATTTTATAAGTTCAAGGATGAATTATTTTGCCACAGTTCTGCGTTAGTTTTGGATTTTTTTATATCTGTCTTGATTTTTGTCATTATTACAATTTCTTGTACTGTTTATTTATGATGTCATTTTAGCTTAAGGCTAGTGTGGTGTAATCATTCTGCCTTAAGCATCTTTTTTCCCTATGCCATGGAGGTGAACGCAGCAAGTAGTACAAACTGCTGATTGGAAATGTTGTTGCTGACGTTGTGTTTAGCAGCAATAGATGTAAGCTTATGGGTCCTCTCTTGGTGAACTGTTCCAGGTGTTTTTTTTTCCTCTCAGGCTTGCTGATGTAAATAAGGAGTAATGCTATTTATTCTAGTTAAAGATGGTGTTTCTCAGTGAGGAGAATCTGCTGTCTAAGCCAGTCTGTCCAGGCCTTCACAGGGCTTGCACACACTGTTAGAAATATAATTGCTGGAAGTGCCTTTGCCTATGATTTTGCCACTGTTCAAGTGTATTTGGTGTGTAGCAGAGTCCTGTTGTTCCCAGGGAGGAGGATCCCTGCCAAGAGTGTAGAACAGAAGGGAAACAAAGCACTGTTCTTTTTTGTCTTAGCAATCTTCTTTCTTGTCTGTCTTTAAAGGCTTAGACCAGAAGCCATAATGTCTTTGTTATTAAAATAGGAGTAGAATTTGAGCCTGTTTCATGTGTTTACACATGAAAGGCCAACAGCTCAGCTCTGTAGTTATACCCACATAGTTCTCCTTTTTTCCTGCTTGCAGCAAAAATCACTCAGATTTCAAAAGTTGATTCTCCTTTTTTTTTTTGTGACTAGTTTCACCCTGTTTTGATTGACCTGCTGGACAGTAGTGAAGGGGAAAGGGACCTGAGGGTCCTGGTGGACAGGAGGATGACCATGAGCCAGCAATGTGCCCTTGTGGCCAAGAAGGCCAATGGCATCCTAGGGTGCATTAGAAAGGGTGTGGTTAGTAGGTCAAGAGAGGTTCTCCTCCTGCTCTACTCTGCCTTGGTGAGACCGCATCTGGAATATTGTGTCCAGTTCTGGGCCCCTCAGTTCAAGAAGGACAGGGAATTGCTTGAAAGAGTCCAGCGCAGAGCAACGAAGATGATTAAGGGAGTGGAACATTTCCCTTATGAGGAGAGGCTGATGGAGCTGGGACTCTTTAGCTTGGAGAAGAGGAGACTGAGGGGTGACCTCATCAGTGTTTACAAATATGTAAAGGGTGAGTGTCAGGATGATGGAGCTAGGTTTTTGCAGTGATGTCCAGTGATAGGACAAGGGGCAATGGGTGTAAACTGGAGCATAGGAGGTTCCATGTGAACATCAGGAAAAATTTCTTTACTGTGAGAGTGACAGATCACTGGAACAGGTTGCCCAGGGGGGTTGTAGAGTCTCCTACGTTGGAGATATTCAAGGCCGGCCTGGACAAGTTCCTGTGTGGTGTACTCTAGGTTACCCTGCTCTTGCAGGGGGGTTGGACTAGATAATTTTTGAGGTCCCTTCCAACCCTTGGGATTCTGTGATTCTTTTGGAAATTGAGAGATCTGTTGCTGAGAATCCAAAATTGCATTGCAGACAGTATGAAATTGAGAGAAGCAGCTGATACATCAGGAGGTTGTGCTGTCATTTACAGAGATCTTGACAGCCTGGAGAAACGGACCAACAGAAAGCTCATTAAATTAAAATAAAAAAAAAAAAAAAAGTAAATGCTAAGTCTTGCACCTAGGAAGGAATCAGTCCATATCCCAGTACAGGCTGGGTCTGACCTGCAGGAAAGGTGCTCTGTAGGAAGGGCCTGGAGGTCCTGGTGGACACCAAGCTGACCATTAGCCAGCAGCGTCTCATGTGGCAAAGAAGATCAACAGACTCCTGGGCTGCAAGAGGCAGTACGTTTCCAGCACACTGAGGGAGGTAATCCTTCCCCTCTACTCAGTCTTGGTGAGATATCTGGAGTATTGTGTCCAATTCTGGCCTCCTCAGTACAAGAGAAATACAGACAGATTGGAAATTGCTCAGCAGAGAGGCTGAGAGCTGGTGATGTTCAGCCTGGAGAAGGCCTGGGGGTCTTATGCATGTCTATAAATACATGATGGGAGTCTTCCCAGTGGTGCCCAGTGAAAAAACAAGAGGTGATGGGCTCAAATTGAAATACAGGAAATTCCATGCAAGCATAAGAAAAACTTTTTTAACTGTGAGGTTGATCAAATATTGGAGCAAGTTGTCCAAAGAGATTTGGGTATCTCTGTCCTTAAAAGTGTTCAACTTTTTTTTTTTGGAAACATGAGCCCAGGAAATGCTTATGCTAGATTTTGTAGTCTTTCATACACCAATCTGATTTTTATCCCCTGGCCACATTGCCAGAATGACTTCACACACTTTGTTCCACTCCTGCAAAGATTTACGTTCTCCATTCTCATTTCCAACAGGCCTCAGTTTGTCTCAAATATTAAGTTAATTAGACATCACGTATTTTTATGGAGTCTTTTTCTCTTTGACTTGTGAGATGGTTTTCTTTGCTGTTTTTTGTAAACAGCTGTGATTCTGTAGCTCTCTTGGAAACACTTCATTTCCTAGCATCTGATTCACAAAATAGCTGTTTGTTAGTTTTGACTAGGCACAGAGACCACATAGAATATATTTTAATGTGTCTAGTTGGATAAGCAGAATCCTAAAAAATAGAATATTTTTTTTTAATTTATTTTTTTGTTAGTGCAAATGCTTGCCTTCATAAATTCAGGATTTGCTCTCTATGAGAATTTACAGATACATCTTTTAAATTCACAAACCTCCCTCATCTTAGACTTGTTTGTTAAAATATTAAGAAGGTAATAAACAGAAAGAAGTTTAAGCATACTAATTTAAAAATATGAAAATATTTTTGCAGAGACATATCTTCATTATTTGCTCAGTTCTAATTTGGACTCTTTACCACCAAGATGTGAGCCAGACCCCTAACCCATTTTAAATAAATTACTGAACAAATGATAATGACTTTTGGTCATTATCAGCATGAGCTAAATTCATGCTGGTTTTCATCAGATGAAAGACTGTGTCACACTACGATTCCCTTGAGCCATCCAGTCCCTCAGCTATCAGCAGCACTTTAATTTTCTCTTAGAGACAGTATAATGTGAGCACTCAGCCTGGTTCACTCAGAAAATGTGGTAATTTTTCATACTTTCAAACACAGATGTTCTACCAAGTTTCATCCAGAGAGGCTAAATCTACATTTTAAAGCAAGGACATCCTAGATGTTACTTTTGAAATAACATACAACATGGCACAAAGAAATAAATGAATATAATCATGTAACAAAAGTTATAAATCAGACTCAGGAGACATGAATAACAAAATAAAAGTGAAAAATTCACCTTTTAATTACAGTGGTGGAGCCTCTGAGATTGTGAAAACATTCATTTGTATAATTCTGATCTGTACAGTCCTTACAGGAGAATTTGCTAAATGTCTCTCTTGAATATAATCTTGCAGATAGGAAAAAGTTGGTTTGGTTTTGTTTGTTTGTTTTGTTTTTAATTCTGACAAATTATATGATATAATTCTAAGAAAACTTACTGTCATGAACACTTTTTATCTGCAGAAATCAGATGCCAGGCCTGTCAAGAAAAACATTTAGCAAGATATGTTTTGTTTTAAAGGCCAATCTTAAATCTTTATGTTCCCCTTTTTCAGTGTCAGAGCATATTTTTTCATTCCCCAGATTTAGCTTATTATTATACCACAAGTGTTCAAACTGTGTGTTGCTAGTCTCCAGAATGCTGGGAAAAATTGAAAATTTCCTGAAGATTTGTGTACTGTTAATGTTATTGTACATCTGGAGTTCAAGAGATGAAGAAATGTCAAGCTGTTTGCATGACAATTGCCAACAAAACCAAGCAGGGACTCATTCCCAGGACCTGTTTCACCATTGCCCTACAACCTGTAGGGGCAAACAGTAGGCACAGCAACTGGGGAGAGTGAGGTGCAGCTTTTTTTCCCAAAGAAACAGGGAAATTAAGTAAAATCATAGGGGATAAACCTGAACTAAGAATATTTGGGTCTCCCACTACAGATAATGAACATGTCTGCCAGCTTAGGGGGTTGTGTTAAAACGTCATGCAGTTTACTGATTGATGTAGACAGAGACTTAATGGGGGAGTTTGGCTTTTTAAGTTCATGTTTAGTCTCCTCACTATTCTACATAATGTCACTGTTAAACTTGTCACAAATCTTTGTAGATGCGTCCCTGAAATTTTGCCAGCACTTACAAAAAGAGTAATCTCTCCTTCCTTTCTGCATGAGTTTTCTTGAGAAAAACGGTTAACATATTTGCTCTTCTTTCCAGTAGATTTTATCTTGCCCTATATAGAAATATCATGAGACATCAACAAAGGATATCTATATACTATATAACAAACGTGTATCAGTTTAATATTGTACTTGTGAATTTATGACACTTCAGAAGTAGAAGTGTGATGCAGTTTCTCAAAAGAAAATGATTCAAGGTAGCAGGCCCTAATATATTCTTCTGTGAAGGAATACCTGCAGGCGAGTATAATATACAGGTTCCCACATAAATCCTGACATCCTTACCTCAGTGATTTTTGGCTTGTGTGCTTTCCTTAGAAGCTGGAGAGTGCAGAGGAAGCTAAAGTTTGATGCAACCTGGAAAACCCAGCGGGCTTCTCGTTGCAAACTTTCATTTCTCCTACACATCCTTCTTGGCACTGTGGGTGCCAGCTTCTTCAGAAACAATGTGCCTATCACTGGCAAATCTGATTGCCAGAACATCCCTAGGTGTCTAAAATAAATTGGAGTTTGGCCTGCAGAGACCCCTTAACAGCACACTCATGATGTTTAAAGCCTTACAAAACTCACTATGTCTGTTTCTCTCCAAGTACAGCAGATGTAGCTAATGCCTGGTAGGATATGTAGGGAAGCAGGTGATGCAGTAAGATGTTTGACGTTTTAAAGCTAGAATCACAAGTTCCTGTGCTACTTCAGTCCTGCAAAACCCATATAAAAGTTTCTATGTGTTTTCTGTGTAGGATAGAATGGAAGACCCTTAAAATTAAGAGAACTCTAGAGGTCAGAATTACTCATGATGAACATGTAGATGAACATGTAGAAAAAATGTCTAGTTACTCTTTTCTGGCTTTACACATTACTTTTGGGACTGAACTTTACTGAAGCCTGTCACTATATATGAGAATATGTCATATCTTTTTAAAAACGAAGGTGATGGAATGTAATGCCATATAATGTTTATAGCAACATTTATTGCTATTCTTTTTCAGAATCCTTTTAGAATACTTATTTGGTTTTGGGTAGAGGTAGTAACCAAGGAAAAAGTATCAGATCGTTCAGTTAGGCAAGGTATATAATTTTTGTTAAATTTAAATTGGGAAATGAAAAAGACCAAAGAACTCTGCTAAGATTTTGACTCCACCAAAATCGCTGCTGTAAATCTATCGGCTTCATCAAGACAGTACCCTGTATCTACCATATGTGTCTATTTACCTGTAAAGTCCATCAGACAGAAAAGGTGGGCTGCTATGTAAAAAAAAAAACAAACAAACAAACCAACAAAACCACAAAAAAAAAAACAACAACAAAAAACAAAAAGCCCCAAGGAACCACAAATAGGTTTTAGAGCTCCTGTAAGAAAATGAAAACTGGAACTATATTGTGGATTAATCTCACTTTGTAGAAGCAACCTAATTTTCAGTTTTAGGTTTAGATTTTTCATTTTGCTTTCAAAAATGTGAAAAACAATGTCATTTTGTAACTACTTCAGTGTTTCTTTCATAGTTAAAACTATTGAGCTACTTGACAATGTACCTTTAATATAGTAACTAAGATTATCATGTCTCCAATATCTAATTGTTTTATCATTAGTATTCTTTTCTTGTCTGAAAACGCAGAAAATTCTAGGTTGGTTTTGTTTTTTTTTTAAGTAAACTACATTATTTAAAAGCATCCTTTTGCTTAAGCCTCAATGGGTTACTCTGACTTGTAAGACCATTACTTTTCCTGTTGCAAGCAATAATGATACTGTAAAGATATTCCATTGGAGAAAATATTTAAATAAATTTTCTTCATCCAAGAATGAGATGCAGCATATTTACATTTTTATTTGATGAACCCTGTTCCTGCTATCTTTGTTCTTAATTTGGTCTCAAAAGAATTAGCAGTAAGAGGAAAAATAGTCTGTAAATATGTATGAAATCAAATTTAGAGGGTAGGCTAAAAGGTATTGACTGCCAGCAGTGCTAAACGGCAGGAGGCAAAATTTCCTCCATAGTTTTCTTCTTGGCTGGAAACACATTGCCTTCCATCTAGATTATTTAATCCTCAAAATGCACATCAAAGCTTCTCATCGGGTGGTGTATGTCTTTATAGGCAGCTGAATGTCAAAGATCTAGCTTAAAGATTTTTGAAAAATGTAAAACATGATAGATCCCAGATAATAACACAGCAGTGAAGCTCCTGTATTATTCCTTCCAGCAACATACTGGTATCACAGGTTGTAGCTAATCTTTGTGGTAAAAGGAGGAGCAAATTTCCTACATGAGAATTTGTGACATCCATCCAACAGATAGAAATAAAATGATCAAGTCATGTTACTGGACTAATACTAGCTTGTTAACAATTCCCTTCTCTCTTTACACTTGTGGTTTGCCAGAACAATAGCCTGTGAGTTATCTCACTCCTCCAGCCCAATTAGACAGTGGAAAAATGTATGCAAAATATGTATGAAACATTTTCCTCTTGTATATTCTTAACATGATGCAGGCTTCGACACTGTCCATCTAATTTAATTCAGTCTTTGCCAAGAGCCGATTACTTGTAAGGATTGCATCAATTCTCATGAATGATTATCTCATTCTTAGGGATTATCTTCAAAACCTTTTAAACAATTTTGTTTCGTTTTTCTGAGCTTGAATTTTGCTCTGACATGAGTATGTAAAGTAGCCATACATTTATGAGGAGCCCCACAAGGAGATTCTGTGGAAATGTGGTAGCTGAAGAGTGTTTTGCTTTTTGGTGTTATCCCTGTCACAGGAGCGGGGCTTACCCGTCAGCAGCTGCCAAAATAGAAGGGGAAGAAATAAAGAGGAGTTTGAAATAAAAAGTGCTTCTTCATTCTGCAATGAAGATTTCCTGTTCTTTCTTTTTACGTTAGACTCTCCTTCCTTTTTATTTATTTAAATATGAGTGATACAATATTTCCTATAGATGGCTCAGCTGTGACACAGAAATAAAGTAGCTGTGCTGAATACTCAGGGGTTTCATTTCACATCTGTTTAAGACAACCTTATTTTTTAAATCCTGAGTAGTCTTGTTCCCATCTCTGTCCCTGACCTTCCCTTTCTTTTTTCTAGTTATGCTGTTCTTGTAGCACCTTTTTGTTTCCAGCAATCTTATCTCTAGTGGTGGAAAAGCTTGCTCTGTTTCTGCTACCTGGAAGTTCTACTTTATCACATTTCTGTCTTTTCAGATATATTATTTTCCATAACTTTTAATTTCCATTCATGCTTTATGACAACCAGTATATTTTAATCTCTGAAGATACTCCTCCATTCACCATGCCTAGTTTCTCCTTATTTCGATTGAGTTTTAAGTAATATTCTCCTGTTAACTGCATACTCAAAACAATTTCTTTTCTATGGAAGCAACAAAGGCTTTGCCTAGCTTTATATCTCATCAGAATTTGGCTGGCCTTTTGTTGGCTGTAGGGCTTTGGTGATATTTCTGAGGGAAAGTTAAAACACTTCAGAAGGAAGTATTTGAGAGAGTCAAAGCCCTTCTCCCGTCTCTGGCCCAGTCTTCATTGCTTTCATTGTGGTACAAAGTTGGGAAACAGCCAGGTAGCCCTCCCACCTTTAGAATAGCCGCCTGTTGCTGAACTTTTGTTCCTGTTTTTTAATCCTACTTTTCCATCCAAAAAATAGTAATTCATGAGTTTAACAGTACTTCCAAACATATCCTCACTCTGTTTCACTTTTGCATTTCTCTTCCTCTTCAGTTTCACCTATGGTCTTCAGAAACATCCATCAGTATTCGGTGTGGTGTTTCAAGAATGTCCTAGTATATTCCAGTAGTTAATGTCTGTGGTCTTCCTCTGCATAGTTTATGAGGTTAATCAGCCATTAGCATTCCTCATCTGGATTGTTCTCTTTCTCGTTTGTTTGTGCTCAGGGAATTACCCTGTTTCAGTTGACTGGGGAGGTAAGACATAGTTGACATCTAAAATACATATCGCCAGAAATGTTTATGACAGAAATGACAGGGTTGCAGAGGCAGCCTGGCTGTGTGCTGGGGCTCAGTGCTTGGGGCAGCCTTGGGAATCTGTGCCTAACAGGTGTGACATTGTCAAGGTGTATTTTTGCTTCTGCTTCTGTCTTAGCTTCTTATTTGGTAGACAAATGAATTGGCATTCACTCTGCTTCCAGAGTACAGACTAGTCAAACATCATCCTTGATACACAACCTTTGACTTGTATGTGAGAGATGCTCATTAATGTCAAAGAATGATTTAGTACAATACGTGGCCTTTCACTTGTAATTGAAAACTGATCTTACAAGATGCAAAGAAGCCACAAGTTCTGTTTAACTGACTGGCTGATTTAAGGTCTCATTGTGTCTTAAGAGGTGCTCAGTGTTACTCTGGGTGAGACTGTAATGGGGTTATTACTTTATTGTCAAGCCAGTGACTAAGTGTATAGAGTCAACAGCAGTGCCCAATGAACTCAACAGATGTGAAATAGTAATCCATCTTGCAAGTAATCCCACCCTAATTATATACAATAAGAGGAAGATACAACATCAAAGAAAGGAAGACATTATGTAATTAACTAAAGATGTACTTGTATTGCATGCAGGCAACAGGGAATGTGAATTTGTCACCTTAAAGCAGTATTTTATTATTTTCAATTTCTCTTAAATATTTTTAGTGGTTTCAACATCTTTTTTTTTATTTTTTATTTATTGCTCATTTGACTTAGAAACCCCATAGTACCATTGTGTTTGGTTTGTGGTTTTTTTTTCTTCCTGATTTTAGGAAACTCAGCAAAGCTTCCAAGAAAAAGTGTAACTGACTATAAATGTAGAAGTTTGCTTTTATTGTTACCTGTGCACACTGAAGAAAAACCATAGTGCAAAAACTTTTGTTTGGTGATCTCAAGTTTGTATGAATTATATTTTTATTAAATAATGTTGTGCCTTGGTTCCTACTCTGAACACAGTATCACAGTTTCATTTTAAGGCCTAATAACTTGAAAATGTGTGTATATTTTGAATTCTTCAGTGATTTTCCCATGTAACAATCAGACAATGTTGGTTATAGTAATAACACATATATGCTGTACTGAAAACACCATAAACAATCTCTGTAAGCGAGTTACTTAGAGTAAGCACAGCAAGCACATAGTAAGCAACCTTTTCCTACAGAGCTCAGGATATCTTCAGAGCTCATTTTAAGTGTGTGTTTCTTGTTTCTGTACTCCTATATGATGCTTGACTACCATATTATTATATCTATTTTAGATATTAGAGGAGTTTGGAGAAAAGAAAAAGAGAAGTAATTTTGGTTTGTTTTGCTTTAAATGGTCTCAAGGGGAGGGGAAGAGAGAGTAGGGGAGCATTGTATAAGAGACCAGCTAACACTGCACCTGGTAAGGTTAGAAGATTATTTATTTAATTAAGTTTGTTTGATTGTGGAAGGCTGCATTTGTAAATATCTGTCTACAATTCAGAACGTAAATCTTGTTTCTTCATATTCTGTTTCTTTACATGTGTGATTGCTTAATCATAAAAGTAACTTGTTTAGAAGAGCCTCTTTATCCTATTTGTTAAGTTCTAAATACAGAATAAATTTAGGGCTTGTAGAATTTCATGATTTTTTTTTTCTAGGAGAAATAATTAAAAAGTTTAGAGGCTTAAAACAATAGAAAGGAAGAGGTTTTTCTGCAAGTGATGAATTGATGTTGATTTCAGTGGGAAAATACAGCCTCTCTATCTTTTTTGTGGCATCCTTTGTGAACTGATTTTATAACAATTCTGTATATTCTGAAGACAGAAACTTGATGTCAGGGCCTTGTCATCTCTGGTCAGTAGAGTAGTTTGTCAGGAGAATTTTCAACTATAAAAGCATCAGTAACTCATCAGAATATTTGTTGGGCTTTTCTGGCAAAGAAGCAAGTGCCTGTCAGGAAAATGTGGAGTTTTCCTTGACTTCCCCTAGGAATATGTAACCTAGCTCCCCTAGGCCAGTTCCCAAACCCTTCAGTGCAAAACGGACAGACCGTTCCTCTAACTCTGGCTGCTTGTAGCATGCAGCAGCCTGACTTTGCCCGTTTCTTCCATGTTACTAAATGAGTAACATCCATTAATGAAGGCCATACTGAGGCTTGAACAGATGTCTCACTGAGTGTGACAGAAAGGAATTTCTAAAATAGAAATTCACAAATGGTGCCTCTGATTTGAAATCTAGCTTTAGAAGCTGTTAAACGTCAGTAGGCTATGAACCCATACAGGGAGGTGAGGAATAACACCTAGTAGATCATAACCATGCATATAAACAAACAATCCAATTGCTTAAGGGTAATAGAAATTTAAATGCAAATAAGACTTGGTAATAATACCCTGGAGACTGACGTTGTCAGTTTTTGGAGGATGCAGCATTGTAAACTTAGTTTTTGCTTCTGGTTTCCTTAGAAACTGCAACGAGATGTTGTTCAGGACACAAAATAATATGTTTCAGTGACTGTGGATCCTGAACTAAAAAGTAATTGGTTTTGCATGAGGCACTGGATTTTCATGTATTCTTTCTAGGAAATATTAAGGCACACAATGCATATATGGTGAAATGGTTTCAAATCTGTTAGTTCTAGTGATCTCACTGTGTAAATCCTGAAACTGTTAAAAATCATCAACTTTTAAACCATAGACTCACAGAATGGTTATGGTTGGAAAGGGCGTTAAGATCATCTAGTTCCAACACCCCTGCCACATGCATGGACACCTTCCACTAGATCAGGTTGCTCAAAACTCTGTCCAGCCTGGTCTGGAACACTGCCAGGGATGTTGCAGCCTCAACTTCACAGTGCTTGTGAGTTTTAAATACTTTAACGTAATCATGCCCAAGCATGCCCAACGTTCTATGTCCTGTGAAGAAACAAATCTTCATGTGTACCTTGGTCATAAAAGGATGCAATGAATGTGTTTAGTGAGTGAATGTGTGTAAAGTATCTAATAGATTAATGAATAATCCTACATAAAATATGTGATAAATGCAGATTAAGAGCTATAGAGAACTGCAGATAGTTGCACCTACAGAGAAGCATTGAGGTCATTTCAAGATTTTGTTCATGAGGAGAAGTTAAAGTATTCCTGAATGAAGCATTTCTTAAGACTGGTAAGCGGACACTGTTGCTCTCATTTATGCATGTATTTTGAATAGCCAACTATATACATATATGTATGCACGCATATACATGTCCAAATTTGAATGCCTAAATCAAATGGGCAGTGGGTTGTATTTACATGACCCTGGTTTAAAAAACAGATTTTGTGGAATACTAGTTTAATTTTTTCCCACTTCAGGTTTTAAAAAATGTTTTAATAATACCTTATGTATTCATTCTATCATTTTACATGTCCTATCAGAGATATTGCTAGCATAAGTTGCTTCCTAGTCTAATTTCTAAAGAGTTGTTTATTAAAATAATGTTCTTGACTTTTTTATATTTTCAAAATATATGATATGTTTCTATCTTGTCTGTTTTTGATAAAACAGATACAAGACAGTTATTGTTGGCAAAATGAAATTCCATGCTTCATATGAACCTTTTCATCACTGTGTTTTTGTGGAAATCATTATTTTATGGATGTTAAATACAGATGGAAGATTATTCACAATTCATTCTGCAAAATAGGATTTTATAAAAGGCACTTCCCCAAATCTTTTAATATATTACAGTTTACCTTTTGCTTATGTGAACACACTTTCATGTCAGCTTGGAACAGTGTATCTTTCCCCTCTCTCCCTCTAAGCATATGTTGCTTTTATCAAAGAATATTCCTTTTTTTATCTCAAATGTTCTCTATGCCCGGAAATTCATTGTCCAACAGTTCTCTTACAAGGACATTGAAGAAGAATCAATAAGCTACAAATGCACCATTATACATTCAGATGCTGTTCAGGTATTAACGTTATGGCAAAGAAAAGTTGGAGCATTCATGAATTTAAATATTTTTCATATAAACTATGTAAATATAATGATTAACAATCATCTACATTCACTATTCAGGACATGCAATGTAGCATTTTCCTAATTACGCTTACCAGTGTGGGAGGATATGACTGCAGAGGAAGATTAAACTATTTGTATTTATTCAGTGTTGCTTTATAGTATTAACCAGGAAACTCACTTCTGCAGTACTGAATGTAAGAATCTGGAATAACCTAAAGAATTTGATTAGGGCAGGCAACAGCCTGCGCCAGGTTTGGGTAGGAATGGTAGGCTCTACTCATTTTGCATCAGCAATCTTTTTAGCTACCTCTCCCATCTGCAATTTCACTCTTGATTGGGTGATTTAAAACACAAAGAAAATTACTGCTTATTATTATGGCTTTATATAAAGCTCTTGAAGTAAACCAACCAAACAAACAAAAAAAAAATAAGCCCACCTGGCAGGCAAGCTTCTGTTTTCAGTTATTCATGTTTTATTAAAATAAACAAGTAGTTTGCAAGCAGTGGAACTAATGAAACCTGGTGTGCAGTAGCTCTGCCTCTAGTGATGGGATTCTGCAAAGACTAATAAGGCGCAACTCAAACTGAAGATTTCCCTGAAATTAGGACATGTGTAATGTCCCTTCTGTCCCTTGGAATCTCTGGTGCCTATGGAAAGATGAGCTCATATTGCAGTCATTCCCAGAGCAGACGCCCTAATTGAGTTTTTTCCTATTTCTTTTAACAGCAGCCTATTCACACAACATTTAAAGAAGCTTAGTATCTATATGGCTACATCCAATTTTGGAGAAATTGGAAAAAAAATTGACAAGTTACTGGAGACAGGAAAATGATGTAAACAGAGGGGTACTCCTTTACCCTGCTTGTTCATGAAACAAGGCTACAAGGTTTCCCATTATGACTATAGTGATGACCTTAGGAAAGACTGTCTCACTCTAACAGTGTAGGCACCCCTCTCCACGATGTCAGAGTGGGCATTGTCCCTCTATGGTTTTACTTTAATGGCCACTGAGGTACTGGAGTTGAATGAAGATTTATGATGTCTAATGGGTTGTAATGGCTGCCAGCTCACTCTGAGGGTTGCTTCATCTTGTCATCCCTGTCATTCTCTACTCTGATGTCAAAGGTATCACTCTGGCAGTGTTTGTTTCCCATGTACTGCTTCTCACAGTAAAGCTTTGAGAAATTTGGTGCTTATGATTCATTATAGTCTTGATAAGCTGAGTGAAACTATTTTGTTAGTTTCTATAACAGGCTGAGATGTTTCAGATTTTCAGAAACTAATGTTGGAATTTGGATGTAACTGTGTAACGGCTTACCTTCATAGGAGAAAAAAATGTGTGGTTTCTGTTTACGGTGTAAAAAGGGCAATAGATTTTGTAGTGTATTCATTAGTTAATTTGTAGTATATATGTACAAATAAACAAGGATGTTTATGATGAACTGTTAGTGTAGTCAGACTATGTTAAAATACTTCCAAAATTAATGTTTGACGATGTTGACACTTTGGCAGTGCTGTGATGTTTACATCACATGCAAGCATGACTTTAATCAACTGAGTGCATTGCTTTGAGAATATTACAAGTAGATGGTTTTAGAGGCCAAAAAGGTATCCCAAATACTGGCCATTTGTTGCATACTGGCCACACTAGAGAGCTGATAATGTGGGGCAATGGTTCCAGTAGGACTTGGTGAGAATGCCTGTTGGACTTGATAGTGAAGACTACTAAATAATAGATATTTATTCTGGTCCCTGATATTTACTATATGAAGATATACAGTATTTTATGTAAAAACTGAAACAGCTTGTATATGACTTTTTAGGAGGACAGTTAACAATGGTGTTCTGTACTACCTGGCTTTAGTCAGCAGTCAATCATAGATTCAGATGAAAAAAAAATATGATGGAGACAGGAGATGGAAAAAAATTGAGAGCGTGTGCTAAGCATTTGGACCCAGCTATCTGCTGCAGTTCTGCTTTTCTGTTTAGAAGCGAGTGTGTTTTGGTTCTTTCATTATTTTTTTTAAAGCCCATTACTTCTGTTAAGAAAGATGCGAATGCTGCGTTCTGCCTTATTTGTTTGGAGCTTGACTTTATTCTAAAAGCAGCCTTAGTGTTCTTGGCACCACAAATTTACCAACTGGATTCTCAGAGACGCTAGTGCAAAGGCAAAGAAGAAAGGAAAACAAAGCCAGGACAAGAACAATACTTGGAAATTATATAAAAACAATATAGCAAGACCATCAAAGAGCTTAGAAGTCTACGCAAATGTAAAAGGCAAAGTATAATGTTTGCATAGTCTGGCATATTGTTCATTAGGACAAGGACTGAACTTGCAATCGTTTGCAGAACAGATTTCTGCATGTTTGAACGTTACCGTTCCCTTGTGATTCAAAGTCTTCTTCTTTTGCTTCTTTTCTTGAAAAAAAACAAGGTGGTAAGTTGTTTGAACTACGGACTTTCTAAACTTAAAACATCAGCTCTCCCTTTAAAAAGTGTCTACGTTAAGATTTTCACGCAATTCTTAAATGCTAAATAGAGGTGAAGTTTAGTGAGTACCACCCTGTATTTTGCTTCTCTAGTGTGTCCCCTGTGAACCCAGGACAGAGGGTTACAACATCTGACAAAAATGCTTCTGCATCACTGTTGTTAGAGCAGCTCCTGTTCATTGTTCATGTGTTCGTTCTGATGTGTGGTCCTGGACATCTTGCTATAGTTGCATCTTGTACTCTTATAATTGAGAAAAGCAAGATCCATCAAGTTGCTGTTTTGCTTGTAATTTGTAGATACGTAAACTGTTAAACCTAAAGAGTGGTCTCTGAAAACTGGAATGTGTAAATGGGTAAAAATTTTATGACTCTAAGCAAAATTTTTCAGCAATGTCAATACTTGAAAAGAATAATGCACTTACAGCTTCAGATGTAACAAGACATAGGTTGCTTTTAACAACCCATCTTGTGTTTTCCCTCTCTCAATTCCCTGTGCTAGCCAGGGTTGCAGATCTCAGCAGGTGTTGGCTTGGAAATTCTTAATGATATGATTGGTTTCTTGTCAGCTGCTCTATATTGCATGATGATGTGGAGAAGGAAAAGTTGTTTGTGGGACTATATTGCATTGTAAGTAAAGGAAGTTAGGAATAACTGCTGAAAGAAGAATCCAGGTAATGAGAAAAGTATTAAATTGTCAGAGTAGTACAGGATAATGTCATTCTCTGGGATGGTGGAACTTATTGTTGTGATTCACAGTGATAAAGGGGGGCAGGGATTCATCAACGTGCTCTGTCTTTCCTAGAGATGATAGTTTTAGAAATGAATTCTAGTGCATCATCTGGCTTTGGTGAATAATCTAATATTGATTTTAAAAGTGAGTCTCAGTAGAGCCTGTGTTTCCATCCAACATTTTGTATAAAAAATATGCTATGAGGTGAAATGATTTTTTTCTTTTTTTTTTTGGAGGGGGGGTGGGTGGGAAGTGTGGGGGGGGTGTTGGGGTGTTGTTTGTTGTTGTTTGGTTGATTGGTTTTGGTTTTTTGTTCGGTTTTGTTTTTAAACTATGGCATAAGGGTCAGGTTACCTTTGGCCATGAACAGAAGTTTGGGTTTGATTGTATTTGTTAGTTCAAACCTTCTTGTAGGGTTGTAGGAGATGTATTAGAGAGCCCATGAGTCAAAGCCTTAAATGTGGCTTTAAAGACATTTTCTGTCCCTTAATTTTGAGTAGTCAGAAGTTGGACTGGAGAAGAAGAGGGACGGGTGATTTCTCTTTTTTTTTCCTTGAATATTCTGCCTTATTTCCAACTGTGTTATGCAAGAAAAAAAAAAAAATCCTGCTGTGTGACTTGTTCTCACAGCTACTTCTGTAGCTCATCATACACTATTCAGCATATCAGCATTCAAGCTGGATGAAGAAGATGTCACAAGTGGAATTAATCTCTTCTGGCTTAAATGAGTTTTAACTCCATGTCTATGCCAAGTCACAGTGAGAGAAACCTATGTAGGTCCTGAGCATCAATTCTTTACTTTCAAGAGTATCATCATATGAAATTCTGGCAGTCTATTAAGGAAAAGCCTGATTTTACATCTTTATCTGAAGTCTCAAAGCAGAAGAACTGCTACAGCCTGAGCTGTAATGCAAAGACTTTTCTCCATCTTTCCAGTCTGGTGAACTACCTTTTTATTCTTTCCCCTCTTTTTTTTCATTTTTCATAAAACTGGGATTCTTTGCAGATGAATTACAGAAGGTTTACCTGATGAAAAGTTGCTGCAAGAAAAAAGCCTGTAGCTGAGCTCTTTGCCCCAGAAATACATACAGATACCTGTCAAAATGTGGATTTGTGGGGGAATGAAGAAGGAAAGAGCTAACAGTGCCCACTGCACTACTGCAGCTCACTCTGCTGCTCAGCAGCTCTCTTGCAGCTGTGTGGTGTATACCCAGCTCAAGGCTGGCCCTCCTGTCAAGCATAATTTAATGGGCTATTGAAATATTTTGAAGTAATTACTTATCTAAAAAGATTATATCCTCACATGTGTTTGGAGAGTACTTTTAAAAATATTCCATGCAGTAGTCTCCACAACGGTCTTACTTTGAGGAATATGAATCTCAGATTTTCTGCCAAGACAGAACATTGCAATAACAGGCCCTGAGCTATTGGTAAACTATGCTGAGGCATCCGCATGAGTACTAAATGTTTGACTGAGGCTGCAGAAAAGCTTCTGCTTTCTTTGCTCTGTCTTGGAATATTTTTCTATTTATGTCTGCATGGCTCTTTTCCTGGAGGAAAGGAGAAAGAAGGTTGAGGGAGTTTGTAAACGTGTGGTATCTTTAATTCTAAATTTGCTATTTGCTTTAGGTATTTTAACACCTTCTGTAATGTTTTAACGTAGGCTTTTTCCCCCTTGAAGTTATATACTGTTTTCAGTGTGGTTCTTTATTGACTGCTTTCATAGATGTCTTCTACATAAATAAAAAGTGAAATATCTTCAAATGTTTCTGTGACTTACTCCACCATTACATATCCAGACGTAGTGATAGCATGCCCATTTCCTTTTTAGCTTCAGGGTTATGCAGCTCTTCTGAACTTTGTTTTTATCAGTCATTACAATGTAATGCTAAACTTCACAGGTCCACTGTTAGTCAGGGCTGTGCTATGCAATCTGCATCTACCTCTGCTGAAGCTTCATGCTCAGCTTGCTAACAGCTTATTCACTGAATTTTCTCTGTTTCAGTCTTCCTCTTGCTCTTTTAAATACAGTAAAGTTTACCCATTTTCCAATCAGATAAGTTGTCCTTACCTATAGCAGACAGTGAGCCTTCTATCCCGTTTTTTCTCATTCAAGACCCCTGTTGGAGCAAACCATTCTACTGCAAATTAAATTGCCCTCCACAGCCTGTTTCAACATAGTTAAGGTGCATCACTTGAGTTTTCTCAAGACAGCAGGGGGGTGTCAGACCACAAAGTTAAATCCTCCATATAGTCTGTAATAATTCAAGTTAGTTTAACACCTCAAACCTAAAAACCTGAATTTACTGCTCCAGTTCACGGAGAAAAACTCACATGAGATTAGGGCACATAGCCCTTTACTAGCCGGAAGACCACTGCAAACCCAAACCTAAAAGAGGTGATGGTTATACTGGGGACAAGTCAAGTCCTATATCTCGACCCTGACAGGTCACTTGCCTTGAATAGAGAGCAGCACTTTGTACTTCAGCTGCGATTTGGCCATTTTGAATGTCCTCTTCTTTTTCTCCAAACAGTCTCCAGATTCTTAGATAGTTTTGAAAATGACGTGTTTGTTTGCTCATTTTTAATTATGAGGTAGGAGAAAGGACTTGGGTTTTACATGCTGTGCATGGCAGCTATTTCTAATGCAGCTGATTCACTTGTATGTAGCACCCAAGATTAAATTCCATGGGAAATTGTAGATTTTCAGTAACATGTAGTAATTTTTATTTATCATTCATACTGAAAAGAATTGTCATTTTTCTTTGTGCCTTTTGATTCTGTGCAGCTAAAATTTACATATGTGCAACCTTCTAAGGCGGCTGACATAAAAGGTAATTTCCCAATGAGGTGAACAGGGAGTTACATGAATAACTCATATTATTAATAACGGGAGTTGTGTTCCTTTTCCCTATGTACTCTGTTGAAAATTGTATCCCTAAAGAAGTTGACAACAAATATGCTTTCCTTGTTTAGGTTGCAAAGCACACTAACATCAAGGTCACTTGCTCCATTTGACGGAAGAAAAAAAGCACTATATAAAATATGGATAGAGTGTCAATCAAAACTGGTTTTACAGTATACACTATGGTAATGTGAGTCATATTGCTTTTTTATTTTTAAACACAACTAGATATGGTAGTTTGGCAGCAGTGTTTTTACAAAGACAGCGCCTTCAAACTCTTTCATAGCAAGACTGGAAATCCTGCCAGGTAAAAAAAAAATGTTATTGAAAACCTTTCTTCCCTTATAGGCCCATTTTGACAGGAAATCTTTGAGAGGCAGCAGCAATGAAGTGCCCAGAGATTTCATCTGTCTTCTTTTGCTTCAGGAAATGCTGAGCACAGGCTCCCCTATTAGGCAAAATACACGAAGTACCAAATCCCCTTAACAATCATCTTCAGTCTACTCTTAGGTTGACAGCTTTCTGTGTCCTAGTCTGTCAAATAGGGCCTGTTACTGAGACTCATATTACTGGGACCAATGTGAAAGTTTTTGACAGTACTTTGAGGTGGAAAAACATTGTCAGTGCTTACATGTTATCTCATCCGATCAATTTTGCAGGGACTTAATCAGAATAAAATATATTTTACTAGAAATATATTAATTCACAGTGATTTTACTTCTACTCCATAGTGCTGACAAAGATACAGTTTGAAGAAATTTCTATCATTCTTTGTGATTTGGTAAAATTCAGCAAATATTAGCTGCTGCATTATAATATCCAATAGTAGTTTTTTTGTTTGATTTTGACAGATGCCAAATTTAAAATTTAAATAATGTTTCAAGAACAAAAATGACAGCTTGCAGTAATTCTGCAGGTGTCTGAGCAGATGTACTTCCAAAAATAATTAGACAAAATATGTACAGATTGCAGGAAATATAAAAAAATTGACATCAAATTTTCATGAGTAGACTCTCTATATGATGGGCATTTTAGCTACTTTAAAACTATTAGTTATTAAGAAACTTTCATACACTTACAGAACAATGAATGCGTATGAAACCAGTTTAAGCCAAAAAAGCCAATCTTGTCTTTGAACATGGAGGAGGGGCTGGGGGGGGGGGAAGTTGAAATGTCTTAGACTAGTATAATCTTATGGAGTTTTCTTGAGGAATTTTGTCAACCAGGCAAGTAATAAAGAGGTATATATAAGAAAGAGTTAAAAACATGGATTCTGCCCTCAAAGTATTATTTAGGACAGTGATTTCATGGAACTTTGCTAGATGTATTAATACTAGAGATAATGAAAACAAAGGGAAATGGAGTATGTGCATTTATTTCCCATCAACTATATACACTTCCCTAAGTGCCGAGGTAAAGATGGGAGTGAAAGCTGACTTTTTGATTTTTTTCTTGCTTGAAATGGAGGCTCTGTGTTTCTTCACTCCATCTCTCCCTCCCGTCCTCCTTCTCTCCCCAAAAATGCATTCTGGAAGTAAGCTTAGCCATTAAACATTCTGCCCCTTTATTCATCTAATGCTTTGCTGTAGAGTCAGCACAATAAAAACTGAATGCCACTGATGCTGGAAAACCGACAAGGACTTAATAAAGGCAGAAAACAAAAACGATAAGAGTAGCACAATATAAGACAGGTATCTCCCTAAATTCTCTTTTCTTATCCCAGTGTTAAATGGTTATTGAACAAAATAAGCAAGCAATCCTAAGTATAAGCCTTGGAAATTAGGACTCTTGCCTATCACTTGTATATCACTACTTCTCTTAATCTGCTTATATGTAAAATCTTGCTGTTTTCATTCTCAACCTTTCCATTTCTGGCCCAAATAATTTCAGTTCCTTTTCCCAGTACAGTGATACAGCCTTAACAAAAGCTGTTGCTGATGTGTCATTATCAAGCAGTGTATGGCATTAGTGTATGTTGCTTGTGAAATTAAGATGCGATCCTAAATATACTAAAGCAGAAGAGGGAATTTAACCTGGATTTCCAGTTTGCTTGGCAAGATCTCTAATCACCAAACTATCGTATCAAACAGTAAGCAGACCCATTTCCCACAGTAGTTACCTGAAATGAAAGTTGTGCTCCTGCACTTTCTCTTCTGATGGAGCCTATAAAGACTTTTAACAACTAACCAAGGAACACAAGAGTGTGTAAAAATACAATCCACACCATGGAGTCAGTGCTCCTTCTCCCTCTCCTCTCCATCCCAAATCATTAGTTTTTTAAAAGCAAAACCATTCTGAAGAGATTTTTGTTATATTTGAAATGAACAGACACACCCATGCAGTAAGGTACAGGGGATAAGATTTTTCTTCAGCTTTTTCCCTTGGGACTCAATCCCACTGAACTACCATAAATGAGAAGTTTGCTGTTGTCTAGCTGAGGTCCCTGGAGCACACACATAGTTCAATAACAGGGTTGGAGTAGGAAAGATGTGGTGATTACAGCATTGTGGGAGGATACTGCTAGCTGCTCAAGTAGGAGAAGGAAGGGAGAGCACTGTTTATTCTCCTTTATCTTTCTTTTCCTTCCTTACCTGGATTAGTAGTAGTAAAGATTCGTTAGTCATTTTGGCCATCCTCCAGCCCATTTCCTACAGCAGTTCCCTCAGCTTTTTATTATTTTTTTTTTTTAAGCCTCTGTTATCTTAAGCTATGGGACATCTGACATTCTGCTTGGCAAAGGATTCCACAGTTTAATCAGCACCAGCTTCAGCACTGTGCTTTGGTGTCGCATTTGGGAGGGGTATTTTGGCATTTTACTTGTTTCTGATTTTGAAACAAATAATTTCTCTTCCTATATTTGGTACTAATTGTATGTAAATTCCTTGCTAATCTTCCAGGCATCTTTTCAATAAGTTCTTTCACAAATGCACTTCTGATGTGTTTGACTTTCAAACTGGTAACAAAACTGTGTGTAAAACTGTCACTATGGCAGTATTTATACCTTTCTTCCTAGCTTTCAGTGGAACAAACTGCCATCCAGATTGTACTGTGGAGGAAGTTTCCTGTTTCTTCATTGTTTAAATATACAAAATAAAATGATGTCTAAAACTTAAAATGTAAAACTTTACGTTCTCTTCCATCACAGTATATTTATTTGTGTAAGATTCTTGGCTTGAGTGTTTTAGTTTTTACTTTCTGCTTGTTTTATCTCTTTCCATATGCATCATGGTTCCTTTTTCTCCAGTCTATTCGTTTTCAAGGAAACCCTTTAATGTGACATGTTTATATGTGTTTCCATTGTATCTTCTATTTTATTTACACATTTTAGAACAAATGTTTTAATTAACTTTAAAAGAATGATAATGTAGCTATACTAATGCAGCTTGCACATTGCAAAAACAATATTGTGCTTTCTTTTTCATGGTGTCCTGTGATGGGGTGGATAAATTTTTACCACCATTAAAAAAAACAAAACCTCTAATGGGAAAGGTTTCAAACAGAGGAAGTGCTAAACAAAGATTTGGGGGCATTTGGACACATCCCTCCTCCCTCTCCAGTTCCTGGAGATATGTCTCTGATGCTTTGAAAACTGTAAAGATGTGAAACAAATCCCATGGCAGATGCTATCGTTCCTGGTTGAGCTGAGTCATTTTCAGCCCACTAACTTAAATGGTTTTTGGATTAGGCCCTAAAGAAAAGGATGTCATCTCTGAGATGTGAAATGGTTCTTCACAACATCCAAGGATAAGTATTGCAAACAGAATTGATTTCATACAGAATCTTTCTTTTCTCATTACAATGGATTTAGCTAAACTGTCAGAAAATGTCAGATCTTCTATTTGTGCCCCACAGGATTTTATTTTTTTTTTCCCCAGCATGTTATTCTTTTTTTTTTTTTACAGTTTCTCCTTGCTGCAGCACCTAGTGTTTTGTGAAAATTTTAGGTACTTTCACTAATGTCTTTGACCTCTGCAAACACCAGCTGCCTTCTTATTATTTCCAAATAATACACTCCTTACAGAAAACTCCTGTGTTCTGAAATAGACTTGCAAGTGCATGTTAAAGGGACAGTTTTACTGTAACTCTCAGCAATTCTAAAAGATGAAGTATTGCATCAATTTGATGTGGTATGCAGGTAAACAAAGTTTACAGATGCCAGCTATTCTTTGCTCATGTTAAGAAGAACTGGGAGCCACAGGAGAACTCTGAGCACTACCATAATTCATTCAGCTGCAGACTTCTTTGCAAACAAAGGTAGGAATCTTTGTCACTGCTCCCTCTTACACTAGTCAGCTATTTATTCCTACTTCCTTCTATCCTACACCTCTCTTGCCACAGTATGCAAGGTGTCCTTGTTGCAGAAGCCTAATAATGAAATGTTTTTTGAAACCTGTACTAAATAAGTGCTGATGGTGCAGTATCAACTTTGAAGTGGGTGAGCATGGCTTGAAAAAGCAAAATACTTCAGTCAGTGGTGTGCATATATAATAGTGTTTTCTATGCAGAAGGAACTGACAGCAGGATAATCCAGGAGGATAATGCAGGTGCAAAAATAGGAGAAAGAATCAGTCCAGACAGAGAATCTCTCGCTACTTCCAAATCTTATGAAAAATTATTTAGGTTCTCTGGGGTTTTGAAGATGAACATGTTGCCTTGTTTGCTAGGGAGAGATGAGATTTTCCTGCTGGTGATTAAAAGTTGGAGCAAAAGAATATGAAATGAGTGGATACATGCAGAATGAATCAGTAACTTTTTCAGTTCACTACTGGTGACTGGGAAAGAAGAAGTGAAATTACACTGTGAAATAATAATGCTTTAATTCAAATAGTAATTTGTGTTTTCCTTGAAATGACAAGTTCTGCCAGACAATTGTGAAACTTACTTTTTATATTCATAAAGAAAGTAATCATTTGCGTAAAGCACATCATCCACTGAATTTCTGATGTTTTTATTTTCTGTAATAAGTTGGTATTAAAAAATATTATATAACAAAGAAATACTGGCATTTCTGTCCCCTGTTGGCTTCTCCTATTCTGGTACAGGTTTTATTCTTCCACTTTTTCTACTTTTTCAGTCACTTAGTGTAGGATATGGTGAGCTGCCCCCAAGAGTTTTGCCACTAATTTTCAGTGAGACAGGATTTAATTCTTATTTCTGTAACTTACAGGTTTATGAGTCTCTGTCTTCTGCCTAATTTCCCACATTTTCCTAGCAGGACATGTTGATCTAGAATCATTGAGCCTTTTTCCTACTGCCACATTTTGTAGGTGATTTCTTGTACCTTGTTGGTGCTAAAGCTGAGGATTTACTGACATTGTCATTTGTACTCTTTCATTACTACTGTTCAGTATTTCATCCAGGAGAAACTGGCTGGAACTGAAATTTAAAATGTGTCAGGTGCTTCTTAATTGAAATAGGATGTTCAAAGCCATCAGGTTACATAATATATCAGGTAAAGATATTTTAGTATATTGCTACATGAAGATTGTTAGTTCAGGATTGAAGGAAAGAATGAGAAGATCCTTATGGGACAACTTTCAGTTGGGTATGTCACCCGTAGGAAAAGAAACATAGCTATGCTGCAGAAATACTCAGTAGTTGCATATCAGTCTGGCATTTAACTAGCTTGGGGCACCACTGTATTCAATGCAGAAAGGCTTTCATCCCAGCATTGTGTTTAGAACCATTCTCAAGTTTTTATAACTGTTAATCTTATGCTTTGTGACAGCTGGAACTTGTAACCTGGAGAGAAACAAGCTCTGAGTCTGGCTTTTGAGTAGAAGCTTTTAGGATGAGGTATTGCCTCACTAGGAACTTGCCTGCAGCATCTCTTTTTTTTTTTTTCCTCCTCATTTTTCTAATAAAAATTATTAAGACATTTTATTTTCTGATGTGCAAGTGAGTAAATCTTTGTGAGACCCTAAAACATAGATGCTGTACAAAGGTACAGGGGTATAAAAAGGAGAACTGGGGTGAACAGTGCAGCGTACATGGGCGGTCAGTCTGATGGAGCTCACAGATCTCACCAAACCCTTGTGTTTGCTTGAACCTGCAATAGGCTTTGCTCACACTTAATGCGTTTGAATCAGATGCAAACTCTGGAATGTAAAATATTTGTCAGTTAACTACATAAGAAGTCATGATCATATTTTTCTCTTTCTTCTTTATATAATTCATAGATCTTTACAACTTCCATGAGGAGAAAAAAAAGCAAACCCATGAATTAACTTAAAGGTGATTTCTTTTTTGTTTGTTTATCATCGTGATTGTGTCTTTATGCCAAGCTTCACCACTTTGTGGTAAATGCTTCCTTCAGTGTGTTTAGAGATACATTTCCTCTCAGGAAATACCTGCTCCGCCTTGGTCTCTGCTTGGACTGCAGAAGAGTCTCTGCTGTGATGCCTGGAGCTCCTCCTCCTCCTCCTCCTCCTCCTCAGACGTGGCTGCTCACAGGGCTGTTTCTCACACTTTTCTCCTCACTCTCCTGGGCAGTGTTTTGCCCTTTCTTAAATAAGTCTTAAATGTATTTTCACAGAGGTGCTTTCATGAGCTTCACTGATGGGCCCATCTGTATGCTGTGGTGAGTGCATTGCAGAAGCAGCAAGGACTGGCTGTGTCTGGAGCGGGGCAGTGCCCACATCTCCCCAACAGAAGCTCCTGCAACCTCCTGTCCATACCTGCACACACACACCCAGTATACAAATCCTGACAAAAGGTTTAATGAAAGCTTGAGACAGCTCAAAGGTGATTCTAAAACTTATTTAGAGATGTCTTAAAACCGTCAACTTTACTTTTGTAAGTAGTTTGCTTCCTTTTACAAGTGAGTTCAGAGTATCTCTGTTAAATTTCCCAGATGTCTGAAGGAGCTCAAGATAGCCTATTACTCTCATAGTACAAGGGGTCTGGCCTCCCTTGGAACTGTGTAGGTTATGCTTTACAAGGTGCAGTATATTGGTGTTCAAACACTTAGATCTCAAAGGCTATTTTGAAGGTATTGATTTTCTTTCATTTCTATATATTGATTTCTAGAAATTGAGACTGCTTTAAATAGAAGGGAGTTTTTGACTCAGTTTTGGGTTTTTACATGTAATCTCTGAATGTTAAAAATATCACTGCTTATTATTTTAGGGGCTAAATTGAAAGAGATTCAGACATCTCAGTTTTCCTTAAATTTATTGTGTCAGTGCCACTTCCACCCTAAAGCTACGGCTCACCATTGTGCCTGAGTTTTTGCTGATGGCCATAATTCCCTGAGTCCTGATGTTGCTAGCTGGCTTCTCCCTTTCTCCCAGGTGTTGCTGAGAGAGGATGCATTCCCTTGCCTGTTCTGCACCTGAGGCATGATTAATTAGAACCTTGTAAAACACAAAATTCCTGGAGAATTAGCTTCCATCCTTCCTTTCCTGCTTCCTTTGAAATATGTAGCAGCCTCACCTGTGACATGCCACACTCCAGGACAGCCATGTTCAAAACCCTGCTTTGCCTGAGCTAGACAAGGACTTTTAGTAGTAACAACTTACTTGAAAGTCCTTTGTGTTTGGCTCTTGAGGATGCTCATTGTGAAGCTGCAGGCCTGAATTCAAGTACCTCTTCAAGTGTGACGTGAAAGGGGTTTTATTTTAGATCTTTAGATGGGCTACCCATCATGTTTCAGAGTCTAAAAAGAGGGACATTAGTTGTTGTTTTGTTTTGTGATTTTTTTTTTCTCTTGTTCCCTTCTCCATACTTGTGAGAAGTAAAAACTATATCATAGCTGCAACCTATGTCACTCACATAGTGAGTTGAGTGAGATCACTTGCTAATCTGGAATTACATGTTTAATTCCTTGCGAAGCACCATGCTCGCTTTTCCATATTTGCTGTCATGTAAATTTTTTTTTGTGAGGTTTGTCACACTATCTCTAGGTTCACTTTACTATTTTCTGGATTACGTTTTAACGCGTAGTTATCCTGGAGTTTCCAGATAAATCTAATATCGCCTATTTTCATTACCAAAACAAGGCATCAGGCAGTGATCAGTTCTGCAATACATGCATATTTAGTGCCTAGTTAGCAAAAAAAAAAAAAAAAAAAATTCCAGGATTAGCTTCTCAAAAACTTTTACACACGTTGAAGATAAGAGATCAAGTAATGGTAACAGAAAGTTCAGTTTTGTGCCTGTGTGTCACCTGGAGCCACAGGTTAAATATTATCTCTAAATTTGCAATTTCGATATAAAGAGATAGTTTTCCAGGAGAAGCAGAACAGTTATGATTCTATGGTCCTTTGACTGCTTCTTTGATAGCTTAATGAACTGCTTTCCTGTAAGCAGATAGTCAGTGTCCCTGCTTGGCATTATAAATAAAACCTGTCTAGCACATAGATGGTGGTATGGGGTATTAAAGGCTAAGGATTAGGCATTCATTAAAGGATGAATTATATTCATTACAGTCTCTTTCTGTAGAGCAAGCCTTTCTGCTACAAACCCAAATAATCTCTATGTTGAATAAACAGAAAATGTCTTACTGAACTTTTGTCTTGGTTATTCTGTAAGACTTCATTTCCTTTATTGTTCTATATTCTCCTCTCAGTCAGATCTTGTCTTACAATATTCTTGTTCCAGCAGTAACATCTCTTTAAGCGATGTTTCCACAGCCAAGACTTCCCTCGCCCTCCTCAAAAGCTGTGTATAATCCTCTTCCATAATATGACTGCTCTTAGGTGACTTCTATTCCTGTGCTATCATCTACCTATCAAATCTCACTTTCCTTAGCTTATTTTTGATATACCAAATGTCACAATTTATGAGAGATAACAGTGTGAAAGCATTCAAGTTATCTTGGTCTCTATATTCATTTCTGCTTTCTATTTCTAACTAAAACTTTTTTTAGATAAGTTCAGTTTAAAAGTTATGACAGTATAGAAACATTTACTGATAATACACTGTTAGGAACCACAGATCACACATGTAACAATCCTCTTTGCAGAGGACTCCAGAGAACAGAGCAGTTTGGAACTATGATCCTTGAAATCTTACTAAATAGCATCAAGGGTTTTTTAATTTTTGTATTTGACTTTTTTTCTTGGAAAACCATAAATTCAGTTAGAAGCATATGGACATCCAGTGTCCAAATGCTGTTTTCTCCCTCACTCCTTTTCTACTGTCAGTTTTGAAACAGACACAAGGAATTTTATTTATTATTTTGATTGATGGATTGATTGACTGAGGCATTGGCATAATTGAAATGTTTGATCTATGGTTGAAATATTTGATCTATTATAAATTCTTGCTTCCAAATATTAAGTTATTTGATATGGAGCTTTTAATAGAAAATCAAATAGAACATTATAGATTGAAGGACTGCTTATTAATTCATATGTTGGCCTGTAACTAAAACTCTAATTTTTGACTACAGAATACAACACATCAAACATTCCTATTGAGTCATAGATCTGAGGTTCCAAAGTGAACAGTGAGCAGAAAGTGCATAAATCCTCAGCTAGTCTCTGTGCTTAATAGAAATGGGTCAGAAAACAAAGTAAAGCAGATGCCCTAGGCAGCCAGGGCAATATGTGCTATCATCTAGAATAAGTCTCTTCTGCTGTAGATAAAATATCATAAGGACCATCAGTAGATAATGCCCATTACTCTCTCAGAAGTATGGTTTACATTTATGAAGTCTGTCAAATCCTTTAGATTTCTTCTAGTATAGCAGACAGTATACAGTTATAAACATGGTGGTTGGAAGGAAAATTCTTCCAAAGGAAAAAGCTTGCTTGCTAAAGATCGTTTGCCAGGGCACAAAAACAACTTCAGATTTTAATGTATTCAGAGTACGTAATGGATTTGATTGCTGAAAAGAAGAAAAAAAAGTAAGAGAGTTTAAAAGTGAGAAAAATTATTACTTTGCTTTTAATCAGATTGTTTCATTATAGAGTGTCTAAAAATGAAAATTGGATATAGCTTAATGGACAGAATGTTCACATATAAACTGTAATGTACATGTCCTACAGTAGAAGGCACAGAGAGATAAGAAGTGCCAAATAAAATTCTGGTTTTGGCACTTCAGAATCTATTGAAACTTAAATGTGCTTGTAAACTGTGAGCAGTGTAAAAAAATTCTCAGACATCAGATGTCTTTTAGTTATGTCTTAATTAAGTACCATTGTGTTCTTTTAAGTATTAATAAATGAAAAATGAGTATCACACATTAGTTATATTTCCCGTTGGTGGGTATCACAAACATGAGATGGGCCTGCATAATGAAAGGAAGTGCATAAGCCATGGAGACCTATTGCTGAAAGCAGTGACTGTTGGAGAGAGACCTCCAGTAGAGGTCAGAGAAAGGGTTGCAATAAATTCAGACCTACATTTTCACTTTTCCCAGATTCAGCAGTGTTGAGATCAAGAATTCTACTTTGTGACTGACTGTAAGATAAAAGGCCTGTCAGTTTTGTAACAGAAGACACGCAAAAAAGGCAAGAATCTGCTGCTTCTGCATTTAAAATATTTAATTTCCCAAGCTTCTTGACTTCTTCCCTTCCATAGCTCCTATCCTTTGGAGCCTTAACTAAATTCATGCATTCACCATCACAACAGCATCTGACTGCCTTGCTGTCTTCCCTCCAGCCAAGAGAGTGAACAAGTGTTTTCTTCATTTCACTGATGTGGTGCTTGGCAGGAGATGCTGCAGTTACAAGGCCTGCAGTTTGTAATAGGAGTGAATGAGGAGATGAAATCAGTTGAGCAATCATCTGTCACACATCTACTAGATTACAAGGTACTCTGTTTATTTTCCTGCCTATGAGAATGGCAGGCAACTATACTTCATTTTACTAATATGACTAATTTTTTAAAGTACAATATACTTGAGGTAAGAGGAACGCTGCCTCATGACAGCACTAAAATTGGCAGCTGCCAGCAGGTCTTGTTGTTCCTGTAAGATTTGCAGTTCTGCTCTGATGAGGACAGATTCTCTCTCTCTTCCCATTGAGATGAATGCTGTAGCAATTTCATAGGTTTTCACTGCGTGCCAGTGTGCAGCTAGTGCTTTCATAGAATCATAGAATAGTTAGGGATGGAAAGGACCTTAAGATCATCAAGTTCCAACCCCCCTGCCATGGGCAGGGACACCTTATGCTAAATCATATCACCCAAGGCCTCATCCAGCCTGGTCTTGAACACTGTCAGGGATGGAGCATTCACAACCTCCCTGGGCAACCCATTCCAGTGCCTCACCACCCTAACAGGAAAGAATTTCCTTCTTATATCTAACCTAAACTTCCCGTTTAAGTTTTAACCCATTACCCCTTGTCTTGTCACTACAGTCGCTAATGAAGAGTCCCTCTCCAGCATCCCTATAGATCCCTTCAGATACTGGAAGGCTGCTATGAGGTCTCCACGCAGCCTTCTCTTCTCCAGGCTGAACAGCTCCAACTTCCTCAGCCTGTCTTCATACAGGAGGTGCTCCAGTCCCCTGATCATCCTCGTGGACCTTCTCTGGACTTGTTCCAACAGTTCCATGTCCTTTTTACATTGAGGACACCAGAACTGGACACAATACTCCAGGTGAGGTCTCACAAGAGCAGAGTAGAGGGGCAGGATCACCTCCTTCGACCTGCTGGTCATGCTCCTTTTGATGCAGCCCAGGATACGGTTGGCTTTCTGGGCTGCAAGCACACACTGAAGCCAGCTCATGTTCATTTTCTCATCAACCAACACCCCCAAGTCCTTCTCTGCAGGGCTGCTCTGAATCTCTTCTCTGCCCAACCTGTAGCTGTGCCTGGGATTGGTCCGACCCAGGTGTAGGACCTTGCACTTGGCATGGTTAAACTTCATGAGGTTGGCATCAACCCTCCTCACAAGCGTGTCAAGGTCCCTCTGGATGGCATTCCTTCCCTCCAGGGTATCAACCGAACCACACAGCTTGGTGTCATTGGCAAACCTGCTGAGGGCGCACTCAATCCTACTGTCCATTTCAGCTATGAAGATGTTGAACAAGACCGGTCCCAACACCGATCCCTGAAGGACACCACTCGTCACTGGTCTCCAGCTGGACATTGAACCATTGACCACAACTCTCTGTGTGCGGCCATCCAGCCAGTTCTTTATCCACCGAGTGGTCCATCCATCAAATTGATGTCGCTCCAATTTAGAGACAAGGATGTCATGTGGGACAGTGTTGAACGCTTTGCACAGGTCCAGGTAGATGACATCAACTGCTCTACCCCTGTCCATCAGTTCTGTAGCCCCATCATAGAAGGCCACTAGATTGGTCAGGCAGGATTTCCCCTTAGTGAAGCCATGCTAGCTGTCACCAAGCACCTTGTTGTTTTTCATGTGCCTTAGCATGCCTTCCAGGAGAATCTGCTCCAAGATTTTGCCAGGCACAGAGGTGAGACTGACTGGTCTGTAGTTCCCCGGGTCATCCATTTTCCCCTTCTTGAAAATGGGGTTATATTTCCCTTTTTCCAGTCATTGGGAACTTCACCTTACTGCCGTGATTTCTCAAATAGGATGGCCAGTGGCTTAGCAACTTCATTCCCCAGCTCCTTCAGGACCCACGGATGGATCTCATCAGGACCCATGGACTTGTGCATGTTCAGATTTTTAAGATGGTCTCGAACCAGCTCCTCTCCTACAGTGGGCCTAGGGTCTTCATTCTCACAGTCCCTGTGTCTGCCTTCCAAGACTTGGGTGGTGCGGTCAGAGCATTTGCCAGTGAAGACCAAGGCAAAGAAGTCATTCAGAACCTCAGCCTTCTCCAAATCCTGTGTAGCCAGTTCTCCCGAGAGCTTCCTGAGGGGGCCTACATTCTCCCTAGTCTTTTTTATTTGCTATGTACCTGTAGAATCCCTTCCTGTTATCTTTAATACCTCTAGCCAAGTTTAATTCTAACTGGGCCTTAGCTTTCCTAACCTGGACCCTAGCTTCTCGGACAACATCCTTATGCTCTTCCCATGCCGCCTGTCCTTGCTTCCACCTTTTATAAGCCTCTTTTTTCCTTTGAATTTTCTTCAGCAGCTCCTTATCCATCCAAGGAGGTCTCCTGGCCCTCCTGTTGCACTTCCTTCTAGTTGGGATGCAACACTCCTGAGCTTGCAGCAGGTGATCCTTGAATATCAACCAACAGTCTTGGTCCCCTCTGCCCTCTAGGGCTGTATCCCATGGAACCTTCCGAAGCAGGTTCCTGAAGAGGCCAAAGTCTGCTCTCCTGAAGTCCAGGGCAGTGAGCTGGCTGCACGCTCTTCTCACTGTCCTGAGGATCTCAAATTCGAGCGTCTCGTGATCGCTGCATCCAAGGCTGCCCTGGAGAGTCACATTTCCAACGAGCCCTTCCCTGTTGGTGAGCACGAGGTCAAGCATGGCACCTCTCCTTGTTGGCTCCTCTATTACTTGCAGAAGGAAGTTGGCTTCCACACAATCGAGAAACCTCCTGGATTGCTTGTGCCGGGCTGTACCGTTCTTCCAACAGATGTCAGGGTGGTTGAAGTCCCCCATGAGAACAAGGGCCTGTGAGCGTGAGGCTGTTCCTATCTGTCTATGGAGTGCTTCATCCGCAGGTTCTCCTTGATCAGGCAGTCTGTAACAGATCCCCACAGTAATGTCTCCCATAGCTATATTCCCTTTAACCCTGACCCACAAACTCTCTGTGGACTGCTCACCTGTCCCCAGACAGAGTTCCATACTCTCCAGCCTATCCCTAACATAAAGGCCAACTCCCCCTCCCCACCTGCCAGGCCTGTCTTTTGTAAAGAGCCTGTAACCTTCCATTCCAACACTCCAGTCATAGGAGCCATCCCACCATGTTTCTGTGATGCCTATTATATCATATCCCCATAGACGTGCACACATCTCTAATTCCTCTTGTCTGTTCCCCATGCTATGGGCGTTTGTATAGAGGCATCTGAGCCGAGCTCCAAATGAAGCCAGCTCATTGGCTGGAGCAGCTGAGATATTACAGTGCTCTGAGCATTTATTATAGGTTCTGGCAACTGACTGGGTGTGTTGGAATGGAATGATGCTCCCCTCCCGCAACACATCTAGTTTAAAGCCTCCTTGACCAGTCTGGCAAGCCTCCTACCAAAACTGCTTTCCCTTCTTTAGACCAGCTCCACCAGCCCCCACTAGACCTGGCCTACAAGCTTGGGTCCCGTGTTCATTTGCTTTATTCTTCATTCTCCTCTTAATCATATTTTTCTGTTTCCTTTTCTTTCATTTCTATTATAGGGAGATGTAGTATTATTGTCCATAGTTATGATTGCCTAGTAGTTCTTATTACAAGATTTGATTTTCAATTGCATGTAAATTTGCTAACATTTAAGACTTCAGGCAGAAATGTTTCACAGAGGTCTCTGTCTCAGAGTGCTGGTGACTGAAAGTTGCAGCTAATGCAATCTCAGCATTAGGGAATGCAATCTCAGTGTTAGGGAAAGAGGTTTTTTAAGTGCTCCTAAGATTCATCTTGGGAGGTATGGTATCACCATACTATGGAGAAAACATAGTATCAAGGAGCACTTTTTTTATTCCCTCAATTAATAGTCATTGAAACTAGGCTCTGGAAAAAAAAATTCCATTCACACGTGTTATAGAACTTGGTAAATTTAGCTGTTAATTCACTGGAGATTTCGTCTAGGTTGTGGGTACTTATCTTAAAGATCATACATACAGACTGCACCTCAAAAGTGCCAATATGCCCTGTTGAGAATGGTGACATCACACGAATGAAGAGGATGAAGTACGTGCCAAGTGACTCTGATAGTGGCTTTTTTTTCTGATTTAAAGGAGTATTTAACTTTTCAAGGTTAAGTTTCTTCACCTTTTGAAATGTTTTGGGTTTTTTTCTTGTTTGTTTTTTTTTCCATTTTGATACACAAAAGGAATAAGATAAACCAAGCTCTGAATTTGAGTACTGAATTTGCAGTCAGTGTTTTTCATTGCAAAATGTCTACAGAAAATCTTTTGTTCCTGCATACATGCCCCAGTTTCCTGGCAAGAAAAATACGTGTTCAGATTTTACTCATAGCAGTATGTTTGATTCATCTTGGACAGAAAGAAACTGATCTCTTCAGGCCTTCAAAACTGGGACGGGTGGGTTCTGGGATCTCAGTTCACGTGGGTGGTGTAGGTCCTGGATCAGGTGTTGGGAATGTGCACTATGTGTGTGGCAGCATAGGTACCAATTCAGAAACAGGACTTCAGCAGAACACTTTGCTACTCTGACAGATGGGATCAAAATATTTGCTTTAAATTTACTTTTTAGAGATAATTTTGTGGAGAATTGTATATGCTTTCTCCCAATCATTGGAACCTACTTTCTTCAGAGGAAGATGTGTCTCCTGAGAAAGACAAGATCTGTTTTCCTTGGGTAGTTCCTTTTCTTGTTTTAAATGGTTTCACATGGGGAAATAAGCTATTTTCTCAGTAGTGGCTGATTTTTGTTTTGCATATTCATTTTTCATCTTGAAGATGATGGAGACTACATTTGCTTTCCTGTATTCTCTGGAACAGACAAGTCATTTATTTTTGTTGGAAAAAAAATTACCTTTCTGCTTGCACTGCTAAAGCAAACAGGATGCTCCATAGCCTTTATCTAATTCTGAAGCAAAACTCCCAGTGACTTAAATAGCAAATGCACAAAGCACACTTCTAGGCTTACATGATATCACTCCAATGACTTTACTGAAGATTTTTATTACAATACTGAAAAATATTAGCTATGCATTGGGGTCTAATCCGAACGTACTCATGTCAGGGCAAAGATTCCCACTAACTTCAGTAGGCTTGGGAATCAGTCCATGAAGATAGGTAGTGGTTTTATGTTGCAGAAGCGTGCCAGAGACTAAACACATTTTTCACTCTAGTGAGTCTTGAGAAAAATATTAAAAAGGGGTTGTCTCTGGGAAGAACTGCATTTGGACCTATAATAGGGCAGTCATTAACCACCTTGTTCATTTAAAAGATACCACTCATAACTTGTCTACCTTTTTCTTAAGTCTAATTATACCAAAAATAATTTAATGTGTATGGTCTTGTACAAAAGCATGTCTTTGAAACATGCCTTCTGAATACTTAAAAGCATTTAGCTGCTAAAGCTGCCATATAGATTCTCTTTTTCATGTTTTTATTGCACATATCATAAAAGATCTACTGTTGCTCATGTTTATGTACAAGTGTGGCCACTAACCTTGCCCCACTTTCATAGATTTGTTCATCTCATGAGACACTTTGCATGCTGTAAACTGAAAAAAGATACACAATTAAAACTTGTTAAAGATAATTAAACTGAAGTGGAGGGAAAAAAACCCACCAAACCTGCCTCACTGCTTTGTTCATAATAATAGTCTCTGAACTATAATTAAATTCTTCCTTCCAATAGTTGTGTACATACAAAGGAATTTTCCAGATAGCAAAACAATACAATGATTAAAAATGATTAAGAAGCTGATTCCAAAAACAAAGATGAGCCAGGAAGGGTTGGAAAGATTTTAGGTGCATCTAAATATACTGTACCAGCTGGGTACCAGATGGTGTTTGGCTACTTGCACCCACTAACTGAAAATATCAGAGGAGCAACTACACTACTGCCAGAATCAGTTCCCCTCCCTTAAATAAAAGTAGCACTCTTGGGAACTACTTGGCAGTGCAGAAAAATTTCCTGACAATGAGATCTATTAGATTGTGGAATAGTCTCCCGAAGGCAGAAGTAGATGCCAAATTGCTTGGCATATTAGAGAAGCTGGATGAAAGCTAGAAAATGTACCATAGAGATGTGCTACTCTTGTGAGGTGGTGACTTACTCTGTTACAAACACAGAATTAGGGGAATTAGATAAGGATGTCACGGCTTTCTTGAGAGTAAGTTTAGAATATTTAACTAGCCTTCGTGTTATGCTTGTTTGTATGGGGCATAAAGGAAAGATTAGAGTATCAATGCCTGTTAAAGATAATTTTTGTCTGACTTGTCTCTAATCAAAAAATCAGTCATTTCATGGGTATACTTTGCTTCATGATCTTGGTAGTTCTATGCTTTTTTAAAAGTTATGTTGTTCCAGGGTAACATACAGGCTTTCCTTCCAAAATGATGTCAAGGCATCTTGCAGAAACAATAAGCGTCACCAGTATGTTATACTAGACATGCAGACATCATCAGCTTTTGTGGACGATGAAAAAAACTCTTGTAATTTCTTCATCTTATCTGTGATCAAAAGATAATTAGAAAGAAAGAAAAGATAATTAAAAAGAAATTGACTTAACTTTTAACTCCCGTTTTTGTTGGCTGTTTGAGAGGCAAGCCAGAAATAGGAAGCACGTTGCTGTATGTAGCAGTTTGCTAGCAAGAAATCATCTCCAAATTGTTAGAAGTGTGATTACATTAATTGTGTCCAAAATGAAAGGTTAAAGAAATCAGTAGAAGAACTGTATTATGGAATACAAAAAAGGAATGATTTGATTAACTAATGAAGGTTCTAGCCTGTACGGATGTTGCTGGAACTTGTTTGCTATTTCAGACTAGCTGAATCATTATGTCCAAGGAAAAAGCAGCAGAAAAAAAGAAAAAAAAAATTTTGTTTTCTTATTATTTATTTATTCATTTAAATGAATAAAAAACCTTGGGGACCTAAAGCCTCCAGTGTCATTTGAAAGTAGCATTTTCTATTTGAGCCCCAGCTGCGGATTCTTTTGTCTTTGAACTAAATGCAGCTGGGGCTGAAAGTGCCCTTGGCAGAGAAAAAACAGTTGTTTTGAGAGGCTAGGCTTTGATTCTGCATATTTCCTCACTGCCACTACAGACTAATTTTTGCCAGTAAGTAGAATTTAAGTCTTGTGCTTAAAACCATAGATCTGCCTGTGCTGAGTAGCATCCTTGTAGGCTGCACAGAAAGGGTAAGTATCGCCTTCTCCACAGACTCTCCTACCTTTTGAAAACTTTGAAGTATCCCCACAGGAGCTCTTCTCAGTATGAGAAAATCTGAAGTCTTAAAAATTCAGTCAGCTTACAGTCCAGTGTTAGTTTGTAATGATGGACAGAAGTAAGTAGAAGTGTAGTGGAGTCCTATCCAAGTACATTGCTACTTCTCACTCAGAGCTTGCTCCTCAGTCTATTTAGTACAGAGACAGCAGGACAAAATCACAAGACAGCTAAAGTTTGTGTTTTGATATTTATTTCTTTCAGAAATTGAGGTTTTTTTTGGAAAGAGTGCTTAAATCCTGGTAGCACACTGCTCCTTTGTTGTTGTTGGGTATTTGCCAATCAGCACTTGGTAGAAAAGCACTGCTCAGGACAGCTTGCACATGTTGTAAGGGTCTGCTGTGTTTCAGATGTTGCCATGCTCAGATTTAAGCTCTATGAGCACAAGAGAGTGAATGGTGATGATCAAAATAACTGTTCATCCAGTGTCCAAGTCTCATCAAGGTTTCCCAAAACTAAATTACGGAGGGGTGTCAGAAACTAATAATAGGTCACTGAGTTTATTTCGAACCAGCAATTTAAAACGTAATTCCTGTCCACAGTAGCGGCAAATACTGACTGGATTCTGCTACCAGCATCTCGTTGCTGTTACCTCACTGAAAATGCTAAATGAAGTTTGGTAGAAAATTGTGAAACCACAGCAATATAAAAATAAACATTCAGCCAGACTCAGGTCCTGGTCCCCCATTAACCTCATGGAGCAATGCAGAAAACAAAAAACAAATGCAAACCCTGGCCAGCTGAGATAATTTTTTATTGTTTTCTTTTTTTTTGTTGTCTGAGGAGGCTGCCAGTCTAATAAGGAACTGACACAGAGATCACAGCACACAAAATTCCTCCTTTTCAGTCTCTGTTTGCAGGATGAAGTTGGGGAAAAGCATGGCAATGAGAAGACTGCTCTTATTGCAGTTTGGATTTGGAAAGGCCCTGGGGGTCTCAGTAAAACAAGAAACAGAATTTAGGGCATCCTTGAAGATATTCTGGCCAAAACTGGTTTTTGCATTCCTGTGATTAGCAAGTTGAGAAAATGACACCAAAAATAAATTTGTAATTCCCAATTAATCTAGATTAGTATCTATAAAATGTACATGAACATCCAAGTATGTCCAGACAGAACGTGTAGTGTGAAACAGAGGTCGATACCTGTAAATCATTTCTGCAAAAAAAGTATGTGGGCATTCAGACATGCATGTATTTGAAAATATGCCTGCCTTTGTTTACTTATTCTTCAGATTGGGACTGTCTTGTCATGTTTCACAGGTCAGCAGGAAAAAAAGTTGTTTTGCTATAACTCGACTGACTTCTGTAAAGACTGAAGTTGGCATTTGACTTTGATCAAGTTACATCATGAAAGAATGTGTCCTCTGCTATTCCACTTTAGAGACTTAAAAGTTTTGCTTTTTCAGAAGAATATGCTGATACAGTGGGTCCCAGTTTATTTCCTGAAGAATTGTAGTTAAACAGAACTTTTCTTAGTTTATTTTTTATATTTCTACTTAGTCTTTCTGCATGAGATAATTAATTAGCTGTTTACGTGTAATATTGATCAGCATCTTACAAATCAAGTAACAGTGGAATATTTGCCACAAGACTGAAATAATCCTACTGTGTGTTTCTATAAAATAGACTTCAGTGTTTTCTTTAACATAATCTAGTGATCTGTAAACTCCCAAATGTCTAATAATTTCAATTCGGCCACAGTATTTTTTTTTTCTTGTAGCAAGCACATGCAACATGCATGAACTAGTGGAGATCTTGGGAGCTCATGAAACAGAGCTGACCTGTCTCAATCAACAGCTTTTCTCTTTTGTGCTTGTTGTATACTGCACATCCTTTCGGAACACAGTCTCAAATCGTAATGATGTCCCAAATCACAGGATTAATGTGTCTATGAACAGACCTCTTATGCCTCTAGAATGAAGTACTCCTTGCTAATTTCTCTTCAAGACACCAGCTTAATTGCATTTTAAACAAATGGGCTGCTTTGCTGGCCAACTTTTAAATGAGATAACAGCAATGTTCACTCTCCAGCAGTGATGAGTGCCTTGCAGTAGATTCAAAACTCTGTTCAATAACAGGTTTAATCTCACACCAGCAGATTTACTGCAGAATAAACTGCCACTGAGCTCATAATTAGTAAAACAAAAAAAACCAACCTACTAAATATTATTTTCCAAAGCAGCAGGCTATGTTTTAGTGGAAATTTTTAGTCCTTTTCCTTGTATGTTTTATTGATTTTATGTATGATATTGGGAATTCATGCTATGATTTAAGATAATGGTCTTTATCGATCACTTAAGCAGTTGTTTAGCTACATAGTAACAAAATGATGCTCCCATTCACAGAATATGTGATACTGACAGCGGGGAGACCGCAGTGCTTCCCTTCTTAATGTTTATTTCCTTTTTCCAAAAGCATATTCACTGCTGGAAAACAGCAACTGCAAACATTTGCGCTCTAGAAACAATCTTCCCATAATTTTCTTTGTTGCAGCTATTAGTAGCCAATTGTGATTCAGTGATACCCAGCTCAACAAACAGATGTTCCAAAGTATATTCTCTGTAGTATGAGAACAAATATTAATGAGGTAATTGGAACTAAAAGAACATGGTGAGTATGTAGTTTCTAATGTTTGATGTCGTGCCCTTCAGTGTTTTCTTGTATTTAGTGGCAAAGTGAAGTTTCAGTATCTGTGTTTAAACACCAGAGGGCAAATTTTTACAAAGGCTTCATCCTATGTTCAGGTCTGTGTGTGCACACGACGTTTGTACTCAGGAAGGAGAAAGTTTTAGAGTGTAATTGAAAAAAATTGACTCCCATAATTTAAAAAAACCTCCAAAGTCATGTAAAGCGGTCTATGAAGTCTGGCCTACAGTATACTTTCTTCTTTTCACCCGGTTATATATATGGTATATGGTGACCGATTCTGTCTATGAAAGAGGGCTTGGGTTTTTTAATGAATCTGTGTATAACTAGTCCACCATCTAAACTACGGGCTAATGATTGCACTTGTACTATTGCATCAGATGCAATTCGTTGTCTGTTTAATTAGTTTCAAAGACTCTTCAAAAAATTACAAAAGAGACAGCACATCCTGTAAAACCTCCTTTTCAAGAGACCATTTTCTCTGGTTAAGATATTATATACCAGGATATTAAGGGCTAAATTTAGTACATTGCTTTGAAACTGAAAAAAAAAAAAAAATCATCAATTTCAATGGGATTTTGATATTGCAATCATAGCGATTACACACTGATTATACATAGAAATTGTGTTAAGAAATAGAATCTGTTCGGCTCTGCTATAGTTAAGTACAGAGTGACTTCTCTAGTTATTTCTGTATTTCTGTATTTTGAGGCATGTGTGCTCTTATTGTCCATACCAGGAGAGCCCAGGTTTCTTTCTAAAGGAAATGTGAGTGTACAAGGGTGTGGGGCACCAGGGTGCCTCATTATACATCCAGCTTACTTTGCATCTGTTGGCTAGCACTCAAGTAACTTCATGGGATAGGTTTGTCCCAATGAAATTTATCTCACCCCGAAGCCACCCAATATACCAGTTCTTTGCTTGCTTTTCAGATTTTGTAAAAGTCTGTTTTGTCTTTATTGAGTAGATATTGTGCCAGGCTACAAAAAATTCTGCCACCTCTTTCTATCTGAAATACTTTTCCTGTTTCTGTATGTGCAAGTTCTTATATCAAACATGAAAGTACCAGGGGTACTATAAACAAACATGAAGAATTCTAACAAAATCCTTCACAAAGATCTGTTCTTTGTTTACTTGTTTGTCAAACCCTCTAAAACCAATGATCAATGGCAGCAGAAGATTGTCACAGCATCGGTGTTTCTTGATATAAAAGATTTTTTTTTTCTTTTTTTTACAAGGATTTTGCGTTTGGATATATGAGATATTATGAATACCCATCTTTGAACAGTCTCTGCAGCTGTGGATCTGCTAATGTACTATAAGTGTATTGATTAATTCTTGTGCTTCTAGCTTCCAAAGTGTTTAAACAATATCATTGACTTCCTTATTATGACCAAATAGAAATATTTTTGGTGTCATTTTCCATTTCTCTCTCTGGCCAGTCATGAGAACATTTGTCCAAATAAGCATTTGTGGTGCAGAAACAAGAGTAGTGGATGTGAAGTTAATTGTATGGAAGGAATTTACTAAAAACAATGGAGAATATTTAGTGTCCTGCCTCCATTCTGAATAGCACTCCAAAATATCATACAATATCATTTAGTATCAAGAATGCTTTGTGTTTTGCATTTTAAAATTCAAAGCATAGCCAACAGCTTATAAAGAATGCCTATTAGAATACTTGGGTGTAGAACACACCAGCTCAATAGTTCATCAAAATGTCAGAAGTCTATCAAAAATGTATAATGTAAAATTTAACTTTTAACCTCATGAACAACCTGTTGTTTTTTTTTTGTCTTTTATACATGTACCTCATGAAAGATATTGAAGACACCAATATACTGAAATCTTTAAGTCAGATACATCTGTATTGTCTTTTATTTGATCCTGGTCTCTCTGGTCTTCTGATGATAGCTGCTACAGCAGCAGACTGATTTATACCAGTCTTACCTGTCACTTGGTCAAGGGGTAAGGGCTCTGTAATTCTGGCCTATACTTTTATAAAAAATAGAAGTTTCTCTACTTGTGGGTTATGAGGATAGACTCTTTACTGATGGATAGTCACAAAAATTCTGTAAAAGTCATGATCATACTATCTAGATAACCTTACAGACAATGTTCAATATGTGCTTTTTTGTAATATTTTTAAGCATTGATCTTTTATATCAGTTCTAGCATATTGTACCTGAATAATAAATACTCAGACTCCCTCATTCTCCAACTAGGAAAATTGCCTGGTTTAGAACTGATTGTTCATTGCTTTTGTCAATGGAATATATTTTTCTGATGAACTCGATACTTTCAAGGTACAGCCCAAAAGATAAAAATGCTTTTTAGTGTCTGCTCATTTGTGTACTGTCAGCTTCATTGCCGTGCCTGGGTGTTCTGAGCCTGCTGCAAAGAACTTTATAATAAAAAAAAATAAAAAATATACAAGGTTAAGATGAAATGAAATAAGCTTATTAGTGCTATTGATATATTTAAGGACATTCCACAGTTTTTAATGTTAAAAAGGCTAAATTATGGATGCTGTAAGAAAGGCCTTTCAATAGTATGTAAGACAAGACACGTGGAAGAATAGTGTTAAGAAACTCAAAGAAAGATAAGGAGAGTTTACCATGAAAAAAGATGAGTAACTAGAGAAGATTTTGGAAGTATGAGTGGAATGGGTAGAGTAGCTGAATTACCTCTGCCAGTGGTTTTAAACAGAATGTCTGAATGAAATCTAGAGGTGTGGAAAGAACTGATAAAAGCTAAATTGAACTGTTACATAAAACACAACATTCCATCATATTGTGCTGCACAGTACAAATATGAAAAATACCAAGTGTGAACATACAATTTGGAGTACATGATATGGCAGTGCTACAATCTTTTATAAGAAATTGCTGCATAGGATATATGTTAGCTTTCAAAGGACTATGTATGTCTTCCACAACCATCTTCTGTTCTGGCTTTTCTTCATGCTTCAGGCATCTAGCTGTAGCATATTTGGAGTTGTTCTCATTTGCATCTCTATGATGATGTAATCTCTCTGATAGTATTAACTTGGCCTTAGGTCCATTTTGGCCTTACAGATCAGAGACCTTTACATCCCCTCTGTACCATGGAGTTTGGTATCATGAATATTTTTTCCTCTCTCTCCAAGAAAACCTCAAAGAAAACCTCTATCATCACATGCATATTTTCTCTGTACAGGTTACCAAGGGTGCCATTTCATTAGACATAGTGTTGTAAGCCTGTGCAAAAGCTCATTTAGCAGAAGCTGACTGTTGAGGAAATTAACTGGTGGAAGAGATTAATATTTATTCTGTTTTCCCAGCACAGCAAAAATGTTAAATATATTGTGTAAAATCCATTAAGTATCAACAAATACTTTAGGCTACAATAAACCTTCCCATTTTTACTGTCGTCTTTTGGTATATATTATCCCCCCAAAAAGCTTTTTCTGTATGTATTCAAAAATAAATATCTTTAGTTCATGCTTAAAGGAAGAAAAGAAAACATAATAGTATGGAAATATTTCTTGCTATGGTAGAAAAAATGGGTTTGCCCAGTGAAAGTTAATTTTGTTGCTAATTTTACAAGATCCCTCTTGTTCTGTCACACGCACACACACAGAAGGTAGAGAAAAAAGAAACTGAAAAGCTTCACACTGTCATCGCAAATCTTTTGATGGTTCTTTGATGAAGATATTTGCTAAGGATTACAATGAACATTCTTCCTATTCTGCTATGTGATTCTGTGAATTGAAGCTTTCTCAGAGCTGTGTTTTGCTTTGACCAAAAAATATATCTTACATATGAAATTTTCAGCAGTTGAATTGGAAATAAGGTAAAAAAGCATCACAGATGGAATGTTAGGAGATAAAACTCAGCAGCAGGAGATATATTAATGGCTGGTGGATAATTAGCAACAACTTCATGTCTCAGTGTCACTTTTGCCATGGGATTGATGCAATGAGCCTGTTAATACTTGTTCACAGTTGGATTTTAGTAGGTATTTTGCTACAGCTGCAGCTGCAACAGCTACAGAGTGTGTGTATGTGCAATACCATATATGCACTGTGTGCTTGGATTTGGCTGCAATGTTTTGGCTCTGCATGAGTTTTATGTTTCTCTTATTGTTTGTTATTTGCCATCCTGGTGTCGGTTTATTTCCACCTTTCCTGCTCATTCTCAGATTTGCTTGGAACAACCTTGGCTGCTGGTATGAGAAGTTTCTAATTGTAGGGCAAGAGTGCCAGTTTCCCTGTAAAGAAAGCAGTGATTGGAGTGTCAGTGAATATGAATAAGCCTATCGATTCTTTGCTATTATGTTCCTCTTTCTCCAGGGTTTCTACTATTAGAAAAACCTTCAGAAGATAAAGTGTGACTGGTATGACAAAAAAGAGGTTTTGATATATATAAGGAGGAACTTTTCTTGATACACTAAGAATACTAATGCATTGCAAAGGATGGGTGAATTACTTAAGCTATATGTAATAACATACAAAATCTTCACACTATAAGGTGTGAATATTGCCTGGTCCTTTTGCAAAATTTAGCTGACCTCTTGGGTGCATTGAAGGAGCCTATACCTCAATTTCTTGTGCAGCAAAATCTGAACAAGAGTAGTGTGTTTTGCCATTCAGGCACATTCTGGTTTTTGAAAACCAGAATAGGTTAAAAATAAAAACTAAAATACTCTTCCAGAGAAGCTAAACACTTTTTCCCTAAAAATAAAGCAGAAAGGAGCAGCAAACCCCCATAAAACTGAAAATAAGAAAGAAAATAGAATCATATCAAATAGTGTAATAGATGGTATTTTTAGGATGCTTAGGAAATATATTGCAATAGAAATTTCGCTGAGTGGAACTGTGAACAGTACAGATTTAGTCTGCAAAGTATCAAAAATCTTAAATTTCTCCATCCTGAATTCTTTCTGTAATTTTAAAGCTAATTATATATCAATAATTATTTTTGGAGTTTGTTTTTATTTTACAAACCTAGAAGGACAGACACAGATTTAATTTAAAAAATGGGTAAAAAGGCAAGAAAATGCAGTATTCTAAATATCCATTAGACTCGCTGCTGATATCAGATGTTTATGTTGAAAGTTGGTTATCATCAGTTAATCATACTATATTCAATCTGTTCTTAAACACTTCAGGGTTTTTAAGTTCTACAGAAGGTTAGTATAAATGAAAGAAAATCATATGGCAGGTTCCATTGTACAGTAATATTAATGCTCTGGTGTTTAAATGTAAACACAAGGATTTCTAGAAAAAAAGAATAAATCCTTGGGGATTAAATTTTCAGTAAATCAAAGTTCTAGATAAATTCCCCACCTTAGTTCCAACTATTAAAAAATATACCAGTCTGTTCTGTAAAACTACCTAGAATTTTTTGATGAATTGTCTTGGATTTTCTACTTTTTCATAAAGTTGTATACCAGACTTGTTTTCTGTAATGAAAATTTCCTTAATCAAGATGGGCTAAGTGTATAATTTAATATATTGATTATATTTTTGGATGGTGAGGAAAAAAACATTTAAGAACACCTCTTTAGACAAAATTTCATGAGGTCTTCTAGTGTGTAAAGCTTTTGAGCATGCAAGGCTCTGTGGATGAAGAGCTCCCCAGGTATACACTGATGGGGGGACTGGAGTTGTTTGTGTCAATGGTTTGCAAATAATGGGTCTCTGGGAGAATTTAAAATTGCAGTTTTCACGCCAGTCTGTGGTGCTGTTTAGGATGAGCTGAGTTGCTATGAGGCTTGGCACTCTTCAGTGCACCTTAGGCAGCAGTTCTTATACTTCCATTGAGATTGTAACAGCTGGCCATTACAATCAATCAAGTGACATTTCAGGGGTATATTTTCTTTAATATTAAGGGAAAAAGGAGAAATAAAAGATATTAAATTGTAACTTTTCCCAGAAAGAGGAAGGAATTTATAGCTTTACCTTTGACTACAAAAAGCAGGCACTTGCAAAGTAAATCACAAACTGATCATGGATTTATTTTTATTTGGGACATTGCAGTATTTTCTCTTCATATATAAATGCTCTCAATATCTTTGTAGTATTAGTTCTGTGTTGGTGTTGGTTGTGTTACACAAGTCTTTTGCACATATAAGTGCCCAGCACTCAACTATAGGATGTTTGTAAACTTGCAGGGCTGAGAACTTCACTAGCCAAACCATTGGATATCATGTAATTTTTCCTTGCTTTTAAAAAAGCCTTCAAAGCAAAAATAAGGTCTTGGAGATGCTAGTGAAGAGATGAGGACTCTAAAGTGTAGAAGGGACAGCCTTCGAAGGGGGTCAAAAGAGAGCCTTAGAAAAGCCTGGAACAATAGTATCTTCTAAGTTAAAGTTTTTGAATTCCTGAAATGGAATAGGAAGCAAGAGAGGTTTGATTGACTCCAATGTAGGATTCAACCAGCAACAAAGTTTGTGCCCAAGTTTTTTCTGCTTCTCCCAGAGTACAGTGTGAGTTAAATTATAATTTTTGCATAATATATTGCTTTAATGTTTTACACTGTCTGGAGTAGCTAATCCTAGTAGTAGCTATATGACCATACTCATGTGTTCATTATATGAATACCTGATTATTCTATATGCAATTAAAGTTATTAATGAAGCAGTCTTACTGGGTATTGGCAATTTGCTTATCAGAAACAAAGAAACAAAATCACGAATGTAGAGATTATAATCAAAGTGTTTAATGCAAAGCACATCCTTCCTGGGTGCTGCCTAGGTAACTATGTATTTAGCTATTTTGCTACTTAATGTCTTCAGGGACATTTAACAATTAAAGCATCTTTACCTGAAAGATCAGAGTAGGTAAAATTATAGAGAAGCTGTAGTATGATGCAGCAACAGTGATATATCAAATTTCTTCTCTCTGTCTGTTCCTAAAGTAATGCAATTGACACTTATTTAAATAAGAGCCAAAGGAGAGCAGCAGGTTCAGAAAATACTAACCACTTAAACTTCCCACCATTAGCAACTGCTATTCTTCAGGGTCAGTTCACTTTTCAGTATATACACAGTGTGGTTTCTCCCGTAAGCATAAAAGAGCCTCCTCTTAGGAGAAAGATTAGTTAAGATGGTCAGTGAAAGCAGTGTAGATCAAAGCACTTTAGGAGGGTTGCAGTGAGGGATCTCTTTCCTTCAGACAATTGTGGTTACTTTGGTGACACTGATTTTTTTTTTTTTTTTCCACTAATAATGAAATGAATTTTATTCACCTCTTCCTTGTACTCTTTACAGGTCATCACAGAGAATCTCCAGGGTGAGCAGTCTCATCAGAAATCAGGTGAGACTGTTGCACTGACTTTGATCAACAGCAGTGAGAAACATGTTTTGGTTATTTTGTGACGTGATTGAAGCAAAGAAACATGGACAGAGGAGTGTTGCATCCTGGATCAAATGAAGCCTGGGAATTAACCCTTTTTTAGAGGAAACCACTTAAAACTTATCCAGTCTCTTAAACGTCTTATATTTCATTTGCCATAATGTTGTTTTTTTTCCTGGCCTTGACAAGTTCATAACGTCCAAATAAATGCTGCAACAAAGTCTGTATCTCTACTGTATCATATACTAGCCTTCCGTTCTTCCCTTCTTTTGAGATGTCAGCTCCTGCCTTCTGTTATGCCCTTGTTGACCACTTGTTAGATTTTCAAACAAGCACTTTTGTACTTTCTTCTGTGTTGACCCTGTACTTGAAACTTGTCATAAATATTTGAAAGATGACTTCATTAAATTCAAGTCCTTAAAACTCTCCCTTTTTATTTTTATGAAGCCTATGAAAGAAATGAGAAAAAATATCAGGCTTGGGACGTTCTGTGAATGCTGCATTTCCTACTTTCCTGGTTTCTTTGTGCACCTGCTTGCATGTCTCTTGTTCTCTTCAGCCTGATGTTCTGTTTTACAGTCCCTGGGAAGTGACTGGATTTGTCCTCTTTCTACCTAGCACAGCAGTGTTCCACTCTGTGATCTGGGGTCTCACAGTATGGTTAAAGTGCTGTTTTAATAAGTAATACAGTTAGGAACTAAGTTTTGGATATTCAGCGAGACTGTTCAAAAATTTTAGATGGTTAGGATTATCAGTCTTGCTCAGAATTGGCATATGCGATGGCATTTGACTTCTTTTTTGAAGTGATCTTTTTCTTTTTAAGTTGTTCTGCTTATGTTGGATAATCAAAGTTAGACTTAGGAACTTCTGTCAGAAATGGGAACAGCTAAGGTTATAGGATTCACCTGGCATAAAGATAAGTAAATTGTAAAGCCCTATCTGGAACATATTCTGAAACAGTGTTCAGATACTAGCTGAAGTAAGCATCTGTGCTTTTTCCTCTGAGACCTGCCTTTCTTTGTCTGGGTGTGAAGTTTTGGAGGTGTTCCCTTTAGCAGTCTCTTCCATGTCAGCAAAGGTGGAACCATTTCTGAGGTCCCTCACTGCCACTACACCTTGCATTGTACCTTTCAAGCATGGTTTCTGCCCTGCAAGCCAGATGTGAAAGGTGGGTACTGTAACAATCTCACGCTGCTCCAAAAACTGGAATTTATGTCTAGCCTTTTCTTAGTTCTTTCAAGTTCCTTCTTCTCTTCCAGTTTGTCTTTCATGAGCTGCCTACAGGTTTGATTTGATTTGATTTTTATATGTCGTTTCCCCTAATCTGGACAAAACTTTGCTTTTTCAGTAGTATGAAGACTGGGGAGTGGGTCGAGACCTCGAACAGATAAGGAATGATTTGACATCATCTACCTGGACCTGTGCAAAGCGTTCAACACTGTCCCACATGACATCCTTGTCTCTAAATTGGAGCAACATCAATTTGATGGATGGACCACTCGGTGGATAAAGAACTGGCTGGATGGCCGCACGCAAAGAGTTGTGATCAATGGCTCAATGTCCAGCTGGAGACCAGTAATGAGTGGTGTCCCTCAGGGGTTGGTGTTGGGACCGGTCTTGTTCAGCATCTTTGTCGCTGACATGGACAGTGGGATTGAGTGTGCCCTCAGCAAGTTTGCTGATGACACCAAGCTGTGTTGTTCAGTTGATACACTGGAGAGAAGGAATGCCATCCAGAGGGACCTCGACATGCTTGTGAGGTGGGCTGATGCCAACCTTATGGAGTTTAACCATGCCAAGTGCAAGGTCCTACACCTGGGTCAGAGCAATCCCAGGCACAGCTACAGGTTGGGCAAAGAAGAAATTCAGAGCAGCCCTGCGGAGAAGGAGTTGGGGGTGTTGGTTGATGAGAAAATGAACATGAACCAGCAGTGTGCACTCGCAGCTCAGAAAGCCAACCGTATCCTGGGCTGCATCAAAAGGAGCATGACCAGCAGGTCGAAGGAGGTGATCCTGCCCCTCTACTCTGCTCTTGTGAGACCTCACCTGGAGTATTGTGTGTAGTTCTGGTGTCCTCAACATAAAAAGGACATGGAACTGTTGGAATAAGTCCAGAGAAGGGCTACGAGGATGATCAGGGGACTGGAGCACCTCCTTTATGAAGACAGGCTGAGGAAGTTGGGGCTGTTCAGGCTGGAGAAGAGAAGGCTGCGTGGAGACCTCATAGCAGCCTTCCAGTATCTGAAGGGGGCCTATAAGGACGCTGGGAGGGACTCTCCATTAGAGATTGTAGTGATAGGACAAGGGGTAATGGGTTCAAACTTAAACAGGGGAAGTTTAGATAGGATATAAGGAGGAAGTTCTTTCCTGTTAGGGTGGTGAGGAACTGGAATGTGTTTCCCAAGGAAGCTGTGGAAGCTCCATCCCTGACGGTGCTCAAGGCCAGGTTGGATAAAGCTTTGGGTAACATGGTTTAGTGTGAGGTGTCCCTGCCCATGGCAGGGGGGTTGGAACTAGATGATGTTAATGTCCTTTCCAACCCTAACTCTTCTATGATTCTATGAATAGTATTCTATCAAAACCATGGATGTCTAATGCGTGTACAGTCCTGAAGTTTTTGCTGGCAAATACTGTATTGCACTTGCATACTAAGCCTTTGTCTCTCGAGCCTGATCTACTGATTACTAGCCTTTTCACTTTGTCAGTAATATGCAAGCTTTCTCTTAATTCTGCTGTAATTTGCAAGGACACAAAGCGTGCTTGAAATTACTTACCTGACTGCGCTTTGTGTGAAGAACTCCATCCTCTCAGCTGTTTTATATTAACAGTGAATTACAGTTCACTTCAATGCAATTAGACCTAATGAGGTGCACATGGAGACTATTGGGCCACCATGTAACCACATTAGATGGACTTACTAGTTGCCATTTTAATCAATTGGTTTGACCTTTGAATGCAAACAAAGCACAAAGAACTTCATGGCCCAGATACCTATTTACTTGACTGCAGGGAGAGATGAGAAAAAATAGCCTCTGATTTAGAAAAGCTGTTTCTTTTGGGAATCTTTTGAAGAGAAATCCATTTTGCAAAAGTATGGTTATAATGGTTGGTCATAGCATAAACACAGTTAAAATATTACCATAAATATTTTACTTTTTTTTCTGGTGTGACATATTTTGAAATTTATGTCTTGCATCATTTGCTATTTAGGAACCAAAGGTTAAATTTCATAAGAAAGAAATTTTATCAGATTGCACTGTGGTAATGGCAATTAAGCACAGCCTTATGTAACCTTGTTGAAAGTAGGTGGACTTCCAATGAGACAGTTTTTGTTTAAGTATATTAAATAACTTGTTGTGTATTAGAGAGAATATTTTCACATCATCTGGGATACACTCTTCAAGTCCTTACCAATTGGAACTGCCATTAATGACAAAGAAATTACACAATGTCATAATTTACAGTTTTGAATTTTCATTATGCAGAGGCTATTGATGGGGGAGTTAAATATGGGGTTAAAGCTGAGAGGGATAAGTGTTCTGCTTCCCACAGAAACCTTCTGAGAGCAGCAAAATGAAAAGCAGTAGGACTGTTTCTACATTTTTTGCATAGATGTAGATCTATTGCTCTCTACATAATTATTGCTCTTTCTTTTGTTTATTCCCTGTTTTGCTTCTTGTGGTAGGCCCCCAGAACAAACTCACTTTATATAGAAGGGAGGAGAAAGGAAGGTTTTCAGAGGCCTATGAAGAGTAGCTAGAAAGTATCAGTCAGATTTTTTTCATGGATAAAACAGGGTTTAGCTTTCCTCATGCTACTCTTCCTCTTGTAATGTTTGACTTTCTTCCTCCCTGTGTATTTGTGGTATATGTGTGCTAGAAGGCTATATGCTCTTTAGGGCAGAGAGTATCTTTTTCATTTCCAGGAATTTACAGCATGTAGCACAGTGGAAGCCTGATGGCTGTGTAGAACGTCAAGCCCATTTCTCATTTCGAGTTCCGTTGAGAATCAGTTTTTATATCAGACAGGTAGCCCATGAGACCAAAATTGCCTGTTTTACCTGCCTGCTTGAAACGTGTAACAATGAGTGAGATATGGAACTGGGAAGAAGGTTCCCAAGCATGGACTTGACTGAAATGCTGCGACAGCCTGTCCTGTACGAAGGCACATACATATAGAGGCAAGAAAACAAGAGAAAAATAGATAGATGCTGTCTTCAGGAGATGGGAGACATGTCTGTGAAACTCTCTATGTCACAAGTATTCACAGGCAGGCTGTAAAAGGTGAGTCTCTCTAATTCCCGTTCTGCAGAAGAGTTTGGTTTCTGTCTTACCTACCAGAATAAATTTTGTATTTGTCTTAATGAAGACTATTAAAAAATAATAATAAATAAACAGGGGAAAGGGAGTTAATTTGGTAATTTTTACAAATTCAAGGAGATTACTAAATTAAGTAAAATACAGTAAATACATATATATTTTTACATACAGGTTGCAGTGGTGGCTTGGCTCGGCTTGGCTGTATGACACATAATATGGATCGGCCCAAAATGTTTGGGAAGTGTACCTACATAATATTTCTATATTCAACCCTTGCTGATTATGGCCTTCTGCTTTGGAGAGTAAATAGTTGCCATTAATGGCTGAAATATTTCTCATTAGTCATTTCCAGGAGACTGAAATGGCTCATTTTTATAAGTCTCTGGTATAGCTGAAAATTATTGTCTTACAACTTTCAGAATAGCTTCTGCACCACCCCTTGTGAGAGGACATGAGTCAGAGGTGCAAGCTAACAGGAATCTAGATATGAATTCCTGGTTATGAGTCACACTAAGGAACAATGTCTTGATCCTTGCTTGAAATTGCAAGCATGTAAACTTCCTTTTTCCTATTGTGCTTAGCTTCTAAATGAGAAAAGTCCTTTTGTACTTCAGTTAAAAAAACATCCCATTCAAACCCATCTTCTGTTTCTAGATTAGTGATTTTGCGTTTTCAAAATAAATACCTGGGCACATGGAAAATGTGGAAATCCTGTCAGCTGATAACAGATATAATTATTAACGGATTCTATAGTCCACTGTTAATTGATGAGTGCATGAAGCTTTTTTTGGCACGCTTATGGAACTTTTATACTGGTACCTGCATGTCATACAATCTGTTCTCTATATGGTTACTAAAATATGAACTGATGTTATAGTTTAAACATTTTTCTGTACCTAATGAAGACTGTCTGAAAATGAGTGCATCCTAAATTATGTTAACTGGGTGAGAAATACTGGTAGCCTACAGAATAAGCATCTTCAGGATCTATGCTTGCCTCTATGCAATGACTTGAAATGCTGTACCTAGAAGTTATAACCTAGATTACAAATGCTTTCAATTACCTGTTCTATGGATTCTTTAACTGTGCTGTGAAGCAGCTGGAATGGATGACTGCACCAAAATTGATCTCCTCTAATGTTGCCTTTTCTATACAGTTGAAATACATTACTGTTTTGGTATAACTGTACTTGACCTTCTTCTGTTATTTTCCTACTGAGAAGTAAAATGCAAGTGAATATAGAGTAAGTATTCCTTTGTGTGGACTGGGTTGAGATGTAAGCTTGTAAAGGATTTAAGGGTAAACAGGCAACCTGAAATGCACATTGACTTGACTTGTATTTGAACTCCCTTCCTTTTTCTTTCCAAAGGTTGGTTGATGTCAAAGGCCATCTGTTTCCTGTAGTGCAGAGACACGTAGACATTGAGAGAACAAAATTTTAATATGTTCAGTAAACTGCAATTTAAATGTTTGTTTCAAGAATCTGAATAGTTTCAACATTGGAATTTTTAGTGCACTGATTTTCTGCTTGTTTGCATTTTAAGGTCTGAGTGTTGTGATATATCTCAAAGTAATGAAGTATGGCACAGTCTCACTATGCCTGTACTGGCGCCATTTCAGGCTTGTTGAAGATACCCAAATCTCAGATACCATTTGAGTGAGGGACATGGATCTGGTGTGAACCATATCACTCCTTAGGAGCACTTTCTTAGTATAAGGTAAGGAGTGTTCAACTGAACCTCCTACCATTTTGTTTCACAGGTGTATATAATAAACAGCCTTTGTGTTACAGCTAGCTGTTTTACTCTAGAAGGCTTGGCCATTTTGAGAATCCAGGTCATTAACCTCTCAGTTTCACATCAGCTGAGATGTTCTTCGATCTGAATGGAGCTGTTCTTATATTTAAATATGCTGTGTTAAATTTTGAACTCTCAAGAAACAAACTTCAGAGGAAGTATGTCTGATACCATATCAAGTACCAACTACAGCTATGAAATAACTTTATGAATATGGTGTTAAACTAGATTAGTTTACTTATGCTTGATTTAGCTTTGTAGAGTGCACTGGGGCACTAGAAAATCAAAACGGCTGATTTGAAACTAAATCAGCAGAGGAGAAATTCAATGATGAAAGTGGATCTTACACTGCTTATATTAAAACAAATCTTACCAAAGCCATGAAGAAATCCTGGGACACTCTGCTTCATTAAGATAAACAAGAACAGAGCCTCCTTTTTTTTATTTAGTCTCCAGAAAATCTATTGAGCTAACAGATATATCTAATGCATATATCATTCTGACACACTATTGCTTTAGTAACTTTTACAACATAGAAGACCAAGGACACTTTTAAAGTACTGATAGTGTTACTTTAAAAGGTGGAGGATTTTTGTGAGTCTGCTGTTTTTATTTGCTTTGGGGAAGTTGCCATTGCCTATCTGTTTCATTTCCATTTATAGACCTATATAGAGTATATGACAACATTTTAAAGGGAAAATTTTGTTAAAAGTTATAGAGTAATATGAAGTAATTGCTAGGTCATCTTTGTGTCTTAAAAGTTTAAATCTCACAGGTGAAAGATTTTCTATTGTTACAGAAATATGTTTCTCAATAAATTTCTATGATTAAAGATACTGCACTTAAGCTTCTTGTATCTTGGCTGCTTTCACTGTTTTGATTAGAATTAGAGAATTTTTACTATTGCTGAAGTGCAAAGTAGTGGTGCACATTTACTGATTATTATATATCCTTTATTGGCAGATATGATTTAATTTTTCATATTCCTTATCTAATACTTGAGGCTAAGCTAAAATTTTCAAAAGAAAATATTGTCCTCTTAGACAGTTAAAGTGATTTTACGTCATCTGTATAAAATGTAACCTGTCACTGAGCTTCACCATTAATGTTAAAACATTTTACTCATATGCAACGTAAAACTGTATAATTAAATAATATGGATAATGGATGGAAAATTTGCCAGAATTGCTATTGTTCTGGTGCTGTTATTTGTTATGCTGTTTGTTTGGTGGGTTTTCTGTGTGGAAATAATAATACAGAATAATACTTCAGGAGCATTTGCAGAGCAGCAGCATTTTGGCTTCAAACCCAATTAGAACAAAAAGCACAATAACACATTATAATATAAATCTGACATGTAGTTTTCCTTCAGGAGATATTCAGTTTTTAGTTTTAAACAAGTCCCTTAGAAGCTTTAGGGTTCTTAGGATGCCTAGAGTCAATTTTGAACAATTTTGCAACTTACTACAGGGAATCTTAATTCAAATTCAACAAAACACTGAAAGAGGTAGTGCTTTGGGGTACTTAACTTCCTCAAAGGACCATCAGTGTGAAACCTCAGGTGGGGAGAAACAACATGTAAATAAAATATGTCAATCTAAAAACATAGTAAATACCAAGAATAGCTCTCTTCTTAGGGAAGAAAAATTGTGTTTCACATTGTCAGGACATGTAACTATTCACTGTGATAGAAAACAAAATTACTAAAATGCATTGTTTCACTGTGAGAGTGGGATAAAAGTCTTCTATATTAGAAGAGATTGAATTATTAGTTGCAAATACCAGATCTAACTCCCAGATTCTTATTTGAGAGACATTCTGCCAAATGTTGCCTTCAAGTCTTTGTTCCCCAAGGAAGTGCTTCCTTTAGTACTTCCAAAGAAAGTACTTAATGATATGGATGGATAATTTTCATTTTTGTGGGTTTTTAGCATTGGATGCTAATGATGGCATGTGACTCATTGCTTAAGTTACATTGTGGTGTTCTGATCTGTGACAAACTGTATGACAGCTTTTTAAGCTAGAAGACCACAAATGATGTATTGAGAGCTCTCATGATTAATTTAGGCAGAAAAAAAAAAAATTAAAAAATAAATTCCTGTCACTTGCAGACGCTGTTGGTGGTATTGAATGTTTGGCTGTATGCTCATGATTAACAAATTATTTCACACTGAAATTAGTAGTAGAACCACCTCACTAGATGTATCTAGAAAACTGAGCACCATATTTTTATTAATATTCAATAGTCCTACTCTTCTGTGAATGCTGCTCTTTCAATTTAATTCTCCAAAAGATATGTAAATATCACGCAGTCATCTTCTTCTACTTCCATTAGCAGATTTGGGTTTCTGAACTTATCACATTAATTGTGGTGATCTAGTTACATAATAGAATACATTTGATGTATGAAGAGTTTTGAAAATAACATATTTCATCAGGAGGTACCAGAAAACAGCTATTCGGTCCCAAAATTTCTATTATCTATGCCATGGTACAGTTGGTGACACTGGCACATCATACATGTAAGAATTTAGACTAGCTTAATGTTATTACTTTTTTAACTGTGTACTCCAATTACTCTTATGCATATTATAATATCTTTGAATATTAATCCTAGTTAAAAAGCCTTTAGATGCTTACTGAGATTCGTAATATCTCTTTTCTTATTGTTGACTGCATTGATAAGTCTAGACATTAACAAAGGCATCATAATATAAACTAAAAATGTGATTTTAATTCTGTTTAATTTGCTGAACTGGAAATTGCAACAAAGATAGATATGATAGAAATATGATAGAAAGGTAGATTTAGACTAGATAAAAGGAAGAAATTGTTTACGATTTGGGTCATGAAACACTGGAACAGGTTACCCAGTGAGGTGGTAGGTGCCCCATCCTGAGAAACATTCAAGGCCAGGCTGGATGGGGCTCTACACAACCTGATCTAGTTGAAGATGTCTCTCTCATTACAGGGAGTTGTACTAGATTACCTTTAATGGTCCCTTTCAACTCAAATTATGCTACAATTCTGTATGCAGGGGTTTGAATTCCTCTGTTCTGGAAGAACAGGAATAAAAGTGGGCTTCTGGGGGGTGAGGGTGTGGAGAAGCCTCTGTATTAATCAAATACACTCACTAACTTTTTATTTCACTGTACAGCAGGCCGGTGTCATTACTAAAAATATTACAAGAACAAGGAGTATAGCTTAAAAAATATGAACCTTCTGCCTGACCCTTGCAGTATTGATTTTGTGCTGTGTATTAAGGTAACTGTTGTGATTTTCATTTGTCCACAGGGCACTGGTGTTAATTTTTCCTTGAAAATTATTATATCTCAAGGTCCTTTCAAAATTACTTTGACTATTTAAAAAAAAAAAAAAGTCTTTAAGTTTCCGTATCCTCTATCTGATCTGAGAAAGTTATTTTGAATGATTTGTACATTTCTGAACAAAATAGATGTAATTTTTAGAATAAAACTCTTAATAACTTTCTCTGACAATGTATAACAGAACATGTATATAGACAAGACCAGTCATAAGTACAGCAGAAGGTATTGCTCCTGGGAAGCATTAGCAGGGAAAACGGTAACACTTGTGGTATCTTATCACCATAGCACAGCACTGTAAGGTCAAAACATTTGTCCCATGTTGCTTTCCCTATTTTCTTCAGTTTGACATGCTGCTCTAAAAAGAGGCAGACTTGCTGTCACTATCCCAGTAGATCAAGTTGTTGATGTTGAATATTTTCAGCCCCTTCAGGGCAAAAGTACTAGGCTGGCAGTCTTGCCAGTGAGCCAGATGAGCGCTCAGTATATTGTATAGTCACTTTCCTGCCTCCATCTAGTGCTGACTGAATAACATCAAGAGTAGGAAACATGGTTGTGCATAGTCCTCTCACTTTTTTTCCTTCCCTAATGCAGCATGGCACAATGGATAAGCATGTGTGCTGAGAATAGTCATTGTGCTGCTTTGCCAGTTGTTTTCTGTCTTGCTTTTTATCCTTTGCGCTCACACATCATTCTGTAAACTTCTAGAAAAAGGGTGTCCTTTGATACTGTACAATCTCAGATATCAAGTTGCTTTTCATTCCAGTTATAATCTGGTCTTAACTGCTCTGGAAATACACTGATAATTCCTTATCTTGATGAATAGTGTGCTGCAACATCTTTTAGAATGAGAAAAATACCACTCTAATGTAAAAGAAAAAAACTGACCAGCACAATACATGGCTATCATACATAGGTTGGGTAGAGCTTTCTATCTCACTTAAGGGAAAGAAATTTATAAAAGAAATCAATGGCTAGGATTAACCTGAAATACGGAAGTCTGGCTCATACTTGACAAGATGCTAAGCTTCAGTTTTTATTTTGAGCTTTATTCATTTTAACGTTAACATACATCTCTAAATCAATATAATCTTTTAAAATCTAATATAATAGTAACAACCTGAAAAAGGTTAAAAACAAAGCAAAACTCAGTGCTTAACCAAAACTCCAAAGTCTCTTCAGTCACTTGCTGGGCCACTTAAACTTCTCTTGTTTTAATGACGCTCTGTTATGATTATTTTAGATAATGATAGCTCACTTTAAGAGAAATTCAGGTTTTGTTGATCTGTGTTTCCCTATTAGAATTGGTTTTCATTTCATTAAACTCTTTACTTGGAACTTTGATATCAAGAAAATCTCCTGACAGCAAATGAGGCTGGGGAATGGAAACCTAAGTACTAAATATAAGGCTCATGCTTCCATGGAAGGTGATTTTACATTATTTTGAGTATACTGATGGAATCTAAAGCCAGATCAGGCCAATGTTTAATAGGTATAGGAGTTTTATAGTAGTGATCATTAATCCATTACTTGTAAATTTTGCTTAATATTTTGCTTTACTATTAAGGCTTTAACTCTTTATACTACTATTCTTTATAATGAATCTGTTAACTGCTTGAGGCATTAGGCTGCAGGATCAGATTGCCTGACATGCTCCCTTTATTTTGGATCTTAATTCTAGGAGAAATGGAAAATGCTGATCTCTTGGAGCAGCTCAGCCTTTAGAGGGTTTGTGAACTCTTGGGGAAATGAAGGGTTCTGGAGTACATTACATTTAATAAAGGAATTGCATCCATCAGTTTGGTGGGACTTAGGTAGCTAACTGTGTCAGTAACAAGATCATTGTACAAAAGATGACCCCCACATTAGAAATGTGTGTGTGTATATAGCTGACAGTTTCTGAAGGGCAGATGCAGATATGAAGTAGACAGAAATAACTCTGGGTGCCACAATGTAGAAAAGGATGGAATATAAGATGGAGGTATCTTGATTCTACTTCAGGGACTGGGTAACTGAAAGATACATGCTTTTAGGTGCCTAAGCTTCTTATAGGGTCAGATTTTCAAATGTGGCAAATGAATATTTAAGATTTATGACAATATTTCTGATCCCTCAAGAGCAGATGGAAAAGAGAAGGGTATACATGAGAGATTTTGGGATGGCTGGCAATATAAAGATCTTTGTTTTCTAAAGTTAATGCTAGTAGATTAATATTTAGATTAATATTGACCTTTGTTTTGTCTGAATGCAGTAGTAAACAGAATACTACTCCTGTACTGTTTATTAAAAAAGAATAAATAGGCACATGATCACTATGAAACAAAGAATAATTGACAGAAGTCTAGTGAGCTCAGCTTTAAAGAAACAGGGAGCATGAAATACCATGGCCAACATAAGCATGAAGAACAAGTGCCTTATTCTTTACATTTAATTCAGTTATGGCTTACAACAAATCTTTTTATTGATCCTGCATCCTCCCAAAAATCAAAAGGCAGGTCAGTGTGGTTTTGAGAACTATCCACTTAGCTCCAGTCACATTCAACCTTCAAGAAAGTTTGATAGCTGCAGTGCGGTAAATAGCTGCAAAAAATACCCAACCCTGACTATCATTTGTACAATTAGAGTGCTACAAACCAACTAGAATAAAAATGCTTTTAACCTCATTTTTGTTGGAAGTGGCCATGGAAGTTTCTTAATGTCCTCTGGAAGGATGTTTCCATCTCAGGTACAGTGTCCACCCTAGTGGAATTATTGAATAAGTCAGTGTAGCTTAATCAAATATAAAAATGGATAAGAAAATAATGGAAGTTACAATATTGGATTCATACAACTTTATTTATTTATTTGTTTGTTTATTTATTTATTTATTTTAAATCCTTGAGGGACCAGCCTCAAGGAATAGTTTGGCCAACCTAAAGTTGCAGAAAATAGTACAGAAAAATGAGTGGGTTTTGTTTCTTTTTGTGGGTTTGATTTTTGGTTTTTATTTTCTTTGAAAAGCATCTGTTCTGTACAGACAAATGATATACCTTAAAAGAAAAATAACAACATTACCTCTGCAGTTTTGTTTGGTCTGAAAGCAACTTAGTATGTGGAACACTTAATTTGTCAAGACATTCTGGCAGCTTTCATCAAAAGTCCAGTATAAACTTTACCAGTTTGACTCATTAAATTGAAAATGGGCTTAGAAAAGGTCACGGGGAATTAGAGGTTACAGAGCAAATAATCAAAGCAATTAGCTATAACTTGAGTCTTCTGAGCTGCCTAAAAGAGAAAGCAGACCTGACCTTGTCAAAGAGAAAAGGATATTAAAATTACATACCAAGAAGTAATCTAGAAAGGTTATTACAGCTACGTACAGCATTGGAGAAGTTTGGTTTTTTTTGTTGTTGCTTTGGTTTGGTTTCTTTTCTTAGAAAAAGAAAAAAAAAAGGAGGGGGAAAAAAAAAAAGAAAAAGAACTAAACCAATAAACCCTCCCAGACTCCAAAGACTTGACATTGCCCTATTCCTGTACTAAGCTCCCTATCTGTTTTAAATGTTTCTGATTCACAGTGAGGATTCATATGCTTATTTATATTGTGACTGTAGATACATTAAAGTCTCAGGGTCTGATCCTTCTCAGGTACTATATTGTAAATCAGAAATAACTCCATTGAACTTAATTGAGTTATGTCAGTGTAAAAGTGATGTGAGAGGAGAAACAGGCCATTAACGTCCAGATGAATTTTGATTAAAATAATCCATTCTCTGAAACCTGAAAATGTATACCAAGTTCTTAAATTCTTTTTCTCTTAATGTACATTCACATAAAATTCTTCTTGTAGCAGTTAGCCATTTCTCTGGATTTTATAACATGTCATATGGCAATACAAAATTGTCTTGAAGAGTCTTGCAAGCTATAATTAGGAGTTTGGAAGTTATCCATGCTGCATTGATTTAAAGTGTTGTTTTTTTGTTGGTTTTTTTTTCTGTCCTGAGGACTCTTTTATTAACAGTTTTCTAAAAGAATTTTAATTTATTCATTTAAGTTGCAGGCACATATCAATGTCTGTTCAAGATCTGAAGTAGAATCAGACTAACAAAACTAGTATAGATTGAATTTCTTTTTTAATTCATTAAAGGATTGTCAGAGGAACATTTATTTAACATAAGCACCCTGATGATTATTGCTGGAGCTCCCAAGTTAGCCCACTTGACACAATACTGACCATACACAACTTCTCTGCTTCTCACATTGGCCAATATTCTTAGTTCTATAGCCGTTCTCTGGCTCCTTCAGTAACTTTAAAAAGGCATTTCAGGACCACTGTGTTAATCACAGTGACTACAATTTATATTTTCACATGTAGGCATGTTTTAAATCATGGTTTGCATTACTTCTTAGAGATTATAAGGGGACATACAAAAAAGCTGGAGAGGGACTTTTTACAAGGGTATGTAATGACAAGACAAGGGAAAGTGGCTTTAAAAGAGGGGAGATTTAGATTCAATATTAGGAAAAAATCTGCACTGTGGAGGTGGTGAGACACTGGAACAGGTTGTGTTTGCCCCATCTCTGGAAGTGTTCAAGACCAGGTTGCATGGGGCTTTGAGCAGCGTGGTCTAGTGGAAGGTGTCCCTGCCCACGCAGGGGGGTTGAAACTGGATGATCTTTAAGGTCTCTTCCAACCCAAACCATTCTGTGATTCTTTGGTTACATTATTCTGTGCAAGATGGATACCAAGAATTTAAACTACTCTCTCGGCTGAGATTATTAGGCTCTATTGGCCTCAGAAGGAGGCTATGTAATTCATACCAACTCAGGATATGGGCCCATTGCCTTAAGGTTGTTGGGAAACTGGAATGTAGTGTATGATATAGTTCACTGCTGAGAAAGGGATTCTGATGGTCTAGAATGCAAAGAAGGCTCAAGCTTGGAAACATTCCTAGAGATCCAAGAACTGGTATGTTTCACTTAAAATCACAGATAAACTGTTTAAGAAATATAATACCTTTATCAGCACAAAAGTGGAGAAATAGCAGAATCTAGCAACTGGAATGACTGTAAAGCTTTTTAAATTAAAGGCAAGACAGCAGTCACAGATGGAAACTTTAGTTTGGAAAAGACCATCACATTGTGAGTCAATGAACTAAGTAGGGAAATGGAAGGCAAATGCTGCACTGCGCAGGCATAGCACTTGTTTAGAAATAGACTATTGGAGAAAGCTGCTCAGAAAGCTGGAAAGCAAACTGAATAATGGCATGCAAAGTACTAAACTATCTCTTTGTATGTCATAGGAGAGAGCAATTGATGAGTTGAAAGTGACAAGCAGTCACTTCTTAGGGCCAGAAATTACTTCAAAAAATACAGACTTGTAAGAATCTGCAATCTACCAAACTTGTAACACAACAGCATGGTATGTTAAACAGTCTTGAGAAAAAGTAGACCACTGGGCTATGTTTAATAGCAGTGGTAAAGTTACAGACTTCCGACAGCCTACTAAAATAGTATTTCAAGATCTATTCAGCTTGTGATCTTACCATGCTACTAACGTTAGCGATAAGAGATTTTACAAGGTTTTACATAGCTGTTTCTCTCATAGTCCAAATGCATTCTATGTTTTGGGGGGAATATGAATGGAATGACTGGATGGTACTAAGCAGGTTTTTTTTTACAGGGTGAAAAGTGAATTTCACCATACTGAGTAATGTAGCTGGACCAGTAGTTCAATCTTTTGTCAAACTTTTTCCTTAGTTTTAAAATGAAGGTAAAGGAATGGTTTCAAATAATTTCATTATGGTCTATATTGTTTTCTGAAAATGAACTGTATATTTTGTGTAATCATCTTTCATTACACCTTCTTCCCAATTTGGAATATTTGGCTAGCTTCTTAGTCATTCAGAAATTTATTTTTGAGCTTTCTTCTGCTTTGTTAAATGTGAAAGAAAAGTGTGGCAAAATCATTGGAAACTAAGTGCTTCTATGTATTTGAGGTTATTTTGTTTTAGAAAAACATATATTGTCTAATTGTGATCATTTGACTGAAATGTGAGTGATTCTTAATAAAAGACTTGCTCTCTCTTTGATATAGTACAGTTAATGTACAGTTAATAATTGATAATAACTTTTGATGGATGTTAGATATCTTTATTTCCTTTTTTTTATTGTGTAGTTATAGTAAAATATTGAAAAGTAGACTACTGATTAATTAGCTAGCAATGCATATAAACTTATGAAATAGGAACAAATTACTTTAGGCCACAGTAGCTGACCCACAGGCGAAATGTAATTTTGTATACCTTCCACATACTATCACAATTTTTTATAAATCCAGTATGATATGTGTAAATCAGTGGTATTTATACCCTTACACCACCTTTTCCCTGTACACTATATGAACTATGTAGCCCTTATAGTAAAGGTTTTACTGCTGTCTAAAAGCCACACCAAATCCTTAATCTCTGTCCACTGAGTTCTTTTGGATTTATGATTGCAAAACAATCTTCCTTTTTTTCTTTCATTAAAGCTCTGAACTTATACCATATATCTAAATGCAGTGCTCTGAATTGCAGGCAAAAGTTGTGACAAATATAACCATCAGTGAATCTGGAGTCAAAACCAAACAATACACAAAATATTAACAAAGGTTTAATCTTGAAATATACCAAGGACCAGTTTCCTAATTTATATTTTATCATTTTCTACCCGTTTTTGAGCAAACTGTTGGCAGATGTCTTAGCAGAAGGCAAATGTTCTAGGGAGAGATTTGCAGTGAAAGAGGTATTTGGGAAAAGATTTTGTACAATGAGATCCAAGCTAAAGGAGAGAATAAACGTTTTGAATAGTAAGAAACAATGCTTTTAACATGCACCCTGAGTGTTTTGAGAAGGACTTTGTATAGGCAAGATTTCCAGGAAAGACCACAGGTTTGCCCTGTACTAAGAGCTGAAATATGAGGAATAATGAATTTTGAGTGAAAATTTTGGGTGGTATGGGAATCTCTAGAAGACATAGGAATGAGAGTAATGCACCAGCTATGCCCACTGCCAGACTTTCTTCATGGAACCTACTTATTTAAACAGATAAATCATTCATTAATCCAAATCATTCTCATAGGGAAAAAAAAACCTGAGACTGTGCTGTTTAGGTTCAGCTACATGTCTACAAAGTGCTAGAGACCAGGCTAAATGTCTTGCCTCATGTCAAATGTAGTTCATTAACAGAATCTGAGTGGAACCTGAATACTTGATTTGCAGTGCTTTTTCTGAATGCAGTATTTAATTTCTAACAAGAAATAATATAATTCCTCTATTAAAAATAAAAAAGGCAGGATACTAACCAGCTGCTCATGTGATGCTTCTGATAACACACAGGCTAGTTTTGCTATATTTGCTGAAAGCTCTAACAATAGGACAGCTATCATCTCTCAGATTAAGCAAAATGGCAGAATCTCATCAAAGCTGTCTAGGAAGGGTTGGCTTCCTCGGATAGGTTTTGCAGATGTCCTTTGTTATCAGTTCTGCAGAAAATGAGGCTTCTGGATTTTCCCATTTTTAGGATATCTGGAGGAATAATATTTCCTATTTACTGTTTGGTGATATCGGTCTAGATATGAAATTGTATCCAAGGTGATGTAATAGATCATAAAATTTTATTCAGAAAGCTGGTAAAACAAAATTCAAAGATGAAGAGATTTTTCTGTGTTGTCATCTGCCTGCCTGTCCTGTCCTGTCCCTTCCCCCCCCCAAAAAAAAAAAAGGGAAAAGAGCTTGGAGAATAATCCTTTGCTCTGTATTAAATGTCTGTGTTGTGGTGAAGTACCTGGCTCTGTTGATTACAATAATAATAGAAAATTAAACTTCCAAGTAAAAAAAACCCTGGCAATTCTTAGAAGACCAAACTAGAGATAAGTGAAACGTCAAGATTTAAAATCGTATTTATGAATCTTTTCTTTTTCAGTGATTAATTTCTATCCAGTGCAGTAAAATTCTCAAAATTGCATGGACTTCTCAAGGGATCTTGGCCATTTCTATGTCATGGATTGCATGAAAATATGTAAGTTGTCTGTTTTAAATAGTGCTTACCAGTCCACTGACATTTTAATCACCTTCCTGTTCTGGATGTATGCAGTGCATTGTTATATTACTAATCTGCATATTCACCAAGATGTTTCTGGATAAGAGTTGACAGAGTATTGTGATTTAAGAAAATATTATTTTTTTAATGTGTGTGTCTTTAGAGGATTGGTGAAGATTATAAATATGAAATAAAGCCTCACTTTGTGATTTCATTGGCAGCAGTATATACATGGTTCTAATAGAAAGTTATCTCAGAAATTAATATTTGTAAGTAACGTTGCATCTTATCAACAATTCTGTAAATTGCTAGGCATATTATTTTGTTCTGATTTGGGACTTAGTTAGTGTTTTGGATCAGCATTAAGTAATACCCAAAAAGCTGAAAAATCATTGAACAGTTCTAGGACTAAATGTAGATTTTGACAATTTAAAATAGAACTAAAATGTGAAACAATTGCAAAATCTTCCCAGTTGTAACAAAAAGAACATAAAACAGGAAGAAAACTTGCTCAAGATATTGTTCAATGTGTGAAGTGTGTGCTAGCATCCTTAAGTGAGTGAAGGGAATGTAGAGTTACACACCTGCTATGGGCTGTTGTGTGATATTGCTCCTAAAATGTTAGTAATAATCAGCTTCATTCTAAACTTCATTAAGGAGGGAAAACATTTGCTAAAAATATTTAGTGAAATAAGAGATATCCTAGTCATATTCAATTATCAAAATTATGTATATTTCAAAAGATTTAACTGAAAAATGTTTACTCTTGAGGAAGTGGCAAATACAGCCAGCGAGCCAGGGGTCAAATTTTAATAAAGACAAAATTAAGTTTAAAATATAAATGTGGTGCAGTATATATTATGCTTGGGTTTGATAGCTACAAAGATGAATTAAAGACAAACAGAAAATACAGATAATAAACAGGGGGCCAAATCTTCAGACTTGATAAAGTATAAAATATATATTCAGAGTAGAATGGTCTTGTTACAGTAAATATAATTTCTAACATGTCTGGTTTCATAAAGGGCATTGTTGCAGACAGAAAGTTGTTGAGAAATACTGGTTAAGTTGCAAGCACCTGCACTGGAATGCAAACTAAGTGTTTATATCCTTTATGAGAAATATTGTACTATGGCTTTTTATCTCTAACCTCTAAGTAACTTTACATAATTAGAAAATAATTATCTGATAACTATATTTGCTGATGAAGCTTGGATTATGATCTCACAATTGGAGAGGTGGAGGGTAAGGTTAAAGGGGTCATCTTGTAAAAATTGTATCTTGCTAAAGTTGGAAAGCTGCTAAACTCATGCTCAGTTTTATGTCAATATAACTTAATCATTAGAAAGGTAAATCCAATTTAAAGTTGTGTAACTTGTTGGTAAATTAAACCAGTTCACACTGTATGGGATTGCATAATTATAATTTGTACTATATGACACACATTGCACTGAAATCATTATACCAAAAAGTGAAAGTCAAAAAAAAGTTTCAAGTTGCTTCAAGTTACTTTTTGAACTAGCCTTGTAACTTTGTTTTTTACAGATTCCACAAACCTCTGGGAAAAAAAAAAAAAAGAAGATGAAATGCTATCCATCTCTACCCAATAATGGATCACGACAGATGGGATTTATGATTCTCATGACTTGCTCTTTATTGATCAGAAGCTGATCATAGCACTTGAATTAATAAAAGTACAGTTAAAGCCATTCACAAATGATACTTGGACGTAAGTGAGAGTAGGCTTTATTGATTTCTAGTGTCAAATGTGCTTGAGAGAGATATACCATGTGGTCCACATACGAAAATAGCAGAAACAAAATTCAAAAGAAATCTCTCCTACCCTATCAGCCAATAAAGTATTAAATGTGCTTGCAGAGAATTGAGTGGACTCAATGCAGCACATCCACTTGCATTTCATGATAGCTCATTATTTAAATGAACAGCACAAGTAATCAGTTAAAATCTATTAAGCATGGTTTTCCTGAAGAACTTCTTTAAGACATGAGTCTGCCATTTTACCAATATATTTCATGCTGCTAGTTAAGTATTTTTTAACAGGAAAATTATTTTTCAATCTCCTATGCAACATACCAGCCATGGACACGTAACAGTCCAGTGGGAAAATAATCATAGCTACACGTGGTATGCCTTTATCTTCCGAAAGTATTTTCTAAGCATTTTATGTGGCTCTTATAAGGCTTCTGTACCCTATCACGTCAAGTTCTGGTCATAGGCCAAAAAGCCTTTGGTTTCTTACATTACAAATGCATGCCAAAAAATGCATCTCTGGAAATGAAAGCAATAATGCAGTGTAGGTATACAGAATAGAAAGTAAGATTTGCTGTTGTTACATAGAATTTTAATGTGGAATCTGATTTCATTAGGAGTGTGTTATATGAAAAAGATGTTTATGTTTATTTAATGCCTAATCTTTTGGAATTGGGAGAATATGGACATTGTTGCATTGATTACAGGGTTAGGGGTAGTTGTCTCCTATAGTACTTGTTATGTTAACTCATGCCTCACTGCCAGTAGATGAAATGACTTTTACCATTTGGCTTTTGCTCAGATGTGGAAGATCACAGTTCTTATAGACCTTTTGCCTACTATATTCACATATATATATATATATATATATATATATATATATATATATTCATCTTACATTTGCTTCACTGGTCGATTCAATATAAGCTTTCAGAACTTGTAAATAGTTTTTTAAAGTCATTGAGAATTTTATGAATCACAAAACTGTTTAATCTTACTAGGAATGATACAATCTAATGTGAAGAAGTGGGTAAACTAGAAAATACATCACCAAAACCTTAACACTTCCTTTACTAGCTGTTTCTTTAAAAACTCTTCAACTGGAATTTATCCTTATGCCAGCCTGTGTACCTTCAGGCTGCTGCTTCTTTTTTAGAGAAAGACTTCTAAATATTTGAGATGGTCTGCCCCCATTTGTTCCTAGTCAGTTATGCAGCTTTAGAAAGAAGCAGAAGTACTGGACTTCTCATAATAGAGACTGTTTATTAAATTCTTACCTCTCAGCCAAAATCTAGTTTAAATTGAGCATTTTCTTATTTTCCATGAAGAGTGCACTTAATCTAGACACTTACTTGATAAATGCCTTGCATCATAGGACTACTAACATAAATTAATACAGATCAGCATTCCTGATTTTATAGCTGTTGTGGGTTAGCCTTGGCTATCAGCCAAATGCCCATGCCATTGCTCACTCACTCTCTCTCCCATGACAGTGGGACAAGATAGAAGGAAGGTGTGAAGTCTCATGAATCAAGATAACAGGGGAAAGATAGTAGGAAAGCAAAAGTGGTGGGTACAAGCAAAGGAAAGCAAAAGTGGTGGGTACAAGCAAAGGAACAAGAGGAACGTATTTAATACTGCACATAGGTGGGCAGATGTTTAGCCACTTCCTGGAAAGCAGGGGCTAAGCATACATAATGGTTGCTTGAGAAGACAAACACTGTAACCACAAATATTCCTCCATCCTTCTCCTTTCCCTGAGATTTTATCACTGAGCACAATTTCATAAGGTATGGAATATCCATTTGGTCAGTTTGGGTTAGCTATCACAGCTGTGTCCCCTCCAATCTCTTGCCCACCCCTAGCCTACTCACTGGGGTTGGAGGAAAAGAGATAAAGCACTGACACTGTGCAAGCACAGTTCAGTAATGGCTGAACACTGGAGTATTGTCAGCACTATTTTAGCCACAAATCCAAAGCACGGCATGATAGCACCACTATGAAGCTAACTCCCATTCAGCCAGACCCAATATACTAATATTGACCAAATATTCACAAAGAGTAAGAAAGCTGTGTGTTGTAAAGCACTTCTAATGGTGAACCATTTTATGGCAGCTCCTACCAGGTTAGGCTTTTTGCGTCAGAGAAGAAGCTTATCTTGCCAGAGCGAGAGGAAAGTAAGCATTGTGTGATCTTACATGTTTTCTTCTCCTTCCTTATAAGGAGATTCATGTGTCACCTGACCCATTAAAAACAAGGATACATTTGAGAATATAATTTATTTAGTAAATAATATATTTAGTTGTTACAAACATGACAGTCTTGAAAAGTAAAAAGAAATGAGATAGGATAGGCTTTATAAGTAACAGCTTTCCCATTCGTCCTGGAAATGCTAAGGGATTATTTAGTGTGTAATGTGCATTTGATGTAATATTATATTCTAGTTGAAATATGTTAGATTTGAAAGATGAGAATTGCATGTTTGTCATTTTTTTGTTTTTTTAACACAACTACTATATACTATATGTAGTCTAGAAAGCAACTATGTCAGTGCATAATATAAGATGCTATGATGAGGGAAGCAGTAAAGAACCTCTCAAAAGGTACATGTTCGAATATCCCATATTTAAAAATACAGAGTTTGTAGTATCCATGCAAATCTGAGACAGAGTGTGTCTGTGTGTGTTGATCTAAAGACTACAGCTAAGTATGCATCATAGAATACTGCTGTTTCATCTCATAAAGTTGTAGAACAGCAACTACAACATCAAGATTCGAAATCAGGGGTCTTATGGAGTGCAGATGTTCCTCTTGTGTCATGGTAGTGACTTCAGCAAATATCATATTAAACGACATTAAGTGAAGCCAGTCTGCTCTGCCCATCTGGATAGCCTTTCTTGTTCCACATTGTGTGGGCATGCCCTACTTTTCAGGAAATGATGTGCTAGTCTTGATAAGCTGATGCTCTTCAGAAATAGTGATTTGACATGTTTCAAATTTTAGAGTATTCAGGAAAGGGTGCTTGAACGTGTTTGTAAATTGGGCCAAATGTGGTTTTATGCTATGTTTATTAATGAAATAAATGTTTTCGGATACCGAGGTCTTGATTTCTAGGCCCTACAGAAAGTAATGAATTTGTTCCAAAGGGCAATAATAAAACCTTTCCAAGAATTTTATCGAATTCTGGAGGGAGAAGAAAAAAAAGATCCAAACAAAACCCCTCAAGCAAACAAACAAACTAAAACCCGCGAGCAAATCCTTGCATCAGAACTCTATCACCAAAACTGAAAAATGTAATTGCCTGAAAATTTTCAAAATCCTAGTTCACTAGAGACTACAGTTATCAGTGGAAATTAGCTAACTTGAAACATACTGTAGTTGTCAACTTAAGCAAAAACAATGTCATCGTAAATTCTAAGCAGGCTATAGAAAAACATATGGTTCAGTAAATACAATAAACCTTCACTGCAGAAATCATACACATAAACCAGATCTCCATCTGAAGTAGTAACAAAGGTTATAAGCATCCCCCACTTTAATGAAACAAGTTTCAGTTGAAAACTAAAAGATTAAAGAACCACAACAAAAAAGTTTCCCAAAGTCATATCATTTATAACTACAACCAGTTTCCAGATGCAAAAATGCTCAGCTGTTTCTACTATGAGCTCACAATTCAAACCATGTCTCTCACTGATCTCCAGAACCCCTTAAATTAGACTTTTGTGTATAGATTTGCCTACATATTAGAAGTCCAGTCACCTTCACTGGGACTGGTCATATGTAGAGGACATCAATATACAACAATTTGCAGCATCAAGACCTCATTTTTCTTCTCAAATTTTTAAAAATCTATTTAAAATATCTTTATTTTAAATATCTTTAAAATCTATTCTCATCTTTTGTATCTGATATGCATAAAGACTAATAAAATACATTAAACAACAGCATTATAAACCTTTTAATTTTATGATAGTAAAATAAAACATTTGATGTGCTTTTAAAACTCCAGTAAGAAAAGGTAAACAAACAAAAACCCCAAACCTGAGCTGAATTGAGACCTTCACATTATTTGTTTTGAAATCAAAGCGAACTTGATGCTGACCTCAGCAACAGTGTCATAATTAATCTTCATATCCAGAAACAAGTGAAAAAGAACATATAATTGGTTATTAGGGTAAGTAAAATAGTCCTTTCTGGAAAAGCAGGACTTCCCAAGTTGAGGAACTGTTAGGGGAGAAGCCACTGCCTGAGCATTCACCTGAAACTTTAACAGCTAGGACTGGAGTCCCTCTGCAGCAAGGGGCTCTAGCAAACCAATGGGCGCCCATTTCAAATCCTCACTCTCACACACACTCATTCTTGGGCATGCTTTCTCCTCATTTAGGCTTGACCCTAGGTTTCCTGTTTCAGATGTTCAATTCCAGGAAAAAAATAATTTAATAACTGAGTGGTACAACAATAGGGACAGCTCAAACTGTGTGCCTCCAGAGAGGCAAAGAAACCCCTGGCAATTATATCCTTATGATTTATGCACCTGTCCCTCATGTACTCTTCGCATGCCTTTTTAGTCCGATGGTGATTTTTGGTCTAGGGTCTTCTAACATCTTTTATTGGATTCTTTCTCCATCCCTGTACAGGCAGTCCATTACCTGTTCCTACCTTGTCAAGTTGCAGCTTCTGCTGATGGTTGTAGCCTCATCTTCTGATTTGCACTTCTTGTGTACTAGCTCTCCAGCAGAACATGGGAAAGTGAAGTCTTAGAATAAACATTACCAAAACATATTAGTGTGTTATCAACATTCTTCTCATACTAAATACAAAACACAGCACTGTGCCAGCTACTGGGAGAATTACTAAGGAAATTAACTCTATTCCAGCCAAAAGCGTATCTAGGTGAAATTCCGCAGCTTATGGCTAAGGCTTCAGGACATATAGTTACTCGTGCTAAGCAAGTAAAGCTAAGCAAACAGCATACTAAACCACACAATATTACAAATTTAAGTGACTTATTCTATTTAAAACTTACTTATTTCAACTAAACAACTATCTCTGAACAGAATAGCTCTGCCGAACTTTCTGCTCTCTTATGATTTGAACTTCAGAATATTTGATTGCTCACTGCAATCAAACACATCACTTAACAACTACTGGTGCAATTGTAAAGTTCAGTAAAACGTTATGCTCCTTTTATTAGGAAATGCAAAAGGGGTACAGGAGAAGGGAGGAAGAGGAGCTAGGAAAAGGAGAAAAATCTCTAAGCTACAGTTGTAGCACTAAGAGTGTTGTTAGGCGTGACTAAAATGTTATCAAGTATAAACTTAGTTTGAAAATTAGGGGAACCACCAGAGCAGTGAGATTCTGAGAGAACCTTCTAAAAAGAGTACTAACATCCAAAATATCCAGAAAGAGTTTATGGTGTGTTAACTGCAATGATTAGGGACTAGACTTAAAGATCCAAAGAACTTGTTTAATTTCCCTCCTGCTGTTTGCAGAATATATTCTGCATAAAGAGTGCCATTCTTCAGGATCGGGCATAATATAAGAAAATATGGAATTTGTTATGTTCTGTTATTTCACATTACTAAAGATATAAGGTACAACATACCAAACAGGATCTAATGAAGGCTGAAGAATGCCTATTTAACTTAAAATTATTAGTTGTATGTGTTCATGTATGTCTATTATTATCTATGCATGCTTCAGTATTTCTCTAAATACATACTGTTTTCTTTGATAAAGATGACTATCTATATACTGACATAGTATTTGGCTTCATCTACTTCATTTTCATAAGGTATTATCCAATAGATTACTGATAGTATCCAAAATGTTAGCATCTCTACTAGAACTTTTACTGTCTCCTTCCCAACCTCCCCGAATAAAGAATAGAATTCGTATACTAATTCAATAGTAATGTTAACCCAGTTTGACCAAATCTTCAAGTCAGCCTCAACTGTGACTGGCCAAAAGCCAAATGTTTGTCAGATGGATTTTGGAAGTGGATTAAAAATGAAATCTATTTCTGTTACTACTTTTTTTTTTTTTTTCCTATCAGTATCAAGCATACATTTTTCACTACTTTTTGACACAGATTTAAACTACTAAGTGACATTTTGTAGGACTGCTGGATTCCATGAAAGATATCTTCTTAAAAATGTTTTGGCCACCATGAGAAAAGTTAAAATGTTGATGAATTGAAAATATAAAATTGAGTTTAATTCTTGGTTTCTGTTTTTTACTTTGTTGTCACGTTAGCAAATGGTCCTTTTGTATTTGGATTTTAGGCACTCCCAAATGATGTTGAGGGTTTGTGAAAGATGCGTGGGTTTCAAAATTTTACTTTATTTTGTGATATTAAAATAAGGAGAAGCACTTGCTTTCTTTTGAAGTTACCCATTCTTACTTTGCTGAAAACTACTTGATGATTCAAAGAGGAAATATGCTGCCCCAGTCATAGGAGATTGTTCTTTTTCACATCAGTTCCATGATTCAGATGATGGAGGAAATGTTTTATAAAGTTTCACAAATGCATAATTTTACTACTTGATGACAGGGAAGGAAAAGGAATGTGACTGTCAGATCTGCTCTAAAGAAAATAGCCAACTGATAACTGCCTGAAAATTGGTCAATTAAAGTTGAATGGCCAATGAACAGTTATCCTGGAATATGTCTCATTTTAGGATGAAGTATAAGCACACAGGAACACTGTCAGTTGAGAAATTTATTTACTATTGTAGCAGAGATAACTGGAAATTAAATCCGTCACTGAAGTTGCTGAGCCATACAATACAAAAATCTGTCCTCACCACCTAATAAATCGTATGAAATAGAATGAAGTTTGAATTTCAAAAACTTTATTTCCTTTAGCAGAATGGTTTGAAACTTGAGATATAGCTAGATGGACAATATCCACTCAATGTGAGAAGGCCAATAGCAACCAGTATTAAAAGCTGTCATTACTTCCAGTATTATTTATTCAAGTCCATATTCTTAGCAATGAAGCAAAGCATATGATTTATGCTGGGCACTTTAAGCTCTCATTGATTAAAGTGTTAGGAACGCAACTAGAGACTTTTTTTTTTTTTTTGTAAACTTAGTGGAAATACCAGTAAAGATACAACATCTTTGAGAGGGTGATATAATTTCTTTTAAAAATTGTAATAATTACTTTCCTTAAATTGCATAATTTCAATTGCTTTGTGAAATTAGTAGTGCTAATGATAAAACAGAATTGCTTTCCCATTTCAAATATTAAGAATTGTGCAAAGCCATTCATTTTGGAGATTTTCTAGTTTCTTCTGAAAGTTTTGTCAGGTCAGTTCCATTCCCCGCGTGTGTTTTGGTTGTAATAGACAACATTCTGTAATGGAGACACATTTAGTTGCACATTTTCCTTCCAGGTCTTTGTTTTACTTCATGCACAATGACTGATTCAACAGCAGGGGATGGAAGAATTACATTAACCTTTTCAGTCAATTTTTAAAGTTTTTTTTCTGTTTGTTTGTTTTCTTTTGTTTGGTTGTTGTTTTGTTTTGTTCAAAGGTCTATTGAAGTCAGCTGGGAATCTCTCCCATTTAGTGTTGGAACACATTCCTAATATTTCTTGTGGAAATTTCCAGTGGAAATTCCATATTATAGTTTTAAAAAAGGTGATTGAATGTGATGAAGATGTGCCAGAAAATTTGTAAGATAACTCTTTGCCATATAATTTGTAGACATTTTTTTTTTTAATTCATTCATGTGAGTTAGACTGGGTAACTGGATGCTGCTTTGGATATAACAGTGTGTCTGGAGTATTTGAAGTCTATCAGGAAGAAAAATGAGCTTCTGTTACTTAAGGTATGTGAAATAAATGATACTTAAAAAAATTTGCTTGAATTTTAAGTATTAATACAATAGCTTGAATCTGGGTTTCACTTCTGTCTTGTGGCATCTGCAACCTGAAGACTCATATCAATGCTACCTAAAGAGGCTTGCTTATTCATGGCCTAGCCTTTTGGAATTGGGGGAGTTCAATGGAAGGAAACCAGATGAGAAAGATCCTTGATGCCCTTAAAAATAAAAGCAGTCTTAAAAATGCAAGCATTTAATTCAGAGCACTGTGATTCCTTAGACCTGTCATTTTAAAAATGCTCTTGGTCCTGCACTGTTTCTAGGTGGCTCTGGAGAAGGAGCCTCAAAGAGAACAGCCAAAGTGGAAGCAGCCAAGCAAACAGATTCTGAAATGACAGGTCTGTCCAGAATGTCTGCGGTCTAAGGAAATCTGTATGTTAAGATAATCTGTGTCATCCAGTCTCCTCCAATAAGATATCAACAAATCAACTTTCGGTTAATGTACATGCCTCTCAGGGGAGGTTGTAAATGGGAATATCAGTTGGATTCAGCAGTAGAGTACCAGCAGGCATTTGTGAACGAAGTGTAGTATTAAATAGTACTTTTAACTTACCTCCTTTTAAGCAGTAATTTTTAAACGATTTTTTAAAAATAATTTAAGAAGACAGTAAAAGCTGGCTTGCCAAATGGGATTGTACTGACTCTCATTGCTCTAACCATTAATATACCGCAAATAATACTTAACATGCTGAAAGTACCTCACTGTGCCCAGTAGGTATTTGTTCACATCACACAGTTTGGCTCAGTTCAACACACTTAGCAGTCTTTAGTCAAGAAACAGTGCACTTAGCAGTCTGCTAAGTTCAACACACTTAGCCGTCTTTAGTCAAGAAAGTCCAAGAACTGAAATAGTGAAAGGGCTGCCATTCAAGGCTGTTGCTCACAGGCAGAATTGTGTGAGGAAGCTTGTGCAGTGCCTGTCTGTATTATGCTTGGCTTTGAATAGTGTTGTCAGTCCTTTATTTTCATGAGCACAAAACTCATCCCAAATGGAAAATATATATTATGTGTGAATGTCTATATTATATTTGATGGATATTTTCTACATTGCCAGATACTGGAATTCTTATATAGCCCCAGAGAGGAGATCACTTACAATGCAAGGTGCCAGTTATTACAGCTGTTTTTCATGGCATTTCTTGGAATTTTTTTTTGTTGATGTAGCTCAAGTAGCTCATGTAATTTTTTACAAGTCTAGCTGGAGCTATGGAAATTTGCATTAGGAATTAGGTACAATTCAGTATATAAGCACAATATAGACTTCTACTTTCTAGATATCTGATGTACCTGGTAGAAATTGTTTTCTCTTACTGCTTAAGAAAGAATGCTTTAAAAAGTGCTTTCACTAAAAGGATATGCCTAAAATTACCTCATCTTTGGGGAAGATTTTCTGCAAAACTAATAAATTTCCAGGTAAATAGTAGGCCCTTAAGGTGACTGATCAGATACATCTGCTATCAGCTATAATAATATCTATAGCCTGATAGCATGATTACTGTAGCTTGAAGAACTAACGTTTTTTTGCCAAACACATAAAAATAAGTAGTCAATTCATGACAAGAAACTGATTGGGTCCTTGTTGTTTTAAGTAATTATCCCTTGCCTGTCTGAAAATAGAATTGGGGGTTTTGTGTGTTTATCAGTCAAAGACAATATTTATGTTGACACTGACTGACAATATTTCTATTTAGAGTAAAATGTCGTATTCAGCTTCCCTGAAAAGTTCATTGTGACATTTATTCACACCTAATTAGCACCTCTTAGGATTAATGCATCATTTTATCAAACTAATGCAACCTTTGTGTAAAAAGATGTAAATTCAATATGATACCAACAGGTATCTAGGTATTTTAATTACTCTGTCTAAACTGAACATGCCACTTCAGATTTATAATGATCAAGCTTTAAACTCTCTCAGGAATTCTCAGAGTATTAATGGGCTATTTTGCTACTGGATGCTCTCCTTGCTGTTCAGGGTAGTAGCTAGAAATCCCACTGACCTTGATGGCAGGTAATGTAAGGGAAAAATCTATTTTAACATACTTATGGAGTAAATAATGCACCAGATTTAAGCACCTAAGTATAATAATTTAACTAGAATAAATTGAAGCAAGAATAAATGCTTGTGATATATTTCATCAATTACTGGTTTACTTAAGGTTATTTGCACTGAAACTTTTTATGTAGGTGAGAAAACTGCAAAGAACATTGTTATCAGTTGTTTTACAGAAGTTTAGAATTTTCAGAGCTATTGAAATGTACTTCAAGTACGCCTTCAAAGAGCTTTTCAGACTTACCCTATTGTACCTTTACATCTTATACAAAGTACGCTCTGTATGAGAGATTCTTCTCACTATCCACTCTATTACTGCCCAGTCCTTTTTATTTGTATCCATAGCATCATATCGATTATATGAATAGATTAAATAACTACATAGATACTACTTTTTCTTCTTCTCAAATGTTATTTCTATGCATGTTTTCATTTTTTCTATCAATTTTCAAATAGCTAAAATCCCTGAGTCCTATTATGAGCCTAGATTGTCCTCATATACATCTTGTCTATTTTTATGATAGCTTTTTTTTGAATAATATGGTTTGCATAGGCTAAAATTCACAGCATACTCATATTCCATAAGCTTTATAAAACATAGGTTTTATAGGTAAAAAATGTTTTATAGGCAAAGTAAGGTCTGAGTTCCAGTGTAGGTGCCAGTTCTGTTGAAATCAAGCCAAGACATTGACTACTATATCCCCTGGGTCGACTGGTGTGTTCCCTCTCATCACGGGCTATGTGTACGTTAAGAAATAGTTGCAGATCCTACAGCTTTAGAAGGTTAAGATAACTCTTGTTGTTTCGTCTTCCTTTGCTGAATGTTCATGGTTTGTCTATGAACTTGATTCAACAAACTGTTGGGATTATATCGGTCTCCTTCAGCTTTGTCATTAGCAAAATAAATCATGGTATTTCATGTTCAATCTGACACGATTGGTTTTTCCAACACTTGTCATAGCATTTACCTAATAATTTCCCACTGTTTTAAACTGATATTTTGTAAGCTGTATTATACCCTTTCTAGTCCTTTGCCCATAGTCATAATGGTGTCACAGAACCACAGAACTGTTGAAGTTGGCGAGGATCTCTGGAGATCATCTTATCCAACCTGTCCTGCTCAAAGCAGTATCTGCTAGAGCAAATTGCTCAATAACATGTCCAGTCAAGTTTTGACTATTTCCAGTGATGGAGACTCCACAATGTCTCTGGCAACTTGTTCCAGAATTCAATCACCCTGATGGAGGGGTAATAGGGGGTGGAGTGAGTGGGAGGGAAGGCGATAAAAAAAGCTTTTTGTTATGTTTAAATAGAATTTCCTCTATTTCAGTTTATTTTCATTGCCTCTTGTTCTCCCACTGGGCACTACTAGGAAAAAAAAAATCATCAAAATTTATGTACAATAAAACACAAATTGAATTTTCAATACTTGAAGCTGATATCTCAAAAATACAATTAAGAATGCCTGAAATGGAAAAGCAGCTTATTTCAAAGGTACTTCTTCAGGGCAGTGAAGCAAAGAGGATACAGTTTTAAGAAAAGCAGGATTTTTCATATAAGACAATGAAATACTTTTTTTTTTTTTTTTGCATCTTTAGTTCCTGTAAGAAAAGTATTACCATAACCATAAGAGACAGTTTCTTGGAGGATGAAGTGTCCAGAGTTTTGGCATATTTAACAGGGCAGTGCCTTATCACATAAGGTATTCTGTGGGCTGCTTTAGTTTGAGCTCCTGCACTTGATAAGGTAGAGCTGAAAATAATACAGCATTTGAGAAGTATCAGGCTGCAGAAGGGATACATGATAATGCCCACTGAAAAGCAAATGTCTCTTCAGCAGTATTATTTCAATGTATGACCAGTACTGTACCGTATTTAGTTTTCCTGCTTAGTTTTTCAGATTAGAGGAATTACTTTGTTAATAAGTTCTAGGGTCCTGAATATAATATCTTAAAATACGTCCTGAATGACACCTCAAAAATCTTTATCAGCCTTCAGTATACCTGCATTTTCAACATATGATAGCTAGAAAACTAGAGAGAGACACATTTTACCTTGTTTTTTAGACAGCTGTTTGTTGGTGCATATATCAGTTCTCTTTAGCAAAGGATGTTTCTCTCATTCCAGTTTTAAAGTTCAATCCCTAATTTTTAAGCATCAAACATAATACGAACAGACTTCTTGTTCCTTTTTCATACTGTATCACTTGGTCTTAGTGTCTGAGGTCTGAATGCTGTGGAATGTATTGTTTCTAATTGCTCAGTCTGTGAAAAAAACATATTTAGCATTCTTCAGCTATAATTTTAGCCACATTTTTTTAAACAGTTTTATTTCATTTGTGGTTTTGAAGTGCTTCTAAAAGAGATGTATAGTTAGTTAATAAAAATATGTCATGAAGGCCATTCAGTTAGCCTATCTGATTTTGAGTATCAGATGATAATAAAAGATCTATGGCAAAGGAAAACATTTCTTTTGGACATGGTTTTCATTTTGTTTAATGGAAAGCAGAAGACAGTAGGTAAATATGGAACAAATACTGACAGAAACAAGGAGTAAGGGACCAAATTTTGGTTTTATTGTTTTTGTAAGTTCATTTTAAAGCTTTTCAGTTCATTGGACTTGCTCTTAATTTCCAGTGATGAAACTGAAATCTGAATATATCCCTGGAAATCTGTCTATTCTCTGATGCTTTACACTGTGGCCTACAGATGCTTGTCTTTTAACTGAAACACAAGAAGCACAATTTAATTGCAATTTTATGCACAAAGAGCAATAATTTTCTTCCTGACTGACAGGTTCTAAATGGTTGTCACTTATAAAGTACATAACTATCACTTTCAGGTAGTTTTGTTTGAGTTATGTGAGCATTGCAGTTTCTTGTGAAAGTTCCACAAAAAAAAAGTTATTTGCCTTAAAAAAGAAACAACATGTATCTCTACCATGAAGAAAGGAACATCAATGTTACGTTGCTAAATTCAATTTATTAAGTGAACCAAGTGAGGCGTAGGCCATGCCAAGGAAAGCTTTTCACACCATATACACGCACTTAACATCACCTGAGATTCACCCCAGTTCCTAGGAGTCAGGATAGTCAAGCTCTGGAAAACGTGATGCTCCAATGAATTTCAGAGGCAAGCGCTGGGGCGATGGCTTGGTACCACTTCAAGTAGTTCTCTGCTCCTATGCAGAGTTGAAAATCAGTGTTATAATGTCCCCTCATCATGCCAATAATCATCATAGGCAAATGTTTGCATGGGATGCCATCCTGTCTTTGATGATATCACTGTATACCTTTCCAGTATTTCAGGAGGTGTTCTCTTTTCCATTGTTCATCCATGGTCTGTATGAAGGCCCGCTACTGTCAGTTCTCATCGCATTGTCATGTGTGTGATGGCTTAACACATTCAGCTCTTTTTTGCATTGTATCGAGGTCTTTGCCAAGGCAAAACCATGCTGCTCCTTTGTCAAAACTCAAATATTGTATCTGTGAATAAAGAAGTCATAAGACTGAGAATCATGGAAGAAAATATGAATCAAGACCAACACAAGAGAACTTGACACAGTCATTATCTTATAACTGCTTCCTTTAATGTCAAAGATATCAAGGTGACAGTCACACCTTGCCACACATTAGCAAGCATAGATAGCAATGTGGATGACAAGAAGGAATGATGGACATCCTATTGTACACTTCCTTGACAAATAACTACAAATTTATTCATCCTTGTTGTGTAGCGCCATGCTTCAAGATCATGTCTGCATTTGTCATGAGACAGAACAGTTCTTTTTGCCATGAACCAACTATCTTGCAGTAAGTTAAATAACTGAATTAAAATACACCATTATGACATGAATTCACCTTTGATAATTTATGCTAGAATAAATTCCTCAGTTTCTTAACGGACAGCCGTATATGTAATGCCTGACTTGCCTAACAAAACTGTATGAGGAATACAAAATATGATGATATCTTCATTAACTTTAGGACAGTAAGTTTTAATCCTGAAAATGGCTATGAAAAAATGATGTCACACAATTATACAAGAAATTTGACATTGCGATAAAGGGACTTTCACCTTGGAATTGTAGAATATCTAGAGACGCTGACATATTCTGGTGCAGCTGGGCTTGAGAACACTGCTGTGGTGAGAAAAAAGCCTATGTTTTGTTTTTAAATATTGTAGTTGGTAAGTTTATTTTTTTCTGGACATACATCTCTCATTGCCTGTGCAGTTTGTTCATTTGAGTTGTTGGTCACTGGTAACCCTGTAGAAGAAGAAAAGCCTCCAGCCACAAAGGTTTAGGGAGTACCTTTGGTGGGTATTTAATGAATGAGACTGTCACTGCCCTGAAGTTTGAAGAAGGAACAATTGACTAAAGTGATGTAAGGAGTGTGCTGATAGTGATTCTTGTCTACTGTGACAATTTTAACCTTGTTGGTTGTTGCTTGTTTTTAATTTAATATTCAGAAGAGATTAATAATATCCACAATCAGTTATACTACTACATATGTGACATAGTATGATATGATACTATGATATTTCTTTCTTGTTTCCCTCAGCATTTTACTGTACTCCTGATATCTATAACACTAAGATACTACTGGATGTAGTTGGATTTCTTTTACATCTCAAATTTAGAAGAAAATTAAGAAAAATAGGATGAGGACAAGAAGTTTGTATCTTCAACTATACCCTCTGAACATGCTTGAGGCAATGAAGGTCGATGACAAAATTTTAAGAATAGTTTGTCTTCTGACCGATATAGCAGTAGGAAACATAATGTAAGAATATGTACCAAATACGGCTATAATGAAACAGTGAAAGAAAAAGGTAGGCAGAATATAATGCAAGCTTTCCTAATAATCATTGGTCATTTCATCATTAAACATTAATATGCCTCACTACTTACGAGATTGCTTTTGGAAGATGTTTGGTTATTTTGGGCCTTATGTCTTTTTAATAAGTATGTAATGAAATATATATGTACATTTCTCCTGCAGTCTGTGAGTTGGCATTTTTAATGTAATGTGTATGGAAACACATAATGTCTATTTACTTGAAAAGATGAATGGCCTTGAAGCTGTTCACCAGTTTGAATTAAAATCTTGGGGAATATTTGCTTTGTAATTTTAAGTGTTAAACTTTAAAATGGTTTATGTCAGCAGTCAGTGAAAGAACTCAAAGATGCTGGGACAGTCTTAGGGTTTCTCTTCCTCAGTAGAAGGACATGATTTAAAACCTATTGGTTTTGGGTTTGCTCCTTTGACCTGGTGGTCCAGTGAAGGGTTATAATGACATCAGAGATACAATCTCACAGCGAATGATTGTAACCCAAAGTAAGGGATTGTTTATCTGTTACTCCTCAAACACAAAGCATGCAAAATTCACTCCACCTCTGTAAGAAAATACAGCCCTCTTGCTTTTAAGATTCTTGCAGACAAAGTTACTTCCTTTGTGGAATGTTATTTGAGAAGAAGGCATCAAAAGAAAAAGAAACCATTATTGCAATACACAGCACAACCTGGAATCAAAATCTGTAGCCATTAAGTATGTGAGTTGTCTTCTCATAAGGATACAGTGATGCTGTTGACATTACATCTAAGTATAGAAAAGATAGGATAAAAAGAAACTTAAATGGATCCTCTTAAAAATGAATCTGTAACTGTTTCTTCTTCCAAACTGTCTCCTGATGAGAAATGGAAATTTCCTTCATATGTCAGGCAAGTAGGCAATTTTTCTATTCACAGGAGTTTTAAAAGCCCTGTTTTTTCTTGATTGTAATGAAACTGCTCATGAGTTGATATTTTATATTTTGATTTTACATTAAGTAAATAACATATTTTGACTTAGGTAAGTGGGTAATCCCTCTTCTCTGAATGCTTTATATTAACTGAACAAACTTAGATTACAAAAATTTTGTCATCATATTTTTCCCATTATCAGAGGTCTTCTGATAAAATGTAAGCAAATCTTGCAGTGCCACATAGATTTCCCCCAAATAAATGTAAGTATTGTTGTTGAAACTGTTGTTTTCTGGTTTTATAGTATGTCATCAGAATGACAGCATGATATTTACCTAACAGACACCTAAGTCACTATTCAGCAACTGCATACTGTGGAACAGCTTGCAGATCCCAAAGCTGATTTGTTTGGAAAGTTCTTGCCCTTTTGTATTGTTTGTTTTGGATAGAATTCCTTGCCTTCACACAAGGATGGGATAAATCTGCTTTTGTTCATTGCACATAAGAGATGCTCATGCAAGATATAACTAATGATTTAGGTTTGCATGAAGGTAGGCAGGAAAGAGGTCCTTGGAATAGAACTTTCCCTGTGGCATTCCAGAATGACATCAGGTAATGTGGCAGTGTAGCTGTACAGCATTCCCCTAGTAGGATTTAGAGCCTCTGCCCCGACTTGCTTGTCTAGTGCACCTTTCAGCTCAAAACAAGCAAGCAAACCCCGTCTAGACCATTAACAGGAATAGCCTCTGAATCACTAGGTCTGCTAAGCTTCTACTTTGCTGCAGCTTTGAAACAGAAAAAGACAAGGTGCTCTATGAAAGACTATTCTTTCAGCCACTCTAGTCAAAGAATAAAAGAAACCTGCTTTTAGCCCAGTATAGACTGAAGGAAAGAGAGACAATGTCACTGTTAGACTTCTCTCACTAATTGCCCAGAAAGTAAGAAAAAACCCAAGACAGTCACAGTTAAGGAGAAAAAAAAAAAAAAAATCACCTCAGTAAGCTAATGAGGAGATAGAGAAATATTTTATAATCATGCTCTCTGAAGAAATCTGGCCCTCTGACATCTCCCAATGTCTCCTGTATTATAAGGGAGAGTCAAGGGACAGCTTCATAGAAGGAAAACTGTTCTGTAATTGTATTTATTGAAAAAATAAATGCATTCCTGCACAGTAGATGATGTTAGACAGAACAACATTTATCATGCCGTGATAGTTTGTCTTTTCTACTGTAATTTTAGTTCCTTCCTTATATTTTGGAGGGGAAAATTCCACCAATATTACAATATATTACAACTTCCACCATTCTTGCAGTGGCACTTGCTGAATGCACTGGAAGAGAATTTCTGAATAAATGAGAACTCCTAAACGAGTTATATCAACATTTTGCTTTGGGGAAATGAATATAATAAGAGCAATAAAATAACCTCAGATACACTTTGGGAGGCTTATATCAGCTGTATTCAGTTTTTGTACAACACAGAAAAACAATCTTCTGTCCAACAACTTCCCCTATTGTCAGTCTGCGGTGATGACAGGTACTGCCAGCTGTAATCCTTTCTTTTCTTCTTAGTGTCCTTATCTGGCTCTAGTTCCACCCAGTCAGGTTTTGTAGGCTTCTGGATTTATGTAAAGAAAAGAAAGAAAAACAGCAAAGAGTTTCATCAGTTTCAGTCTCAGGATTCCCCTTGAAGATAATGGAGTTCATACAGAATATCAGCCAAGGATGGAAAGGAACAGGTTTTATATAGGTAGCATAAGCAAAGAGCTCTCCAAGTTTGCATCAGGAAGGACCAACCATATCATTACCTAATCAAGGCGTTTATATTTGTTTATTTAAAATATCAAACACTTCTAAGGTTTGATCAAAATTCTTGCTTAAGTTACAGCCCTTTGATCTTCCTTCTCTAAGGAAATACTGTCTTCCACATTCAACATTTTAACTAATTGCACGTAGTCTTTTTGTTTTAACACCAATAAACATACCTTCAAAACAACACACTGATTTCTCAGCAGTTGCATAACAGATTACTGCACTAATGCAAAGAAAACTTTGTTATGTAAGAGGATATAAACATCTACAGGTTAGCCCAGAAAGTTCAGTCAGTACTTTGTGGCATCCCTAAAGTGCAGTCTGTAAAGGGATGGGAAAAATCACTGGAAAACTGATTAGTAGGCCAGAAAATATAGTTTGCTTTTTCTTGCCTTTCTTTAATTCTGGTCTAGTATGAATGGGTGAATTTTATTTTATTATAAAATTCCTGCTCTGCTATAGTGGTTATTTAGGCTTGATGTCATAGCCTTACTGTTTGATGACAAAGTGGACAAATTGTTTACTACTGTTTATTCTGGCTGCCTTGAAACTTAAAATATTTTTAATTAGGAATATGAAGTCTGACCTATGCAAGTTATCACTGATTTCAGTGATCACAGCATTAGGCCACAGTACATGTGACCATGATCATTACATACATACAAGCACATACGTACTGGTGATAAATGTGATGGAATAGAGAGCTATGTGATAAATTGTGTAACCATGTGATACACCAATTTGTTACACACCTTTGACTGTTTTACCTGCCCTCTGCCCATTAATCCTCTCCCAGGGCTTCCTCTGACACTTCAAACCTTGGAGTAGATTCACACGTTACAACAAAGAAATGAAACTTCTTTTAGAGTGCTTCTTTCCTCTTTCACTGGAGGTAGGATTTAATCTCAAATTACACCCACCCAGTAGGGAAGGAAAAATCAGTCCGGTGACAGCTTGCTTAGATGTAAAAATGTCACGTCTCTAAATGGGGGGGGATCATTTTTATAATAGATGAAACTACTGAGACATATTTTTTTTCAGTCATAATGTACATATGAATAGAAAAATATTTTTGAAAGGACTAAAAGGACTACTGAAATGGTCAGCATTCTACAGACAGGAAAATTCCAGCTATAATATCAATCAATATATTTTGAGAATTCTTTCAGATAACGTTTTGAAAGTTTTCTCTAACACACCACAATACTGTGCATTCCATAGCTGTTATGCGTATCAGATTTTGTTGGCAATTAAAGAATGAATTTTGTAATGGATTTTTGATTTTGAACTAGGATATATGTTTATATCACAGACATCTGTATGTGGTTTCTCCATAGGAAATACGTAGTTTATGTTAATAAATGAGTGTAAATTACCAGAATAAACATCATGGTAATTAAGAAATCATAACAATTCATGTGATTTATAGAAGTAAATAGACATTTGTGAGTGATCTTGCTTAAAATGTATGAGGAGATTAAGAGAGGGAAAAAACCTTTCTTTGTACTTGAAACCTCTTTTTGATTTAACTCATTGTATTTACTACTTTCTCATATTGCCTTTCTGACTCCCATCTTCAAAGGCAGCAAAATCAGACTAGCTGTGTATCACATTTTCAAAACATTTTTTCACCAACAAACCACTTTAGTGTGGACATTATTCTGTCATTCTGTTTTTATAAACTATATGAAGTAGGTTTGAGGAGTTTCTAAAAATCCTTGAATATTCTGTCCATCTGAGGTTTGCTCCATTTTAAATCATTATACTCCAAGAGACTTTATGGCTAGAGAGAGAAAAAAAAGCAGTTTTTAGTAAATGATAAGGAACATAGACTTTACATGGTAATACATTGATTTGTATGGATAAAACTCTGTAAAAGCTTTTTGTAGTGTACTTAGCACCAGTGCCTTAGTCTGTGAGCATTCTTCCAAATTAAATTTGAGCTACTGGGTGGAAAGTAATCTTTCTAGAAAATGTGACCACTTGTAAGAGAAGTCTATGTATTTTCCATCCTCATGGCCATACCTTAGCTCTATCCCCAGAAGCAGATACTGTCTTAAAAATGAGCCAAGTTATAAATACTGATAGATACTTTTTGGTTTACCTGACTTTTTTTTGTGATTTTAATTGTTAAATATTAATTTACCTTAACATAATGTTTGTATGTAGCACAGGCACACACATGCACTTCAGTGGACATCTACAGAGCAAGAGTTAATTCGAACCTTTTGTATAGAAATTCCATATGTTTAAAAAAAAAAAGAGAATCAAATTTTGTGGCTTTCCTTCCAGTATCAAGGACTCTTTGTTGCACTCTGTGGCTGATCCCACAAAAATAAGAAAAAAATAGCAACTGCAGCTGGTCAGAGCTTCCAGATGAATAGCTTAGCCAGCTGCAAATTCATGACTTCATCTGGTTTCCAGGGTCTTGTGTATGCCTCTGATTGTTGCCTGTAGAATGTGTTTTAATCCTTTAAACCATTAAAAAATATAGCCACCAGTATATCAGCTCTGGATAGAGGCCTTGTTTATTATGTAAAATAGTTGTTTTGTATTATGTCTTCAATAAAAAGAAAATTACCTTTGACATGAATAGGACGCTTACCAACCTGATGCAAAAATAATTTGGAGGAATAATAGTATTAACAATGCCCTGCACAGATGGAATTGTGGTGGATGAATTCTAATGTGTCCTGAATTTTGTTAGGTAAATGATTAAAAAGAAAGTATATAGTAACAATAACCTGAAAAATCAGGAAGGTATAATCTGAAGCTCTATGAACCCAGCTATAACTTCCCAATTCTAACTGAAATCAAAATGTCTTCTTGGTTTATCGACATGCAGTGACTTTGTGTAGTAATAATGTAGACACACTTGTATACTTTCTAAATAAAGAAATCTGTGAAGAATATAATTAGTTGACTTTGACCAAGAAGCTCAGAGTGAAGACCACCAGTAGATGCTTAAGTTATGACTCTGTTATACTCTTGTTTAAAAAGGACACGATGATGCAGCTTATGGGCTGCATGATAGAACCCATAGGCTAAGGTTGCATGTCTCTTTGAGTCCAGCAGTCAGGAATGTAGAAGTACACTGTAAATGAACTAGAAAAAGATTTCTCAGGATTTAATTTTATGGGTTTGAAATTCATGGCTTTCATGTTAGTTCAAATAGATCAGTTATTAGGGTTCAGTCTGAGAGAAATAAAGGATAAATTATGATCCACAATGTATTAAAAAAATGGACTTTCTCAGCTTCCCATTATGCAGAATTTATTATCAGCAGAAACTGTGCACCAATGCGGTCAAGAGCATTCACAATCCAGAGCTGTGTTTTTGAGTTTCTCTGTGGTATGTTGTGGTGTTCAGACATACACTTCAGTTCACACTTACCCCACTCTAGTCTATTACATTAAAGATGGAGAGAGAGGGTGTACCATATCATATCCCAGAGTATATATAACTCCAGAATCTAAATAATTATTTCAAAGCTTTTAAATATGGTATAAGCTACCCAATTACTTCATGATATCTGTACGCAGATTTCTGAATAAGCACTTTGGAATGCTGTAACCTTTGGCAATAAGTTTAATATCATTTGGGGTATCATGAAACACTATAATCAAGATTATTTTAGGAGAGCTGGAAAAAGAGAATGTTGGAATTCTAAAATCAAAAGAAGGTCAGTTATAATTTCAATCTTAAACTTTGAGTTAGGCTGACAACTCCCATTATTATTCTCAGATCTGTGAAGTTGAATCCAGTATCATCTCATTTACTGTGCACAGCAAACGAGATGGTGGAAAAATGCTCTGATACCCTTGCTTCTTTAGTCTCTACTTTTATTTTTATTTTAATCCTGTATAAGTAGAAAGAAATCAGGACAAAACAGTAAGTTTTCTTTAACAGTGTTGATGTTGCAGATCCATCTGCTGTTCCAAGCAGTTCAGGAATAGTGCTGAAAAAATGCAAGTTATGTTTAATAAAAATTAATGCAAAGTTATGTATCCTTGTGCTGAAATATTAAATACAGCAAAGCTGAAGGGCACAACATCTAGTGAATGGACTCTGACTTGCATGTTAAGTTAATGATAGTTCTTGTCTCAAATCTACTTTGCAGTATAAAACAGAAATGATTGTACAGTAACTTCGAAGGGAGTAAGATGAAGGTTCTGAAACAGTGTGAAATGTTGAATTGCACATGTATCAAAAGCAAATCTAATCATGAAGTCATGGGCCCTGAAGAAATGATTGACAGTTTGAACTGTCACTTCACAAAATCCTTGTCAAAGGATTAGACCCATACATTCTTAAAGGCTAGAAAGAGGTTAAGCTCTGCTTAAAATGAAGAAACACCTGTGAAATAAGCACAGAGTTTATTATTGAAAACAGAAGTCATGTGGGTTTTTTGCCTTTCTTAGATTCATCTCACTAAAGGAAAAAAAAATCTTTTCTGTAAGGATGCAGAGAAAATTTTAGTTGAAATGACTTGAAACCTGACTGAGGCACGTCTAACAAGGAATTTGTACTGTATGATACAAACAAAATAAAATATCAATCTGTAAAGGTAAGAGCCTATCCTTCCTAACAGCACAATTTTCAAATAGACCTCACATCAGCTTCAAAAACTGTTGGTACTGCTTGTATGTACAGGCTTACTTTGTATGCATCTGTGAATGAATTCTTGGATTTGAAAATTTACATATGAAAAATGGTTGCATGCATAGATATTACAAAATGGTTGTAAAAAAGTCTATTACCTTTTAGTATAGTTCAGCTTTCTGGGAGGCTCTAGAGCCACAAAGAAACATTCCTAGTGTGAAAAGTGAAGATCTTGGGTAAGAGAGAGTTACTGAAAGACAGTGCTGCAACTGCTTCATTGTGATATGTTCAGGCCAACTCAAGTTTCAAATTGCCTTACTGACAGAAATAATCATCTTTTAAAGCTGAATATTGGCATTTGGTGGTGAGGCAAGTGGATGATGACGCAATAATTTTCAGGGTGAAGTTCAAAAAATCACTAATACCTCTCAGTGACATGCAGAATTCCATCACTGTACATTCAAAATGATTTGAAACAGGTTTTTATAATGGAAAAGGCCAACTCTCAATTTAGAACTTTTTTATCATTAATACATATTTGATTGGTGATTAGGATGCCAGAACAGCAAGAAGTAGGAAACGATCTAAAGTCTCTTCCCAGAATGTAGGAGATGTGAGAACTCTGTAATTAAGTGAAATATTTACTTTTTTTTAATCTTCACATATTACACAGACTATTTTTGAGGTTGTAAACTATCCTTATTGCAAATTTATGTAGGAATCTTGAGGTTGTAAACTATCCTTATTGCAAATTTATGTAGGAATCTCCCTCTGAAATTACAGGTTATTAAGAAATTAATTCTTTCAGAATACAGGATGGAGTCTGTACTATGGAATCCTGTTTCTTTTGCTGTTTTAGACTATGTCATGTACCAGATACGTACGTCTTCCTAAATATCTTAATAATACACTCAGTGTATATATGACAGATGTAAAGAATGACTAGATGATTGGTATTTTAGCAAATACCTCTGAATTCAGGAGATGTTGAGAAAATCGCTTTGCTTCCCTGTATGAAAAGGAAAATTGGTAATCAGGTTGTAAAAAACACAACACAGCCTCACACCCATCTTAAAGACCATTGACATTTAAGAGTCCTTCTTATTTTCTCCTCTAAGAAATGTATTTTATCTACAGTATTCCATTTGCTTCTCATGCCTTTTTAAACCCTCTCTCTGATTGACTGTAAGTAGTCTGTTGGCTTTGCCTGGTGTTGAAAGCATGCTGCCTCTCAAATCCCTACCACTCTGCATAATGCACATTTTATAGTCGCATTTCAGTGTTGCGCATGACAACAGGAAAATTCAAAATATCCTTTTCTTGTGCATCACTGAGAACTTGGAGCAGACACATGAAGCAGCGGCTGCTTTTACTAATAGGCCAGCTGTAACACAGATACAGTGAGACTGAAAATAATGTCTGGCTACTTAATTAACCTCCCTTCACCACCCAAATTTGAAGTAAAATTAACAAATGATTTAGGTCAGGTGTGTCCTATTAGTCTCTCTTAGTCAGGTCAGGTACAACTGGCTAATTGTGACAAATGCACTTTAATTGCTGTCAATCTAGTTAGATATCTTTGTGATAAATCAACTTTTTTATTAGACTCAGCACCCATCACTGGCCCTTGGTGTAATCAGCATTTCTGTTTCTGGCTGAATTTCAGGTTTTAAAAAGCAGCACAGCGGTATTGAGCTATTCTACTGGTAAACATTGTGATATCATCAGAGAAAATTATCTTTCTGGTCAGTATATTCTGTAAAGTAAACTCTTCCAACCCCCTCCTGTTTTTGCAGGCAGGCTCCTGTATCGGGTAGAAAGGGTAGTGGCTGATGTAAGATGCAAACAATACTAAAGAGATGCTTCAAACCAGGTAGACATTGGAGTGCTGGCTTTTCACTCCACGCTGCCGCTGAAAACGAAAAAGGAATAGCTGTACGTAGCAGTGGAGATCCAGTGGGAAGTGGGCTATAGAGAGGCAAGAGCTGCCCAGCACTGCAAGTAGCACTCCTAATAACTTCACCTAGAACCTCTCAGGGAATGAAATATATGATTAAGATGTGGGTAATGGGGGGAGGGATTAAACAGGCACGTGTGGTAACAGATGTATCTTGTAAGGGAGACCAGTAACAGCAACAGAAATCAAGGAATTTGGTATGGGCTGAGAGACTGTTGTGGCCAGTAAGTCTTGCTTCTTAAGTGTTACAGCTGTTTACTGTTGGCTTTCATCCTATGTTTGGTATTTGTTATGATTTTCCTTTATGTAGCAGCCTCTCCCTGTTTTCAGAGTTACAGACGAGGGTAGAAATTAGATAATTAGATTTTTAATACAGTTTCTTTTTGAAAGGATCCTAGATGTGTCACTTTCTCAGCTAAAGGTGCTGTCAGGCTCTCCTGCTGCATACACAAGCAGGTACAGCTAATGTATCAGCAGTATGTTTATACACACACACACACACACATACATACACATATATTCCTGGATGGCTTAATTGTCAGGGCTTAGGCAAAGATGTTAGCATTTTTGTTTCGTCCTTGGCATCTGGCAAGAGGATCTGTAGCTAGAGCCAGTTTTAGTATCTCTTTTCATCATTCCACAATAAGAAAGGGATAAAGACTGACAAAAGAATTCAACGGTATGTGTGAAATTAATTGCTAATTCTGTGATTTGGATACAAGTCAGCAAATTGGTCAGTACCTCTGATGCTGTTCACTTTCCTTGTGCATATGTCCCTGTAAAGTAACTGTTCTTCAAAGCTGTCTTTTTAATTTTTAAGTTTGCTTTCTGTTACCACCATTTTGTGCTCTATTCAGGTGCAGCCTATTGTTGTTGAAGCCAGAGACTTACTCCTTTTCCTGTTTACTCTTTGCTTTGTTGTCTCAGTCTTAAATATGGAAATCTGAAAATATCTAGTTTTCTTTGTAAAGGCCAAACATAATACTTTACTGGTGTAGTGGTTATGTCATAATTTTATTGGTGACAAAATGGTCTTCACATTTCTGCAGAAGGTTTTTTTGTGCATGTCTTTTACTGAGAAAATTTCTTTTGGTGCTACTTTGAGTACTACATATATATATATAAATACCCTACAGCAAATAAGCTGAATGTGAGTTATAGTTTATCTCAGCAAATAGAACAAAAATCTGGTTATTACATGGTGAAATTTTTCTGTTGTCTAGAATCAATTAAAAGTATCTTATCGATTTCATCTTTCTTATGAGTTAATCATGCATTTTTGGTACTTGCATCATCAGGTTTTGACATTAGCTAGTACAGTTATTAGTCATCTGTATATAAATGTTTGGATAGTTGTTAAAAAAGCTTTTGGCACTTCAGAATCTGTTGAGCAAGTAGAGTAATGAAATGAAGACACCTGAAATAAGGCACTGTTCAGACACTTTAATCTTAAGCTAGCATACAAGTAATAGTGGTCTTGGTAAATATTTCAAAGTTTAAACTCTTAAAAGAAAGATAAGTTATGTGCTTTGAAGGGTATTGAAGTCTTATTTTAAGACTTATCCTAATTCTAAAGTAGAATACATTTCATATAATTAGAGAAGAATAGTAAAGAACAACTTTTTTCTTCCAATTGGTATTTTGTCCCTTATTACCTAGAGCTGATACCTACAGCCTCACATCAATTCCTTTTTTTTTTTAAAGAAATGCTAGATATGAGTTAGTTTGAGGGTTTTATTTACTTACACTTCTATGCCTCCCAAGTGAGTGTAATACTCTGCAGGACTGGGTTTATTGTAACTATCAGGTTCTAATCTAATTACATAATAAATTAATTTATCCCCAGAGTTGTTAAAACAAATTTAGAAAGACATTTTTTTGCCTTGAATATTCCATTAAACTTGTCTCCTGGCTTTATTGCTTAAAAATGTCTTTCAAGAAGACAGTTGAAAATGAAACTAGCCTTTTGAGTTTCACTTAGAATTGAAAACATGTATTCTGTCTCTGAGTGGAGTCTTACTTCAGCAGCTCACAGTGATAGGCTAATACTCTGGAACAGATCACATGCTTGAAAATATCAACCATAATAGAAAAGAGAAACCTCAAAAGAGAGAAGGTTGACCAGAGGTACTATGAGGGGTCTTATGCTTTCTGGGTTCTTCTACAGCAGCCAGACCTGAGGTAGGAGCGTTGCACTACTCTTAAAAGTCTGTTCTGTCACTAAGTTGCCATTCATCAGTCATACACCTCCAGATAAACAGCATAATGTTAGTTCTTTTTGCCAGCCTAAGATAACAGTTTTTTATTACTGGGACTCTGCTGGAATGCTTTTCCATCCTTCTTCCTTAAAATGTTAGAGGAGCTAGTCTAAAACTTGTTAAACTTTTGCAGCAGGGGATACCACGTGTGTGCCCCTGCTTCTTCTGGCAAAGCCTTTCTCACTCAGCTGTTAAAAAGGTTTGAAAATATACTTTTTTTTGGCCTCTCATTGCTTGTCAGTCGGAGACAAAAGGGAGAAGTCAACCACAACTTCTGCCATCAAAATTGTAATTTAAAGCACACATTGGTTGCTAAAGCAAGTTTTCAAATCTGTATTTTGAGTAGTGCTGAGTTTCTTGGTAATTAAACCTGCAGTAATACATGAAAATACTTCAAACTGTTAAAACCTCATCTAACTTTGCAGTAAATGGCTTCATTATCTGGTATTAGAAGAAAGTCAGAGTCTGCATTATGGTAAATAACTGTGATTCCTTGGTCCAGCTGGACTCTATTGTGCGTGTGAAAAGGTAGTTTACCACACAATTTGAGCAGTGGGAAGCCTTGGGGAAGCTGTTCTTTCTTGTGCGCATGGCTGTATTGATGTAATAGTATACTGTGTCACATCCTGTTTGCCTCTGAAACAAAACCACTCTGCTTTTGCAAAAGGAGCTGTAAGAAGTAGATTCTCACAAAGGCCAAATCCATTTACAGTCTAAATGTGTGCTTAACAGAGGTTACAAGGTCTAAAATCTTGGCTACAACATGACACTTCAGCCTTGTATCTCTTGAGGACAGATGTTCAGTTAACTGACCTGAACTGAAACTACATTTTGGGGGTCAGACAAGAAGGAAGTTAATCAGTGGTGGTTCTTTTGGAGAAAGAAGGATAATACTTCCCTTAATTAGTAACAATTAGAATTAAGTGAAAATTGACAGTATAGGAGTATGTTGTTTACCCATTAAAATACAAGAATGTGGAAATATTTAGGTAACGTGCAGCAGTTCCTCATCTTGTTACTAGTGCAACTGTCTGAATATTATTAATTAAATATTGTTATAAGTTCTTATATAATTAAATATTGTTATAAGTTCTTATACATTTCACAAAGTATGTACAGGAAGTATTACAAAATGAAAATATTGCAGAAATGCTCTACTGTTAGTGTAATTTATGCTACTTAGTTTATATTTATTTCAAAAAGCATGATGCTTTGCTTTAGACAGTCTTGGCTACATATGAGGTCTTTCAGATTTTGGGATGTCTTTTTAAGTGTAAATTTACTCCTTTGTCTGGTTTCAGAAAAATAACATTATTCTCTGCCTTCACTGATCATCTAAATCCATGTTTAATAGTTGCATTCGAACTAAATAGTCCTTCCTCAGTTAGACAGTACTTGTGTCTGTTATTGAGTGAATATATGAACAGGTAGAGAAGATGTACAATGGTTTCATTGGTGTAGGCATTGACATAATGTAAGTTCTGTTTTCTTCCAAGTTCTCATCTGTAATTTGTGAGGCTATCAAAAGCTGTTCTAAGTGATCTCTGTAGTGTATAGTTCAACAGTGTCATGCTTCCCTGACACAAAATTCAGTCTAGATTAAGCATAGGGTATAATATCAATATGGAGAGAAAAATTTTAAAATTTTGTGTAACTAAGCTTACTGAATTTTGTTCTTGCAACTATAAAAGTTCTTCTTACCTTCAACACACAAACATGCACAAAAAGCTAGAATACATGTTATTAACCAAAACAGATGGACAAGAATTGAACAGAATGATCAGATGTGCTTTATCCCTTCCAAACCAAAGCTTTGAATTACCTTGCCAAACAACTTAATGTTTGGGTTGTGTTCAGAAATTAAAATTAAACTGTGGTCTGCAAAAGGGCTTCTGCTTCAAATAGTGTATTTCTCTTATTTTCTGTTCTTTATGAGAAAGCATTTGCACTAAACTGAAGAGATGTTCAGAGCTGCCATTCAGTAACTGCTGTAAAAGCAGCAGAAAACTGTTTGGCTAACCTTGTTTATGTTAAGACAAGAATGCATATGTGAAATAGTGAATATTCTGTTTGGATGAAGTAACTCATGTAATTAGTGGTTCTTACATACAGATATGATTTGAATATGTGTGTTAGGGTAGACAGTGCAGCATGTTCATTAGATTTTCTCATCTGTCTTCTTCCTTTTTTTGGTTTTATTTTTTGTTTTTTTTTATAATGTAACAAATGGTTCCTGAACTGTACCTGGCAGGTACCATTCAGTAGGCTAACCACTTCTATCAAGCTGGGGAAACAAGATGCTTTTAGTGATTTTACAGTATGTGCACATAACCTGCTTTTCTGTTAATTAGGGACGGGAAAGGTAATCAGAATTCAAATTTGCTGAAACTCACTGTTGGGACTTCTGCTTAAAAGCCCTAAAACTTCCATACATATATACTGTTCTGCCTTTAAAATGGTTCGCAAGTTTAATCACCAACTAGAATTGATTTTGCAGCTCAAATGGGACCAACACATGGCTGTGACTTCTTGTCAAATCTCCCTGTGAACAAAACCACTGTGGCTGTAAGTTTTAACAGGGTGGAAAAGACCCAAATTTGTCTGCAGTAAAAGTCTCCACATTGTCTCTGTCCTAAGGACACTGACTTTTCCATAAGTGCACAGAATTTAAGCAGTTTATAAATAAACTGATGTAGTTAGCTTAGTTCCTCAATCTTTGTGGTGCATAGCAATAAAAAAATTGTCAGATGCGTTGATCTGATTATAGCAACAAAGTAGATTTCCTGTAACATCTTGTCCTGTGCTTGTTTACTTACCGGTTTTTTAAGAGGATGGGCCTAATGGAAAATGGTACAACCTTTCAGGAATGTACGTCTTACTTGAGATATGATGCACTTTGTTGGCTAAAGCCAATGAGCTTTAGTCCATTTGAGGTCATTATTAATTGTTCCTTGAGTAGTTTACAGAAATAGCTTGAGACATAAACAGTATTTTTTCAGTAAGCTGTTAGCAGTTGGCTTGTCTAATATTCTTCTTTCTTCCTTTTACCCCAAAAGAACAAAAGAGAATACTATTTGGTCAAGCCCTGATAAATCAATAACTTAATGCAGTTAGTTATACTTACTTAGTGCAGTTAATATTAAGAGCTTGTAGGAGTTTCTTTGTATTTACTTCTTTATTCCCCTATCAGCCATTAAAGAACATTCTCATTTTCCACATGAAAGCCTCAGGAGCAATTTCACAGCGCAGACCCAACAAACTGAACATCACAAGATTAACTGACTATACTACCTTGCATTGCTAGTTTGGCTCTGCCTGTAGGATTTAAATTTGCACTACCCTTCTGAACAACCAAAACCAAATTAACTACATCCCAAATGCTTCATAGAGAGAGTCGGTTCAATTTCTTCCTTTCCTAGATTGCACGTTCAAAGTAATTTCTCCTAAATTAAATGTCATTTGGTTGTATTAGAATAATCAGGACAACTTCAGATTTTAATAAGCAAAGTTATTTTAGACTAAAACTATTGAAATGGGTTTAAAAAAAAAATGAAAACCAACCAAACAAAAATCCCCGCAAAGCCAACTGCAAAGTCTCAAGACACAGGGAATAGAGGTGGCAGCACTATAAACACATAATCATATCCAAATATCCTACATTTTTCAGCCCTGCTAAAATATAAGCTAAGTTGAAAATTTTGAAATTGGTAATTTAAATGAGAAATAAAATCCTATATTGCTTGATGTCAAATGCCTCACAAGCAGGCATTTAGTTTTAATAAACCTTATTTTTAACATAATCAAATACTATAAATGTAAACAATGCATGAAAGCATTGAAAAACCATGGGCAGGCTCTATGTGTTATTGAAAGTGTGGCAACTTTCATCAGATGATCAAGATACCTAGAAAATGTTTTCTTTTTCCAGAGAATCTTTGATAAGTTGTACTAAATATGAGAAGATGATAGAGCAATTACTCAACCTTCCTAATTTCATCTAATGAGTCATAATTTCCTTTTTAAATCACTTGTCCTCATATCACAATTTCTTAGTCCTCCTCTTTCATTGGAACAATTAGTTTTAAATCCACCGATATTGCAGACATTATTTAAAACTATATTTTGCTGTTTGAGTAGGACTGAAGAGTTATGTTCCCTAATGGCCATCTTATTTGTTTCCAGGTTTTTCCGTTAATTTATCAATCTCCTTCTTGAACTGCATTTTTTAGTAACCTGCACACCAAGGCTTAAGTTAACAATTGTGACTTCTAACACTACATTATTTTGGGGGGGGGGGGTTGTTTTGTTGTTTTTTTTTTCTGTCATGCTACTTTGATATTGGCAAGAATCAGTTCAAAAGAATGCCATAAAATCTTCGCTAAGGGACTGTGATATTCAGACTCTGGGAATTTATCCATGATGGAATCACTGGTGAAATATTCAAAGAGGGAAAGAGTACTGCCTCATTTAAATCCACAATCACCAGAACAGATTGCTGAGACATACAGCTAGAATGACTGGGACTATTGCATTGTGTTCAGTAAATTCACTGTCTCCTTAAGACTTGAATTCTGTTATACTCCAAGGGTGATAAACCATGATGGATTGTGGTTGCAAGGCAAAGCTTTCAAAATTTTGTTGTATGTTTATGTATCTAGTACAATGGAAGTAGGGCGCGGCGAGACCAGGGAACAACTTGTGTGCGTATGACAGGTATAAGCAGAGAGTGCCTCAGGTCGCTCAGCTGGTGGAAACACCGCATGTGGAAAGAGTCAAATGTATAAGTTGCAGGGCATTCCTCAGTATGAAGAACAGTAAAATGTATTGAGACACCAATTCTTTGTAAAGCATATTGCCAGAAACTTAATGGTTATCCTATATAATTCAGGATTCACATTTCTATGAATTATGCTTAAATGGCATCTTAGAGAGGATATAGTAATAATCAAAGGATCAAGAAGTAATAATCCTACAGCAGTGTTTTAACTGACTAAGCAGCTTGCTGTAGCCAAACTTATTAGTAACCCGATAAGCATGTAGGTAACTAATTGTAGGTACTTAATTATGAAGTGTAAACATCAGAATTTGTCTCAGTTATCTTTTAAACTGATGGGATTTCTCTCATCAGCCTGGGACTAAGTTAAAGGGGAAAAAAACACTCTATAATCCACTATCTGTATTTGCGTATAATTTTGTTTGATTTAATCTTGTATTAAACACCGGTACTGCATATGTTGAAACCTAGTTACTTAGAAACACTTTCTTTAAAAGCTATAGCAAACACACATCAAAGTTTCCCACTTTCCCTAGACACTCTTTTGCCTGTTTTTGCAGTCCATTCGTATCTTGGATGCTCCTGGTTGTGCCCTCTGTTTTGAAACAGGAAACAGCCATAGCGGGCTGCAGGCCAAGAAGAAAGGGGTTTGGGTTATTTATTTTATTTCAGCTGTGATCTCTTATCTAACAAAAGTCTCTGCGTACACGCAGAAATCATAATAATGAAAGCCTATATGTTGCCAGATTGATTATTAAATGTGACTGCCCTGACAGCATTAGTTTTCTCTGTCATTTTCCATGGTACTCAGTTTCTCCAAAAGTCTCCCATTTCCTACCACAGGCATTGCAGGTCTGGCAGGTTCTGATCTGGTTTTAAACAAACACAAATCTTCTTAAAGGAAAGCCCTGAAAGAAACAAGGTGACTCACACTTTTTCCTTTACACATGTTTTCTTCTCTTGGTTCAATTGCATCTCTGTGCTTTACACTGCTACCTTGATTGCTGTCCTGGCAACTGCAGAGAGCCAAGACATTAAAGGCATTTGAGTAATGGCCTGTCTATCTTTCTCTAAAAAGACAATATCAGTTAACACTGGTTTTCTGACCATTTAGCCTTTTCAGAGGCTTAGCAAAATAGCTTCTACTAATTGCCTAAATAGATCTACAGCAATAGACCAAAGGAAAATAAGAAAAACGGAAGCAGTATTCCTGTTTAGCAGACAGATTTGGGGTCAAAGGTACTCAGCTGTGCTTGCTGCTGATGTTACAGCAGTGCACCAGTATCCCAGTCTGCTGTCCAGTAAGCTACACTTACCTACATTATTTTTCTCCAGCATACCTCCACCATCATGAATGCAAATATGTGACGGTGCAGATTAGGGAATATGAACTGAAGTTTTTGTTTACTTTCACTCCTGTAGCAGTCTGAAGTACATGGACAGGGGTAAGAAATGGAATTAGTACACTGGAGTACAGTATGCAAGCAGAGGCATACAAGCAAATATTTTTGAGCACCATCTAAACGTTTCTACAAAGATAATGTCTGGGATGGCAAGATTTAGGCAAAGCTGAGCCAGGAGAAAAGCAGATACAGCAGGAGAGCTGTGTTAGTGCAGTTAATTCAGGTTCCTATGACTCTTAAAGGAAATACATATATGTTTTAAGGTTGATACTGGTTTTTAGTTAATCTTGTTTGAATTTTAGGTGAGACTTTTTTATTCAAGACTCTACTAAAGTCTAATAGCAATACCGGCTATTTATGTGTTTATCTAGATAGATATCTGGAATACATACATTCAGATAATTAAGCATCATACCCAATACTACAAAATGCAACACGGTGAGTCAATTTCCAATGGTGTATCTAAGGAACAAGTCAATAGAGAGTATGCTTTCAGGAGCAGACTGCGCTGTTTGTTTTCCACAGAAGATTCCTGTTTGCGGTGCAAAAGTGCTTAGAGGACTTCAGTTCTTTGTGCTAGTGAAATGGAATAGAAATTGGTCATTAGAGATGTCATCCAAGGTTCATAAAGCATAGCCATAAAATACTAAAATTTCTTCAGTAAAATGTGGAGTAGTCTACCACAAATGTTTCCTTATATGGAAAGTCTGCCTGGTTATTCATTACAACCATAAAAATAAATCCTGGGTATATTTAACATGCCATTTTTCTTTGCAAATAGATTGAAAATATTTTATGTTTTGTACAATAACGTTGACAAATAAGTCCGTTAAAAAAACACAACTTATATCCATGACCAGCATAAACTCTTTCATCTTTTATTTCAGTTCAGCTTTACAACACACCTCTCATGTACTTTCACTTTCAAGCTTGATCTCTCAATTCTTGATTTGTATGAAGAATATATTTTTAATAACTCACTGAAACTGCTGGGCTTTACTGTTGCCCTTCTGATGATACCTACACAAAGCTCTTGGCTTTCACTATCATACATTTTCCAATACATCCATACATTCTTCTGTAGAAATATTGTTGGAGGAGCTGGAGAGCAGAGAGCCTTTGAAAAAACAAAACTTCAATTCTTTAAAATATTAAATATTTCTTTTTAGGTTAAACTTTTTTATAAACAAAAACATACTGGTTCTGTCAGTGGGTGAATGATGCAGAAACCATGGAATTTCCTTCACCTTCTTCTTGCTCCAGCCTGTGTTTTAGATACATTTGCAAGAGTTGTCCTTAGGAAGCAAAGGTCCTCATCAGCTCAATGAGGGGGTGAGGGGGTCTCACTTCTACTTTATTTGCACAAGCCCATATGGATTGTATATGTTTCCATTCTGAACTTACTCCAATTATCTTTAATAAATACATGCATGTGCAAAATGCAAGCTATAAAGAGAAATACAATATATGAATGCTGTTTATAGTATTTTAAAAATTGTTAAAATTTTCTATTTATATACAGAATTTCTATAAAATTACTCCTGAGCATCTTTTTTGAGAAAAAGGAAATGGAGATTTACGTTGAAAAAAAAAAGCACTGGTCAGTAGTGATCTCTGCTTCCTGCAACTCAAGGTCCAGCAAAGTATGAGTTTCTAAATGTTCGTGCGTTTTGCAAATGTACAAAACCTGGCAATAAAAAACAACTGAGAGATGCAGAACAGCAAATTTATTGGTAATTTTCTCAGACTACTATAAAGCTCAAAGTTTTGATGGATTTTTTAGCTCATAGAATCATAGAATCATAGAATAGTTAGGGTTGGAAAGGACCTTAAGATCATCAAGTTCCAACCCCCCTGCTATGGGCAGGGGCACCTCACACTAAACCATGTCACCCAAGGCCTCGTCCAACCTGGTCTTGAACACCGCCAGGGATGGAGCATTCACAGCCTCCCTGAGCAACCCATTCCAGTGCCTCACCACCCTAACAGGAAAGAATTTCCTCCTTATATCCAATCTAAACTTCCCCTGTTTAAGTTTGAACCCGTTACCCCTTGTCCTATCACTACAGTCTCTAATGAAGAGTCCCTCCCCAGCATCCCTATAGGCCCCCTTCAGATACTGGAAGGCTGCTATGAGGTCTCCACGCAGCCTTCTCTTCTCCAGGCTGAACAGCCCCAACTTTCTCAGCCTGTCTTCAAAAGGGAGGTGCTCCAGTCCCCTGATCATCCTTGTGGCCCTCCTCTGGAGTTGTTCCAACAGTTCCATGTCCTTTTCATGTTGAGGACACCAGCACTGCACACAATACTCCAGGTGAGGTCTCACGAGAGCAGAGTAGAGGGGCAGGATCACCTCCTTCGACCTGTTGGTCACACTCCTTTTGATGCAGCCCAGGATACGGTTGGCTTTCTGGGCTGTGAGCACACTCTGAAGCCATGTTCATTTTCTCATCGACCAGCACCCCAAGTCCTTTTGGGCAGGGCTGCTCTGAATCTCTTCTCTGCCCAACCTGTAGCTGTGCCTGGGATTGCTCCTACCCAGGTGTAGGACCTTGCACTTGGCATGGTTAAACTTCATGAGGTTGGCATCAGCCCACCTCACAAGCATGTCGAGGTCCCTCTGGATGGCATTCCTTCCCTCCAACATATCAACCGAACAAAGCAATACATAATTTTTATATTAGCACCCTACAACCCACCCCCATTTTTATTCAGGCAGGATATTTTGTTGAGATTTTTCTGCACAGCATTACAACCAAGTACCTGTTTCCCATTCATTGTTGCTCACACATTGGAGGGGGAGCTACAAGAAATCTGGAGAGGTACTTTTTACAAGGGTATGTAGGGATAGGGCAAGAGGTTATGGCTTTAAACTGAAAGTGGGTAGATTTAGATGAGATATCAGGGAGAAATTCTTTACTGTGAGGGTGGTGAGGCACTGGCAGAGGTTGCCCAGGGAAGCTGTGGCTGCCCCATCCCTGGCAGTGTTCAAGGCCAGTTTGGACGAGGCTTGGAGCAACCTGCCCTAGTGGAAGGTGTCCCTGCCCATGGCAGGGGGCTTGGAACTGGATGATTTTTAAGGTCCTTTCCAACCAAAACCGTTCTATGATTGTTGGAGAGCTGGAAGTCCTGCTAATATTTGTTCACTTTGCTAAGAATTACCATTTCAAATAATATTCTGAGAGATCTGTAAGCACTACATATTTATGGAAAACATAAGCAGCTGATGTGAAAAGAATTACTATTGTTTTGGAAAACAGTGAAATCAACTTATCAACTCTATGTGGCCTTTATGAACTGCAAATCCTGTACTGTGGTCAGTAACTTCTTGTAGGAAGCAATAAGTAGTATCCTTTAAATTTGGATAACATTATTCTATTAACTGTTCAATGTTGAAGATATTGACAATACTGTACTCACCAATCTTTTTTCAAGCTTGTGTTTGTAAACAGTTACACTGGGGTATTTGAGGTGCTGATCTAGTACCACTTGTGTATACATGTTACCTTTAGTAGTTTGGTAGGTTTTGTATAATGCCAATTATTTCAAGGCCTAAAATAGTGCCTAATTAAAGGTTAAAGAGGGTGATCCTGTGTGGCCTAGATCTAGTTTATATGTTTTCCATTATTATTGCTATGTAACTATGCATAATTCTGTGCCATAGTTGAAAATGTGGAACATCAGTGGCAGGTCGGGGTGGAAGGGGAATGTAATAGACAGCTGAATTGGGCTCATAATTTTTGTTTGACAAACCATAGATTCTGTTTATGAAGAAAATCAAAGGAGTTTCCGTAGGCTTACATGCTGCCAGTTAATTGCCTCTTTAATGGACATAATTGTGTTTGATTTGTTTTAAAATGTTGAAATTGTGTGGCAAGTGCAGGGGGTCTATAGATTGTTTATATATTGTATTCTAGAAAGGTTCCTTGCACCCACACTTCAGGAATGAGAAACTCATGTACTACAGCCATATAGAGACCATATAAATAGATGCAGTAGTGTTTGAGTCCTTGTGATGAATCAGTTAGCAGGGAAGCAAGTCTACTTCCCAGGGAGACACAGTGACATGTGAATGTTTGATTCTGCTGTAGTTTGCCAAGAGTGTAAATATTTTTATATGATGATACACAATATTAGATCATTCCCTGGATTCTTCACCCATGTATTTTGTACAAAGAATGCACAGTTTCAAGCACTCATACCACATACTGAGATGAACCCTAGTTTCCATGTTTCGAATACTGTCATTGCAGTATAAGCAAGTATTTTACATTGAGAAGTGTCATATGGTCTTGAATACTGGATGCATGTGAGAGACACATACCCAATACCCCCTTATTTTTTTTTAATCTAAAAACATTATACTGACGTGTTCCCTCTTCCTGAGAAGTATTCAAAGTTTGATAAATCATTTCATTGCCTGATATATCGCTACATGGTAATGCAAAATAATCACGTCATGTAGGAGTCATGGCCCCTTAAACTAATGTCTTGACTTCTGCAGATATATGGCCCAATAGTGCAGAACCATAAGAACCTAAGCAGCTGTACAAAAGCTTGACAGGAAAATGGGCTTCAGTGTGAATGGAGATAAAGAGCTAGCATGCTTATTTGATATGGAAGCCCCAGCAAGTACGAGAATATGCAGTGAATGAGGCTTGGATAGCAAAGGTGTATTGCACGGGAGAAAGGACCCTTCAGGAGTATGTAGGAAGTCCCAGACTTCTGAATCTGTGCCCGTGAATCTTCCTCACCATTGCTATCTCCACATCATTCTGATTATGTTATATGAGCTGTGATTTAATGAGGCATATTTGCTCCTCCTCTTTTCTCCGTATTCCTGAAAAGGATGGGAAAGAGTGGAAGTCAGTACTGTCCGTTTAGTATAGATTTATGTCCTCTGTCCTTGCGGAAGTAGCAGATGGCATCCCAGGAAGCTTTCTTTTGGGGCACACTTACTAGAGGTCCATGGATGATGAGTTAGTTACGTGATGTGATCTCATCTCATTGTTAATACATCTTCAGTTGCATCAGAAGCAGCTAAAAAGCTATATGAAGTAAAATAGATTTTCCATTAAGAAATTGCTGTGCTTGCCCCAGGGACATTGAAGGACTGAATGGAAAAGATTATGTCTCTGATACAGATGGGAGGAGAGATATGGATGATTTTATTAAGATGTCATACAGAATACAGAAAAAGTTTGGGGACTACTGCACTAAAATGAGCTTCCTTTCAGAAACTTACTGAAAGCAGCTATTTACTGAGGGTATCAGTTGCAGCCATCTGGAAATGAGGGTCAAACAGAGCTGATTATTGCCAGCCCAGAATTACGTTTCTCAATAACTGTGCAGCACTGCTGAGAACCTACTTTTTAACCCTGAATGACATTTATTAAGTTTGCGCAGACAGTGGACTGACGGAGTCACTTCCTCATTATTAAATGTGCTTTTTTCCTAATCTTGCATCATCTCAGTGCTTTATTTAAAACTAAAATCAATATTCATGGTGCAGAAGGCTTTTTTCCCCAACTCTTCTACAAATCTCCTAAGTACTTCTTAGTTTTCAAGTACCTTCAGTGCAGACAGTGAGTATAAAAATACACCTATAAGACAGTCTCAGAGATATTGCTTTAAGTTCTTTAAACTCTAAGAAAGAGCCAAGGTTGTCGTGTTGGTTTTGCATCTTCTCAAAAGGGGATTTCTGCCTTGTATATGAAAAAAGTTACTGACAAATGTTGCTATGCTTCAATGAATGACGTAACAGTAAAAGAACAAAATAACCAATGCTTTTTCTTGATCACTAATGTAACAACTTAGTAGTCGTTGTACAATGTTGCTATCAAGTAATTACAGAGTTAATTGCTGGAGTAATATCTTTAAAATAATATAATGGGCTTTTCAGAAGCTAAGTGAGAATAAATGAAAGATGAAGCATAAATTATTTCAATCACATGTGCTGCCCAAAGAATGCTCCATATCAGATGTGTCAATTTAAACCCTGCACAGAATAGTGAAATAATGTCTTCATGCCAAAGTTAGTAAATACTCTGTAATATACTTTGCTTTTTGCATTATCCTAAAATTGTAATGCTAAAGAACCCTCTTTTTGTTGTCATGTTTTGGGGATTTTTTTTTATTTTTTTTTTTAAACAGGAATATAGGAAACAATAGGCTAAAGCCATCTCTGTGAATTCTTTATATGTATGCCTAAACATTAGGGGATGGAATAAGTATCACTTTAAACTGTGTACATTAAGATTAATCACTAAAAATAAAATGAGAAAGAAATAATGGCATTTCATAGAGAGAAAATGAAGACTCTTAGGCCTAGAACTCTCTGCAATGAATCAATCAAAATGGAGTTAGTAGATAGAAGGATTAAAGTACTGTAATAAGACCACGGTACAGATGACCACAATGGGAAAGGCTGTGGAAAGAAGAAATACTATATGATAAGATAAGAAAGTTATGTATAGATAATAACATGGTGATGATGGCTGATAACACCTCCATAATATTAATTTGAAAACCTTTGAGACACCATGGAAATAATAGCTGTTGCAAATTGCTGCTTCCTGAATCATATCAGGATCAGCTTAAGCACAAATCTGGCTGTAGCAAAGCTAATGCAAATACCAACCTGAGTAAATAAGAAATAGTTGGTACACAAGCATCTGCCTGGGAATTGAACCAATTGCTACCAAATAAGCCAGACATGATTTCAACAGCTTTTGTTCTAAAAAGAATCTGATTAACATTGCGAATGGATTGAGTCAACCTTAGTACAGAGGATAAAATACTGAGGCGAAGATGGTTATAAAATTAGCCAAGGATATTGATACATTTTTTTAATGCACTTATGACAGTTCCACAAACTGGGACAGGGTAGGTCTTTAAAAAGCATTAGATTATAAATGTAGCATAATAGTTGTACAGTCAACTTTGATTAAGAAATTAAGTGCTGTATTTGGGATCTGCTTCAGTGAAGACTTTCTACTTGCTGATTCCCTTGCCTGTAGCTGCTCAATTGGTAGCTTCCAGTGGCATCTCCTAACTTCACAAACAATCACGTAAACTTTACAGAGCTATTAATAAAGTCTACCTCAAAGCTTACGCGATTTTATCATTTTGTTGGTTGAGAATATTAAACATGGTAAAGGGGACTCATAAGATGGAGAAAAAATTGCTGACATTTCAGAAAAAGAGACAGAAAGATGCCAGACCAGATGAAACAGAGGAAAAGAGGGAGGAAAATAAGAAATAAATGAAAAGGTAGTGGAAGCAGCTGGTCTGGTCTCAGGCTGGAAGACAGAAAACTTTCTCCTTATACTACTCTATAAAGCATTTGTGAAGGAAAAATTGCAGAGAAGAGGATAGGGAAGTCCTTGTTAGGTCCCCTAGATTTTGTTATTAAAGAATTTGTGAAGGTTTTGGTGAAAAAAGAAATTGGAGAAATGCAAGGTAGAAGTAAACCATCTGATCAGAAGGGTGGAACACTTTTTGTCTAGTGTAAAAAACCAGTACAGATAATATTTTCTACTACTCTTCCCAAGACATCTATTATTGAGCACTCTGGAAACAGAATATCTGGCCTATTACAACAGGCTTATTATCTTATAGAAAAGCTCGACATAAAATGTATTGTCAGGAGATTGGACATGTCATGTTAACCCTGAATCTTAAGGCACAACAGGAGGACATTGAAACAGTAGCAGTAAGTTTATATAAAAAACACTTGAAGCACTGTGTACCCAAGAATGTCATTAATATGAAACATTATCAGCATCACACTAATACATTTTACTATACAATTTTTGTTATTTCTTTTTACTGCAGTAATTTACTGGTAGGCAGGTAGGTTTCTAGCAGCAATCTTTCTTGTTACTAGTCACAAAATCAGTATTTTTCTTTTTTTCCAAGTATGTTGGCTTTATTTCAACTTTCTTTTAAAGAAAGTACTTTAAAAAAGCAAGTAGCCATTTTTAATCCCATTTTTTTAGCTGGGAGAAAGTGAGTCATGAATTAATTCAGTGAACCACAGAATATTCCTTGCAGTGAGTTATGGATAAAATCAGGAACAGAACACAGACCTCCTCAAGCTCCATTCTCCTTCCTCTTACCTATTTTGTATGGTTATTTTACAGTTGACTCTGAACGTAGCTTGTAACAAACAGTCCTATTTGGAATATGATGGAGACTTATTTGGGGTATTTAATGATGGAACATGACATGGAAGGGATGCTCTTCAAAAAAGACTCATGCCAGTGGCTTGCACCATGCGAGCACAGATGTTCAGCAGAGCAGCAGTTATATGTTCACCATAGTTTTTAGTTCTGTCTAGCAGATCCCCTCCAAATGTGTAAGCTCCTGCAGTTTGTCCATTATGTTCCTGTTTGGCAGAAAGGAGGCTGCTGCTGTGCTAACATTCATCACTGAGCTTTTTACTGTGGGTCTGCCGTTCTTATGCTGACACGCTTATCTGAAATCAGCATGGGGATGTATCAGACCTGGGGAGGGCTTTTCTTTGCTGAAACGCATTTTCTTCTCTTGTAGTATTATATTCCTTTCTGTCTCTGAAACCAGGTAAGAAATAGGGATAATAGCAAAATACCAGAAGTAAGGAAAAGGCTTCAGTTAAAGTTATACATTGGGGTTTGGGTTGTTTTTTTCCCCCACTCCCCTTATGCAATCAGTTGAAATACAGGTTTCAATATGTGATACTGCAGGAGGTCTGATAGCCCATTTCTACCTTCTTTAAGGAGCCAGTCGTTTTATTTCAGAGACACATTTTGGCACATACCCACAGCAGCAGTCTTTTGGTGTGGCAGTGAATATTTTTGTTTGCTGGGGATGGGGTGGAGGTGGTGTTGCTTTTTTGGACAGGGGAGGGATTTGAGTATTATGCAAGTTTTTCGTTATGATTTCTGTATCACCAGTTGTGGGAGATTAGAAAATGCTGGAAAATAGGATAGCTGGTTTTGTATGTAGAGCACAGGCACTGAAAGCACCTCTGCTGATGAAAAGTGATTTTTGCATATCTCTTGAATCTTCGTACTCCTTTCAGTAGGAATGACATTTGTAAAAAGACTGGATCAAATTTTCAGGCATGCTGAATATCTCCTGTCTGTTAACTTGAAGTTATCTTGGGGCTGTTAAAAAATGCTGGATGTTAGGACTGATGAAGTGTAGGGTATCTCTTTTCAGTAGCAGTGGAGACGAGATGTCTTTAAATCTTTGTGTTTTCTCTATTTACATGTTGTAAAGTCTGTAAATACACTTATTTTAATGGACTATTTACATGCAGTAGTACTGAGTTCCGCTACTTAAACATTTTTTAACGCTGTTATGTTTTTTATTTCCTTTTCTGAAATGTCAGATGACCATTTTAATTCTCAAATGAAGTTGAACTCATGGCACAAGTAAACTAATCTGTAACCTCAGAAAGAGTGGCAGCATCCATACTGCAAGCACTATAAGCTCTAGCAGTTGATAATCTATAATATCTGTTATAGTAGGTGCAGAGACTGTAGACATGCTTTATGTATACATAATAAACAGAAAATCTACATAAAAGGAAACATGCAGGACTTTTCTTTCTGCATTTCATGCTTCCTGAATTTGGTGCAGAATTATTCTCTTTTGAATCAAGCCATAGCATCCAATTTACCATTGTCTCTAAAATTTATGGCAATGAACAACTGGCTGTGTTAACTTGTCATACAAAACAAAGTGATAACTGATGTATTGTCTGAGCTGAAAGCAGGCCTCTGCAAGAGGCCTGAAGTGTGCTTCTCACAATGTTCTCTCTTAGTCAAAGTACTAAGGATAAGTATCTGAGTGTTTATACTAATTTTTGGTGCTGATCAGACATCCATTGCTCTTTCAAATCTGTTTTCAGGAACAATTACAGGAATTGCTATTTTATCCTCCATGTGTTCACATACATCTTAATAATATTAATGTAAATCAAATACAGAGTTAGAGTTTAATGCAACAGACTTCCTTCTTCCTGTTTTATAATTTTGAATACTCAATCAGGAAGAAAAAACAGTATTGCTTTTGATCATAAACAGTATATTAAATATTACAAGAAATACTAAAGGGAGAAGGATTTGAAAACAGAAGCCATTAAAATATATTTGGACAAAATAGTAATTTAGCAATTTGGAATTATGATTAATAACCTTTTTTAAGAGTTCTCAAGTATAAGCTCAATTTACCTCTAGTTAGTATCTGTGAGTCAATTTGTTCTTTTATTTTTTCATCTTGAAATTCAAATAACCACACCTAAATATCTTCAGATGTTTCTCTTTTCCATAACCATTCAGTGTTATTGATTTCAGTATCAGTGAAAACTAATCAGTATTGATACATCAGCCATTATGGCACCAAATTTATATAATTTATATGATAACTGCTGCAGTCTCTTTTGGAGAAACACATATTGCAGATGTGGAAAAAATTCTCCTTTTACTGGTTGGGGTTTGTTTTTTTTTTACAGCCTTAAAAACAGAATCTGCACTTCTAAACATATCCAGGTAGTTCTTACGTAATTTTTTGTGACTCATTTTGTACAGGCAACTATTGTGTTCAGATAGTTGCTAAAAGTAATTTTATCCAGAAATGATTTTGAAATTACAATGTAAATAGCTATGAAATTACAGGAGAGAATCTACCACTTCCATGTAAATCAATTTAAATAAAATAAAAAAAACTGACTACTTATTAGAAATTATTTGACGATAAGTAGTGTACCAGAGCCTTGAAGTACATTGCTGCAGATACTGAACTTGTTTGTGTTACCTTCTGCCAGTTTGGATATATACTGCATTCTGACACAAAAAATTTCTGCTTAGAATCTTATATTACTGTGATGAAAGTAAGAAAAAAACACAAAGCAGAAATGTAGCTGGAGAAAACATGAGCATCAACAAACCTTAAGACAGATATTTAGTCTAGCTAAAATTACATACTTAAATACACATTTAGGCACCCATGAAAATGACATCTTCCTTATGCCAAAATGAAATATCATGTAGGTAGAAATGTCTCTATGACCAGGATGTGTAGTCAGAGAATTTTGTTTCATGATGTTGCTTAAAAATAAAATAAAAGCTCTTGGTGAAGGTCAGTCTGTTTCTCCCATCTATAATGGTGCTGTGCTGTGCAACTTTGCAGAGCAACTAAATTTTACTTAGTTTGAATCAGCAGACAAAGGGAGCTGTGGTGGGTATTATAACATTTCATTATTGATGTATCAGTTTGAAAGATAGTGAGAAATGTATCTGAGGAAAGCTAAATTAGTGAAAAGCCACCTATATGTCTTCTAAGACTGTAATTATTTTGAGGGAAGGAGAAAGAGATAGTGGAAGAAGCGGCCAAAAATGGCAACCAAAGTGACTGAAGGCTTGGATTTAACTCTAGATAGAACACAATACAAGGGAAAAAAATGATAGTTCAGGAAGAAAATGAATTGAGCAGGTTTGTGCAAACTAATTGTATGACTGATGACTAGATAGACTGTGCTCACGTTTGAGCTTTATGATGTTAAAAGAACGTGCTTTAAAAATAAATACACATGTTTAAAAATTTACACTTTTTCTGCGTGGTAGATTCTCATGAAACTTGCTGCCACAATGTATAATTAAATTCAAGAGCTTAATGGGTCTGGGTTTTGGTTTGTTTGTCTATACTTTTTTCAGAATGTTATTATTGTGTATTTTCACCTTAAGATAGTAGGGGGAGAGAGTAGGGAGAATGGAAATAAAACAATGCATTCTGCCTGATCTCTTTGAAAACAAACTGCTTTTCTGATCAAGTGTGAAATAATGTATAACAGCGGGAGGACTGCAAGCGGATGGGTTAAGTTAGAAGGTTGAGCAGTAGACATGTTAATTTTTTATTATTTTTTTTTTCCTTGACACCTGTAGTTACCCTTTTGTTTTTCCACGTTAAGAAACTGGAACAAGAAAGGACTCTGCATCAGCTTAGTGTCTAAGAGACACTAAACAGTCAGGAGCTGGCGTATGATCAGGACTCCCATTATTTCTGGGCTAACATCTGTAACTGCTGTTTTCAGACTTCTTTTCTCTCTGATGAGTTTTGCAGCCACTTTAGTGGCCTTAACAGCTCATTTTCTGCAGAGAGGGGCAACATTGTTCAGCTGTGTAACAGTTCACCTTGCACCATTGTGTCATCTTGAATAGAAACCAGTTGCCTGTGACACAGTGTTTTGTTTTATTTCAAGAGCAGGGTATACACTTTCATGGAATTGGGGGCAGGGTAGGGGTTTTAAAAAAGAAAGAAAAGGTGAGGGCTTGGTGAAGCTGTGCAATTAAGTGGAATATGTTGCACCTGCCTAGCACCATGGTGATCCTTGGGTAGGACAAGGATTCTTGTGTGATGCAATTCTTGTATGTCAAGAATGTCAAATGTCAAAATTCTAGTATGTACAGTGGCTACACAGAATTTGATTTTTTTTTATCTATATATGGATATGTACATAACGTGTGCATAGTCTATCAGTGCAGGAGGTGATTGTAGCAAGCATATAGAAAACTGGTGTTTGCATCCATGCGGTTGGAACTGCATTCCTAACGCAGGCAGGAAGAAGCATAGAGATGGCCTTAGCAATCAGTGGTGAACAACAGCTGTTGGGCTTTGGGAAAAGGTTTTAGACTTCAGTCAACCTGTTATATCTCTTGATCTTAGAGTAGTTCTTTACTAGGTGTGAGGGCTAGATCTGCTTGGTAAAGTAATATGAGGCTTCTCCCCTTGCAGTCCTGAGCAGAGCTTAAGAATTTTGAGCAAAAGAAGGAACATCTGTGCTGTGCTCCTGCACAGCATCTAGAATCTTTCTTTACTGTCAGTAGTCTGTCTCTGTACCAGTGCAAGTGCTTTTCTTACAAAGTGAAGAGACTTCACTGACAAGGGAGAGATTCAGTTTGCTTAGCTCTTGCTCTTCTGGACTGTAAATTGGTGTCTGGGTGTATGCTCAGAAATTGCTGTCACAGTGCCAGGAAAGAGGTAATTTGTTTACTGCCAAGTCCAAACTCTTGAGTTTGTAAATACTCCATAGTACACCATGGGCAGTTGTTCCCATCTTTTTGGTACACTGTGGAGACAGTGGTTTCTTGAGTTGGTCATAATGATTGAATCTCTTCCAGAGTATTGTCAGGTTGTCCTGCTCAGCAAGGACAGGAGAAGCAGGAGCTACAAAGTAGCAAGAAGTTGACATAAAAGTGAGCTCATTTTTATGTCAACAGAGCCAAAAGGGGAAAACAAACTAGAGTTAGCACCCTGCACTCCATCACTTCCATGCCATGCTGCCCAAGGGACTCAAACACATGGATTCAAATCTGCCTTGTTACTGTAAATGCATCTTGGATATATCAAAATAGGAACTGATGTTATTTTTCATTTTTGACATACCTTCCTCAACAATGCATGGAAAAAATTTTGTCTGAAATAATTTGAACCTGGAAATCAGACTAGTTTCTTTGTGTTATAGCAGAATTTCTCTTCCTTTTCCACATATAACTAAGTTGTACCAACAGAGTGAAGTAGTGGAGTTTCAGAACTGACATTTTTAGCCAAAAGGTGGACTGGCTTTTTTATAAGCATAAACAGGCATCACTGTCACCCTGCAGGTACCTGTATAAATGTTTCCTTCTGTCTTTCATCTTTACTTCCCTCTGTGAACCCTCTGTCTTATTGATTTTAACTTTGTTTGGGTTCCAATCTGATTCCCTAGTAATTTACACTATATCCCTGTTGGCACCATGTTTGGAAGATTAGTATTTTTTGTCTTGGCCTTCAGGAGCATCTTCCTCTTCGTAATCCAAACTGGTACCACTTACTTCTCAAGTGAAAAGAATAAGTACATGCAGGAACTATCCCAACAGATAGAAATTGTTATGCAGCTGCCTGTACAGTCCTCGTCTGTGAGTGCTACTCAGACATGCTCTTTCTCTTGAAACACAACCCAGGAAATTGCAGTTTTGTGGCAAAACTGATAAAGCTGTCCCCAGTGATGAAAGAGTTTAACAGAGGATTTCCTTTTTTCTTTCTCCTGCTATGATTACAGCTGTATTTCTGTTACAGTTTTTGGTTCTTGATAGGATGACACAATGTGACCAATTTGTTCTTTCATGTCATGGAGTGATATGTGAAAACTCTTTTTGGAGTAGAAAGCTGCTTTCCCAGGAGCCAGTGAGAACCCAGTTCAAAGTTGAACAAGCATCTTCATGCAGAGAGAGCACTTGGCAGCCCAGACAGGATGGAGATTTTAATGCTATATTTAGTGGAAGCCATAAGGGAATGTTTTAGCAGAGACTATCACTAACTAAATTAAAGATTGATAATTTAATTTTGCTTCCGAAGAAAGATGATGAGAGTTGTATCCTTCCTCTCTGCCATTAGTTGGGAAAAAATGCTCTTAATATAAATTATATTCTGGCACTGGAGAAGTGTCCCCAACAGTATTCCTTTCATTTTGTTGATTAGATAGCACCAGTGCACAGAAGTGACAGCTATACCATTAGGGCATGTTCATGGCTAAGATAAGATAAATAGATCTTCATGTTAACACTGCCTCTTCTGTAATTTCAAATAAAGAGTTCACTCAACAAAATGTCTCTTGTCTTTTAGCTCTACAGTGTGCATCAGGAGGAGCCTTATAACAGTATGATCAGGATTTTGTTACTGCTTCCAGATTACAAAGAAGCATTTTTAAAAGTAGGTATCCATGCAATGTGTGCACCTGTGGTGATTTACCATAGATAGTTGTGTGGCATTTATCACCTCAAAAACTAATCTGCTAGAGCAGTGAATGTCATTATAGCCATTTCACAGATAATGAATCTGGACTTTGATATAGTACAGTTCAGCTTCAGGAGTCAGTGGCTGATCAGTCACATGGCAGGTTTATGGAGAAGCTGGAAGACACTACTCCCAAAGATAATCCTTCCTTCCAAAACGAGAGCTTTATAAGCAGCAGTTCTTACTGTGTTATTGTTGTTAAGGTAGAACTTATTTCAGCGTGGAGAAAAAAAACCTTGAGTTGCCAAATGGCAGGTCACAAATGAAATGAAAAACTTTTTTCCCCTCTTAGAAACAACGCATTGTCCTTGATATTGCAATAATGAGCATATTGTAGAGACAGAAATACCAGCCTGTATTTAGGGAGTGAATCACAGCCTGGTTTACTGTGATGTCTGTGTTTTAGTAAAAAAACCCAACTCTATGGGATATATGGGTGTGAGAATTTAAGGGGGTTTGATTCTTTTGCTGGGGTTTGTTCCTACAGAGGAAAGCTGGAAAATCTGAATTGTGAGTCCTACAAAAAAAACAGAAGGGAAAATTAGCCAGCTTTTTAAAATGAAACCTTGCAATTAGCTTTATGGCTTGCTTTCATATACAAGTGCTGGAGGTTAGTAAGGGTCTTGAATCTTTCTTGGAAGATAAAGGGTTTTAGATATGGGTTGTATACCAAGATACAGTCATCTGCTCACAGTCAGCAAGTACATGCCTGACAAATCCCAGTGGGATCACAAAAAGGGCAGTCATGCCATCTCCCATGTCCTGTGTGACTTACAGCTGTATCTATCAACCAAGCAAATTCTTGCAGCACATTAACTGATCTGTAAGACACTCAGCAAATCACAATGTGGACGTCATTGAAAAGCCTGGACAAAAGCTCTTGATCAGCTATACTGTTTGTTCTATAGTAATTGCAGTTCCTGAGTGTTTTTCAGGGGTATACACAAATAAAGCACATTACTATAATCCACAGATAACACAGTCATTGTCACAGTATGAACACTTACACCCCACATCTAAAAAGCTTGGAATTTATAATGTTTATTTTAGCTCTTTTTAAAAAGGAAAAAAAAAAAATCACTATTTCATCAGTAAATCTGGTTTCATCAGGTTTAAGAATCAACACATACAAAACAGAATCAGAAATGCAGATATAGTAATCATAGAAAGGCATGTGACCAAATAAAGAATACATTCTCAATAGCTGCTTTAAAATGCACATGAAGGTAATGGCGTAGCATTTGTATGCCTGCCTGTCTGCCCATGAGACATACCTAAAAATTAGAAGATACAGCACAAAAGAGAACTGGGAGCAAATAAAGTCATATTGCTGGGGCAGGAGCCAATGAAAGAAACAGGTTTGCTGTTCCTCCCCTCCTCCTCCCCAGTCCACTAGATAAAGGAGGTGGTTTGTAATCATGAGGGATGGACAGTCAGGGGCTGAGTAGTGTGGTTTTCTCTTTCTTTTTTTTTTTTGTGATTAAAAGACAGAGTGAGAGCACAGAAAGTCCTGTATTGTCAGCGAGTCAAAGTAGATTACAAAGGACAGTGAACACAGAAGAAAAAGGCAGCTAAAAAAGATGCTGGTTGCCTTTTTTTTTTTCCTACTAAAGAGCTTAAGAGGGAGAGGAAAAGTTCCTTCATCTAAAAAGAAAAGAAATGAAGACATTTGCAGTTTCTGGGCCAGCACAAAGGCTCAGCTGGTAGTTGTACATTCTCCCTTGCAGGAGATCAAGTTTGGGAGTGACCTCAAGAATTTTTCTCCCTTGACCTTCCAGGTGGAGGTACTACAAACTGGAAGGAGGGAATTTGCATTGTGCAATCCCACACAACTTGTATGGGAATCCCACAGGTTTCAACATGAAGTGGAAGCCCTTTAAGGAGGTTGTTTGTTTTGCCATTTGCAGCTAAGCTGTACATGGCTCCTGGGCTGATAGTGCCAACTTTAAAAACTGAGAAAATGAGCAATTATTTGGGTTCTTGAATAACTGCAGCAGGAACAAAATTGGAAATGGTTCACAGCCTCATTCCTCTGAATCTTTTATGACTAGTGTTGGTCAAATTGGTTGATTAGTATAGCACTGATTACTCTGACATAAACAGCCTCCTCTTAGCCTGCAGACCTCCCCAGTAATCCTTACTGTAGCTGTACAACAGAGGATTGATGTGATTTATCCTATAGTGAGGATCCTGTCCTGCAAGAAATTTGGGACCTTCTCTTCTGCTATTTCCAGCTTCAGCTGGAAGCAGATTAAAAGCCTAAATATGTGCCATGTGAAGGTCAGGAAAACAAGCTAGCATCCTCGAGTTTAAACTGGGTGCCAAGATACCAAAATACTTGGTGGAATGAAAAGAATATGTACTGAGCAAAATAAACCTCTACTAATACAGTCACATCAGGGAAACTTCATCTTTGTAGCTATTTTGCTGGCCTCCTCAGACCCTGACATTGCATCAGTAGAGTGGAGTGAAATAATTATAACACCTGCTGGGGCCAGAAAGCTAGTTTTAACAGACTATTTCTTTTAGCTTGCTAGGTTGAAGATGGACTACATCTTTCACCAGATCAGAAACACATACTAACTTCTTTTTTATGGGGAGGTTTGTGAAAATAAAACAAAACACAACCAATCCCTACCATTTCAGTAAATTCTTACATAAAGCAGAAAGTGGCCCAAATAACTCAGCAGGAAATTATTTTTTTATATTGACTTCAAAGGTCAAACAGGGTCTCGAATGGGTGGTTAATATCACTCACTGTGCTAAGCATCGACCATTTTGTCTTATGATACAGTTTGTGCTCCCTATGAGACCTCAAGACTTCTTTCACATTTGCCTTCTTGTCAGGATCCAAAGTGAAGGGTATCACTTTGCTTAGCATTTGGAACTAAGCTATCCTAACTTGCTAAACCTTCTCATCCAGATTCTATGCCAAAACAGAATATTTTGACAACTCCTGAGTTTTGTTCTACTACATCAACAGGAAAATAAGTATTTTGGGCTTTCTTCTGTTCTTTGGGGGTTGAGGCTAGATTACTTCAATGTAAATATTCTTGAACTTTTCCCTTCCAAATGTCAAGAGTATAGTTGGCTGATGGAGACTGTCATTGCTTGCTCTGGATACATACAAGTCAATGACAGCTACCAGGCAATGGCAGGAAATACTCCACTAGACTTACATTCTAGGCTCTGCACTGACTGGGCAACTATATTAAGTTTAAGAAAGAAGAAATCTCCATCTAATCCAGTTAATTTTTATTTTTATTTTTTCCAGAAAACAGCGTTATTTACTACCATTATAGAAGCTGTCAGTGAAGTTTTTCTAGTCTGGTTTCTGTCCAGGCTCTTTAGAGTTCTTAGTAGCATAGGGTTATCATTGCAAGGATAATTGGGCATGGTTACCCTAGCTTTTATGTCCTCTCATATGGGAACATAAGGACCAAAATGTACAAGCATAGCAATGCTGAGTGCTGGTACTGCTAGGAAAACATGTGTTGTGTGCATGTGCCTCACAGACTCATACAATAGGATACACATGGAATACATCATCTTGAAGCATCAGAGCTATTGTAGGATAAGTAATTGCTTCATCTGAAGCTTCATCCGAAGCTTCATCCAGATGCAGAGCCCACAGTCTTGGCGAGGAGTTCACTCTTTAACCAGAGCCTGGTGAGAATAAGATCTTTGCAGTACAAATGTTGCCACATTTAGCCACGTTTTTCTCACTTGAAACAAGATTGCTGTAATCTGTTTTGCATGTGGCTACAGCCTGAGATCATTTTGAAATGGAAACTAATGCACAATGTCACAACTCGCTCAGTATACCATTCTGCAGTGAGCTCTCATTACACTGGTGCTCAGGTTCTGCTCTGGGTGCCAGTAACTTTTTTGAGTAAAGTTGTTCGTCTTCACTTCCCTGCACCAAGCTGTTGCTATTAGGAGTAGTGAGTGTGGTAGCTCAGAGGTAACTACCCATGCAAGGGCTTCAGCTCTGGAGTTCAACCCCTTTCTCTGGGAAAAGAGAGGGGGGAAAAGCTCCAAGACTGTTTTGTACCATCACAACAGTGTGGTTGTTAACCATATATAGAATCATAGAACCATAGAATCAACTAATATGATCAGTGATGACAGTGTAATTATCTGTACTACTTCCTATTGAGTCATCTTTTCCTTGGGTGTGCTCTGTTGCTCTGCCTTTTCCCTCTTTCCCCTGACTGGAGGGTGATTATGAATACTGCTCTGAAACACTATTAGAAAGTGTGTATTTTTCTCTTCTGAAATTTAAAACAAATGGCAGTCTGGCAGGGGACACATGTGGCAGATGTTGGCTCTGTTCAAAGGTAAAAGAAATCTTTCAGTCTAGCATCTGAAGAACGGGTATTCAGCCTCACAGAGTAAGAATTTAGCTTTCCAACACATTATCAGTACCACTCAACTGAGATTAAGAAGTTTTCTTGAAACCATGATATTGTCTTGCAAAAATAAAAGCAGTCCCTCAAACTTTTGGTGGATGTAATGACTTGTCTATCTGTAGGAACACCAAAACAGGCAAAAGATAAGTAGGAATTTCTCTCCAGGTCTTCTAGGTACTGCAGAGAGACAGAGTGGGAGTTCTTTCAAAGCTCCATCAGGTTGACAGGAAAGGCAATAGGAGACAAGGTTCAGTCCTGATTACTTCATTGTATATTTTGATGCACATCTTAGGTTGCATTCCCCATCATCAGTTTTCATATTTTTTGATCCTTCTGCCCTGAGATAATCTGTATACGCTCTATGCCTCATCACATTTCTCTTTCAACAGTTTAATTTGAACAGAAGTCTGTAACAAACCACAAGATGCATGCCAACACTGTGAAAAGAAATGGATAGTTTATCCTGATAAATGTATTTGTTTACTGGAAACCTGCTGCTTTACTGATATTTATTTTTCCAAAATAAGGTCAACAGATCTTGTCCTCCTGATGGAGAATTAGGTAATATTTAATTGCCATTCACCTGAAATATTGTTTTGACATAAATTATATTTAATGCTAATTGAATTCTAGAATTTGAGCTTACCATATTCAACATTTATGATCTGTGATACATATCCTGTTTATACAGAATTAAGGATATGTTATTAAATGCTTGGTCACCTTTGATGTGTTATTATCAATTATACCCTTAATTATTATTGTCTGTCATGATGGGCTCTATGAGTAAGACAAAGTTGAGAGGTTATGTTTCTGAGTCGTTAATTTAAACTTGCATATATTCAATAATGTTTGGAAAATTGGTCTGTGACTGTGAAGTCGTTCCAAAAGAGTTTATCCCAGCAGATTAAGGAGAGTTGTAGTGGTTAATTTAATAATAAATAGTGGGGAGGTTTTTTTAAATCCCTTAATTGAGAATCAACATTTCCAAAATATTTGCTATGAAAATGGTGAATATGAGATATCATACGTACAGCTCAGGAGATATTTTCACATTTATCAACCTGAGGAAAACATAAAGAATAAGTTCAGATCAAACGCAACAGGCAGGAACCCAGGTTTTTGACTTCCATATTTTCAAAATATATGCAACCAGCAATGTTTGTGAATGCTGTCTGATCATTTATGCTAGCAAAAAAGAGACTGGCAAGATCAAAAACTGAAGAGTAAAGTCCACCTAAGCTCTGTTAAGACTGCCTGTCTGAGAGCCAGAGTTCACTGAGTACTGAAAGATAAGCAATTTCATCTTTCTTTCTTTACCTGAGGAAACTCCTCAGGAAGCTCAGATGATCATTCAGTCTGGAATTGTCCCTTTTAAAGTGAAAATTAAATTGTTAGTGAAATTTAATCATAATGAAATTAAGAGATGGCTTCTGCCTACTGCGTTATGCTGGTCTAATTGGAGAAAAAAGGGAGATCATTTAATTTATTTTACTTTGAGACAAAATGTATTTGTTTGAGTATTACCCCATAGCAAAGGTTCAGCAGCGAGGTGAGTTGCTGCATAGCTACAAAGTACTGTCACTTGTCAGTCATACTTCTATTGATAGGGGTTGATATTCAGACCAAGTCATTGTCTGTTGTATGTCAGTGAAGCAACCCTGAGAGTTTTCATACCTGTGTTGTGAATTTGACCCATTCTTTACACTGAGCAACTGTCTGCAGTTATGGATTGGGAAAAAAAAAACACTCAGATAAACTGTAAAATCCCTCTTATTCACAGCTCCTTCGTAGCTGTTGCAAAATGTTAGTTTTGAAGCTATTGCATGGTATTGTCAATCCAAACTATTCATGCATATGAAGAATACTGACGTTATTAAATGGTTCACTAAAACTCTTGACGTTGTAAGGCGAGGCAATACTATTGCTTCAATCTGTGCTTAATGATAATTGAATTATTAATCTTGAACTTACCATACTTAACATTTAAAATCATCATGTTCCTGCAGAATTAAAGCAAGTGAAAGAGAGAGAAACTATTAAATGGTTGGTCTCTTTCAATAAGTAGTATTATAAATTATATTCAACAATTATTATTATCTGTCAAGATCAGCTTTACGAATATGGAGCCTTGATGGTGTTAATATGCCTATGCATATTAAAATATATGAAAAGTTGCAATGCATGAACAGTAGCTGATTTTCAATATTTACAATTCAAATATTGCCATAACTCTGTGGTTCATACAAAGAGTTAACTGTCAGAAGGAAAGTAATGTTTTGGAATCAGTAGGCCTTAGAATCTACAGCTAATGGTGTTTTAAAATGGCCAAATGGACTCCTGTAAGTATGTTCAAATTAAAACATTTGATTCCTGCTGAAATGTTATTTCTTCTGCTAGATGACATTAGCAGGGCCTAGCTAAGACAGTGATAAGGATGATCTGTTCAAAACACCTGAAGTACTTTCAGTGCTGCAGAGCTAACTGGCACCTCTATAACAGGAAGATATGTAACACAGTTTTTGTTTTGCTTATGAATCTGTGAACACCTCTGGTTCTGAGTGTCCCTTTTCCCTTCCCTTGTGCTTTAAGGCAATGAGTTCTGTTACCATATGGTTGAATTGTCAGCTACCTCTAGTGGAATGGAAGCTACCTCTAATGGAAATAGCTTTCCATTCATTTACCTTTCCGTTGATGTTTTCAACTGTTGTTTTGCCTTATCATGGCTGTATCTCAGTTACCAAAGAAATTAAGGAAAGGCAAGCCAGTCTATTTTCTACTTTTTAGCCCACTGGTAACATTCTTCTTCAGCACCCCCCAGATACTGAGGAAAAAGCAAATCTTGTTCAATGTCTGCTTTGCAGGCCACCTTTCACTTTACAAACTGATCACCTGCTGGCTTTCCAAGAGGAACTTGTACTTCAGAAGTAGCGACCTCATCGGGGGATGCATTAAATTCTTACATTCTGCCATACTCAAACTAGTCTAGTCTTGCTAACTGCACTTTATGATTACCTCATCTATCTCATGACATTTCATGTCAGATCTGAAAGTACAGCTATTGTACGTTTCTTGCTTGCTGGCATTAACCTCAGAACTGAAGATGACAGACCGTGTAACCTCTTACGTATTTCGGAGCTCTCGTTATACCAGTTTTCTGTCCATGCACAGTAGTTAATTTTCCTTAGCAGCACAAGACACAGCTTTAATATTCCTGAGTGATTACAGCTAGTGAGATAAGACACAAAAGACTGTTTTAAAGTGACATTGTCAAATGCATTTTAGTACTTTAAAAATATGTTCATAGAAGGACATGTACATAAAAGAATGAAAAGACAAAGTCAGAAGCAATCAATTATAAAGATTATGAAAAATCTCAAGCACATGCTGTATTTTAAATAACCTATCAAGTATTTGAAAACTTAATTCATAGTCAACAATAATAGACCACAATGTGCAGAATATGCAAAAACCCACATATTATACAGGTAAATCAAGGGGGGGAGGTTGACAGTTATGGTAAAGGAAGATAGTGGGTAATATTTCCTGTGAAACAGTTCACTCCAGTTGCAAAATGGAAGACACGGACATTAAAAAATTAAAATAATATATTAAAAAGGATTATGCCTTTCCTTAATCCTATTTAAATATTGCCTGAATAATCTTCACATTTACATATCTTTTAGCATGAAAAGAGCTTTGAAATTCATTTAACCCATGATCTGTTTTAGAATTTGGTACTCTGAACCCCAAAGCATTTGCTATTATATTTGGGGAATTTGTACTACTCGTTAGAAGGCTGTTTTGTAACTATAGGGTTTTGAATTTTTTTGCTATCTATTATAGTTTTAAAACAGTTTTGTGAACATTAAATATTAGCTAATGTTTATGAATTGCTTGTGGCAAGTAAATTATTGATTATTGTGCACTCTGAATCTGCTTTTGAAGTATTTGATAGGTCAACCAAGAGCACAGTATGTTGTTTTACCTCTCTAGCAGTATAAGAAGAGTTCTTCAGAAAACTGGTTGGTTATGCTTGCATGCCTGTTAACAAATGCTCATAAAGTTACTATTTATTTATATAACTTCCTGGAAATATTAATGAAAGTGTATATAAAGTGGCTGAAATATAAAATAATGCTGAATTTTCAGGCTTATATATGAATGCTTCTATTTCTACCATGAGTCGGTTCAGAAATTGTGTGCAGTGAGTAGGAAGACTCCAATGGACAAGAGTTAGACAAAGGCCTGTTTCTCCAACTACATTATGTCAACCTTCATAAGAGCTTAATCCAAAGACAGAAATTCAATAATATTTTAATAGCTGTTCAATACTGCTATTGATTAATTTTTTTTTTTTTCATCACTCTTTACTCTCCTTCAACTTGGATAGTGCCAAAGAGGGGCTTTACTTATCTACTTATTTTAATATACAGGCAGAGATTTAACATCTCTGGTGGACTTCTCGATTTACTGTCAGTATCTTTTTCCACTGGTGTAGTGAAAAATCTTGTCTTGATGATCTTCCTGGCAATTTCTAAATGATTTAAATAGATTCAAGCAACATCCAGTTATAAAATGTACATCTATATGAAACAAAAAATAAATTGAAAAGCCACTATAAGGTTTGTTCATTAGTCACTTTAGACAGAGATGATCTCAATTCATTGTACTACTTATTACAGTAATCAGTATGGTTATATATCTTCTGAAGCTGTGTAAGTGTGAAAGGGCATTGAATTGCCATTTAGACAGAAATCCCCCATCTACAGTATATGTGTCTATTTTTTTTAATATTTTTTTTTTTTCTCCTAACTTTCTCCCAAGCTTTTCAAAAGACCTCCAAAAGTCTTCAATCATTTTGCACACTCAGGCCAGGTTTAATCTAAAGATTGGAGATCTCTAGACTTTAAAAATAAACAAATAAATAAATAAATGTTGTCTTTTGAAATACAGGTATCTTGCTGTCCTGTTACAGTGCCAGTTACTGGATTGTTGTTTTCCTTTTTGGCTGTTGGAAGCAAGAATATGAAAAGGTCATGGGTGATTTTTTTTCCTTAGCTTCAATCCTCTTTACATAGTTAATCATCCCTGAGATCTCTCAGAAGCTTTATGGCATCTTCTGTGAATTGTGCTTGGTGCAGCATGCAGGTAGTTTCTGATGGGTCAGGAGCAAACTTGGAAACCCCTTGGTATGACAGAAGTTAAGTAGCACAATTATAAAACAACATAGCAATCAAAAGTTGGCATGTGTGACATACAGGTAATTAACACTGCCATAAAATTCCTGTACTGAGTATTGAAGGGAAATTTTAAATGTTTTAAAGGTGACTAATGTAGCATGGCAAACTTATGTAGGACTGCCAGCTGCTATAGAAGTCTGGCAGTAACTGAGGACTGCTATAATCCACTAACATTTGATATTTCATCTCATCAGATTCTTGCAGCTGTACTTCAGTACAGTAAAATGCGATGAATTTGCTTCCATAAAATGGTTTGCTATACCAATCAATAATGTTATGGACAACAACACATTCTCGTCAGCTGTTCATCTGATTGTTACTCTTATGTTGCTTTTATATTAGCTGATTTAATGGAAGAGTTGGCAACATCAAATATAAAGATGTGATATCTCATTCTTGCAATGACAAAATATTATACCAGACAAGGCAGTCATAGAATCATAGAATAGTTAGGGTTGTAAAGGACCTTAAGATCATCAAGTTCCAATCCCCTGCCATGGGCAGGGACACCTCACACTAAACCATGTCACCCAAGGCCTCATCCAACCTGGTCTTGAACACAGCCAGGGATGGAGCATTCACAACCTCCCTGGGCAACCCATTCCAGTGCCTCACCACCCTTACAATAAAGAATTTCCTCCTTATAGCCAATCTAAACTTCCCCTGTTTAAGTTTGAACCCGTTACCGCTTGTCCTATCACTACAGTCTCTAATGAAGAGTCCCTCTCCAGTATCCCTATAGGCCTCCTTCAGATACTGGAAGGCTGCTATGAGGTCTCCATGCAGCCTTCTCTTCTCCAGGCTGAACAGCCCCAACTTTCTCAGCCTGTCTTGAAAAGGGAGGTGCTCCAGTCCCCTGATCATCCTCGTGGAAATTCTCTGGGCTTGTTCCAAGAGTTCCATGTCCTTTTTATGTTGAGGACACCAGCACTGCACACAATACTCCAGGTGAGGCCTCACGAGAGCAGAGTAGAGAGGCAGGATCACCTCCTTTGATCTGCTGGTAACGCTCCTTTTGATGCAGCCCAGGATACGGTTGGCTTTCTGGGCTGCGAGCGCACACTGAAGCCGACTCATGTTCATTTTCTCATCGACCAACACCCCCAAGTCCTTCTCTGCAGGGCTGCTCTGAATCTCTTCTCTGCCCAAGCTGTGCCTGGGATTGCTCTGACCCAGGTGTAGGACCTTGCACTTGTGATGGTTAAACTTCATAGGGTTGTCATCAGCCCTCCTCACAAGTGTGTCGAGGTCCCTCTGGATGGCATTCCTTCCCTCCAGCGTATCAACCCAACCACACAGCTTGGTGTCATCGGCAAACTTGCTGAGGCCACACTCAATCCCACTGTCCATGTCAGCGACAAAGATGTTGAACAAGACTGGTCCCAGCACCGATCCCTGAGGGACACCACTCGTTACTGGTCTTCAGACAGACATTTTGCCATTAACCACAACTCTTTGTGGGCAGCCATCCAGCCAGTTCTTTATCCACCGAGTGGCCCATCCATCAAATTGATGTCGCTCCAATTTAGAGACAAGGATGTCATGTGGGACAGTGTCGAACGCTTTGCACAGGTCCAGGTCGATGACATCAACTGCTCTACCCCTGTCCATCAGTTCTGTAGCCCCATCATAGAAGGCCACCAGATTGGTCAGGCAGGATTTCCCCTTAGTGAAGCCATGCTGGCTGTCACCAAGCACCTTGTTGTTTTTCATGTGCCTTAGCATGCCTTCCAGGAGAATCTGCTCCAAGATTTTGCCAGGCACAGAGGTGAGACTGACTGGTCTGTAATTTCCCAGGTCATCCGTTTTCCCCTTCTTGAAAATGGGGGTTATATTTCCCTTTTTCCAGTCATCAGGATCTTCACCTGACTGCCATGACTTTTCAAATATGATGGACAGTGGCTTAGCAACTTCGTTCACCGGCTCCTTCAGGACCCACAGATGGATCTCATCAGGTCCCATGGACTTGTGTACGTTCAGGTTATTAAGATGGTCTTGAACCAGATCCTCTCCTACTGTGGGCCTAGGGTCTTCATTCTCACAGTCCCTGCATCTGCCTTCTAAGACTTGGGTGGTGAGGACAGAGGCTTTGCCAGTGAAGACCAAGGCGAAGAAGTCATTCAGAACCTCAGCCTTCTCCAAATCCTGTGTAGCCAGTTCTCCTGAGAGCTTCCTGAGGGGGCCTACGGTCTCCCTAGTCTGTTTTTTATTTGCTACTTGCCTATAGAATCCCTTCCTGTTGTCCTTAACATCCCTAGCCAAGTTTAATTCTAACTGAGCCTTACCTTTCCTAACCTGGTCCCTGGCTTCCCAGACAACATCCCTGTACTCTTCCCAGGCCACCTGTCCTTTCTTCCACCTTTTATAAGCCTCTTTTTTCCTTTGAATTTTCTTCAGCAGCTCCTTATTGATCCAAGGAATTCTCCTGGCCCTCCTGCTGCACTTCCTTCTGGTTGGGATGCAACACTCCTGAGCTTGTAGCAGATGATCCTTGAATATCAACAACCAGTCTTGGCCCCCCCTGCCCTCTAGGGCTATATCTAATGGAACCTTATTAAGCAGGTTCCTGAAGAGGCCAAAGTCTGATCTCTTGAAGTCCAGGACAGTGAGCTTGCTGCACGCTCTTCTCACTGTCCTGAGGATCTCGAATTTGACCATCTCATGATCGCTGCATCCAAAGCTGCCCTGGAGAGTCACATTTCCAAGAAGCCCTTCCCTGTTGGTGAGCACGAGGTCAAGCATGGCACCTCTCCTTGTTAGCTTCTCTCTTACTTGCAGGAGGAAGTTGGCTTCCACACAGTCGAGGAACCTCCTGGATTGTTTGTGCTGGGCCGTACCGTCCTTCCAACAGATGTCAGGGTGGTTGAAGTCCCCCATGAGAACAAGGGCCTGCGAGCGTGAGGCTTTTCCTATCTGTCTATGGAGTGCTTCATCTGCAGGTTCTCTTTGATCAGGCGGTCTGTAACAGATCCCCACAGTAATGTCTGCCATAGCTATATTCCCTTTAACCCTGACCCACAAACTCTCTGTGGACTGCTCACCTGTCCCCAGACAGAGTTCCATACTCTCCAGCTTATTCCTAACATAAAGGGCAACTCCCCCTCCCCGCCTGCCAGGCCTGTCTTTTGTAAAGAGCCTGTAACCTTCCATTCCAACACTCCAGTCATAGGAGCCATCCCACCATATGTCTGCGATGCCTATTATATCATGCCCCCGTTGATGTACACACTGTAGTTACTGCTACAGAATGATGACAAGTGGGCCTTAATCATCAACCTCCTCTACATTATTTTAGAGAGGGAAGAAATGAGTTTGAGAGAACTCTTCTGCCTAGCATAGAAAGATGTAAGAATACTCAGTAGTACCTGTATTCTGAAGCAAGCAAATTTGTGTGGAAAAGACAGCACACAGTTAACATCACACTGATTAAAGTACCAAGATGTGATGAGCTGTTGTTGCCCATGGAGTGACACACTTCACTCATAAAAGAGATGCAACCATATACTTTCTTGATATAAAATAGTGCGCTAATTAAGTTCAATGGTAAATGTGGTGTTTTAACAAGATTCAATGGCAAGGTATATTTGATAACTCACTGCACAGAGGGCAGGATCAGATAGACTATCAGGGAAACCCCCTTGCTGAATCATGAGGTTCAGAAAGGCCACCCATGCTTTCTAAACTCCACAGAGAAGAGTCTAGGTGCAGCTAGATGAAGACTTAATCCCAGACTTAGTGGCTTGTGTAAAGGATTGTGTGTGCACAATCAGTCTTTCATATCACTTAGCTATGATTTTGAAGTTTAACATGACAGTTACCACTTACTGAGAATCTGTTAAGGCAAGGAATCTCTCAACCCTGAGGAGTAACCTTGAGAGTTATCCCTACTCAAGGGAACATCTTAGTGTGCAGCCCACTGCTGTGCAGTACAGCTCAAGAGGCCCTGGGTTAATGGGCTAAGATAATTGTCCCCAAAAGTCCAGAGTAAGGTGGATGCAGCCATCACAGCCCCCACTGGTCGCTATGGCTTAAGTGGAGGTGGAGGGAGTGCAGTTGTCTATCACTGGCAACATAATTGGATCTTTTTCTGCAGATGCTCTGGCTTGAACAGAAAGTCCACATCTTGTGTTACGTATTTGCAATATTTTAAATTTGGCCTAAGTTCCCTGTAAAATATGGTTTGCTGCTTCATTTTGCTAAATTTTTAACCTTTGAGTAATTTCATTTGAAGGCAGCCATGTTTGTATTAACACATACGACAGTCAGTGGCTGTTTTCTAACCTTTAGTTTATAAGATTTAGCTATTAATTTTCCTTTCATTATTTCATACTTTAAATAATTTAAGTATTTAAAAATTTAAATACATTATTTATAATGTATTACATTCTCCAATGTTCCATCATTTTTATCCAACAACTTCTCTTACTGCTGAGACATATTTTCAATTTTATGGCTAATTCTAGCTACGTGAGATTTGATGAGTGAAATGCTATTTAAGTAAAATTATTCTCCTATCTTGTCTCTAGTGTAGCAAAGTTCTAGCCTCATGTTTGCCACAGTAGGCACTGAATAGGTGTTTGTGTCAATGCAGCTATCAACTCTGCTGTATAAAGCTCATGGTGATCTTAACCTGAAATACGTCTCTTAAGAACTAAATACTGATATTGGGTACTGTTTGAAGTGTCTGATTTTTTTTATTGTTTGTTGATGTAACAACAACCAGGCTTCCAGACTGTAGTTGCACTCATGCATTGAAACTTCATTGAAACTGAAAAACTAAAAAAAATTAAAGACTTCAAGAATTTTTGTAAGGACCCAGTGTAACAAACCATTGTTTTGTGTTTGGTCTCAAACTACTGTCAATGTATTTATTAGAGTGTAGAGAGGCCGTAATTTGTCTATGTGCTGTGTATAGACTAGAATGTGGGCTTTGCTAATACTGCGTTAAGGGAGAAACTATCTGAATAGAAAAGGTAATATAGACAAATGTTTCATGAAAAGAAGTTTGGCCCTAAAATCAATGCTGAAAATATAACAAACCAGTGAAATACATGATTCGATAAAGTTATTTTCTAATGTAATATCCAGTGGTGCAGTTAAAACTTCCTCTTTAAAATTTCCAAACACCTTTTTTGTTCTTAAATAAATTAAAAAAAAAAAATCCTCCCCTTTATTTTCTGTGCCACCTCATGACTCATAACAGTCTGAATACATTTTAAACATACTGTATATGAAAAAGAAATTGCTGGCCAGCTGAGACCATGTAGGCTGAATTTCAGCCTGAAGTGAATTTGACAGCTGAGTTATTGCAGATAGTGCTGTAATAACAACATTACCACCCTGACTGGATACATACATGAAATATTTTTTACACAGAGCTTATTTGCAATTCAGAAAACCCAGGTTGAACTTTAAGCACCAGTGAAATGGATTACACCTTCACAGTGATATGCTGGAGCTGGTTTTCAGTGGTTCAGACAACCTCTTGCTTAGCCTGCTTTAAGACTTAAAGCAGACTGTTCCTGGAGAGGTCACCCCTTGCTTTGATATTATAAAGATCACCCTTGCCTGTGGTTATCTGAAAAGATGCTTTTTGCCTTCAGAGTGTAGCTCAACTGAACTAAATGGAGCAAATGCACTGACTCACTCAAATTCCTGGGGAAGAAGCCCAAACTACCTTCTAAAAAGTCATCCTTCTCTCTCATGCATATGCTTGCACACCAGGCAACACACTTCAAGTTATACACATTGAAAAAGAATACTTTATCACAGTAAAAGATTACTTTTCCAGAAAATAGACTGAGTTTGGAAGTCAGTCTTCTAATACTGCTGTCTTGTTCCTTCCTCTCACTTCCCTCTCAACTTCTCTACTACTGGTTGTGAAAGCATATTTCTGTGTGACTGAAAAATAGTTATGTAATTTTTTATTCCTTCAGCTTATAGAATTACGGATTTTAGCACTGCCTAAGTGGATCTTGGAATTGAGGTAGGGAGGAGCCCCTTGTAACATCCTTAATGGCTTTAAACTGAAAGAGGGTAGATTTAGATTAGATATTTGGAGGAAATTCTTCACTATGAGGATGATGAGACACTGGAACAGGCTGCTCAGAGAGGTTGTGACTGCCCCATCCTTGGTAGTGTTCAAGGCCAGGTTGGACAGGGCTTGGAGCAACCTGGTCTAGTGGAAGGTATCCACTAGGTATGCTATGATCTGATTCTATGAATTATAGCTCTACTGAGAGAGGTCCCTGAAATGATGTAAAAATGTTTTTACACTTTCTTTTCTCTAGAAATATCAAGTGCCTTTATCATGGTGAAACATTGTCAAAAAGAGGAGTTATATGGGGTTCACTCTCATCAACTGCATAGCAATGTCTCTGTCTTAATCTTAACACATATGATAATAGTATTTTGATGCAAAGATAACTGCATGATTTTTTTTTTTTCTTTTTTTATATAACAGTCCTTATCTATTTACCGGATTCCATTCACAAAACCCAGTTCTTTTTATCATTTTGGGGTGCGTGGGTGTGAAAATGCAGCCTCTTTGAACAGTCTGTGTATTTTCTTAAGAGTAAATTCATTATCTTGGAATTTGTGTGAAACTTGTAAAACCCTGAATAGACTTTTGGCATTGAAGTGATTGTTACTTCTGGTTTCATATCTTTGAATGTTACACTCGATGCATGGGTTACATGGGTCTTATGCTCAAGTTACTTGAAAATACAAGCAAGCTGCTTCTCAGTAGGGAAAATGTCACTCCTTCCAGAGAAGTCGGTAGTATTATATATTTGAAAAAGAGAAAAATATTGGACCTCTGTACGCACAAAAAAGACTCCTTAGGGAAATGGCTAAATTATTTTTATTCACAACAAATATCCAGGGGATGCCATTTAAGTCAGAACTGCCTCTACGCAGATCTGACTTGCAAACTGAACCTGTTCTACTGTCATAAATGCCACATCACGGGAAACCACTAACACTAATGCTGAGCAAAACATTTTTGTCTTTTCAATAATTTCAGTACAATTGTTTAAAAGTACCCATGCAGTATATCGTGGTTTAAACTCAGCCAGCCAGCTCGTTAGAAAAGTTTCCAGTGTACAGTAATTCATTACTAAAAATCACTCGGTTCATACAATAGAGTGCTCTGTCCATTCACATATTATTAGGACCCCTTTATAACTGGGTAGTAACATTGCCTGTAGCAACAGTGCTTTCTAGGAGAAAATTTTCTGTGGTTAACTATAAAATATGGCAGACCATTTGTTGGGAGAGATTAACATTAAATGAGCCAGAAGACCATTTTGAAAGATTTTCTTTCTTGCTTAAATTCTTGATTGATGGAAAGAACTAAAAAAATGATCATGAAGATAAATTGGTGAGGTCTAGCCTACAGTACTGACATGTAACCATAAAGATGGAAAAAAAAATGTAGAATACCCACTTTTCTAAATGAATATCAATTATGCTAAACATGGGGTCAGGAATTCATAGAAAAAACAGTATGTGCTTAGGTAATTAAAAGCAGGACTATAATGCTTATACACAAAATAGCTGAATCCACATTACTTCTGGTGTCTCCTATTTTTGAATACTTGATTTCAGAAACAATGTGTTGCTAACAGACTGTTTGCTAATACTTTGTATAGGAAAGAATGGTGTGTAATGAAAAATGCAGAAGTATGGGCTCCTTCAGGGTTTTAATTTATTGTGAAAAGCACCCCAAGTTAAAGCCTTTTTGAGTGACCTTCATGATATGCGGCACATTTTGAGCCACGAAGTATAGCCTAAAGAAGTGCAGATGTTAGGTAAAAATATTGTAAAATAGTACAACACTTAATGGATGGGTCTTGGAGTGTGTTTTATACCACAGCAATTTAGGTAAAAGACACATTTTTTAAAAAACAGTGATGTTAAATTTGTGTCAAACTCATTCGCAGCAAGCCGTTTGTCTGGTTTGTGCTTTAGTTTTGAGCATTACAAGAAACAAATGCAACTACAACATTATCTAGTGGTGTGGGCTTTTCTGTTTTGTTTTGGTGTTTTTTTTCTTGTTGGTTTTGTTTTGTTTTTTTTTTAGTTGGGGTTATTATTCTTTTTAATTTCAAATATTGGTTTAATGTGGTCCAGTTCCCTCTACAATTAACACAGAGGATAATCTCCTGTGGATAAATGCTAACATTAATTTATGCAATATAGGATCTGATTGCTTCTGAGGTATCACTAGGTCATTCTCTCATTCTATGCACATACATACTGAAACCAATTTATACCATTATTCTCCCTTTTTTTCCCCTGCTATGAAACAGCTCTCAAATAAAGGCAGTGGTAAATCCCAGCCAAAACACAACTTCTTGTCATTAACAAAAGGTGCATTTGGCAAGCTCTAAGCTTATTTCAAATTATATTTAATTTATTGGAGTTATGCTATGATCATTGCAGAGGTGATACGCTTGAGAGCATTAGTACACAGACAAATTATAATCTCTTGTGCATGCTTTTACTCCAGTTACATGTGACTGGAATTAAATAGCAAATTTCACTACAAAATCAATTACTACCCAGTTGTATTTTGTAAGTGGTCTTCAGTTGAGAATTATTGATTTTCTTTTGAAGTTGTGCTTTTTTTTACTAATTCTCCCATAGAACTCTATTCAGAGAAAAATAAGTGATTAAATTACACATATTGAAAGAAGCATTATTTGAAGACTCTGCTGAAAAGTGGATTAAAATATTTATTTTTGGATTAGCAATACAGTGTTTGGGACTTTCATGGGTTTAGTTAAATACTTGATATAACTGATTCATAAATTTAAATTCCCTACTGCTTCTAATAAATCATAGCCATAAAAATACACTTCTGAAAATAGTAGCCTACTCTGTATCAAAATTATCTCTATCCAAATTGAGTCAGAAAAAGCAAATCTAAATTCACTTTGGGGACTGTTATGGCTAGAAATATTTGCTAAGTCACAAGACTGGTAAGAATATTGTTACTTAAACGATGGGCCATAATTAATGAAAACAGCTTTGAGAGACTCACTATTCAGAATGCATCTAAGAGACCCTATCCTCTTATCAGGCTCCTAAATAGCAGTTTTCCTAGTTTCTGTATAATGCATGATCAGATTTGAGGGGTGCTGTGTACAAATAATTATTTTTTGGATGGCCACATGTTTAACACTTTTTAAGAAGAATTGTTTTCCTTTGTTCTAGGTAATACACATGAAGAATTAATTCTACTTACAGATATTCTGCAGTCAGAATTGTTTGTCAGACAATTGATAGATTTTAAGTTTTTAGTAGAGATGAGCCAAAGGAGCACATCCAGCTAAGGAGTGTTGCAAATGCTAATGTATGCATTTAATAACACAAATGTTGAATAGTTCCACCAGTTTTGGTGATTCTCATGGTTAAGCACATAGGGCACTACCATAAAGACTACGACCAAATTGTTGTTAGACAAGGGGACCAAGGTTCAGGTTCAGTAACAACAAAATATAGAAATCTGTGCTACAAGATTTTTCTCCCCATGTGGTAGAAGTTATATAGGCACAGGATTCCGATTTTCTTTCTTTGGTGCCATTTAAACTGGAAAGCAGAAATTTCTGGGGTTTTAGCTATCTCGGAGTAAAACCACAGGAAATGGGAAAGCAGAGAATTAAGAACTTCAAACCTGAACCAAAAAATTAGACGTTAAGGATTTCATTGTGTCTGTCAATTAATATAGTACAAAAATTAATTTGAATGAGTGTGGAATGCATAAATTCTTTGCATAGAGTCATTATTGGATAACATAGTTATTCCATGCAGTAGGTTGACCTGGCTGGATGCCAGGTGTCCACCAAAGCTGCTTTATCACTCCCCTCCTCGCCTGGACAGGGGAGAGAGGAAAGAGCCTTGGGTCGAGATAAGGACAGGGGGAGGTTACTCAGTAATTACCATCATGGACAAAACAAACACGAATTGGGGAAAATTTGTTTTAATATATGACCGGTCAAATCAGAGTAGAATAGTGAGAAATAAAACCAAATCTTCAAACCTTGTCCGCCACCCCTCCCTTCTTCCCAGGCTCAACTTTTCTCCTGATTTTCTCTACCACCTCCCCCACAGCAGAACAGGGGGGACAGGAAATGTGGGTTGTGGTCAGTTTATCACACAGTCTGCCACTCCTTACTCCTTAGAGATAGCACTCCTCACACTCTTCCCCTGCTCCAGCATGGGGTCCCTCCCATGGGAGACAGTTCTTCATAAACTTCTCCAGCATGAGATCTTCCCACAGGATGCAGTTCTTCACAGCTCCAGCGTGGATCCTTTGGACATCCACCTGCTCCAGCATGGGGTACTCCATGGGCTGCATGTAGATGTCTGTGCCACCACAGAACTCCATGGGCTGCAAAGGGACAGCCTGCCTCACCATGGTCTTCACCATGGGCTATAAGGAAATCTCTGCTCTGCTGACTGGAGCATCTCCTGTCCCTCCTTCTGCACTGACCTTGGTGTTTGCAGACCTGTTTCTTTCACATATTCTCACTCCTCTCTGGGGCTACAGTTGCTTTTGCACAGCAACTTTTTCTTCTTCTTAGATATCTTATCCCAGAGGTGCTATCACCACTGCTGATGGGCTTACCTTGGCCAGTAGTAGGTTTGTCTTGGAGCTGGCTGGCATTAGCTCTATTGGACACAGGGGAAGCTTCTAGCAGCCTCTCACAGAAGCCAATCCCCCCACCTCCCAAACCTAGCCACACAAACTCAATAGAGCCCCACAATGCAGTTTCATATTGTGTCAAGATATGTAGATGTTGACTCTTAAGGGGATAGATGCTTCTCTAAATGTTTATGGTTGAATGATGTCAACTATCAGTGGGACTGGTAAATCCCATAAGACCAGATTCATGGGCCTATAGAAAGAGCATAGTCTGCGGCACTGCTGCAGTAATTAGAAACAGCTGACAAGGTTAGACTACACAGGCAGTCTGTCATTGCTGTGCAAGCACCAACAGAATAGCTAACTAGGCTGGGGGACAAAGCATACCTGAAGGGTATTTAAGGGATTGCTAGAGGAGGAGCAGTTGTAGCATCTATTTGCTTCTTGTCCGTTTGAAACAATAGCAGAAAACAGCCTTTGAAGAAGGCTGCAAGCTTTTCCTGTTAGACCACTAGTTGATGCAAGACAGACACTTTCAAAGGTGGAGGTGATAAGATTGATAATAGAAGAAAAAAAAAATGATCTTGAATGAAACAATGAAAAACAGTCTATTCACAATATAGCAGCAAAGAGTATGCATATGTTGCAAAAACATAAAACTATTCCAGACCTTGCCTGGAATTCTTGATATTCATATTTATTTATGCAAACTACATTAATTTAAATTCTTTGCACACAGGTCACATGCAAAAGTAAACTTAATTCGAAAAATTTTCAAGTGAATGAATTTACTGTTCAATATTAACATATAAATTTACTGGCCTTCACTGATGGCTAGGAGAGTGGGAATGTCATCATTATTGGGAAAGATGCTCTAAGCACAGAGAACTTGCATATGTTAAAGTTGTTCAGTAACTAAAGATGGTTACATGCTTTATTTTGCATAGGAACTACAACTGCTATGGTATCTGCTAAATTTTCTATTTCTCCTTTTCTTTTTATAAGCAAAAGTGTAAACTATATCACCTTTGATATGCTTTAAATTTAAATTCAGCAGATAGAAGCATGTAGATATACAATGAATGGATTTGAATTCAGACAATGCTAACTCACACTTTGATCATGGACTTTTTTTCTTTCCCCCAAATACAGCTGGGATATTAATTTCTGGTTTGCCAAAGATGTCACGAGGTCTGCAAGAGAGATATCCTTTTCTTCTCTACTCCCTCCTTTTGTTGTAAGTCAGGTCCTCATTGCTGGAAGTAATTGAAGAATCAAGGATCTTCCATCTCTGTCCTATCTTTAATTCTTTAATTCAAATGGATTTGAGGACTTTAAAAGAAATAAGACTGTATTAGGTGAAAATGAATTATCTGAAGAGGGGCCTAGATGAATCTAAGGCAGATTTTCAGGGTGAGAGACCATGTTTCTTCCTCTCTGGTTGTGCTGATTGTGGTCAGTGTTACGTTGCGTCAGAGATTTCCTGAGAAAAAGTTGCTGCCTTAAGAACTGATGAACTGTGTGGGAAGTAGTGGGATCATGGCATAAGTCCACTAACTGTAGAAGTTTTAGGTTCCCGGTTGTCATATGAAATATTTCTCCTCCCACAGTGTTGCATCGCTGGGCTGGCCCAGTCTGTAATGCCATGATCTATTAAACCTGTCCTGATTGGCAGGGTAGTGCTTGGACTTCCTTGTCCAAGTTTCTGAATTACGGTGGTCCTTGTTCCCCTACTGCATGCAGCAACCCGTCTTTCATGACAGAGAATTACATCCCGCTGCTCTCACACCTTTGTCTGTGGGAAAAATGGTAGTGTTCGTAGAACTAGAAAATAAATACCAGTGTTTTCTTAGCAAGAGATATGATCCTGCATGGATTCCTAAAAAAAAAAATGCTAACATACAGAAATGGTAGGCCTGAGGGTGAATGTTCTTCCTCATTTTTTGTCTGTTGCTGTAAAAATGCTTTCAACTTCCTTTGTGCTGAGTAAGTCCTACAGATAACGCATGTTCCCAGCCATTTGCTGCTGCTCTGCTCGTTTGACAAATGGGGAGAAGTGGCTTGTGTCATGGATATTGACAGTATCAATCACAGAGCTGCCAGGAAATTAAGAAGGGCCATCACAAGGAGAAAGATCCATGAGTGTTTATGTTCATTCTGCTTCTCCATATTTCATTGTCAAGGAGTGGCTGGTTGAAATTCTTATGCTGCTCAAAAAACCCATTGAAAACTCTCTCTTTTAATTTGGGTATGACCAGAGAAAGTGACAGTAATGCTTTCTGCTACAGATATTGATCACAGTGGACATTAGTGCTCATTAAAAGGAACTGTTCAGTATGAAAAACAGAGCTTGGAAAAAAAAATTGCCTAGGGGTAGCTCTCTTAATGGACTAATTCCCACAGACTTACACCCACAGGCACAGCCTTTTTCACAGTGCTGATCCCAGCTTTATTGCTGTGCAGAAAGGCCACATCAAGGATGGAACAAGTGTTCTCTCGCCTGTAGCTTTACTAAAAGAAAGGCACCATCTGAGAGAGCCATATGAGCTGAGTGAACCCTACAAATGTGTATTGAGTATAGGTAGGCAATCATGGGCTTCCAGCAATGACTGGTTAATGTAAAAATGGTGATCGCTGGATTCAATCTGTGCATGAGTTGAATGTGACCTTACATGTACTGATATTTTATGCATCAGTGCATAGCCTCTGTGCAGTGCACAGTTTGTTCTTGAAAATCCTAGTGTGAGGCTGTGCACTGTATATAACAATATACATGTGCAGTTACCTCTGTGAATGTGATGAAGATAGCAGTCAAAATACAGTCTAGACAGCTAGCAAAATCAGTTTAATCTGTGTTCTGGTAGTCAAGAAGAGGTCTATTCTATTCTGGAATTTTGAATAGATCATTAAATTGTATCCATCTTTTCAAAATAAAGAATTAATGAAAGCTAGAAGTTCCTGGGCTTCCCATGTTTTCATCCCTAAAATGCTTTTCTCTCACTGGCACCCAAAGAGATTCAAAGATGTTGTGAATGTTCAAGGCCAGGTTGGACAGAGCCTTGGGTGACATGGTTTAGTGGGAGGTGTCCCTACCCATGGCAGGGGGGTTGGAACTAGATGATCTTAAGGTCCTTTCCAACCCTAACCATTCTATGATTCTATGTTTAGATACATCTTTTCTTATTCTTCCTGTTTACAAGTATTAGGATACCTAAGAGTGAACCCCAAATCCTCCAGCTCGGTTAACAAATGCAGGCAAAGTAAATAAAGCCAAATAAAATAAAGTTAGCACTGTTTTTTTTTATATTTCTCAGTGGTACTCACTGGCACAGTATTTATATGCCTCATATATTACCACTGAATCCTCAAAACTTGTCTGCACTGAAAGAGAATACTCTTACCAAGGCTTCACACGGAAGTAAAATTAATGTATCCCTAAATAATGGAGAACATCTACGCTAAAGTTAGGAAAAAAGCTACGTCTTCTGAGAACACTCCTTTTATCTTGTATAAAAATCCATTTTTCCTTTCCATAGTGTGTATAGAATGTAAATGTAAAGGAAGCCTGACACTGCAACTATCTCAGACATAGTATTAAATCCTAATTATAGATCTGACCCATCCCATCTGTATTTTGGTGTGTTTGTTTGTTGTTGTGCTTGGGATTTTGTTGGGTTGGGGGGGGGTTGAGAGGTAGTGTTATCATGAATCCAAACAATTGCTTAAATGCATTACTGATATACATACTTTTGTTTCTAATGAAATTAATCATTGGGTTTCTGTTGTTTACTAACTTAATATTAGCACTGTCCCTCTGTGGCCATATACTGGATAGATCACTTTTTTTCAAACTCAGGTTTGTAGAGCTATTATGACTTTTGTCACTTTTAACAACTCTAGAAGGACATAAAATATTTTAAAAGGTGTAGTTCCAATGGTGGTACAGTACAAGTCTGTAAGATGGCTCTTGAAAACCAATGTATTGTTACAGTATATCATTATCTGGACATTTGTCATAGAACAGGTTTTCATAATAAGCTTCAAAGAAGGTGGAAGCCCAGATCTAAGCTTCAGGTTTTTAAGAAGTACTTCTATAACAGGAGCTTTATATTCTCTGCACTTTGACCAGTAATCTCCACACGACCATTAAGGTTGAAATAAAGCTGGTTTCTCTATCTGGCAATGTAAGATGAAACTAAAAAGACTGAATTTTGAATCTTTTATTCTATTTTATTCATTTAAATCCCTCTTGCTTGCCTGAAATTCCCTTAATCTATCTGTTATAATGCACTGAAATTAGAGGAGGGGCATAATTAGCTGTGAAACACCAAATCCCTTTCAGTACATTTATTAAAGATAAAAGGATATCAAACCTGAAACAAGTTAAGGCGATCATGGAGAATGCTGGACCAGCAAACCACTTTTGTAGTTTGGATTCCCAATGAAATGTCATTAAAATAGCCTTTTTCACAGCTTTACAACATGAAGCAGGTCCATGGTTGTTCGCAGAATGCAGACTGAATACAGAGTCTCTTCATAATGCAGTTAACTCGTATGGGTTTACATGTTTTAGATATTCACCCATTGTGCCTCTTCAACTCTTGAATCCTTATATTTCCAGACAGTAAATAACAAACAGTATGTTTCAGATAATTATCTTACATTTGTGCATACAAATTGGCATACTTTTAAAGCATTAAGCAGGCAAATAAATGAGAAGTTTTTATGTCTCCCTCAATTTTTGTGATTTAATTTTTTTAGCAGTAACCAGAAGGATTTTTACAAGTTTTCTGAAAATTCATAGCTCCCTCTGTGACCAAATTGTGTGTGCGTTTGTTGATGCAAATAGGGAGGTGACTAAATCTTGTCATTAAATTCTTCTCTAGCCATATTGGAGAAAACACCTTTAATAGAGTATAGTTTACAACTTTTTCAAGAAAGGATACCTTCCCCTAGTTACTGGATAAGTACAGGGAAGTGGTTCTGGGGGACAAACAAGTCCTATTGCTTTTTCATTCTTCTATCTTTGGAGGGAATATCCCTCTTCGTTCTAAAAGTCTTAACCAAAAGGTATTGCAGGGATGTCATTATTAGAAAATTTTTGCCATCTACTGTTGACTGTTTCATCTGTCATGTTTATTTGCAGTCTTGGTTTTTCACATTCTTCTTTCTTGAGAATGGTGTAAGTAGTTTTAGAAATATGCAACTACAGTATCAGGTGGTCTTGCAACTGAGAGGTCAAACGAGTAAACTGACATAGCGTTTTTAAATGTGCTGCTTTGCCAAGACGGTTGACATTTTTCCTGCTATGTACATAACATCGCATATTGATATGAATGCTAACTTGGTTGTCAGGAGCAGTTTCGCCGTTCTTTTTAGCCTGTGTCATGTAAGATTCCTTTAAGCAACTAAAAAACCAGCCATAATCCATTTGATTTTCTGTCTTCCCAAGAGGAAAACTTTTGACAGATGATAAATAGCAACTGCTGACAATCATCAATGTGAAGCTATCATGCTTTTACATTAAATACAAAAACAGAGTTGTAATGTCACTAGGGATAAGACTTTTGACACATAAGAGACAAATATATAAACCTCAGAACTAAATCACTATTGGGATCTAAGGAAGTGCAACAAAGCACAGCTGCTTTCAGAATCTCACAAAGTTAAACTAAAGCTAACTTTGATATCTGGAATCGTATGCGTGTTCCAATCCGGAATATCTTGCTGTTGAGCTATAAGCTGCTGTTATACATGCAAACATCAGTGGATGCATGTGCACAAAGTAGAAAGACACTTTGCAGCACTGTCTTGTTTAATTAGGGCCAAAAAAGGACCAACATCAGAATAAAGAATGGTGCTTTCTGAACCAGTACAAACTCCCAGCTCTTTTGATGGTATAAAGCCACTCATATTTAAATATTTTATTCTATGCAAGTTATATCATGCAAGTATTCTGCTCATTTACTTAAAAAAGAATTGTTAAAAATGTAAATAGTAACTTAAAGTACATTGTGGTGGCTGGATTTTTTAGCAATAGAAGCTGAATTAGACTTTTGTCTGTCTATTTTTAAAACTTTTCATCTCTCAGATGGGAAACTACCATCAATGTAGTGGTACTTTTAGCCTATTATCTCTCCTAATGGAAAGCACAATGTTATATTTTACAACACTTTTGAAAATGTAGTTAATACATAACCTTGTTCTTATAATCGGTATATGAATCTGTGTTTATTTCTAGTACATACTGTACAGTTTCTGTTCCATTCTTTAATGTGGATAGAAAAATTGGTTTGATGTGAAATTGAAAAGTCTCATTTTAAACAGTTATGAGTCCTGTAGTGTGAGCATAAAATAAGGAACAGTTCAGTTGTGTCAAATCAAATTCACATTGAAGTGCTAGTCTAGTTAAACACATGGGCTGAGAAATTATGTGATAATCTTACTTAAGTACTTAATTTGGGGGGGGGCGGGGGGAGGAAGAGGGGGGAAATATATATGTTTATGCTATGCTTTTGATTATTCCACTCCACTTTCACTAACACAACTTTTTATCATGATTTGACAATGCAGAAGGAATAGAAAGAGTACTGTTTATATCAAAGCACCTTTACATGAAATGCAAAATGTGTTTGAATTATATTTTTGCAAAATTAAAGTCAATAGACAGCACTTTTACATATATGCCCTTTGATGCAATTCTTTTCCTCCTTCTTTTTATCACTCTCTAGCTGGGGTCACCACAATTCTCTTGGAGCTTATTTAATGGACAAGTTTTGTGGTTGAGCTGGGTATATCTTTGAGACTGGAACATTCCTTCAGCAATGTGAGATGCCTCAAAATTTCATAAGCCTCACTTGCATGGAGGAGCACATTCTTATAATATCTGTAAGAGGAAATCCATCTTTATTCCCGTCCACAGGGTTCTAAGCCATTAACTGCTGTTCTGTGCTATGACTAAACTTTCCATAATGTGGAATTTCTCATTTAGCCATCCTGAAATAATTTTCTGCCTCTGTTTGCAGAGAATCACTGTCGTCCTGCGTATCTGTATAACAATCCCTGTTTCCCATTCAGGGACAGTAGTTCAGTAGTTGAGTGAGTTGAACAAACCCTCAATGCAAGATTTTCTGCATTAAATTCTGTGACCTGTTTTATGTAGATATTAATATTGTGAGATTGCAGTATCCTTTTGCTTTTAGTATCTGGGAAAGTAAATGGTCTGTGTATTCACTTCAGAAATGAATGTTATATCTATGACTTCTTAGATGTTTTAACTGGAAATGTTTACATTAAGCCAGTAGAAAAGGAAGTTTAGGGAGATAGCAGTCAATACCATTTGTATCCGTTAGATAAAAATTGCTTGCATTAGTGTTCCATCATGTCTTATTGTGACAAGCTTCAAGTTAAAACAAAAAGGACTCTATGGAATGGATAATTTAAGCAGAAGTACCCAAGTGTAACAGACAGCAGAGCAACTGCATTTCCAGCTTGTGAAGTCTCAGAGGAGGAGGAGTTTTTTCATATAATAAACAGAACATCCACCATCAAACACATGCTTTCATCCTTTTGGGACACTGACCATTCAGTTTTTAAGAGGCCTTGGAATCCTTATAGTGTGTTCTTCAAAATATCCTTTTCCTGTCACAGTGTCTGTCTTGCACATTTAACAAAATTAAACTTTGAAATCTAGTTTTAGAAGGAAGTGCATGGAGGATGACACATAGTGAAAATTCATTCTGCCATTTAGGAATTGCTCAAAATGGCTGGAACCACGGAGATTTAGAGTTACGTAATGAATAGCTTTAATGGACACATCAAATACAGATGACAAATTTAGAACTGAAATAGAGTCCTCTTTTTTTGCTGCTAGTTTTGGTGTATTCCCCAAGAGTGGAACTGGTAATGGAAGCATTGGCTTCAGAACTAACTAGAAAGAAAGTAAGCTGAAGCAAAGTGTATAGTCTCTATATAATTTCATCCTGTTTCAATATAGGTGCTGAATACATTGTTTCTCTTACTTAAGTTTATGAGAGAAAAGATTTAAATTCTTATCAGCTTTACTAGATTCAGGAGCTTCAGGTCTAAATAGCTGCTGTGTTTTTAAGTTTTACAGCCTCCCCCCCAACATATTCTTCCTTTCAGCCTCCTAAGTAACTCTGAACCAGCCAAAAAGCTCAATAGATCTGACTGACAAGGGACTCTGTTGCCTCTGATTAAGAGGTTTTCTTCCTTCCGTAAAAACACTGTGACGTCATTTGGCTAGCGTCAGACAACTTAGTGACGATACTGTTACAGGAAATAGCTTTCCTTGTATGGCAGAAATAAGTCTTAAGGAAGTCAATCAAGATGGCATAATACATATCAATAACAATAAAATAAATATATTAATTACCTAGTTTTCTAGGAACCAAGTAGCACTGTGTAATGCCTTGAGAATACCTAGGAAATGTGTGGGACATTTGTGGGCGTGTTAACAGTTGATCTGTTCAGTATGTAGTTACCATTTCCACTTCTTTCATCTAAGAGCTGATGTACATTGAACTAACTATTATTTCTTTATACTGAATGTGGTCATTCTTCTAATCTGCATGTCTGTTTTTTGTTACTTCTATCTTTTGTGGAACACAGTTGCTAAAATACCTGGGAGGAGCTTAGCTGATGATATATTCCCCAAAAATGATAGAACATGAGAACTACAATGGATCCATAAGAGAGTACTGACCTGGGATTTAAAACTCCAATATTTTTTCATGATAAAATATTGCCTTACTGCATGTGGCAGTTCTGTATATTCATTTGCTTGACTGAACTCGTGTTGAAGTAATTTAGCTGATGGCCAGAAAGAAAAGAGCATTGCAGACTATGTGATAGTTTGGTAGGTAAATGTTTTCTGGGATCTAGATAATTAGGTGTGAGTTCTTAGAAAGAGAACAGAGAAGTACACAAACCACTGTGCTAGTCTGTATTAGAGCTCTCCCTCAATTTTTCATGGAGACCTTTGGGAAGCCTTTTCAATGAAAAGAAAACCCCAACAAACTGACCCTAAATTACTGCTGAACTCTAATGAGAATGTACACTTCTAGGACTATCTTCCCAGAAAGACTTTAAATACAGAAATTGTTTTCTCTTGTTTGGTTTCCTCACTTCAGTGCTCATACACTATCTGTTGCTGCATATATGTAGAGAACTTACAAAACCTGAAAGTCCAAACTGGTAAGGAAAGAGAAACTGGAAACTGTCTACTACCTGTAACATTTTTAATGATTATAAGAGCAGCAGTAGAGTATGCCTTCCTGAGCAGGAGAGAAGAGAAACAATTTCAGTTAAGAAAACATACTTCAACTGAGATAATGTTTTCCACACTTGCAAAACTGTCCCCTTGCTATCAAGGAGTTTTTGTTCATTTTTTTTCCAGCATGTTTTACAACAGTACTGATAAGTCCTTCTGCAGATTGTGTTAGACATAGCACTGTCTGTCTGTGATGGTCAGGAGACACTGAAAGGGAGGTAAAGTGTTTTTTAATGGAAAGCTGTAAATGCACATCTTGCCAGGGTTGTCAGGGACTCCACGCACCGGACACCCCCCCGCCCTGCTCAGAAGTTTTGGATGCTGGACCTTCAAGCATTCAATCAAAGCAGCCTTATAGCTTGTCAGCAATCAACTCTGGAATTCAGACTTTTAATTTTTGCATGTGAAGATACAACAATAAAACAGGTTTTAACCCTTGTTTCCATCGCAGGCTGATCTTACGCTTCTGAAGAAATTAAAATAAATGAAAGAATGATTCTTTAGAGGGTAAATGTATCTCGAGGGGGGAGAAAAATGAAAGGATATGCTTTCCCAATGTTTTTCATCTTTGTGCTCTGTGGCTTTTGTGTGCTCCCTACTTTCTCATTACTCACTGTCTTCTTTTGTAACACATTCATGCGATTTTTTTTCTAGAGACCTCTCCCAGGCTGGACTTCATCTCTCTAGAAAATTCTGTTCCCTTCCATTTCATGCTTCTGATATGAGTCTCTGTTCATTTGTATGCCCTACATATATTTCAGTTCTTGATGGTTTCTTGCTTTGTTGGTTTTGGTTTTGGTTTTTTCTTGTTGTTGTTGTTTGGGTTTGTTGGATTTTTTTTTTATTTTCCTTGATTTTAGGAGCTTTGGGGGTTTACTTTTTCCCTGCGTTTTTATGGTGTCTCTCACTGTTACTGTTCTCATGGAATTTCTGCTGGTTGATCTGCCAAATACATTAGACAGTGCTGTTTTTTTAATCCAGGCTCTATTGTCAGAAGATTTTGGTATGACTGAGTAGGAACTAGTTAAAACCCCTCAAAATAAATTAATTCATACCTATTGATTGCCCATAGATTCTCAATTATCAGTTTGTGGAAAAAAGTAAAACCTGCTCTTTGTACAGTATTTGATTTATTAGCACTTTCCAATGCTGTGAATGTCAGAAAAACAGCTTTACATTTATCTGTATATTTTCTGCAAGTTCTTTATCTTATGTTTATAAATAGAACATCCATTTAGTAATAGGGCTATCCATTAATTTAATAGAAAAGCATGTATGGTGGTATCTTTGTTTTTTCTCTCTTTGAAAAAAGTCTGAAAATTTCTAGATTCCTAAAGACTGAAATCGAAATTGAAGGTGTGATCTAAGTCACTTTATCTACTTCTGTTACTTTAGAATTATATTATAAGACAGAATGTTTTACATAATTTCTTGTGAAACCACTTTCGAATAGCATCTCATCACCAAGTTGTGCTTTCAGATTTTCTGAAAGATTTTAGTCTGTAGTGTCCTGAGGTTAAAAGATATCTAAGCATATGAAGTAAGTGAAATTGAACACATTTATACTGTTGGCTTTTTATTCCTTGAAGTGTTAGGTATTTAACTACCCACTGCATTCTGTGGTTGATCCATGCTAGGTGGTGCTGTGAATGTTTTGAATGCTTAAAAATCCATCTTTAAAGACCTATTCAAGTTGTCACACTAGTTTTTGCACATTTTTAACTTTAACATTGGAATTATTTGCATGTAGAAGTATAAATGTATGTATATTCTCTCTTTTTGTATTTGGGTCTGTACACGTTGTGGAATACATGAGAAGTTTGTAGACTGCATACTTTAAAAAACCCTGCCAAATAGTTACAAATCTCTTGTGCATTTACCCACAGTTTAGCGTATTTCCTAAGCACGTGCTTACATTTCATTGAGTGGTTTCACTGTCTCTAAGTCTACCATGTATCAAATTAAGCATGTACTTACATATTTCACTCAGAGTTACAGCCTCTTACTACACCATTTCTAATAATATGTGCAGGAATTTTAGCTATGCTATTGCCCTTGATGTCAGGATGAACTACATCTCTTATTTTTTTTTCAACTCCTTAAAAATCTAATGGGTTATGAGTTCAATTTTAAGTATTTTTCATGTAGAACTCTGCTAAGTTAATAGGATGTTAGCCTGATAAAAGTTGCAGAATCAGACTAAATTAAACCAGCCTACTTTTGAGGACCTAAAATAAACAGAATTGCTGCAGTCTGCCTTGGCAGCACATTTTATTGTCTAGCTGAATTACTGTTTGTACTTTCTAATATCTAATTTAACATTTTACTAGAATTTGCTATCAGCCTGTCATCAATCCATGACCTTCCTCTTAGCGTGAGATATAACACTATGATGATTTGTAAATCATTTCTGAAAACCTGCAAATGCTGAAGCTGACTAATCATTCTTCAGAATGAATAACCATCCTCCCAAATTGTAAGACATTTTGATGTCCATCTAATGCTTTATTTTATCCTACTGATGTCCTTTCTGCAGTGTAATGTGTTGATCAGAATTGCACACAATATCCCACATGTGGTCTCAATATTCTTTCATGTAGTGCCAGAATGCCTTCCATTGATAAATTATAATTCCCTCTTTATTCTTTCCCCTTTACCTTATGCAATTTCCTGCTCTGAACTTTTGTTTGCCTTTTTATTGCTGCCAAATATTGTGCATGATCATGGAAAACACTTTAAACCATCTTATTCCCACTTCCTTTTCCTGGTCTGTATTCCGTGTTGTGCTTTAATTTAGACTTCAGCCTCCGTGATTATTTTTGGTCCCTAGCCTCATTACCTTTTACTTCGTTACATGGAACTGCATAAACTACTTAGCATCCCATAAGCCTAATTCTATCCAAATCATTATGACTTTGTTTGCTCTGTTCCTCTGTATTTACTACTTCTCAGCTCTGTGTCATTAGCAGATTTAGCTACTTTTAAAAGGATGTCCTCCCTCAAGGTCGTTTCTCTATTAGCCTAATAAAAGTGATCCATGTCTGATCATTTGCTGCACTTTTCTTGTTTGTGGGGTCTTTTCCTAGGACAGCCAGTTGCCAGAAGAGTGGGTAGCATAGACTGCTCTCTAAAACATGCAGTGTAGATACCTGGGTCCCAGGGATTCATCTCATACATCTTGCTGGTCAAGTGGCAGTGGAGTCTTGCAATAGGATGGAGACAAAAGCAGAAATCTGCAGTTATGGGGACACAACTTAAAACAGCCAATAAGGACCAAGTACTGCTTTTATTAATGAAATGAACAATTAATAAGTGCACAGAAGGAAAAATCTGACAACTGGTATATCTGTGTGCCCAAACCCCAAAGTATCGAAGCTACTTTAGAAATGAATTAATTCAAGCTTTGGAAGCAAACCAGGTTTTGCCAGTTTTCTCTTGCAAGTATCTGTAAAGCAAGAAGTAGTTTATTTGTGCAGAGCTCTGTGCTGCTGTAGCTCTTCTGTTCCCTGTGTCATTTAAAGCTACTTCTTGTGGATTAGTGTAAACTTATCCCTATATTTCAAATGAAAAAATGGAGGGAAGGATAATAAAAACTTTCATTTTAAAGGAAAAAGTAAATATAAACAATTAGTTGTCTTACCAAGTAGATGGGAACAAAACCAGAGTTTATGGAGAGATTGACCTAAAGGAAGGAATTAATCTGGAGGAGGACTAGGAAGGACTATGACTACATAAATAGCTTTGTGTTTGCAACAGAGGACCCAAGTTCTATGCAAGAATTACGCTTTAAAGAGCTTTAGCTTCCTGATACATTCAGTTGGAATGATTGTGTCTAACCTGTTGCAGATACAAAAAATGATGCTTATGTGTAGATTCTGATTTACACCCAAACTTTCAAGATCTTAAACTGTAGAACTGAAGGAGCAGCAAACACAAAAATGTAAAATTAATTACTAAGGGAAGAAGGCATGTTTTACAAAACTGAATCCGGTGTAAATGTACTTCTGATTTTATTTTTGTAATTAGACCATTACAGTGGCCAATGGCCTTAAGGACTTTATTTTATATAGTTTGCAGTGGGCCATAATGAAAAGTAATTCTTTTTCACAACTATTTCAACACCTATTCAGTACATTATTCTTATCAACACTGTTTATACTTAATACCTCTCACTGTGATTTGATGTAGGTGTTTTCATAGGAGCAAGATGGTGGAGAATCACCTAGATTTCTTAGACTGTGTTCAATTCATCTACAGGGTGACACTTCTTGGTAGCTTAGATCAGAAGTTTAGAGCCATCACAGGGCTCCTCTAATTTAAGTAGCCTTGAGCAGCCTTAGCACGTACACGGGCTGAATCAGAGGCAATTTAAACTATTGCAACATTGAACAGCTAAGGTAATTCTGATTAGCTCAACAAAATTACTTACATTGTGACTTATATCACTGTGAGATATGAATCTGGCAAACAGAACACGTTAGTGAATTTACTATATATCTCAATATAGATGTATCACTTCATGTGAAATAGCCAGGCAAAGAGACAGTATGGCTACAGAGGGAGAGCATAAGGTTCATTTAGCTGAGAGCAAAATGAATTCTTTGCCTAAGTATTCCCAAAAGGAGGGTAAGGCAGCATTCCAGAAACTGCACTACACTCTCCTTGGGGAAAAGTGAAACGTTAAAAGGTTTTACCATCATACTGGAGCAGATAATTAGGCAATTATGACTATTAACTTTGACAGAGCACTAGACTTAAATGCATTAGATTCCAGAGTTTGGATGTGGATAGCTAGGGAAATGGTAGCGCCTTTGGTGAGTCTTTCTGAGAGCTCACTTAAGACAGGTTAGCAATGAAGAACTAGTAGGTTTGAAAATAACTCCCATATATGTGTAAGAAATAAAGAATGATTCTAGAAAAGAACATAGCTATTATTAGAAACATTGATAATCATTGCTCAAAAGCTACTTAGCAGTGCATAATTTTAGTAGTGCAGAATGAGTCTGGGTTCTTAAAACTGTTGTTAGATTAGTTAACTAATCTGATTTCCTCATTACTGTGAGGTTTGAGAAGCTTTTTTATACAGTGAAATAAGATTTAGAAGTCTCTGAATCCTGAAATCTCTCCTCAGTAGTCGATTGCTTCATGGATGTGTATGGGGTACATTTCTCCTTTTCCCCCAGGGCATGCTAGATCAGGAATATGAACAGCTTCAACAAAACTTCTACTGTGATAGGTAAACAAGGAATGACTAGAAGATGGAGGAGGGTTATTAACTCGATTCAGCCTTTGTGCTAGACCCAGAGCTTTAAGTGTGAATGGAGGAGTGTATTCCATGTCATCAAATGCAGATCACTTATACCACATGGCTCAATGCAGTTAAGAAAAACTGTGAGTGAAGAGATGCCTTTGTTGTGCTCTGTCTCTGGTAAAAAAGAAAACAAGACCTCAAAACTTCTGATATTGCATCCAAAGTCAAAACTCATGTTCAGTTAACTCACCTTTAGGTTCAGTTCTTTGAATCTGTCCATTGATTTGAATAACTTTAACATACAGCTATGTTTGTCAAAATTATAGGAGGAAGTCTATTTAGGCAAATAATATGCAAAGTCATCACAAATTCATGAGATGTAGAACCAAAGCAAAACTCTGTCACAGTTTCAGAATTCACTAACAATATTTGGCATTTCTGATAGCTCCTTTCACTAGACATCTTCAAGAAACTGTTAGTGAGACTGTTCTGGATTTAGTGGCTCCACAGTAATTGGAATCAGCTGTGAATTATCTCATCACTTCTTCCCATTTCTTTCCTCTGTGCATACTCTTGAGATAAAACTAACTCAAATTCTGCTCCTAGGTGACACCTATTTAAAATGAGCAAGAGTTATGTACATTCCAAATGCAAAATTTGGCTTATAGTTATTTAAATGAGCAGTGTGGCAATTGAACAGGGAAGTTCAAGCTACGCAGGGAAATCCTATTTTCTTAGTTTTGTGAAAGAGCAAAACATTTTTCTTTTCATCTTGGGCTTATAAAGAAAACTCAAAGCAGTTTTCATAGGTGGAAATATTTGTGAGGTCAAAAGCAGCTTCATACATGTATTTACACTGCACTCTGCTTCCTATAGCAGCATGCGTGATCCTTGATCACTTTAGGGGATACCAACTTCCATAATAAGTTTCCTAACCTAGACTTGCACAGAGGTGTTCTGAGTGCATAAGCAGAGCCCAGGAAGGGGAATGAGTGTGCTTGTGTAAGGTATGTTTGAAACTTTCAGCTGTGTCATTGTACACTCACTTTTGAGTATTGGGGTTATAGATCTGAAAGGTTAGAAAGCATGCAAACCAAATGAAAAGAGACATTGATGCACTGCAACAGGACTGATAGTATGTGTCTTTATAATAGCATGCTTTCAGGATCATCAATTTTACTCTATGAAAGCTTAACTAACTTGGGTCTTTTATCCTTTGCTAAGTTCTGGGCTATTCTGCTTCTAAAAATGTACAGTCTCGGGGTACATGTGCTCTGACAAGTGAAGAACCTGGATTTTATTTTCAGGTTAGCTGGAGACCTGCTGTATCATCTCAGAAGGTCAGTGTACCTTGCTATTAGTTGTTTTACTGGGTGGTAAATTTGTTTTTTATTTCCCTTTGACAATAAATTAAGATACATAGATAAAAAATGTCCTTTTTTTGCTGTTGCATTGTCACTTAGGCAACTAAATCAGAAAATGCAACATATGACGCACAGAGATCTATTGAGGGTCTTTAGGCCAGAATAGGCTGTATGACTATAAACGTTGCAGCCAATTTTAAATATAAGAACACTATACAAAAATAAGGAAAAAAAAAACCACCACAGATAAAGCCCCTCCCCCCCCAAAAAAAACCACCAAACCCCAACGAACAATCAAAAAAACAAAGACAGACACAAATCCAGAAACCCAAGAAACTTAACTATCTTATCTTCACCGTTAAAATAGCTAGAAGTTCTTGATTTCACTGACACCTGAACTGGTTTTAAGTTTATTTTTACAGTCCAGATCTATCTTTTGTCTAGATATATCTAGATGGAAAATTTTAACTGTATGCAGGCTCCTTTGCCTGAGAGGTGCTGTAGTCTGACTTGATCAGACCCAAGTCAGCTCCAATCCCAAATGTCTGTAGCTGCTTTACCATGGCATTCTGACAAATATAATGGACAGGTCAACTGTACTGTGATTGGTATATGCTTTGAAACAGAAAATTCCTTACGTCACTTGAAGCTTGTACAGAACTGGTGTTGTTCTCACTAGTGTGAAGAAATCTCCCTTGCTGTCTTGCTTCTGGGGATATAATTTTTAGTTCTTTTAAAAAACAACCCAGACTCTTAGAAGCAGAGATACGAGGGAAATGTTCATATAATTAATGCCAGAAAACCGATTGCTCTTACCGATTCCAAATAGTAGATCAATACCTCTGTATGGATTCCAATTCATCCCAATCTGGATTCTAGTCCTGAGGGCTTCTCGGAGAAATCATCATGTAATCTTTGATTTTGCATTCCTCCTTTTTGTAAATCTATTCATAACATAATCATTATTAATCAAGAACTATTTCCAAGCTTTGTCCTGTGTTCATGCAATCAGAAATTGATTTGTACTTTTCTGGAGCTGAACTTTGAATTTACTTACTGGTGCTTATTTTCTTGCATTCATTGCCCCATTTCTGATTAAAATAAAGATAAAAGCTAATACAAGTTGTTCTGTTGCAATAAATCACTAGAAAAGTAGACTGAGTGTAAATCCAGGGATCTGTGAGAGCTTTCCTATGAAAAGGACACTATGCTGAACTACATCTTGGACCTGACATATGCCAGGCATTTCCATCCCCCCCTCCGACGCTGTCTAGCCCCCAAACCAGGAGGTGAGCAATATGAAGGTTGTGTCATGTTCCTGTTGTGGCACCAGTATGTCTAGCAACAGATGAGCTGAGGGAATGAGAATGCAACCACTTATCTTTTACTCTCCTGTCCTTTTTCCCTCTGGAGACTCTGACATGAGCAATACAGAAGGTATACCTGCTTTTTCACATTTTTCTCTATTAGCTTAGTTACATCCCATCCTTTTATTTCTTCAGGTCACTTGATAGGTACTTCATTTACTTTCTTTTCAGGTAATCAACCGTCTCAATCATTTGTTTGGGGAAAAGCATCATGTGATGGTGCATTTGTTTCCTTCTAGTGTCTTGATTTTTGTAGTTTTTTGGGATGTTTTTATTTGGAGTAATATAAATAGTACCACTATATGTAGTACTTCAAGTATGTAATAATAAGGTCATTGAAATGAAAACTGTTTTTTTTCCTTTTAAAGGGAAAAAGTAGGAAAATCTGAAATTCTTGCCGTTATTAGAAATATATATGTACTGAAAGGAATGTGGCTTCAAGGATATTTAAGATTTAGATTTAGTCTTAAAAGAGGAAATAAGATGTCTTGGTTGAAATCACTGGCTAGCAATCACACTTTTCAACATTTTACCTGAAATACTGTTTTGAAGACAGCTTCTAGGTCTCACTTATGAAGGGATAAATGCATGCAGTGATGATGACAAGCAAAAATCCCCAAAAGAGAAGATGAAAAATGAGTGTGCCTAGTTTACATTGTTTCTTCTATTGCAAAATTCTAGCAGAAAGGCTATTATTGGTTGTTGAATGAGATAAGGAGGGTTGAAAACTTTAGGTGATTATGTCTGCCTCCACCATCAGTTGTCTTTGTGACACTGGGTCTATAATAATAGATGTTTTAAAGGAGACAGCATCAGTCCAAGAAAACTGAAATACCTTGCTTAAAAAATCACATTTCCCTCTAACATTGTTATATTGCTTCTACATTAAAATATGTAATTTGATTATGACTGTGTGGGTGTTGTAAAATATGCCTTTCTAAACCACCTACAGGTAGTAATATATCACCCATGTCTCCGGGTCTCTACAGAATTTCACTAATTACTTTTCCAGAAATATAGAGGAGGTCAGTTGTCTGCTACCTTTTATTACTACATACTTGAGCAACAGCTTTGAATAGTTGTCTGGAAAAAGAAGGAAAGGAAGAAAGAGAGAAAGAGAGAAAGAGAGAAAGGAAGGGAAAGAAAGGAAAGGAAGGAAAGGGAGGGAGGGAGAAAGGAGAAAAAAAGAAAGAAAGGAGTTAAAAAATAAAAATAAAAAAGAGGAAAATGTGCTTTTTAAGGATTTGATCCACAGTTCGAAATGTGAGCCATAAATGCTTCAGAAAACAATATGGAAAATATGGTAATTGAGAGAAAATGAGAAAAGACAGGCTGGGGGAGGGGGGAGAGGGGAGAGTATAAAATTTGGTTTTACCTCCCGTCATCCTGCATGCTGTGTAACAGCTTGTGTGTCTAGTGAATAGGCAAATCTAGTGATAAAATACTGCTTTTTGTGGTTATATACATTGCTGGTGACAAAAGATCAAACTTTTATCGTTGCATAAATTCTGGTTCAGACTGCAATAGTAATTTTTAGATTTACCTTTGCACTTCATCCACAGCTGAAAGACGAAGCAAAATACTGATCCACCTTGGGGTTTGTTGTGTTTTGGAATTTTTTAATAATGATGCAAAGCGAATTCATATATAAGAATGGACCGCTCTGAGTGTTAGAGTAGGTGACTTTACCAAAGCTCTTCACAGGAGAAAACCTCCCTTTTTTTGACAAGGAAGGTAAGTAAGGAAAAAATGCTTCTGGTCTCTCTTGTCCCAGAAACCCACATGATGTCATTAGAATATTCTGACAAGTTGTTGATTCCACACCAAGGTTGCTGGGTAAATCCTATCAGGTGTTGAGTGGCCTGAATGGCAGCCAAAGAATTAATGCCATTCCCAGGAAGTGCTCAGGGTTATACTATGGCTCACATCTTTATGGCCTAGGATGTACATTGCTGAATGCTTCATGTGACTGTCTGTATAATTAAGGGTTTACAAACTAATATTGTAACTTTTCAGCTGTTTTCTGTGAAAATATCAGGAGCACAACATTGATCTTAAATCTGTTTGTGAGGTATAAAAAATATTCGTTAAACAACAGTTTAAAATTCTGCATTGCACAAAACATAAGTAGAGGAGTGATTCTGCAATCATCATCCACATGTAGACTGGATTAACTAACCTATGGATGGTTACAAGGGCATACTATCCCTATGAACGGGTCCCTAATGTAATAAACATAACATGCAGGAACCTTAGCTAATGTAAATGAGATTGTTGGTTCTGCTGATTTACACCAGCTGAACATTCACCCATATGTTCAGTAGTAAATATTTGTAAGATCAGCCCATAAATAATATTTTATTTGCAAGTGAACATGGACACCACCATCCAGACTCTAAATGAAGCTTAACACATGAATGCTGAAAAGGTTTCTCCTGCAGAGACAACTATGAAAATATATTTTTGAAAACAAGTTGGTGTTACTGCCAACTTCCTTTTTCTGTCTTTTCCTTTCATGCTGAAACATCAGTACATCTTCAGTATGAAAAGAAATTCCTGTAAGTTTCTTTTGTCCCCCTTTTTGTGATTGAGTTTTTTAGTAAGCTAATGTTTGTGGCTTAGGATCACTTAGAGTAAATGTAGTCTCCAAAGAACCAATGCTGGATCAGGATGGGAGCACTGACTTACTATCCATGTCAGATTATAGTTCTTGTCTCCCGCTCCTCCATGACTGTGATACAGTAGGATGTGAAAATAGTGACTAGACATCACACCTTGTGAGACGGGAAATACTCTTACCCACATGCAGGCAGGGAAGTTAGGCACTACACAGTTGTGCACAGTTGTGCACAGTTTGTTTGAGTCTCAGGAGTGCAAGCCTGGTAGTGCTTGGCATTCTCCCATCAGATTGGACCTGCATCCTAAGCCGTTTGTGGATCTTGGCCTGAGTTTTCCATAGCCTCAGTGGATGACTCTTTGAAGCAGGTTATGGGCTGCAAGCTTGCCTAGGCCTTGGTTAGGCATCGTTTATGTACACAGAATCCTTCAGTTATTCATCCAGCATCACACCAGAGCTGATCATGGAAAAGTCAGCTGAAATTTGGGAACAGTAAAAACTCTAGAATGTGAAATAATCAAATTAGCAGGTATCGAAGATGAACAATAGCATGGTTATTTCCCTTTACTAAGGTTTTCTATCCTCAAACTTTTTCCAGCCTTTTTGGTTTCATGAATGCAAACAGTTCATGACAGTGTTACAGACTCTGCAAAGTGTCAGTCAAGCCATAGTTCAGAGATGAAGTGTTTGTGATTATGATAGCTAAAGCATTGCAATAATAGTTTGAATATCAACTATTTAAATACCCCTTTTTGGCACAATAGATTAGCTCTTATAAAATTCAAAATTAAGTAAAATTAAAAGAAGTGCTGAAAAGGAAAATTAAAAGCCAATAAACCTGGTAAAAGAGAGGAAATTGACAGATAAAATGGTTGCAGGCACGTAGGGTATATCCTCAGGCAAGGCAGGTTAGTGGAGTTGAGGCTTCTTCTGAAGCTCCCAACCTTCTTTTCCACAATTAAGTTAATAGTGTCCATTGCATCGCTTGGGATTATACTGAGACTGGATAAAAAATAGCAAAATGGCATATTGATCTTAACCTCCTTTGGTCAGGAACTTTTGATTCTTGTACTCTGGCCTCAAATGCTTCTCACTCTTAAAAATAAAATTTATTAATTAGTTCTTTTAAATTTAGGTTTCAAAGGTCTTCTTCACCACTCTTGTCCATGTGGAGGTTTTTGCATGTGTGAAAAAGAGGAGGAAAATTAGTGTGTATAAAGTATTTCTGTAAAAAGCTGACTGTATTGCAAGTCTTTTTATGAATGTAAATTAACTCCATGTTAAGAAGGTAATACAATTTTAGAGGGCAGTGACCCAATTCTCATTTAAATTTGCACTACTTTATATTATGTAACAGTAAAGGGATTTTAAATGTGATGCAAATAATTTCTTGTCTTTAAAATATATTGGCATAACCCACATAAAAAAAAAAAAAAGACAACGAATCCAGAGATATAAAATTGGAAATAATCTTCACTCTAATTTCTTAGAAAAAGAATAAGTTTTAGTTCCTTCCCTCTCTCCACAATCATAATTTATCTTTTCTAAATTTCATATTTGTAGCTATTGATAGAAAAGGGAACTTTTTTACCATATAGGATAATGATGGTCAATGGTAAAACACCTACCAATAGTTTTTTTTTCATGTTGCTTTGTTTGACAAGTAAAGTGATTTTTTCTGTAATGTAGATGATATCATGCAGGCAGATGTCAACTGGTGTGTTGTTTTCTTATTTGGTCTGCAAGTAGGAAGCCTTCATTTTCCATCAAGGTACAGTTACTAAGGGAAAAAAGTTTAAAATATGTGGAGATGGTGATGCAAATAAAGTGAAGTTGTGTTTGCATAGTCTAAACTGTTAGTTTGGAAAGCATGTAGGCATGCCTGCTATGGAAAGTACACGCTTCCAGAAACCTGAGCCATTCAGATCAAGATGCATACTTCCATTGCTGATAAAAAGTGTTGTGGTTTTTCCACTAACTAATGTGGCTCCTGAGTACTAAGTACTGAGACCTAAATGTTATAGACTGAAACTGATTTCATTTCACATGATCCGCTGAGCAGCCATCAGATGGTTATCTGTGCTGTAGTTAAAATTTGTAAGTGAACTATTTTCAAAGTCAGAATATCAAAGGGTTTTTCACAGCCTTCAGAGAGATTTAAACTTCAAGTATTTTTTTTTTTTGCTAGCCTTGAAGTGGATCCAGAACCTCAGTTGTTAACTTGAAACTGGTTTCTATAGTTCAGAAATGTTTCTGAAACTTTACATGGTAATAAAAATGTCTTACAACCTCCAGTATTAAATAAAACACTTTTTTTTTTTTATTTTCTTTGTTGGTCTGGACCAAATACGAAACCTTATGCCACATGTTGAAAATGGTTTCTTCAATTTGAAGTGTTATACTATGCCATTACTTGTAGCATTTAATTAAAAGATTGCATTCATTAGAATCAAAGACGTTACAGATGGAAAAACTATTATAGCACTGAGCACATCCCCCTGCTAAAACTGCAATGTTACATAGCCACAAGATGGTCCATATTACTTTGTACTACCTCTGTGATTAAAAGAAAAAAATTACTATAACAGTTTCTATGTTAATCTGCTTTCTAAGATTGCCGTGTTACAAAATGTGTTAAGGTTTGTTTGTTGGTTTTATTTTGTTTTCTTTTTAACAAACTGGCGGGGTATAAAATGTATTTCTGAGGGAAAAAAAATAAAATAGCAATGTACATTGTGCAAGTGCTTGGCTCCAAATAGTATTTTAACAGATATCATCAGAGTACTCACTTATACACCTCAAAGATAGGCCCAGGCTACAGAATCATGTTGAAAATCAGTCTTTTTTGAAGTATGTGGATTTTTAGATCTTTGGTTTTGGTCAATGTCCAAATAAAAGTTAAAATGGTTAAGTAGACATTCAAACATGTTTCATCAGATAACCCACATATTTATTACTTGATAGATATTTTATTATCAGATGAATATATTTTAAATAGAAATCTGTATAACATTAAATGCAGCATAAGTAAAACATTAATATTCTGATACACTTTGTTTTATCATAGATGTTTCTAGAGGTATGCAAATCATTTATTGCTGGGCACTTCAGTTTTATCCCCACCAGAGAAACTAACTTAATTCAGTTACTTCAGATTTGCACATGTGGAACTGAAAAGAGATTGGGGACCTTTTGCACTTTTCATTATACCTCTAATTACATTTGCAACATACAATTTTCATTACATAAATATTTTCCTTGAACTAACATTTCTTTTTACATTAAATTAAAACAGATGAGAATGTGAGCCAGAAAGCCTTGCAGTAAGAATCTGCTTATGGAGACGTGCTTTGCCCTAATGTAAGCTGGCTCAGCCCTGAGGACTAGTCTGGTATACTGGTATATCTCCTTCAACCACACAGTTCCCTTTCCCTATCTTGTCTTATGCAAGCCCAGAGCCTAGTCTCCTCTGCTGTGGTCTCCTCCAATAACTGAAGTGTTATTGAGGACAAGTGCTGAGTTATACATGCCCTCGTGCTGCTTTGTTGTAATCTGTACTGTACAAACAGTACCTTTGGGTTCAAGGTAACCGCTTCCTACTCACATGAGCCACCAACTGGAAACATCTCATTGCTGGCAGCCTGTCAATGAGCACAGCCCATAGCTGTGTCAAAGGCTGGCTCTGCACTAGGTGTTCGTTGAAGTCCCAGGCTGAATTAGCAACACTGAGCTCAGTACTCCATTTGTTGTCTTGTTTCTTCCCCACCCTGGGTGGTTGTGTTTCTCAGCAACTGCTGCGTTCTGTCACTGGTTACCTGAGGTCTGAGCTGGGGCTACATGAACTACATGTAAATTGTGCACAGTTCAAGAACCATGGGTTTACTAACCCTCTTCTGCTGTTTAGACCACATGGAATAATAATTTAATATTAAAATACCTCCAGATCTCTTTTTTTTTTTTTTTTTAACTATAAGCAGAATATTATTTAACCGGAACAAGAGTACCCGAATTTATTTGTGTAGAGCTACAGTGCTTCTTTTGTTGGGGTCCAAAATAACAGTATATGAGTTAAAGTCTCCTGGAGAGCATGTAATGTACAGTGCGGTGGTGGTTGAGCATGCTTTGTTATTGTGAAATTTACCTATGTCACACCGGAGAGACTGGAGCAAGGGAGAGATTACGCACAGTGTTTGAAGAAAAGAAAAGGTAATACATTTTGCAAATAACACCTCTCTGTGGGGGGGTTTAAGTGCATTCTACATATTGGTTAGATAATACGAACTGAACGTAACTTTTCTTATCTTTGTGGGCAAGGTAGAAGTGAGCTTAGGAGACTGTGGAAGAAAAATATAAGAAGGGAATAAACATTTTATATGAAATTAAACCCAATATGATTGAAGCTGCAGGGAAAATCACCAGTTAAAAATATAATAAACAGTCTTGAAGTCTTTAAATTCCCACAGGAAGGAATTGTTCTGTTGCAGGAATTCAGTATTATTAAGTGGAATTCACCCGACAGGGCAGGAAATCCCCTGTAGGACAAGCAGAAGTTTAAAGCTCAGGGCTGTGTATTGAACTTCCACTATGCGCTTTTCTGCTAAAGAGAGATTATTAAAGTAAGGGAAAGATAAGGCAACAACACTTTCTTTTTATCCAGGCATGCTATGCATTCCGCTTTTGCCCCTCATTAGTGGACTTTTCACTTGGTTAGCCGCTGTGGAATTGGAAATATTTCCTTCTTACTGAACAAAATGAAAAAGAGAGGAAAAAAGGGTCCTGCTGAGAACATACAGTAGGCTTGATTAAGAAGTACAGTGAGATGAGTCTGTGTGAACATTCAGGTGCAAAGCCAGTGCTGATATAATGCATGAATGGGACAAAGATGCACTTGTTGGGCTTGGCCCTACCTCAGTGGGTGTCATAAGCTTTTGGTGCAATGGTAGTGGCTGGGACAGGTATCATGCAGGCCAGTACATTTGTGTGACGTATTTGTTAGTGCATCTAATGGCATTACTATTGGCAGAAGAAGCTGTTATAGACTTTGAAATGACAGGGTAAAAATGTCCTGGTGCAAGCAAGGGACTCTACGACAGGAAGAAGCAAAGGCCAGAGAAAACATCTGTTACAAAGAGTAATACAGAGGATGGAAAAAATAGTGTGGGAGGCAGAACCGCATATTCCTTGCTGCCAAGCATACTGAAAAGAAGCTAACATGCTGGATTTCACCCTCTGCCCTTCGATAGGAAATAAAAAACAATGTAATCTGCCACAGCTGTAGAAAATATTAGCAGAAAGAAAACAGGTATAGGAATGGTGCTTCAAATAGCTGAAATACAAAAGCCTGAGACAGATACCTGCAGAGGAAGGAAGGGCAGAGTCAGTAAGACACAAATTAAGTCCATGTCTGTAGAAGGACTTGGGAAGGTTAAGGCAAATCAACTGAAATTGATTCTGCCATATGGATTATCTCATTCCGGAGTAAAGCAGCCATAAAGCTTAGCTGCATTTCACACAAAGGTGGGAAAACTGTATCTTACGCATACTGACTTCATACTTTCAGCTGAGCTGCCTTTCCTGTGTGTCCTGTAGCCATAAAATGCCACGTATAACTTGCACTTTCAAGTCACTCCTGGAGGAAGTGTCACAGGTAGCAACGTGACAGGCATAAAGGGTATGCAAATTGCCCAATTAGATGTAACCTGCCATTGAAGAAACAGTTGCAATGGTAACAAAATGCAGCACAAACCATCAAACAATGTGAGGATGGCAATTCAGAATCTGTCTTACAAATACATATAGAATATACTTGACTTTTTGATTTATTTATTGGGGCAGTAGAATTCTTCAGGAACTCCTGAAAGTTGCAGTGCTGAAACATAAAGTACCCTCTCTAATAAGGTGTGATGGATAGGGATGTAGATAAGAAAAGTGTCTTTATTTCCTAGCTCCAGTCACATGAAGCATGCAAGGATTATTTATAGATTTTTCACCCTGAACTGCAGCTCAGGTCAGTGTCAGTTTAGTGGAGACTTATACTATGCATTGTCTGCTTTTTCATCAGTATGGTTTTGAAAGCAATATATATAACCATGGGAGTGTATTTGAAAATTAAAAGTCATTGGTCTCTGAATAACAAGTGTAAGTGCATTAGATTACAAGCACCCTTGTCTCCCTCAGATTTCCTTCCAATATCAGACGGAAATGGCAACACTCAGCATATTTCTAAAGGTGTGGAACATCATTCAGTTTCAGACTGAGTATCTTTATTTTATTCTGTCTAGCATGTTGCAGCTAGATTTATCTCCTGTGCTCTGGCCATTAGGAGGAGTGTGTGAATGTGTTTCTTCTCTGCCCTGCAAAATATCTCACCCGCCCAGTAGTGAGAGAAGTAAATTTTTCCTTCTCTTTGAAGCTTCATATCTGTTCACCATTGTGGTATCTGGACACTTTCTGGAAGTGAACAGAGTGTTGCAAGTAAAACCTGGTGTGGGGGTCCACTTGCCTTTTTTTCATTTTCTCCAATAACTCTTAAAGAAGCAAGTACCTTCTGCATCAGCCCATACTAATATTTTGTCAGAGATAAGATTAATGCAGAAGGGGTGAACTGGTATTCCTTTTAGTGTTTGGAAATCTCACTGATGTGTCTTGCTCACATCCTGAGGGTTAACATGGCTCCTAGATTTGGTGTTGAGAAGCAGTTCTCCCAGAGATCAGACTGATTAGTGCAGATATAGAGAGTTTGTTGCGCTTGGCCTGCTCAGTAGCAGGAGGGGAGGTACTTTTCCTAAAATCAACCAGCAGATCCAACAAGTAGATTCCTTCCTATAGCAGAAACATAGGATACCCATTCTTTGAATCTCCTTTCCTTCAAAGTATTATAATAAATCTTTATCTTTTGAGACTTGGGTTTGGGTTTGTTTGTTTGTTTTTCTTTTCCTTTTTTCTTTTTTTTTTAAATTTTTTTATTTTAAACTACAAATCTTAAATTAGTCATAAGTTGGGAAGAAGTTTGTTATGTGTGGGGGTGGTGTACTTGTTCCAGACTAAGCGGCTATTATTACATGATTGCCTGAGATTTTGGGGGACTATTTGATGATCTGTGTGACCTCTTCTAATCTTATTATAATCATTGTTGCTCTCTGCTTTTCCATGCTTTCTGATGGTTGCCATGGAGACATCCTACTCTCCCTTCGTTCTTAAGTGGAATAGCGAGCCAAGGCAGTGTCTCTGATCTCCCTCTTTCTCACCTTTCTCCTTCTCTCACACTTTCTGGTTGTCACTGGGAATCACATCAGCTCCTTTTCTTCGTCTCCAAAAGAAGAATTGATGCCCTCTTAGCGCCAGTATGTTCGTTCAGCATTTTTCACTGTTCCCTGGAGAGAAGTGTGGCAGCACAGACTGCATCCAGAGTGAGTGAGACTCGGCCGAAGCCAGGCTTGCCCTGCTCAGACTTGCAGATTACCCAATAGCTGTGTAGCACTCCTTGAAGAGGCACAGTTTGAACACCAGTGATCCAGTTTGGGTGTGCTCGCGTGGAGCACCCCTTGCTGGCAGTCCAGCAGCATGAATATTGGATGCTGTATTCATTTGCCATACCAATAATAAGGGAGTCTTGAGCAGAATAATATTAGAATGTTTATGGTTAGTTCAGAATGAGAAAATCAGATACTTTCAAACGCTGCAGATTAAGTGTGAGTTGTTTCCAGGGAATGCATTTGGAGTGCATTTAGATTTGTTTTTTTATTGTCTATTTTGTAAATTATATTCCTTTATAGGATAAATTGAGTGGATTAGGTACGGAATCATCTGTAATTAACTGGGTGCTAGCTACTTAGCAGTGCACATACAGCTTGTGTTATTAAACAGCATCATGTCAGATTTAATGGATGTCATTACAGAAGTACCTCAGGGATCTATCCTTGGACCATTGTTATTTATGATCTCTGTAAACGAACTGACAAGTCAGTGCACTGAGTGCAATGTTCATTTTTATTCTGATGACACAGTCATGTCCTGAGCTCCTACTTGCTAACTGAACGTGAAATTGCCCTGTACATATTTTTGAGAGTTCAGCAATGGTTAATTCTCAATGAAGTTGTTTTAAGCGACACCAAGGCAGACATGCAGACTAAAGTAATGCTGTGCTGGGTCAGGCTACTGTTACTGTTAAGCAGATCTAAAACTTCCATGCAATGGGAGAGGGAGGAAATTTATGAATCCCCTCTTATATCCAAAATTGACAAATTTTGTTTTTCACATAGTGTTCTTTTATAACAAAACAAAAGATTTTCTATAGTATTATATAATATCTGATATATTTTATTGATTGTATAAGTAGTATATAACTGCTAAATGTGAATGTGCAGAAGGGTTCAGAAATGAATTAATGCAAACATATTTCTATTGGTATTGGACTGGTTTGTAATTTTCTGATCATTTGGTGCTTCGGGTTTTTTTTTGTGTGTATTTTTCTCCTCCTATTTTTACCAGAAGGAAAATCGGTGTGCTCCCTTTTCAGATATCTTTGTGAATCTCTCCATGCTGAAAATCTGCTTTTGATAGTGCAAATTGCTTTTTATCCATTGATTGATAGTGATATGACTTATATGGATCATCTGCTGATATATAGCTCTTGGGAGAGAAAGCCTGGAGGTTAGGCCCACATTCTGCCCTTGGGTTTGGATTAAGATTACCCTTGGGGGAAAGAGGCAAGTTCCAACAAGTCTTTATTTCCGCCTATAAATTGAACTACAAGGCACCAGAGACAAAATGAGGAAGCTGAGCTAATGCTGCTGCTCTGGAAAATTGTGTTAGTGGCTCTGATAAAATCGAGGGTCTGACATGGCAAACAGAATTTAGTATACAATGAAAATGACTGAGGAGAACGGGTCAGAAGGTGATTCATTCAATAGAAAGTAATCACCAGAGTATCATCATCAGTTGCCTGTCCATAAGCAAATGAAAAATGACTGGTGTTTCTTTTATTTGCTCTTCTCTGCCTGATTGTCTGTTAATGGGTCACTGTACTGAGCTCAGGGCTGGGGGAAAAGTAGAAAGATAAGGAACTGCCTCATTCCTGAGACATCCCTCCTTGGTGTGCAATGGGTTTGGGATAGCTTCCACGCCGTGGAAAGGGCAGGGGCTGTGGAGCATGGGAGACAGTTGGCTATCCCTTTCCCATGGGTCTTCTGTGCCTCCTCTCCTTCACACACACATGCTCATCCCTGAGTACCTCAATGGAGGTGCAGAAGGCCTTTTAACTGGTCCCCACCTACTAGGATAATCTTCTTGCCTTTATCTTTTACTGGTCTCAGAAACATAGTATTTCTGTTTGTTTTCATTTTCACTGGATTTCAACACTTCAGCTGCCAAGTGAAAAATGAAACTGCTAAACTGACTGGAAAGAACTGTTCTGTGACAAAGCAAGAGTTTTCTCTTCAGATTTCCACCCAGAGAAGAATATTCTCAGCATTTAGGTGCTGTCTTTTCTAGCACTCATTCAGACAAATCCATTCTGCATTTTAATTTTCAAAGGCCCTTAATGATGTCACTGTTTAAAAGAGATGTATTGCCCCAATTCACTTTCCTGTGCCAGTTTAGCATCAGTGTAAGTTTAACTTTTTAGCATCAGTGTTACATTTAACTTTCTAAGTCAAATGCAGTCAAGAGGTCTAGTTCTCTGAAAGGAAGATGATTTACTGTTCACTTAATGATATGCATCGTGTACTTTTGCTGCCTGTAACACATAGTTGTACGCTTTTGGGGAAAAAAAAATCAAGAAGATTGCATTAAAAAGATGTGTTTTAATTCTTTTTAAACTATCAAAGTTCCTTAGGTGGTTCTGTTGAGCTTTTATTATGAGCTGGCCTTCCAGTACCTAGAGGAAAGATAGAAACTGGGATTGATTTCTTTATTCTGAGAGGATGGCAGTAGACTTTTCCTTATGCTTAATCAGTAAATACTATAATATCTTCCAAATGTGGCTCATATGGTTATTTAAAGCAGAACTATGGCTGTTTTAATATGGTTATTGTAGCCATACATTATGTTTTTATGAGTTTTTATGTAGCACTATTACTTTTATGCTAATCATAAGGATATTGTTATAATTTGTTTTATATGTTAAGTATTATAGAAGCGGTTGCTAGTATGACTATAGTTAAGGGTCTTATGAACATCACGTCTGACAAACAATTGCTTGCTGCCAGAAGCCCAATGAAACAGTTATACTCAGGGATACAAATCACCTTTACAGACAGTTTACATACGATTTCTTCAAGCAGGGAAAACCATCTAAAATGCATTATGTAGAAAGATTTGCAGTTTTTTACGTTCATGTGCTGTGTGCTTGCAAAATTTGCAGGCCACTGGACAAAAGGTGCTTCCCTATCAAGATGATCATAGGCATACTCTTCGCAGTTGCTTTGACTTTCCTTTTATCAAACATCCGTGTCATTTGAGCCCTTTTTGTACAAGTCCCATGGAAGGGACATGAAACTGTATGCATGTTTTAAAGGCTTCTTATGTTTTTTTTTCTGTGTCATACTCAGTGCTTTATTTTATTTGTCTCGTTCTAAAAGCAAAGTGATACATTTCCTTTGAGAGGGACACTCAGAGGCAGCAGTGACAACTTGCTTTTCTAGGCAAACTCCTACAGGAGCATTATTGACAGTAAGACCTGTGACAGGAATACATTCTTATCCTGGACATTAATGACATATGTGCTTTGTCAAGTGTTGTCATCAGGCTCACCAGGGACCCGTATGACAACGACTTCTTAATTTTTGCTGTGTTTCTGGGACTGAAAAAGTATATTTCTGCTTTCCCTTGCCACCAGGAGTTCTGTGAAGCAAACTTAAAGGATTTGTTGGTTATACTGACTGGCTAGGAATTTGTTATTCTAAGGATTTTTATTGCTCAGTATTTATTTGCAAAGACGGTAGATCTTGGAGTCCACATTTAAAAATGAAGAGCTTATTTAGTGAAACACATTGCATTCAGGCAGCAAAACTTTGCAGGTGAAAGGCTCATTTCAAGGAGACAGTCTCACCAGCAGAACCGGGAGCACCGCGCTATCAGTATTCTAATACTAAACTAGTAGATTTTTCTCTTTCTAAATGAGTATTTAAGCCTACGTGTCATGGATGCAGTTTCAGCACTAGAGGATGTCTGCTAAGAATGGGTCATTCCTTAGGAGAAATTATTTGAATTCCCATGGGCAAATGGACATTGAATCATATTGTCCTATGATAATATTCTGTTCACTGAATAGGCAAAAAACATTAAGGGAAAGATGAACACTGTTAATTCCGCCTGTGAGGTTATATTTTGGAAGCTGTCTGACCTAGAAAACAGTGACTAGAGCAGGGTAGAGAGTTGACATGGGTAAAAAAATTGTCCTGGCAGGTTTTACATGCATGAGAGACAACCAGAGAGGTTTTGTTGCCAAAGCTGTTATCACTGGCATGCCTAACAAATGTTTGTGGTGTTTAATTTTGAAGAATTAAACACCAAAATTCAGGCTTTCCAGGCCAAATCTCCTAGTGAGGTCTGAGGATTACAATTTCGTTCTAAGAAATTGTAGTATGCAGAAACTGACAGTTTTGCAGTCATACCCTGCCTAAGTCCTCTAGGACACAGTACTAAATTTCTAGGCACTAGGCAGTCTACAGTATGTGGTCCCTTCAGCTAACAGTTTCAGTGATATCAAAACATCTGTGTGTGAATCACTGAAAGGGAATTAAATTGAATCATAATTATCACAGCCACTTATACCCTAAATTAGTTATCTAGCTATTTGCAGAGAGGTCAACACACCAATGGACTGAACAGTAACTGGCAGTGAATGCTTTACTAGAGTAAATTATAATTGCTGACAATGTTGTGGTGCCTGCAGACAAGAGGACAGGGGTACTACAGAGCTGGCATCGTTTTTGTGTAAAAAATGAGCCACAAGAATGGTGGGAGTAGGTGATCTGTAATAGGAAAGTGGCAGAGCATAACAGACCCATTATGATACATTTAGGGCTTGAGAGAAAAAACAATTCCACTTAATTTTTAAAGTTAAATGTGAAATAAATGGGACAAGATTTTGTTAGAAATTTTGCTGATCTTCTCTGAAATACTGTTTCACTGAGGCAGACACAAAAGCAAGACAAGGTTTCTAAATGAGTATAGGTCCCAAGGGAATGGTTTCCCGAGTGATAATCCCCATATGTACTAAGCACCCAGCTTAAATTTATTATGCAACTAGAGAAAGACTGCATGCTGAAGTACCTAGATTATTACTACTGGATTGTTTGTAACATTTTTACATCTCTCTGATGAGAACACTTGACAAAAGACAGCTCTTCTTTGGAAGAACTATGCTATTGCTAAGTAGAATATCTGTGCTTTGTAGCTTGGGAAGGCATGAATCTAAAATACTGATACTATGTAAAACAGCCCTGTCACCCATAAGACATGGGTGCCACTACATGTTCTCCACCAATGATTGATGTGACAAACTCCATATGTTAAAGGAGGCTGAGGAAAATCTTTTTTTTCCCCAGATGGAAAAAATATGCAACTGTGTTACACAAACACTCTTTGCAGAGTTTCTCTGTTTCCTCAGCAATAATAATGTATTGAAAAATAAGACTTGGATCTCAAACAAGAAAAATATCATAGCCTACTACCACCCTAGTTTCCAGCACAAAAAAAAATGAAGTCATTTAAGGGCATCAAGGGAAAGTGGATTTTTATTTATAGTGACCATGCTTATTCACTACAATCATCTGGAGAGAGGATAAGGAAGAGTGCTTAAGGTGTTGCTTTCCATGTAATTAACAGAAATATTTCAAACGTACACAAAGACTGGCAGATCATTCATCAGTGCTTCTTTAGGGAAACAGCTCTCAGCAGTTTAGCCACATGGGTTTGTGACTGCACCTTTAGGGAGCCCCATAATTAAAGAAAAGTAAAATAATTACAATTGTTAGCTATGAATATTTTAGTATTACTGGAAGACATAGTACAACACAAGATAGATAAAACATCATATACTTAAGAGATCAAAGATGATATCTTCAGTTACAATCTCTTACATGCAATTTTGGTTTGGATTTGGGTTTTTTTTTAACTTTCAGAAGATATTATACCTGGTGGGCTCACTGTTTTTAGATGAAACTGTATTGCTGCAAAACACAGAGGTTTCTAAAACTTACATATGTTTTTTTATATTGTCTTCCTAAAGTTTATATATAGGGAAAGCAATGTCATTCAAGAGCTGATGAGTTGTAAATTACCACTTATATGTTATCAGTCTGTAAGATATCAATTTAGAATTGGTCAGAAATATATGATAATTAAGCCTTTAAAGCTGAAAAATATTCAACTCAGTTCAAAGAAAGCATTTAAAGAATAACTTTGAGATAAAAATACCAAGATTTAACTGAAATACACAATGCCTTAATGCTCATTAATTTATCTACCTGTGTACTAATTTGGTCTGATCAAAGATCATTTGTTTCCATTAGATGTATTGAATACAGACATCTCAGAATTCACACAATAGTATTAATTGTGCAGTCAATATTTTCAACCAATATCATAGAGAAAGGTTATATTTTTAAAGCTTTTAAGAGACAGCAAAGGTCTTTTTATCTTGGAGAAAGATGGAAACATTTTTCAGTTACAGGCACTCTGCACTGTATTAGAGAAGGTAAAACATTTCTAATGAGTTTCAACAGCTCTTTGTTACAAGTTTAAAACTAAAGGTTTGTAAGAAGGTTTGCACTACTGATTTGAAACCCTACTAGCAAACTAACAATTATCCTTATTTTAAGTCTTTACACTGTTTTGCATACTCATATTTTCTTCTAAAACATAAATGTTTTAAAGAATTTGTTTTCTGTAAATAAAGATCTTGATCGCAACAGCTGCTACCTTGTAAAAAGAGATAATGTCTTGGTCTCTTAGAAGTTATGCTTGTTGGTAGTTTGCCTGCAGCCAAACTTTTCCTGTTTCACTGTTCATAATATGTTTATAGTTCAGAGTGAAAGACTACTGTCAAGTTGTCTGCGGAGTGCATGAGTCTCTGAAGCATACATACACACATTCTCTCAAAAGAAATAATAAATTTTCAAGTATTGAGTAAGTCAGAAAGCTGTGTAGTAGATTCCATATAAGCACAGTTGGCAGTAATAAATTTGGGGTTTATGGCTATAGTTATTGAATACTTCTGGCGTTAGTCATTTCTTAGCAAACACTGGAACTTCTCTGGGAATTTCCTTAACTCTGGGAATTTCCTAACATTCATTTCATTAAATAAGTAAGCACTTACTATAAACATGTAAAATCTATTGTGTTCAAAGGATCACAAGCATAAGGTATAAGTAAAAATCTAATAACCTAAGATTAGAATAGGAATATCTTTTGCATCAATGTTGAGGCTGTTTCCATAAAAACAAAGTAAAGACAAAACTGTCAAGTTGAAGGGAAGAATTTGTGTAGAAACACACAAGCAAAACTGTTCTCACAGAGAAGTATCCCTGAAAAATGTCATATTTGCAGAACTGAGAAGGTACCATATACATCAAAAGGTCAAGTGATTTGGTGTGAAAACGTTAGAGTCTAACCCTGAATTATCCATGTCTTCTACCATTTCCTTCTAGAAATAGTACTGCGCTTTTTCCCCCTCTGTTACTATGCTCATTTGCATTGGTTTCAGTCTCTTTCACTCCTTTCCTAACTTATTTTACAGCTTGTGCATTTCTCACAGCTGGATAACAAGTAGGAATCCCATTGCTCAACATAGTCCATGCTGATGAACACTAATTCTATGCATGGATCATGCAGTGAAGCATACGAGAAGAAAATTTCAATAACATTCTAGTTTTTCAAGTAACCGACACACACAACTGGAACATATTTTCAGGTGGATGCAGATTCTGTTTTAAGACTCCCAAAGGGGACAGATGATTTTCAAAGTGGTCCAGTCCTAATGCATTTCCTTCAGGAACATTTATGGCTACATTTTGAAAACAGTTCATGTTCCAATGAGTTCACAAAATTCCAAGATCATAAGTTAAATTTGTTTTGCTCTATAAACAGAAATATGTTTAACTCATAAATTCTGCAGGTAGACTGATTTGTTTGTTACAGCACATGAAACTCAGATTTCCTAGGCTTTAATACGAATTAAATACGTATTAAATAATTCGTATTAAATACGAATTATTGCAGGGCTGAATATTTGGGCTGTGAATTTTCACTTGTTACTTCACATGTAACTAATGTGTGTTACAAATCTCTTCATGTATATGAAGAACTGCAGTGTCATATGAAAGTTTATGAATAAATGTGTGATTTATAAAATTCCCATTGGTCAACACAGAGAGGAGTAACTGTGCCCTGCTACATTTATGTAAGATGGCAAACTTGCTCGAGTTACAAAGAAGCCAGTACATTTGGGAGTAAAGCAAAGGAGAGAATAGCCGTTTACCTTCAGCTACCAAGAAGATAATAATTGAAACTGAAGGAAAGCCAATACTGCCCTGATAGTATGGAATTAATATCACATGTTTTCAGTAGAGCTTTGCTAGGGCTCTTACCCTGGGCTTTTTGAGCACGCAATTCTCCCATACTGTGTTGTTTGCTTGTGTTTGGTTTCCTTTGAATAAACCTGGAAGAGTTGAATTCAGGGGACATATATGGAGTTGATTTCCCCAATGTTAGATTTCTGTAACCATGGCTGAAAATCTGTTTGAATGTCTAAGAGCATTTTCCCTTCAGAATTGGCCTGGAGGGAGATCCCCAGACTCATGTTTATGCTTTGTTCCATCATGCACATGGAACTGTGAGACGCAGAGACTTGGCTCTCTCCTCTGAAAGACAGTACTTTGGAAATACAGTTCCTTTAACATAAATGTATTTCTTAACATAGTTCTTTCAAATATAGTTCTTTTATTGTTCTTAGCTAAGTTGGGTTAGTAATGTACCCAGTCTGTTTTCAACATACATCAGAATGCACGGAGAAAAATTTGACTCCAGAATTTGACAGCTGAGGAAATCTTTGCAGCATCAGTGAGTCTGAGTTTGCAATTGTTCAATGCTAGCATGTCACAGCAATGTTTTTAGGTTGTACACCAGAAATTGTTTTGCTCACTATAGTAATGTTTCTTAGCATGAGTGTATATCCTTCTGGATGTAATCCTGTGTAACATGATGTAAGGAGATACTGTTTTCCAAATCAGTACGAATATCCCCAAGAAAGGACTACCATTATTTGTGTCTGTTGGGAACATTCTTAATCCTTACAAAGGTCTGTTTAATAAAATGAATTGATTTGGAAAATCATTGCTTACTCTGGTTGCCAAATATATTACCATCAGTATGTGCTTTGAGTTCAGCTATGTCTAAACGCATGGTTTAGACATCCAAATAGTTCAAATGAGAACGTGTGCCATTTAAATTAACCTGTTATTTAATCCAGTGTAGTCCTCCTAAATACAATTCACTAGCTATGGGAATCACAGCATATTATATCGAGATCATAATAACACCTGCAATGGTGGTAAAGTCTCATGCTAATGCCCCTAAGGGTCTAGGAGAGCAGTGAAGTGCAAATCAATTTCAGTAATCTAAGAAAGAACTAAAGTCTTTCCTCAAATCTTAGCTCACAAATGACCTGAAAAATACAGTGAAGGTGTATGAGATAATTTGTAACGTTATGTGTCTTGCCTTCACATAAGGAGTACTTTAAATTCTTGATCTGGAAGAATTCAGACTAATTTTCAGACTGAAGAGGTTCAAATTGGTATCATGTAAAAAACAAGCACACTCAAAACGGATTTAAATGCTTTAAAGCTATGTTGCTTGCAAAAATAGGATGAAAAACTGGTGTCTCTGATTTCCACAAGGCTTTACATGTTCCATGTGATGCTCCAGACTCCTTTAATGGAACTCTTGGAGAGCTTGCTAACCTGCAGCAAGAGGGTGGTTTCATTTTTTGTGACTACGAAGGGCAGAAAATACTCCAGGCAGCTATTTGCCATGGGTAGGATGTAGTTAGGCTGGGTAGGAGCATCAAACCAAAAAAGCTCCTTTTCTGTCAAGTCAAGGAAGGGTGCTGCTGTGCCTGTTGTGAGGAGAGCCAGGTGTAGGGCAGAAGCTACTGGTGTCTTAATTTCCCAGCAGCTCCCCAGTTACTGCTCAGCAGCAGGAATGACAGCCTTGCAGACTCCTCTGCTAGCTCCTAGAATGTACTTAATTGTGCCATGCTAATGACCTTGGCTAAAGTGAAAATGATTAAAACCACATTTGACTTTAATTTGTGGAGCTGACATGCACTTCTTTTCTTCCAGTGTTACAAATTGTTGAAAGAACAAACCAAATAAAATGTAATTTACAGTTAGTCTGCTGTTGTGTGAACATGGAATTAAAAGCAAAATAATTTAAGAATTGCACAGTACTTTAATTAGGAAAAATAGTTGTTCTGAGTCCCCTATGCTCTGTGTTCTAACCCATATTCAGATTTGTCTTCCCCAGGGCTTGTTACTGTGAGATAACTTAGCAGGTTGATATAGGTCAGAAAAAACTTTGATGGTTCGTGGTGTTTCAGGAGATCCTGTGTGGCACAGTGTATGTGCAAATATAGATTTGCTTATGAAAACAAATTAATCCCTTATAGATTATGAGCTCCTATCCTTTTAAAAGGTCTAGTTGAGAGGCAGAGAGCGCATCTATCCGATTATATGAAGACTTGAAAGACAGTGAGAGTGTTGTATGGAGAAAGAAAAGGGGTATTTTGTAAAGAATGAGTAAAGAAGCCTAAACATTATCAAAATATTATCAACTGTAGGTTTGTGGAGACCTGATATGGAAAGACATCATTTTTCTCAAGCAACTGTTTCTAGTTTCATGGAATATAACAAAGCTTATTAATATTATAGTGAAGAGAAGGACTGATGCAGCCAGTGAATGGTGAAGTGAAATGTCCTAGTTTGGTATTGTAGGAAAAGGAAATGGGAGACCAAAACCAAGACCACTCAATGTTTCAGTTCTATTTGGCGCCATTCATTCCAGCTGATTGTTTGGAATGTGTCTATGACTCCCAAGTGTGTGATGAAAATCTGTTAATGATATAACTCTTGTGCAAAATATTTATCATTAGGAAACCCTAAAACTCTTGCCTATCACAGGGTTACAAGGTTTTTATCTGTAAAAAAATTTTTACAAAATACACAGTTTTAAAGGCAACCCACAGCAAAGGAAATTCAGTTTGGAATCTGGCAGGAATTTTTCTGTCACCTGTGACTGTCATACCTGAATTACACAAGTCTCTTACAAAACCAAGAAAAATATGCTTATTTCTGTTAATAACTCTTTTCAGACATTAGGTCTCATGTCCTTATTGTTAAGGAGGAGGCATGCTGATGTTGATCTGACTATGTAGCCATGCCTGAATTCCTCTATAGGGAATTCTACTGGGGGAGGCTGGAGTGTATTTGTGTGAATCACACTAGTTGTGCGAATATCAACATCAGTCCAGCTGCTGCAAGTGCTGGCCTCCAACAGCTTTAATGCTTAGTTTTCTGAAAAATTAAAGAAGGTAGCAAAATCTAGATGGTCACAGCTGTGATTCCCATATGAAATGACCATTATTTATACCAGGAGATCAGAATGCAATCTATTTAATAAGCAGGAGTACTGTTACTGTCGCCAACACTTGTACTTGGGAACCTGTTTCTTACTGAGTTAAATCAAGGCCTGAAGATAAAATGGAGAGAGGATATATTGAACACAAAAAAATCTGGGCAGCATCAGTCTATTACCTTTACTGGGAGCATAAATGATAAAAGATGCCATTATGATTCCAAAAAAGTGCTGTCTGGATCTCGGCTGTATCCAATAAGCCATTGATCAGCCACCTTGTGACATGAAATTCTCATTTGTTCTCTCACTAGAGGCATGACCTGATGGTGAAACACTGTGTTGGGTTATTTCGGCTCAATGAACGATTAGGCACAAACTGTTTCTTATAAAGTATAGACTTCTCCTCTGTACCTAGTCAAATATGACCATATTGCATGTTTGAATCTATCCAGTCTGTAAAAATATATGAATACTGTCTGGTAACACGTGAAGCTCTTTCTATTCTTTAACAACAATTTTCTGCTTTCAGCGCTCATTCCTTATGCTGTATTAGTCAATTCTGATTGGTCAGGAAGCCTCCAAATTTTCTTTCTCTTCCTTGGCTGGCTGAGTGAGACGCATTTGTCTTGTGCAAATATAAATGCACTGACACACTTCAGTAGATTTTAAAAGCCTTTTTCTGATCCTAATACCTCTGGCTACATCTTTGGAATTTACTTTAGTAAACATACATGCCAGCAAAACCCAAATGAACAAGGTTTTTTTGCAGAAAGCAAATACACAAATGACATTAATGTGGCTTAAGTAAATTCATTTATAAATACAAGCAAATATTCATGGAAAATTTAGCCCCATTAGCAGTCCCCAGAGCTTGTTAGAGGGGGTCAAGGACAGGAGGATATAATGGTGTCGAAGAAAAACAGATGCAGGCAGATAACTGCTGTGTGATTCAGAGATATAATTCACCTGAAGTAAGAAATGGGATCTGAAATGTAGCCCCACTCTCTTAAATAGAAGGCACTCAAGCTTGTTTTTGTAGCAGGTTGCAATTTTCTTAAATAGTCTGTTCTGCGTGGTTTTTTCCAGACAAAATATATTATATGTTTCTGTACTTTTTGAAGTGGGTACTGTAGAGTGGTGTGATTACAGCTTTTAGCAGCCTCTTTTTGGCTGCCTGGGTGTCCTTTGGTAATTGAAAACTTGTTTATTGGCATCATTTGTTGGACTTTACTTAATCACTGTTTCTCCTCTAGGAGCTGCTTTATCCCTTCTGAGGTTTGACTCTTTGCATAGGCTTTGTCTGGTTTCTGGCATTGAGCAGGCTCAGTTTCATACAAGTGGATTTGTAATTTAGACACAGTGAGTAGCCACCAGCTATCTTGTCACAGGGTGCAGTGGGGATCTGCTTGCTAGGGGCTCTGTGACACCGGCCTCACTGCTGGAGGCCCTGATAACTACCTGAGCAAGGAGAGCTGGGTCTCCCTTGCACTGCGGTGGATGGCTGCCAGCTGCTGCTGCATCCGTTGCTGTGAAGGCCACCCTCGTTCCACTGAATGCAGCAGCAGGCAGTCTGGCCGCATTTTTAATTGGGAAGAGTTTGTTTAACGTTTCTCTGTTTATCAGAAAACAAAGTGGACCCTTGTTAACACTGATCACTTAGATTTCTGTTTAATCAAATTACATACAGGGTATACTAGGTTTTGGTCTAATTTAAATATTGTCTTTTCATCCTTGTCAGCAGAATACTTCAGGTTCATTTCTTATTAATCCTGACAGGAAAGAACAGGTTTTTATCTTTGATTACTGTTTCTTTATGGGGCTTGACAAAGCGTGTTTCTTCCAGGCAAAGTGAGAGGGATGCTGCCATAAGCAAGAAAAGAGCTTCTTGGCTGATGTGAAAGAGATTCAGGGGCTGTGTTTGCCCCAGTATAATCACACTAGATTTCTTTTTGACCCCTTAGGAAAAGCAGGCAAGACCCTTCTAATAGGACAGTTATAGGAAGGAGGAGGAGTCGTCAAGTGTAGAGGCCCAAGTGGCTGTTGCAACTCAGTTTTCCATTCATCAGCTGGAAAGAGGGCTTAAAGATCAATATTGAATTGTTTCTCTTACGCTGCATCTGTGGAAAGGGTAGTGAAGAAGAGATACTGAATTATTCTGTTTGGTTTATGAGTCTGCTTGATTAGTCCTTTATATGGAGGATTGTGTTGGATTAGTGCTTTGTACTGTATTGACACCCATATATAAAGATACATCTTCATATATATGCGGTGAGCGCGAATATTCTTTTTTTCTGCCAGTCAAGGTGGCAGCTCAGAAAATATAAAACCCATTCATTGTGTTGGGGTAACATGGGCAGGGAGTGACTAGCAGCCAGGTGTACCTGAAACAAGTGAATGAGATTCATACAGTTTATATTCTTGTGAATAGAGCACAGGCTGTACATTTCAGTGCGCTTGTGCTGTTCAAAACTTGCCAAAAATTAATTGTTGGAAATGCTCTGGAGTGAATTCTAAATGTGCTTGTTTATTTGCACCAGAAAATGAAATACATGGAGACATGCCCATACATATACATACATGCCTATTTATAGATGTGTGACACAGGATAGACTTCACTTTTACTGTTCGGTAACGGATTCTTCAGTGCTCTGGCAGAGACTCAGTTAAGTAAGCCAGATAAGAGGATAACTGCCTTCCTCTGCGTTTATAACAAGCCCACCTACTCAATTAGTTTGTGTTGGTGACAGAAAATTAGAATGCATGGATGGTTATTTATTCATTTTAATAAATTACATTATTCCTAGTGCAGCAGGAATACTGTTCTTAATATTTCTCCCCCAAAACTCAGGATTTCAGGACACTATGATCTGGGAAGGCACCTGTTTGTATTGTCCAGAATTATACCCTGTACAGTTGTTTTCAGCGTCTTATTCTTAGATGACTTTTAAAACTGATTCTGTCCTTAGCCGGTCAGGTTTAGAGTAGTCTACCTCATTTTTGTGCAGTAATAGAGATGAAATCTGTGTTTATCCTCTATGGCAAGGTTTATAATGATTAAAAAATCCTTGATGATGTTTACCACCTAAATCCTTCCCTCAGAGATTCCTCTGTCCTGGAGACTTAAAGTCGTGGTTCTTTAAGAAAGGTTCAAAATTATTGTAATTTGTTTATGAAGTGGCATGGCACTTCTTAACCTTTCAGAATGTTTTATGCTGAGTATTGTTTTTAATAAAACTGTCTTTCAACGAAAAGAATTATTTTCCAAATGATGAAACCAGAAAATTCATTGACTAAATATGAATGCATTTGTGAAAGCATGGTCTGCTGAGAATCTTTGAAAGCAGGAAAAGAAGCTGCATATGAGTGTATTGATGGCTATGGCCTAAACTTCCTCAGTTTGAAATACATTATCATCTCCTCTTCACTGGAAAAATATTTCTGCAGAGGTTGTGAATGCTGTCAAAAGAAGAAAAAATTAGAGGGAGGCCACACTACTGAATGATCTCAAAGGCAAAGCTAGAAAGCTGGTAAAATGGTACCTGGTACCTCTTTTACAACAGGTAATGAAAAGTATTTAAGGCATCAAGAAGGTGAATGAGAAATAGATTGAGCAGACAAATTTCTGATGCTCCTTTTTTTTTCTCTTTCTTTTTTTTAAATTTTTTTTTTTTTTGGGGTGGTCTTTTCCTTTAAGGAATAACTGATATTTATTTCTCCTCTTTTGTATTGTACATTATTAGTTCTAATATTAGTCCCACTGACATCAGTGGGAATAGTGGCAAACCATGTGACTTTGGACAGATCCAAATAAATGTGTTGGTCTGTATATTTATGTATATACCCATAGCACACACATGAAAATATTATACTCATGAGAACTACGATGTTTCTCCTTTCTGCTTTGTTTCCTTTATTCTCTTGGAAAAGATAACAGTGGCTACATTTGACAGTGGTCTGCTGTATTTTAGATAAGATCTTTGGTACCTTAGAAATAGAACTCCCTTATGTATCTTATGAGATATCCAGCAGTGTCTCTCTCTTATGTCTCTAGACTATATCTGAAAAGCTGCTTGGCCAGATGGCACTGTAGATCTGTAACATTTAAACATATTTTTGGCAGCCCTGTGCATGCATAATATATTGGGTGAAATATTTTTGCTTGCCAGGCTAAAAAAGTGTGTAAACTTCAAAATTACATCCAATGACACCTGAATATCTTCCTATATTTTCTTGGCCAAGTACCTACCAGGGACTTGGCTTAACCAATAGTAAGCAGATTAAACAAAAGTATTATTCTTCACTACAGCTGTTATCTGACTCTTACCAAAGAAAGTGACAAAAGTAGTGACTTTAGAAAGCCTTCTGATACCCTGGGTTTTCCAGTCTGGGTCTACAGAGCTAAACTTACCTATAATTAGTTATTGGAGTTATGTCAGAATCCTAGAGTATTTTTATGCTTTAGGTTATGATCATAACTGCCTGTTACTCCTGTATCTGTTTTCCACATGGTTGTAGCACAGGCAGGCTCCTCTGTACTACATGTGATAAACAGTTTAAGACTCATGTAAATAGTCTGACCTCTTTATTTAGCTGGGGCACACAATTAACATTATTTACCAAACACATGACATTTGGTGATATTTACCAAACAGATGACATTCACCAAAAAGAATAACATCATTAACCCAATGGAAATTCATAAATATTTGGAATGTAAGAAGCAGACATGGGAAAAAAAGTGGAAAAGGCTGACTGAAATTTCAAATCCTAGCTAGTTCCAGAAAAGGCCATAACTCAGTATTCATTTGGCTAATCAGTAACTAAGGGAAACTTTAAGGACAGCTTGCAGACTGACTCTTGGATTCTCATGCCTGTTGTTCCTGAGTAATATTGAGGTCTGAAGTCAGTCCTTTGAGTTGATTCTATTAATTGAAATTTAAATCTTCATCTTATGCAAGTGTATTTGAAGTACCCGTAAGCTGCACCACCATCTTTTAGTTTACTTGAGTGTAAGGATATTCATGTTTAGACTTATCCATATTTAGGCAATAAGTAATATTGTTCAATTTAAAATGAGTGCTAAGGCATGCACTGTAAAAGGCTAAATTCTCTGGGAGGAATGAGTTCTGGTGTCTGTTTTCATCTATTATACATCCAGTGTGAATCCAGAGGTAGAAGCTGGGTTGTGAGGCTCCCAGCATTAGTGCATAAAGGAGTTAAAAAACACAGGATGGGATTCAAAGCTGCCATCATGGCTTGGCTTATAGGAAAGTAAAGTCTGATCAATGAGAGCTTCAGGGAGTCATCTTTTTCTCCTCAGATAGGTGCCCATACTACCATCCCCCCTCCCCTTACAAGTTTCAAGCATTGCTACCTTTAAAAATATGCATAAAAGTGGAAGAACTCTTCTATAAAAGCCTAGCACTTAGTATGCAGGCTTGTACTCAATTCTTCGTGTCTTCACAGACTTTGCTGTACTTTAATCCTTTTTGTCTAGTGGAGCAGATGTAAGTAGGTATTTCTACCTCTTGGGAGTATGCCTACCAAACCAGCAAGGCAACAGTGGCATGCCTTCCTCTCCTGGTACAGCTGTACCGTTATGCAGAAAACTGGTGAGCGGAAAAACATATATCTGCAGTTCAGTGATCAGGACACTTGCCAGGAATGGAGTCTTGGGTTCTGATCTCTCTCCACTTTGCTAGATTCCTGCTTTGCGTTTGATATTCAGCAGGTTAGTTTCTGGGTCAAGCTTGTCAAGCTGTCGAACCTTGTCTAGACTAAAATGTTCTGTTGATCCCTGAGTTTTCAATTCTAAATGTTTTGGAAAAATTTCATTGGAGCCAATGAAGCTTAAGCATCTCCAGGATTAGGCAGAAGATGTATGTTCATAGTAGGTGTATAAATGCTTTATCCACAGTCATGTGCTTGAAAAAATCTTCCAGCCAATGACTGTTTCTTCTTCTCAGAGCTACTTTTAGTGTTCCTCCATAAGCCCATTGATCCTGATATTTTCTCTGCAACTCTTCCATAAACTCTACTTCAACCATTCATTTAAGGATTGAAATGCAATGGAAAGACATGTTTAACAAAGATATGAAAATCTCACGCAAAAGCTGGGGAAAATTAATGGAAAAAGTAGAAGAAAATATGTAAAAACCCTCACCCCAAACAGCAAAGTATAAAACTGCAGGGAAGAGTGGAGAGAAAAAGCAAAGGCATGAAAGAATTCTCAGGGTAGTGTTTGAAGTATAGTTAATTCATAGAGAGGTTGGATCTTAAAAGAATTAATGGGAATATAGATGAAAAGAGTAGAGGAGGAGAAATTTTTTTTTGTTTTTTTTTTTTTTTACTGAGAGGACTGGGAATCCCAGTGAAGAACCTGGAATTAACTAACCTGAAAAATTGTTTTGCTCCAGCTTCTCCAACCACTATTTTGTAAGTTTATTTTTTTGTAAGATAAGTTTTCTAGACTGTAGAGGTCGGGTAGCCATCTTGACCTAAGATGGTATTTTATAACTGGCATAGTGACTAATATGCCAGTATGCTTAGGTTTTTGGATTTGTTTGTGACGATCAGCAAAAACAATAGTATCATAATAGAACATGTCCCCTGGATGCCTCTATGTCTCCCTTGTATTCTGCATCCTTGACTACAAGCCTGTTTTGGAGATACCGGGTCTTTTGATACACTACTGACTAGAATCTTCTCTTGTCTTGGACAGATGACTTGCTTACCTATGCTGTAAACCATGGCATATGACATATATTTATCATTATTATTATTGGTGGCAGCAGTAGAGGTTTTGTGTTATACCTTAGTTACTGGACTGTTCTTATCTCAACCCGTGGGAGTACCATTCTTTCAATTCTCCTCCCCATCCTTCTGGGAGTGGGGGGAGGAAGAAAAGGGGGAGTGAGTGAGAGGCTGCGTGATTCTGAGTTACCAGCTGGGCTGGTAACAATACTCCATTACATCCCTGTCAAACTTATGTACTATTGTCTCCAAAATAAAGGAAGAACTGTCCTCTTATATTCCCTTGGGTTGTGAGGCTTTTCCATATAGCAAGGGGATCTTCCATATAGTGACTCATATCTGGCAAACCTAGAATTCACTGTTGAATTTTGGAGGGTCTTTCAAACTAGATATCAAGTTCCTGGGATGTTTAAACTACTCACAGAATCATGCAATAGTTCGGGTTGGAAAAGTCCTTAAGTTCATTAGCTCCAACCCCCCTGCCGTGGGCTGGGACGCCTCACCCTAGACCATGTACGCCTCACCCTATTGCCTTAAGATAGCGGTGTTCAACAGCACTGTTTTTCGGCTACCACTGAACTCTAGGAATTAAAAGCCAGACGTAACTAATTTTCACCAAAGTAAAGATCATGTGCTTTATAGTAGTTGTGTACTCTTTGCTTAGCTTCGATCTTGACAGAAAATGAGAGGTGGGAGTCACTGGTTTTCAGGAGAGGATCTTGTTTCTTGCCTCTTGAGCCTACACCAGTTTCTGTTCCTATTTCAAAGATTTGGTGGCAATGAGGCTGTGCCTTATAAATAATGGTTTCTCAGTCCCCCTTGTTCTTTCGTAGCCCTAAAACTGGACTATGCTGTGTGAAAATCAGTCTTCTTGTGCTGTAGTTTATAACCAAGGCACAAATGAAAGGACTATCTGAGGAAAAGGAGAACATTGTTGCCTGCCAGACAGAGATGGAGAGGTTAGAGAAGTGTTGATGAACCAGAGTCTTTCCTCCTCACATGTTTCAGTCTGTGATCTCAGCAACCCTGCTCTTCTTTCGGGAATCCTTAAAAATATGTTACATGGTATATATTTTATAGGTATATTATATAGCTATCATGGTTCCTTTAATATTACTGCAGAGTTCTGATTAATAATGGCTTCAAAATCTCTATTGCACTTTGGGACATACTACTCCACAAATACATAATTCAGGCTCTGAGCACAGATGTTGCAATGATGGTTTCTGACCTCCAGATGTGTTTATTATAATCCACTCTTTGTACAGAAACTGCAAATAATGATGAAAGTTCAAAATGCTGGAAATTGCAAGAAACTGAAAACATCATTTCTCTGTTCTGCATTCCACTCAGGCTCTCTAGTGAATATATGTTGTAGATTGTTTTATTCCCTGATATTCAGAGTCCTATATATTTTAAATATACTCCTTGCTATAAGCTCTGACAGCTACATTCCACTGGAATCACGAAGCTGTGACCAGAAGAAGAAATCTCACTAGCACAAGGAGGAGAACTAAGCTAATGAAATTTACCACAGGAATAAATAAAAATGACTCTCAAAGTCATAGCATTCAGCAAAACTCAGCTCACTGAATTGGCTTTCCCTCATTAAATTTCTCATGCAGACACACACACATTTCTATCTCATTTTTTTGATCTCTGAAGAAGAGAGTGACATTATTTATTTTTAAATTCTTGGCAGACTCTGGATATTGTGGTGATAATCAACTTGTAAGAAAATAGAAATGTAACAGCCAAACAATACCATGTTATCGTTTTAATTTGAGAAAAATTATATCTACCATTTCTCTCATACTGCAGTGGAAGTAGAAGAGAACATGAGAGGATTATCCCAGCAAGTTTGCCGATGACACCAAGCTGTGTGGTTCGGTTGATACGCTGGAGGGAAGGAATGCCATCCAGAGGGACCTTGACACGCTTGTGAGGTGGGCTGATGCCAAACTCATGAGGTTTAACCATGCCAAGTGCAAGGTCCTACACCTGGGTTGGAGCAATCCCAGGAACAGCTACAGGATGGGCAGAGAAGAGATTCAGAGCAGCCCTGCCCAAAAGGACTTGGGGGTGCTGGTCGATGAGAAAATGAACATGAGCTGGCTTCAGAGTGTGCTCACAGCCCAGAAAGCCAACCGTATCCTGGGCTGCATCAAAAGGAGCATGACCAGCAGGTCGAAGGAGGTGATCCTGCCCCCCTGCTCTGCTCTTGTGAGACCTCACCTGGAGTATTGTGCGCAGTGCTGGTGTCCTCAACATAAAAAGGACATGGAACTGTTGGAATAAGTCCAGAGGAGGGCCACGAGGGTGATCAGGGGACTGGAGCACCTCCTGTATGAAGACAGGCTGAGGAAGTTGGAGCTGTTCAGCCTGGAGAAGAGAAGGCTGCGTGGAGACCTCATAGCAGCCTTCCAGTATCTGAAGGGGGCCTATAGGGATGCTGGGGAGGGACTCTTCATTAGGGACTGTAGTGACAGGACAAGGGGTAACGGGTTAAAACCTAAACAGGGGAAGTTTAGGTTGGATATAAGGAGGAAATTCTTTCTTGTTAGGGTGGTGAGGCACTGGAATAGGTTGCCCAGGGAGGTTGTGAATGCTCCATCCCTGGCAGTGTTCAAGGCCAGGTTGGACGAGGCCTTGGGTGATATGATTTAGTGTAAGGTGTCCCTCCCCATGGCAGGGGGGTTGGAACTTGATGATCTTAAGGTCCTTTCCAACCCTAACGATTCTGTGATTCTATGATGAAGTCCTTTAGTTTAGTGCTGTATTCATAGGTGCTGAGAGGAAGTATAAAAGCTGGAGATGGTATGGAAAACAATACGCAACATTGTTTTGATCCTGTTTGACTGAACTTTTTTGTCAACATTTTTGACATCTAGAAAAAGTCACATCCAAGTGTTTTCAAAGACTGTGTGAGACTAACCCCCCCCCCTTTAATCGTTAGGAAAAAATCCTATGTATTTTTTCTCTTCTGTTTGGAAGATTATGCATGCCATTAATAGTGATTCTATGACATTGGTGAGCAAAAGAACTTATCTTGATTTTCTAGTAAGAGTTTGACTCAAAATCAGAAACTGTCATTGGAAACAAAGATTGATGTAGCCTGGGACTGTGGTATTGAGCTTCTAATTTTTTATTACAATTCTTCATGTGTCACTCAACTAAGATTTCCTTTTTGAAGTGAGGCTATAGATCACTGTCAGGAATTGTTTCTGTTTGTACAGTTTTATTTTATACTTTTGTGTGCTTAATGGTTTTATTGGTGGCTGGCCATAACTGGATGCCAGCTGCTATTTCACATGCATCAGTTTTCTTCTTTTTCACAATGCTTGAAAGAACATTATTTCTTGAAGATGTAATGACAGAATACCCTGAATGTTTACCTTAAGAATACTGCTAGTTGCTGGGATCCATGCTACTGCAGTGACTTTACATGTTCTGAAAATCCTGTAAAGCATGGAGGGATCTTAATCTCAATTTCTTTATTTAGACAAAAAATCACTTATGCAGAAAAAGCAAAACCAAACAATAACAAAAAAACTCACCCCCCCCCCAAAAAAAAAAAAACCAAAACCAACCAACCAAAAAACCCCAACCAAACCCCACATTTAATCTATATAGAATGTACCTTTTTAAAATTTATTGGACATGTTATAAAAGGTTATACATTCTTATTTGGCTGCATCTCTAGTGATTTGCATATGATCTGATTCCAGAGTAGAGGTACATTGATGGTCATAATTCAGCCATATATTTATCCCTAGTCTCTTTATTCTGTAATTGTGGTTTAAATCCCAGTTCAATACCATATCTTAGACTGTCAGACCTTTACAGATTTTTTTTTTGTTTTACTGTGTGGTAGCATAAGAAAATACAAGAATCACTCCATTCCTCCTCACAAAGGTCTAGGGAACAGGAATGGGAATTACATTCAGGATAAATTTCTCCAGTTGAATGTGTTTGGCACCTCAGTATGTATCTGAATTCCAGAATGTATCCTGACCTTTATGGTTTCATCTCTATCTGACTAGATTATGTTTCAAAGAAAGGTCTTACTAGTTTTATATCTGAAATAGATTATCTAGAGATGAATCACTCAGAGTTGTACATACAGCTCTGTCAAAAATGAATAGTGTTTCTCTTTTTTCTTATCCCTGTGATGCTCATTTGAAGGATCCTCCAGTTGATCATGTTCATATGTATCTGTTTGTTTTTTTTTTCTCTTTGGCATGCTATTACTCCAGTGGGAGACATCAAGGAGTATGACACCTCTGAACAGTTCTGGATAAACCCAGAGAAAAGATAAATTCTTATTTCACAGCATTCATTCATATTGTTGCAAAGAACTGTTCCATTTATGCTTATTTGAAGTACTTTGCCAATACCAAAGTCTTAGTTATCGAAGACTGGCATTTGAATGAAATTACCCAATCCTTTTTTTTTTTTTTTTTAACAAACATGCCTATTTTTACACAATATTATATTTCATACTGGTAACACAACTTTAGGAAGTTTGAAGATCAAGTCAGAGCAGCATCCAAAAAAATTGAAATCTTGGTCCATGTCTCAAGCTATTACAATTCATTTGTAATACATTAGCTACATTTCATTAGCTACACTTTCTGTCCCAGCATAAGATATTTGCTTATATAAAAGTAGCCAATAAAATTATTACTTTAGGGAAATGGAAGAGATCCATACTTCTGGCATTTGAAAATCCACATTCAGTACTTGGTTGAATGACCCTGTATGTTTATCACCAGAATATACCTAACTACCTGCTGTCTTATGTGAATATTTGTGCAGATGGAACAAAAACCTTAGAAGTGTATTGGAACTCCTTAGTAAAGTGTAGGCTCAGAAAGCAATGTATCATATAACTCTAGTTTAAATAAACACACTACCCAAGTCACGTACATCTCAACAAAACCAAAAAGACTCTGGTCACAATGATAAAAGATAATGCACTTCTGTAGATTTGTCAAAGACAAAATTTTATAACAAACAATCAAAATAGCAGAAAGGCATTTAAATGTCTCTCTAGAATTTACACATCAGTTAAAAGCCTTTGGTTGTAAATCTGAATAATGCTAAATAAATCAAATCTGACAGTTGTTTCCACTAAATACCTTCTGCTGTGATCTGAATACCAGCTGTCTGATATTTTCAAATATGAAATAGGTTACAGAGTTGGATTAACTTCATCCCACCTAGAAAGGTGAAAATGGTGTTCTCGCTTTCAGTTCTGTTAAGGTGATAATTAACTAGAAATAAAGTAGTAAAGATGATGCAACTATTATATGAAATTATGAACCTGCCATTAGTCTGCCTGTTCTGCTGAAATCAATGTTGAAGTCAATAGGGTCCACGAGATGAAGAAAATTTGATTCTTATTAGATGTTTTCTTATGCTCTTAATCCTTGAGAAATATCTCAAGGATTTCAAAAAGAAATATCTAATAAGTTAGACCTTGGGTTATTTACTAGTGAAAAAAATAGAAAAATCATAACCTCTGCAGGAATATGGAAATGCTCTTTCTAGGGCTAAAAGAATATTCAGCAAGGCGTCTGGATTATCCACTCTGTATTGCAGATTGTTTAGGGAGAGTCTGTAAATTACCAGGCTTCAGCAGCTTGACTTCTAACTTCTACAGCTGATTTGTTGTTGGGGAGTGTTGTTCTCCCTGATGGTTTGCTTTCCCTCTGAGGGACTTCTGAAGAAGTGCTCTGATACAATGCAGTTTTTAAAAACTGCACATAATTTCTTTCCAGGCTACCTCTTCATCTTCCACGAATCACTGATATAGAAGCAGTTTTGAATAATATTTCACCCTAGTCAATAAGGTAGGACTAAAGCACAAAATTTGGGGAAAACCAAAATTGTTGTATTAGTATATTTATCGTATACTTATTATTTATTGCATGTTATTTATGTTGTTATATTGATATATTTTGCTTGAAGTAGCTGTTTATGTTAATAAGTAAATCAGTTATGAAAGCTAGACTTCATTAAATATTGATTCATAACTCACAAAGCTTTTTCATACTTTATTACACAAATAAACAAAAAAAATCCAGAAGCTGTTAGGCAGTATGAGCCATTCATGATTTTGGTAATAATTTTCCAAAACACTGCTGCTGACATGCCACCTTGGGGGCAACCTCAGTCATTTATTTACTTTTTGATGTGTTTGATATAACATTGTCAGAACAGGAAAGATGCAAACCAATTAAAAATCCTCCCTATGCCCAACTGGAGTAATTTACCAACACAAAGGCCCTTTGATGCATTCACTTTTATTATGAAATAAAACAGTGTGTATTTCGTACAGCTTTTGACGAGATTAATTTTGAATCTTCGTGTCAAGAGATGTACAAGTGTTATCTGTAAATGAGAAATGTATGCAAGGTACTCAACTACTGCTGAATTTCAATGAACTTTCTGGTTCTAATGTCATGAAGCTCTGTCAAATGTTAACAGAAATTAAAGGTAAAATTCATATGGAGCTTTCACAAATCACAGCCTTATCTGTCAACATTTTATAATAACCTAACAGTTATGATCTATCAAGGTATTAAAGTGCAATTCTGAGCCCCTAAGGAAAAATCATGACATTCTCAGACCAGTAAAATAACAATAAATATTTTTATTGAAAAGAATTGTCAAGCTTTCCTTTCAAACTTCTCTCACTAATTGCATTTCAAACAACTTCTGTTACAAATGTTGAGAATAGACAGGAAAAAAAAAGCCACTGAGACTATTATAACTTTGAAACACTTTAGATAACACTAGTTTATGTTTATTTAACGTTTCTTTCTTCCTGCATTTTTAAAAATGAAGCTGATTTTAAATTTTTATAAGGTAGTTTTCTTTACAAGCACATGAAACTGTGGCACTACAGTTCTCATTTAGCAGGGTGGAAGAGACATTAAATACATGAAAGCATTCCATCTTATCTGTCAACACTTAAATTTCTATAAAGACCTCTGTTATATGAATCCAGACACTCTAAGAAATGTGTGGCTTCACATTCAACTACTTGGCCCAAACTTTGAAAATCTATCAGGCCTATGAAAATCTATCAGGCCTATGAAGTTCATTGTGCTTTTTCAAAACTATATTAATCTTATTTGCTGCTGCTGAAATCATAAGGGCTTATAGCCAGATTCTGGTCTGCATTACAGCCCGGTTTTGCTGCTCCAAGGTTCAAAGGGCTAGAAAGCCAATCATAACAGTCAGCGAAGGGTTGGATCAGCTTCATCTGACTCATCCCTAGTTTTCCAATGGAGAAGTTGTGGAAAATGTCAAGAGTTCCCTGTTGAAAAAACATTTGCTTGGAATTATCTGAATAAAAATTATCTATGAGGATTATATCTTAATTATTTACTAGTTTGCTGTTGCCTTTTCCCTGTGTGGTTCAGAAGTACCATTTGTTTAAGGTGTGGAAAATCAAAGGTCAGTTCTTATGCACGTGTGCATGTATATACATGCATATGCATATATACTGCACACCTATATGCACACACACCTGTCTAAGGGGATTAGAAGCTCACATATTAAGAAGATTCTGTGACGTTTAACATGTACACTACCCACCCTCTGATATTAAACTTATTTGTTTCTGCCAGAAACATTCAATAGATCAGGGACTCGATGAAGTACTTCAGAAGATTATTCTTTTGTTGTTATTGTAGTTGTCTTAATCACTAAAGGCTCTATATGAAGTTAAAGAGAATGGGGGCATGTTCAGATGCTTATTTTTTCAGTTAACAAAGGTAGAAGACTCAAATTCAAACCTAATCTATTTCTGCTTTGACACAGCGTGTGATTATACACGCAAGTACACTTAATTCTTAAATGGGTTCCTGAGTATTGGAAATAAAAGTGCATTTGGACAGGCATGTCTTTCTCATATCTTACAAGAGATATATAAAATTTCTAGTCATTATTTACACTGAGAATCTAAGGTAAAGGCTTATCCTCTAGTCTGGTGGTCAGGACATGTGCATTATCAAAATGGGTTCAGCTCTCTTTCTTCAGCTGCAGGTAGATGTTGAAACTGTGTTTCTTGTGTTTCAGGTGGAAGTTGTTACTAACTGATCTATTTATTAAAAAGAGGTTATCTTCAGTTATGGGAATTTATCCTTTCATTTTCTTAGCAATTTTACCTAAGAAAAAGAGAGCTTTTTGCTTTTATTTCATTTCATTTGATTTTATTTCATTAGGACTACAGAAGTCCTAATCACTGTAAGTTTTATTTGCTCTGAAGTATTTTTTGAGGAACATTCACTTCACCTGCCAAACCACAAATAATCTCTGTCTCCTTATGTTATAAAAACTTAAGTCTTATGTTGAGGACAAACTGTAATAACTATAATAATTTTAGAACCTTTAAAGTGCTACTTTTCTACCACTTTTCATCCGTAGAAATTCCAAGCAAATTTTTCATATCATTGTCCATGTAGTATCATTTTTGTCTGCACACAAGTTTTGGCACAGTTAATGCGAATCACTGTTTTCAGAGTTTTCATATTTAATCTATATGATGCTGTCATCAATCCAGCAGAATTAACTTGTGGTCAAACATGCTGTTTAGGAGAAAGGCACAAAGTGTTCTGCTTCTGTAGGAAAGTGCTCCAGAGTGAGCCTGATACCTTGGACCTGGAAAGGGAGGTGGCTGGAACTTTCGTTCCTTACACAAGTTAGGGCTCTGTTTGCATGGAACTGTTTTCATGTTGTGGAAACTGTTTTTCATGTGCTGGGGTAATTTCACTAAAAGCAAAGCTAAAGAATTCTTTTCCTACCAAGAGATTTCCTGCTTTCATTATTATCCTCAGTAGCTGTATGCAGACCTCTAGATCTTTGCTGCAGCTGCCAGGTCCCTCATCTCAGAACCTTACTGTGCCACCATTACTGCATTCAGCATTTTCTCAGAATATGCTTATTATTTAGGCCCTGGTACTTAATATTTCTGACTGGACTCACATGGCTTTTTCCCGGTATTCCACAGATCTACTTTCATCCCTGATTAGATCCAGGAAATGCAGCAATACAAAAATAACCAGTGGAAAAAAGAGTAAAATTGATTTCCTTACTAGTTTTAAGAATAGTTATGAATGTTTATTTGTGGGAAATAACAGTCTGTGCTCTCTTCACTGCATGATCTTTAAAACTATTTTGAAATAAAAAGATTATGTCTCTCCTGCAAAAGGAGCACTTGTATTCCATGCACTGTCATTCTTTACTTATATGCATGTATGAAAGCAAAACTAGAATTCCTGAAGAAAACTCCAAAACTTTTCTCTTAAAATAAAAAAGCCAGGTATTCAGCATTAGATCTGAGTTAAATTTGTTACTGCATTCCAACTTCTAGGCAGGAACATTGTGATAAGATAGAACTATAGTTAAATGCTTGGACTGCCTTTCTTTGTTAAAGAGCTTCAGGTGAAGGAGATGTGGTAGGAGCAAGGAGATTGCTTTCATGCTGAAATCTCTTTTTTGTCTAAGAAGAGCCTCAGAACCACAGCAGTACTAAGAACTGCAGAAATAACACTATAAATGTATTCCAAAGCCTGTTATTTCAGATGGATTTTTATATCTTATCAGATCAGATCTACGGTGACCTAAACAAGTGAGTTTTGGAGAAAACAGTGTTATGCGTATTTTTTAATCCATTTTCCTTTGGAGAGTTTTCATCCTGAGATTACTTCCTTTGAACAGGAACAAGATTCTGCTCGGAAAGGTAAAAATGGAGATTAGAATTTAATAGAAATTGGAGTCCAGAAAAGACTAGAAAGATTTCTTTGCACATGTAAACATTCAGTAATCGAGAAAATTATATTTTATAACAGAAATATTAAATCCAGCTTAAAAGTCTATCCTCTGCCTTTGTGGAATCAGTATTCCAGGTATGCTTTGGGTCTTTGAAGTTATTTTTTGTCATACTTAAAACACTGTGTTATGTTAGGATTGTGGGATGGCTTTCCAATTTTACACATTTTATGTAATACAGAGCATGACTGACATGCTTAGTTTTGAAGTGTTCCTTTTGTTTTGGTAGAGAACGGATGCTCTTAATTTTATGGTACAAGGAACTAGTATTTTGTGGCATAATTCCTCCACAACTAATGTATTTTTGTCTGATGGTATTTTTGGATATAAAAGTGCCTGCAAACACATAAGGGTATATACTATATTTTTTTTTTCTCATGAGAAATAACCTTGGCCGTAACAGATAATACAGTATGTAAAATACAGGAACAAATTTGTGGATAGCAAGCACAGCAGCTCAGTGTCTGTGTATGGTGGATTCTAGAATAACTCTTTTCATTTTGAGTTTTTACCTATGTTCACAGGTAATTAATATGTTTGCAGAATTCCATCACCGGGCATTATCTTATGTCTTTCCTGAGATCCTTGTGTGACCTCTCACCCTCTGATATGCTGGACTTGACTAAGTCATAAAGTCATCAGACTGTTCATGAAAAAGTCTACAGCTTTGCTTTTAGTCACCAGAAGTGTGGTTGGAGGACTTGTAAAATACAGAGTTTTACTGACACACTTGAAACTGTTGTAAATTGGGAAGAGCTTTGGGTTTGTAAAAACAAGATCAGGTGAATTTTGTATGTTTTTTCATAGTTCTGTCTGTTCCCTTTAGACCTTAGCAAGTTTGCTATTTCAACTAAAATCTTATCCTCTTACTAGCTGTCTGGATTTAGAGTTTACGTAAGGAAACTAGAAAATCAGATTTGGTCACTGTACAGATCCAAGACCAATTCACTTTGATTTTGCTTTAGTATTGCGTTTTAAAAATTAGTTTGTAGGAGCTGTTTAATTTCAATTTCCTGTTTAAAATCACTGCAGTCTACTGAATAAGGTTTCAATGAGCTTGAACACAAAAGATAAACAATAAGCATTTCTTTGTTTTCAAATAGCTTTTGAAGCTTTGTTTGGTAGTACCAGACCTTGCTTTCTGTGAGATGGCCACTGTCTGCTAAAGCCTTCAGGGAAAATGAAAGCAAAAACCAGATAATGTGAAGACTGCATTAAAATGTGAGAAATACTTCAGTGTCCAAATACAGCTAGTAGTGTCAAGGATACATAATGATGGCACAATAAAGTACTTGAAGGAATAAAGGATCAGACAGTGTCTTTTGAACAGATGGGGACATAAATAGTCTAGCATATATCAAAAGTGCTAGTACACTGTGTTTAGGAATGTTACTTTATTGGGTTCATAAAAACTTCATTTAATGCAAACCAAAAAAACTTACTTAACTAAATCTAAATGTGTACATATTAAAGTCTTAATGAAAAAACTTTATATTTGGCACCTTTATCTTTCTCTTTAGATAAACTGAAAAATGAACCCTAATGAGTTTGGTGCCCAGAGTCCCACTAGGCTTAGGTATTTCTAGACAGTTTTGAAATCTCAGCTTGAATGGCAGGACAACATTAAAAGCAAAGTACTTGCTCCTGGAGGAGTTCTAATACCTGATAATTCTCTCACGGCCTTTTGCTGTCATTTGCTAAGGGTGTTCTCCATTGCTGCCCAACTCATTCCTTGAAGCAGGGGAAACTCCACCTGTCACTATAGAAACAAATGCATTGCTGCATTTTCTGCACTGGGGGGAAACAGGTAAGCTAATAACCCTAGAATAATTCTGCTGATTCCAGGGCTAAACCTGAAATCCTTTAGTTCACTTTCAGATACAGAACCGTGTAATGTAAACCAGTAAAGCCTATGTTTATAGACACCTCTCTAGTACTTAGTAAGCACGTCTTAGAAAACTACACGGAGCAGGGAAATACTTGGTTTGTCTTCCTTGGCATGAGTCCTTTGCTTGTGTCATTCTGAATGCAACTGTAGGTTTTGTATCTACTGGGGTTTTGCATTTTTTTATTTTTGCTTTTACATTTCTAAGTCAAACTCAACCAATTCCTCAGTCTGTGCATAAAAATAGTCTGTACATTACCTGTTTCACTGAGAAAATGTGCAAGGTGAGCATTTGGTATGTGTCACTAAAAATATTTTTGGACTAATCTGGTCTGAGTTCCAGGTTTATGTCAGTTTTCTCACAGACTTTTTGCAAACCGTTGGCAACAGTGTCAACTTTAGCACTGTCAGAGATCTGGGCTGGAACAAAAGAGTGATAAGACATGGATCTTTTAACATTAAATGTGACACTAGACTCCAAATCTGTTCATCATCACTGCTCTACAACCTCATCCTGCACCTTTTGAGGTTTTCCATGTGAGGAACATGTTGTTTCCCTGGGCTAGCAGGTAAAGCTGCTCAATCTGAATTATTGTTCAGCAGCTTCTGTGCTCTCTTTTTGAAAACATGTCTGTTTTGTTTTTCCATAGCCACTTCTTTGTAATGGCATATTCAAGTAAATCTAAAAAGCAGTTTCCACTGTGCTTTTCTTTCTACCAATCATATTTAATCATTTCACTTCTAATATTTCTTCTATGCTTTCTTTTGCAGTCATCATCCTCTTTTGCTATTCCCTTGAGTTCATTTCTGAAGGGAATATATAAACTATAGTTCTGTCCTTTCTCAATAGCTATTCACAGCAGACATTAAAAAGGAGCAACATGAGTTTATCCTGTATGGGAGCTGTCTCTCCATTGCCTACCCACCTTCTGCCAGAGGAAGGCTAGCTCATATGTAGCAATATGTGTATCTCCTTAGATTCGCCAGTCTTAGGGTTGCCCACAGGGTTTTGTCTGCATGCACAAAGCTTCATTTAGGTTTTTCTTTTGCCTCAACAAATGAAAAAAAAAAAAGGGTTTTGGATGCGTTCTCCTATCATTCCTAATTTTTAGGGCAAAACCAAACTTCTAAAACATTAAATTCTTGTCAACAAATTTTAAAATAAAGTTACAAAAGAGAAAATTATGGGTTTTATATATTTTTTAATTTCTAGATCATATTTAAGAAAGGAGTTAGTTTCCAGTTGCTCCTTTGCCCCTTCAAACTTGAGGGGCTGGTTTACTCAGCCATCAATACTCCAGAAGTCTGACTGTACATGTTTGATCACAATGAAATGTACTTTATGTTAAAGAGAGCCCTTTTACCCTGCTTACATCAGTCCTTTGCTAAGTCAGATTCTCTGTGGTTCTTCTGCTGCACTTTGTTTCTTCACGTCTGGTCGCCAGGTTCTTTACCTTTCTTCTGTTCAGCCAGTATTGTACAGGCTGCCATAAATGTTTTCACTGTGAATGCTATTAGGAAATTGCAATCCCCAGTTGTCCCGGATGAAATTCCTAGAGCAAACAATGTTTATAGTTCAGCATATGTTTTTTGTAGTGACTGAGAAAAATAACCAATCCAAACCTCCTGTATTCCTAACAGGCTTGCCTAAATAATATGCTTCATGGCACCACTGGATGTTCTGGGAAAGCCAGCATCGCTTGAATATTTCTCTTTTACTGCTATTGTTGCTTTGACAGCTTTGATTTTATAGCAACTTTAATCATGTGTATCCTATTCCTTCACCTCTGGCATTTTGCAAATATTCCATTCCTTGGTTTCTGCTACCATAACTACCTTCATCAAATTATAATTCATCAATCTCTTTCTCTCACACCCACAAGGAAAACCCCAAAAGGAGACCATGTCAGCTAAAACAGAAAATGCTAAATGTATACATGTAAGAAAATCTATTAATTAAAAAACATTAAAAAAGAAAAAATAGGTATACAAGTTAATGTGACCTCAAGGCAACATTGGCAGTAAGTTGTGCGCTGACAGTTATGAGCCTGTTTATTCTATGCTCAACCATACATAGAAAAAAGTGCTATCCAGTAGAACAATAAAATGGACTTGTGTTATCCTAAAGATACAAAGTAGCAATAAATCATGTGAAGAACACTAAAGCTATATTTACATTCTCCCCTTAAAAAACAAAACAAAACAAACAACAAAAAAGAAACCATTCATTTCTAGAGGCTTTTATTTTGTTTATAACATTTATTTAGCTCCCTATACCAGGGAAAGCTGTAGGAGTTTCCACCTGGATTACAAAAGTTTATAGATCTGTACCTGCTATTAGGAGCTACGAGGCATTGTACCTGCAGGGCTCCTAGCAGTTCCTGTTTCTTGGCCAGTGTAAGATGTATTCTTCCTCACCCCCTTCAGCTTTTAAGTGAGGTGGATAAGTATAGGGCTATAAAAATACTTTTGTCTTGAGTTTTTTTGTGAAACATTAAGGTGTCCAGGTGCTGGACATGGTCTATGAGCAAGAAAGAATACGGACATAAGCGGATTTCTTATAGTTTGCAATGCCTTGATTATTTTCCTTTAATCTGCTTTTTGTAAATGACAATGAAAAGAAACTAAAATAAAAATTTGATTCTGTTTCTGCAGCCCCCTCCCTTACCTTATTGTCCTAGAGTTGTCCTAGAAGATACCTAATGATAATACTGTCATCAAGGAAGACAGAACTGCCAGTCAGTCCAGTGCAGAAGACAGTAGGAAAAATGAACAGCGGTTGTGCAGAATCTGGTTCTGTGGCAAAAGCCAGTGAGTAGAACCACACTGATGCTTTGAAGCACAAAACGTACCAGAAGAAAGTTGCAGAGGATGGTGAATACAGGGAGCTGCAGTTGTGACACCTAAAGCTGCGTGCTATTAGCTGCAGAAATAGATAATTGTCATGGTTTAAGCCCAGGCTGAAAATCAGAACCACTCAGTCAACTCCCCCCCCACCCCCACCTTTCTTGCCTCCCCTCACGCCTGGAGGGGTGGGGAGGAAAATCGAAAGAATGTAACTCCCACGGGTTGAGATAAGAACAGTCCAGTAACTAAGGTATAACACAAACCACTGCTGCTGCCACCAATAATAATAATGATAAGGGAAATAACAAGGGAAGAGAATACAACCACTCACCACCCGCTGACCAATACCCAGCCCAACCCAGCAGTGATCTAGCCCTTCCAGGTAACTCTCAGTTTACATCCTGGGCATGACGTGCTGTGGTATGGAATACCTCTTTGGTCAGTTTGAGTCAGGTGTCCTGTCTCTGCTTCCTCCTGGCTTCCCCTCCTCCCTGGCAGAGCATGAGACTCAGAAAGTCCTTGGTCAGACTAAACATTACTGAGCAACAACTAAAAACATCAGTGTTATCAGCGCTGTTCCCAGGCTGAAAGTCAAAACACAGAGCTGCACCAGTTGCTAAGAAGGAGAAAAAATGACTGCTACTGCTGAACCCAGGACAATGATTTTCTAGGGAAAAAAGATCAAAAGTTGAATACTTGATGTCAGGTTCCCAGATGACTCCATAGTTTTCGGGAATGTAAACAGTCATAACTCATGGGTTAGCACCAAAAAATGTGAGATTAACTTTTAAGTACAATAGCAGCTGGATTCATTTCATTCGTCTTCTGGCTTCTGACCCAGGCTAGTAATACCAGTTCTCTTTTTAAATTCTTATTTGCAGTCTGATTCTTCTTGAGTTAAAAGGGAGTCTGTTTTGGTCCAGGTTGGTTCTTTTGATGGTAGGCCTGACTTTATTTTAATAAAGCACACTACCACCATGAGATCAGCATTCAAAATGTATTGAAATTACCTTTTGATTCATGGAAGTACCAGATGCAAAACCACCAAAACTCTGTAAAAGCTTCCTATTGAGTCTTGTCCCATATAATCAGAAACGAGAGTATTTCTGTGCTTGTAAAAGCATAACATTTACTTGCTAAAATTCTTAATTCTTAATGATGCATATCAAGAGGTTCTAAGAATTTCTAAATAACTGAATACTGTGGATCCTGACCCATCAAAAGGATAAGCTGTATAGATTTTTTCCACACAGTATTCCTAGTAGATGCACAATTTCCAAAGAAAGGAGAAAGAAAAACCGCAATTACTGTTTGAAAAGATAACTGAGATGTAAAATGAACAAGCATTTTTCTAAGCAATGTCTAGAGTTTCAACCCCAAACAGAGAACACTGAACTGCATGCAAAAAAATTGTGCTGTTAAGGTTTTCACTAACAAATCACGGACAGCTATTGAGTAACATACCTTCTGCTGAGAATCTCCTGCATCTTACCTGAAATGTAATCGACAGAGAGAAAAGGACCCATTAAATCCTTAATAATAGATGAAAGCATCAATTGATCTAAGTAGTAAATTAAAATCCACAGAATATTAGGAATGTCGAAAAAGAGCATGACTCCATGTGTTTACCCCAATCTTCTTCACTTAGAAGTGATGTCATTACCACGTGAAATCCATGGGAGTGACTTGCAATTAGTAAGACACCTTAAGCAGCTCAACATGCAGTGATGACATTCAAGAGAACTTGTTGTAATTACATACCATAGTTGAACGAAGATGCAATGGGAGAATTTTGCTATATAGCAGCTCATCCATAATAGTGATGCTACTCCTTATGCTTGGCCATTTGGTCTGTTATATTTTAGGTAATTAATTTTTCTTAAGGTGTTGAAAGCTTGTATGTCATTTCCCTGCAAATTTAACCATGATGACACACAAAGCTTAGTGCTCTATCTCAGGATTCGTTCCATAAGATGAGGGGCTATTATGTTTAATTGTAGTGTACTTTTGAAATAAAGTATCTCTTTGTTTATGATGTAACACATTCTTCCTACTCACATGCAAAAATTACTAAACTGATTTAAATTACTAATTTAGTTTACACTGAACTAACTACTATCATGTACCAAAATGAGAACTGACAGCTAATTTTTCCTTGTTATTGTCAAAGAAATGAAAAAAATTTGTTCATAGATACAGTGCATATACTATGCATCTTTTTCCCCCCACCTTAAATTCTTCATCTCTGCGAAGGGCATTGGTGTCTATTGCTAGCTATGTATCTCCATGCCAGAGCACAATGTTAGATAGCAAGACCTCAGCTGAACATGACAGTGTATTATTCCCAATAAACTGAGGCACAGGAAATATTAACCCCGTTAGCTCAAAAGGAACATTGGACGATTGCAGGTATACAGTTTTAGTATTCACTAGTACGAATACCAGGGAAGAGATATGCTACAGAGTGAAGTTGCGAAATTAAACACTGCAGATGAGACAAAGGTCTTTGGCCATTTTCAGTGATGGCCTGTGCATCAGATCCGTTACGGTTTTGCAGGTAGAAATCCAGAAAGCAACCAATGGGCTTGATGCAGCAGTGCAATTGTTACCAGAAGTTTGGAAACAACCCTCCTCATCCCAATGGCCCATGAAAGAAGGAGACAAACACAAAGAAGAAATGCTATCCTAAATGTTGTTCTCTGTGATGTTCCTGTAGAGGTAAGAGGAATTTATGAAAAGCAGTAAAAACTTACTTTTCCACCTGCAAGTAAGTAAATATTTCTCTGAAATATGCAGGTGATTGATTTTCTGACCAAGAAGGCTCCATTATATGCAGGTATTTTGTAATCATTAAGTTATTAGTTTGGTCCTAAAGACTATTATAATAATTACATGGTTGCAGGTGACTCCTTACATTTAATTTTCTATGAATGCCCAAAATGAATGTTGACCAGCACACCCTTCAGAGATACTTCAGTTTTTTGCATGTAAATTTTAATTTGTAATGCTGTGTCTTGATTAGCATGGTCTTTAGTAGGACAGCAATCCAGATTCTAACGAGGCAGCTTTGCAGACTTCGTGGCTCTTTTTGCTCTTGTTGTATTTTAGTCTGCGTTCGAAAAACTGTCTTTCATTTACCAGTGCACTTGAGCATAGGCACAGGCAAATGTAATTTTGGCTATGTGTAACATAGCGTATCTACTGTCATCTCTAGAACATCAGAGTTCTCTGCAAATATTACTCTCATTGCTAAACTGGGCAGGGGTCTTCTTTTATACAGAATACTGTATTAAAAACTAAAATACTTAGGCAGTAACTACTTTTTAGTAGCTTTTCTGGATATATCTCCATGGAGATGGATACAGGTCCTCTTTTTCTTCATCATTGTTCTCTCAACTATGGCTGAAAAAAATACAAGCAAAGAAAATAACAGCTGTTTCATCTACTATAATATGCTCTCACTCTCTGCTGCTGGCATGCACAGTCCCTCAACTTCTGAGCTGTGTACTGCCCAGTGTAAGGGACTGTATTTCTTTTTTCCTTCTATTTCGCAATGCTGTCCTGTGGCTTTCCTTTCTTTCTCCCAGTGGTACATCCAAATTAAATTCCTAATGCCAGTGAGCCTTCTTGAGCTGTGAAGATTTAGATTTCCCCCATTCTTTTCATTCATCTCTGCAATATCATGTAGTAGGATACAATAAGTCCCAGTATGCAGCATACAGTGATAGGATTCCACAATAATCCATGCTAAGTGAGACCTGTTATATAACTCACTAATCTAATTTATTCACCTGTGCTACATCTTGCATCTTATCTCAGACCTATCAATAGAGAGAAGATCCGTTTTTAATAATGTATTATAGCATTTGCTTCTCCGTGTTGGTCTAGAAGTTGTGCAAAACACAGACTTCTTATATACACTTTGCAATTCAAACTGTTGTAAAAGTTTTGGATAAAAGTTCCAGAAATTCAAAGACAGAGAAGACAGTACTAATAATTTCACTGTCAGATGTGCAAGTACAACAAGAACATAGGGCTGACTATCAAGTCTATCAAGTCCACTGAATTCTGTCCCCTGCCTTTCATCACACCACAAATTTAATTTAAAATATATAGTCAAAAGGTTTACTGTTCACTTCTTTTATGGTATCCTTGTATTTCTTTAGCCATGCTGTAGTAGACATTACAGTTTTTCTCAATTACATTCTTCCAAAAAGCAAAAAGGCACAAAGTATCTGCCATCACTGATTTGACTGGGGGTGTTTTGAGAAAGTTTATGTCTACAAAGAAATAACAAAAAAAAAAAAAAAAGAAAAAAAAATTAAAAAAATGGTGAAAAGATAAAAGGAAAGCAACAGCCGCCCCAAAACCCAAACCAAAAACAAATCAACCCCTTCTCCAGTCAGCATTATTTAATTTGGGCCTAAACAAACAAATGAGCAAAAGAAGTTTGAAAAGATTGTTTTTCTGACATCTGAGGGAGAAATTGTTTAAGAAACCTGTCCCCTGTGCTGAGAGAAGCAGGATTTTGCACATGCCTTTGAAGAAAGGAGCATTGCATCAATTTCTGTAGAAGAGTGGAATAAAGAAATTTCTTCTGACAGAGTCCTGAATTTCAACTAAATGTTTAGGTCGGAAGGGGCAGAAATTTGAAGAGCTTATCTTTGGTTGATTCCATCCTGAATGACTAAAGCAATTTACTTCATGTATTTAAATAACATCAGCAACTGCTGAAATACAGACTTTTTGGATAGTGTGTTTCATGTAATGTTGCATTTTCTGGACCAAGTGAAATAAGCTTCTGTGTTTCTGGGATGTTCCTCCCAATTTTCTTCTGACCACTTTGTTGAAAGGAGTCTGAGCTACAAGACTTGAGTGCCAGATCCAGATTTCAAACCTTCTTGTGTTCAGAAATATTCATGACTGTGGGTTTTGTTTTGGCCCATTTCTCATCATAATTAAATATATTAAACAATATTGGCCTTTCTGCTGGTCCCTAGGGTACCCCACTATTAATCTTTCCTATACTGAGAATGGTCTATTTACTCCTGCTCTTTGCTTCCTGCCTATTAGCCAGCTTTTAATCACTGACAAGAATTTACCTCTTACCCTGTAGTTACTAAATTTCCTTAATAGTTTCTTGTGAGGAACTTTATCAAAAGCCTTTCAAAAGTCATAAGCACATCATATTCATTGCTGCTTCTTCATTTTGTGCACCATTTCAAATGGTAAACACTGTTTTGTTTACCACTTCAAATAATCATAGTGGGTTTGAAAAGCATAATTCATCCTAGTCAAAGACAGGTTTTCTTTCTTTATCATATTCTATATAATACAGTCTTCTTTCTTTTAAATTATTGCTTTAATTTTTTATGGTGCTGCTTGTATGTTGAGTTGGTTTGTAATATGTCATATTATGAATCTGAAAAATATAAATATTATTCTAAAGACTATAAAACACAAAACAGTCATATCTGATTCACTACAGAATTGTCTTAGCTTGGATCAGAACCTCTATAAAATAGAAATTACTCTCCATCTCAGCTATTAATTCTCAAAAATATTTAAGTTCAGGATTTAAAGTAATTTAGACAGATAGCTGTGCATCTCAGTTTTTTGGGTAAAATCAGGTACCTGTCCATGTCAACAGGCAAATAACCAGAGGGAAGGAAAATGGGTGCACCTCAAAAAGTGGGGTCATGAGTTATCTTTTCAGTACTGAAAAGCCCAGCATAACACATGCAATTTAGCAATCAGTCTCGGAAGTCTTCGCTCTCCACATTGAGTAAAACTCAACTCTTGTTAGTCTCATGTTCAACATGTGAAATGATATCCAAGTCTGCCATGTGCACAATAATCTTTGGCACCTGTAGAAAACAGTATTCAGTGTATATTTGGGATACAGTGAGGTCCTGATTCTGAACAGTGGCTGTAATTAAAAATATAGTTTCTACCTCTGCTCATAATGTTTTATGGCATTGGGCAATAATTACAGAATTAATTATCTAAACAAACCCCTAACTACTATTACTTATTATCCTAAAACACCAAAGAGCAAAAAATACCATTTAACATTTCTCTTGTATTTTCTGGTAGATGATTTGTACATTAAAGGGTAATTAGCATGACATTGAAAATATACCAAATAAAATTAGATGGTGGTGCTGCCTTTATCAAAAATGTTTCCAGAGAGCCTGTCACAACAGGGCATTGATCCCTGATTATGGTACTTAGGTACTACCATGGTATGAATAAATGATGATAGAATAAAACTTTCCACTGCTGACTGCAGTACTTCGCATGCTCTTTCAGCTTTCTGGGCAGCCCCTCTCCTCCAGCCCTCCCCTTCCCACTTCCCTGGTGCTTTTCTTTTCTTTCAGTCAATACCAATGGTTCAAGTGACAAATAAAATTTCTGTCTCTCAGTACTTTTCTAGACTACAGGTTGGAACAAGTGAACCATTAGTCACTTCATGAAATCCTCCTTTGTGCCACCAGGCTGAGAGCAGTTGCACCTTTATGCATATTTTATGCACATTTATGGGCTGCGTTTCAGTGCTGTATTTAGTTCCATTACAGTTTTCCATCATATTGCTCTTTTATTATGGCATTAATTATGTATTGGTTTTACTTTATCTTACAGTATTTTTTTTTACATTATTTTCTTAGTTGTGTTTTATAATGTGTATAAAATTAATTTGTAACAGTAAGGCTAATGTTATCCTGGCACTTTACATTAGCCAAGTTGTTATTTTCTGAACACTTTTGTTGAGTACCTTTTAAATTCCCTGTTTTAAAAAAAATCAACATTAAAAAGTCTGACACTAAATAATTCATAAGCAAAGGGAATTTTTAAAAAACACAAGAGCTTTTTTAGGAGGATGAGCTTCCACTGTCACCCTTTCAGGTCACATGAATCAGCCATGTTAAAAGTGGGCCACAGTCAATCTGAGAGATGTTGTGAAACAGTAGCTAATGAAAGTGAATTAATTAAAACAGCATATAGAGTTAGACTCATATAAAGTATAAAGGCTTTTCTCACCACAGATAGATTTCGTTCTCCGCACATGATGATGTGCGGTGAGCCTCTGAGTTGGCAACTAGATGAATGAGTCAGTTATCAGTTGTGGGGTTTTCCGGAGATAATTCAGGGCACTGAGAGGAGAAATCTTTGGATATAAGTCTATTAGAGAAAACACTGTTTTTTTTTCAAATGTGCTAATAGAAGGGTTACATATGTCAAATAATAGTCATGAAGGAATAAAAAAAAAAGGCATTATCATCATGAGTTTTTGAGATACATTGGGATTTCTTGAAAAATCATAAAATTGTTGAGCTTGAATAAGAGATGAACTGATACCCAATATTTCCATTACACCACCTAAGAAAAAAAAAACAAACAAAACATGATTTCTGTGTGGTATTAAAGGTTCTGATGAGGTTTATTTGGGTAATGTCATCCCACACTTTGGAATTGTAATTGTGGACATCAGTCTGCAGGTATCACCAAATAATGACTGTATTGACATGGAAGTAATTTCAGTGATGCTGTCTTAAGCTAGCAAGTCCTAGCAGAAGACAGAAGAAGGCTGAAAGTGTAGCAACCAGAATTATTCATACCAGGAGAATCTTTCATACCAGGGGAATTATTTGTACCAGGAGAATTACAGTGAACAATTCCTAGGTCATGTTAGTGTCGTGGTTTAAACCCAGTCAGGTAATTCGTTCACTCACTTCCCCCCCTTTCTTGCCCTCCCCCTGCTCCTGGAGGGACGGAGAGGAGAATCGAAAAGAATGCAACTCCCACGGGTTGAGATATGAACAGTTTAGTAACTAAGGTATAACACAGATCACTACTGCTACCATCAATGATAATAATGATAAAGGAAATAACAAGGGAAGAGAATACAACACCTCAGCACCAGCTGACCGATAACTCGGCCCCCAAGCCCGACCAAGCTCCGACCGATACCTCCTCCAACCCTGCAGTCTCCCAGCCCTTCCGGCTAACTCCCAGTTACATCCTGGGCATGACGTGCTGTGGTATGGAATACCTCTTTGGTCAGTTTGGGTCAGGTGTCCTGTCTCTGCTTCCTCCCGGCTTCCCCTCCTCCCTGGCAGAGCATGAGGCTCACAAAGTCCTTGGCCAAACCAAAACATCACTATCAGTTCTGCTCCTAGGCCAAAAGTCAAAACACTGCACTGCACCAGCTACCAAGAAGGGGAAAAATGACTGCTACTGCTGAACCCATGACAGTTAGAAATAGGCTACAAAGGTTACTGGTGAGAGTACTGCAACATTCTGGGTGATTTTAACTAGAAATACGAGGTGATTTAACTGTGAGGCCAATTATGCTTCTGAAGGACAATAGTGGGTATGGGTGGAAAATTTGGTCTTGAGAGCTGAGCTCAGAGCTGCCATGCTCAGTAGTGCCGATGCAGATGCTGAAGGTGAAAGACTAACTGCAACAGAATTCTTCTGCAACTGTCAGGTTGCCTCTGCTCAAGGATTACAGCTCAGCCCTGGAGGTGGAAAGTTACTGCAGAGCCAGCAATGGGACCTAATTTAGTGCCACATAGTTTGAAAACAGTGAGCACAGCTGAAGTTTTGCAAACCCTTAGTATATTTCCCTGTAATTGAGGTTCAATGAAATAATACTATGAAGTCCTACCTTCTGTTTCACATGGAGACTTGATTCTCTTTTTTTATTAATTTCTATCCATTTGCATACCAGGTATTCTTAATTTTTGGTGGCAAGTCTTGATTTATGAGGTACTGGAAAATTGGCCAAGTCTTTATTAAGGATGGTTAAGAAATTCTGCAATAGTGATAGAACCAGAAGAAAAAAAATGTTAATTGACAAAAGCTTTGACTGTGACTTCCCACCTTATTTCTAGAACCTCCAGCTCTTTGAATTTGTTACTTCATAAATTCTTTTTTTTTTAAATATAACAAGTAGATTAACAAAGCTGAGTGAGGTTTTATACTTACTTGCTAAACACCTGCAGATCTCAGAAATTATGGCTGCTGACAGCTTATGAAAATCAGACCATGTTACATTTCATATTAAGCTTTTCCATATATTTTCTTCTGTTTTCAGAGGACAGAATAAATCTTGTGACTCGTGATTGTTTGAGAACAGTCATTTTGAAGTGATTTGCCCATTTGAAACAAAGATTAAAAAACAGACGCAAAGGGAAAAAGTTGATTTGTCCTTTGTTGCTGTTTTGCTGTTTTTAAGAGCACAGGAATTCTTTTGCCTCTTTCATACTGCTTTTCTAGCTTAGGCACAGCTGGAGTTCTGGCTTCCTTTCCTACTTGAACACTGGCTCCTCTTTCCTATCTAATTTGGGGTGGTCAGGAGAGGAAAAATATCTATATGTAAACAGAGAAAGCAAATATTTGAAGATAACAAGTAAAGTGATCATGAATGTACTTTCTCTTTCATTAGATTTGCCATTTGCATCCTTTAAATTAATTATAAGGGTCATGTTGCATATCTATTCTGTTGTTCCTGCTTCAATGATATTATTCATTCCTGGCATTTCTATGACAAAAAAAAAAAAAAAAAAAAAAAAAAGAAGAAAGAGGAAAAAATATAAATCTTTCTGACAGAAAAATTCTGGCAATTTTTTCTCACAGTTCCTTCGTTTGTGCATAGTTGACGAGCTACTTAAACACAATGTGAGCCCATGCAGAAGGCTTCACAAGCTCTTTCTCCTTCCATACTCTCTTTGTCCCCCTTCCTTGTCTGTGTTTTTCCCATTCAGGGCCACAGTGTGGGTGCAGGCATGATGAAGGAAAAGGAGGGGGATGAAGTCATGGCAGGGAGTCCAGCTGTGCTTGGTACAGCACCAAAATTTGTGGAGAGCTGGATCAGCTCATTACTGACTCCCTTTACTCACTGTCCCTGAGTGTTGGTACAAGGTTGTGCCTCTCCTCTGGGGAAAAGGTGACTGACAGGACGCAGGAGCAAAGCCCAGTTAGTGCCCTGGTGCAAGTGGGTCTTGGCCAATTTGGAGGAAGCCCAAGGCAGGCAAGATTCAGAGCGTGCAAATGTGGCAGTAAAGTGTGGGCATCTTTCTCCAGGCACCTCCCAGGGTGACTTAGTGAACCACGCTGTTGGTGAGTGACTGAGGTTTCTTCCTCTCTCTGCCTGTTCTTTTCTTCGTTTTGTATTTTTTCATGCGGTGCTTGACAGCTCTGGTGTACAAATCAGACACATTAACAGTTTCAATGATCAGCACAAGTATGATTTGAGTACAAGGAACACCCTGTATGCTATTACAGAGCCTCCAGCTCAGCAGGGTGACAGCAGCTCCTATCGGTACTCATATCCATGCTGGAGGCAGAGCAGAAATTACAAGTTGTACCATGAATTTACTAAAAATAATGGATGTAAGTCTTACAACAGTAACATATGAAGCCGAAAGCAGTACATTAAGCAGATAGCACTTTTTAAAGAAGGATCATATAAAACAACATTACTTTCATTTATAATTAGGCAATTATTTAGAATTCATGTACCTTTTAAAATAATTAATTACATTCAAAATAGTAGTTTTAATGCATCATTTTAAATTAAACTTATGAATTTAGGTATGTCATTAGGATGAAAATAAATATAGAACTTAATTTAATAGTTATGAAATAAACCTAGATTATATATTTGTGCCTTGTGAATATAATAGAAAACAAGGAAAAATAATTTCATATTAAAATCTGGGTAACTGCAGGGCATTTACTAAAGCTAATATTATCTTAGTTAACTTTCAAATATAAAAAAGGGCTGGGTAAATAACTCCATATGAAATCTAAAGTATAATTTATAATGAATTTGTACTAATGATATCTAATGTGCCTAGTTAAAATGAAAGCTTTATTGAAAATGTTACTCATTTACTTCAAAGGGAGTTACCAGACTTATATAATTTGACAGTAATTTAAAAAATAGAACAATATTGGCTAATAAATGCATGATTTACAAATATCCCTTATGAAAATGAGATACGTGCAGTATAAAATTGTATTTAATTGCGTAACATTTTAAAAAAAAATAAAGCTTCACTTGAGAGTATTTTGGTTGTAAAGCAACTAAGAAATTCCTGAAAAGTTCTCTCCGTGATGAATTCTTAAATACTGCTACTTAAATCAACAGATGAATTATTTCAGTGAAATGTTAAGTTAGCTATTATACTGGTACTATGAGGTATAGTTTTCTGGGAATATTAAAAAATTAGGATTTTAAGTTCTATTAATTTGTATGGCCAAAACATGCATAGGTCCTGATTCCGTACAGTGCAGTCAAACAATTTCAGCAAAAGCAGGCTTGTGCCCCATACATATTAATAATTGCATTAGATATGTTTGGGTTCATTATGAGAAAAATGCAGCAGAAAGACCCACATTTTATAAAACAGTCATTGTTTTTAATGGATGTATAATTGGTTCTACTGTAATAAAATGAAAAACTATCCCGTAGATGGATTTTCCTCAGATTTTCTTCACAGGCATGAAACTCCTAATTTAGTATGGCATCTTCTAAAATATTTTCCCCCATATATCTTTCCACATTTTACAGAGGAACCATTCAATCGTCCTTATGGCTTGCAATATAAAGATTTGTTCCATCATTAAGGGACTTGCAGAGACCTTTGCTCATATTACTTGTTCCACAGGGAATGTTGGCCTTTTTTGTTTCATTTAAAGCAAAGAAGTGCATAGTGCATCATTCCTCTTTAGAATTCACAAAAATGGGAAGTCTTCAGTCTCACACAGTCATGCATTGTCATGTCTTGCTTAATTTACATTAAAGAAATATAAATTTCTTTAGCTAAACAAAAAGAAAATCCTTGTCTCATACTTATCTGAGCCAGTATATTTTATTTTTAATAGTGAATCCTCCAGTACATTTATTTTTAAAGATATGTGTAGTATAATCTGGCTTTCTGGGATATTCAAGGAATTGCGGAGTCACATCTGTAAAGTATACTGCTGTTTTCAGCTTTTGCGGATGGTGAAAGGACATTGTGAGGTTTGTCTGATTGTGGGCTTTTTTTGCAGGAAGTTGTTGAGATTGGTATGAATCATATTATATCAACTGTTTTCTGCAGGGGCACCTATAAAAGACTTTACTGCACTGAAATTAAAATTTGAAACCTTTTTTTATAATCTGTTCTGTAGCTGATATCCTAGGGCAGTACCTTGATTTGATTGCATTTTGCATCATTGAAAACTGATTCCGGTGGATTGGATCCGTTCTTCAGTGAGCTGAAGCCATTAGTGATGCACAAAGAATGAGAACAAGCTCTTCTAAAGGAGAAACTTTACTGCCAAAAGGACAGTTATATCACTATAAATGCTAGCAAAGGCAAGGCAGCTCTAGTGTCTCATCCAGTTCACTAACACTTACTAGGTATAACATGATAAAAAATTCTTTGACAAGGAAATCTTTTTATTTATTGAAGATACAGACTTAAGGAGAAGAGAGGTGCCTTAGCTTCTGCACCTTGCAGTGAGACCAGCAATACAGTGTAGCTGGTCTGGATCGTACTAGGAGAGGGATAATATTTACTGTTTACCTGATTGCCACATTTCTACCTACCTTTACATATTATTGTACCTTGGCACATGAACCCTTGAGCTGCTTGGACCCTGTGCATTTGTAGTTGCTCCTTCATAAGAGCTTTGGCAAAGGCCAAAGGTTCTTATTATGATGATATTGCTGTGTCTGAGTCTGATTATCAAAAGTACTTCCTCTTTCTCAATGACAGCCATTCTTCCACAACTGTTACTACCAATGATTTTGATTGCAGCAGTTTAGTGGCATCTTGAAGTAGGCAAACACTCACATACCGGGTTGGTCTGTGACAGAGAGGTTATCTGCCTCATTCATGCAGTACTTGTGTGACACACCAGTGAACTCAGAGGAAGTGAAATTAAGGAAACACATGAGCATTTTGTTAGATGAGTTCTACTTGTGGGGTCAGTGACATTTGCAGACAAAACTGTCTGATTTGTCTCTATACATATGCTCATTCCATAGAAGTAGATCATTGTTTAAGAGAAAAGCCTCTGATTTATCCACATATTAGCAAACCTGGCTTTTCAGTAATGGTCCTCTAATGTTGTTTTAACAGCAGTCCACTCCTAACCAAATTAAAAGGGGTATTTTCTTACTTTCCACATCTCATGAAAAGTGAAAACATCCCCCTTTGTCTGTGAGTCTATTTTCCAATTCTGTGGAAGAAAAAACTATGGGACAGTGCGAGAAGGTTTCATAAAAATTTCAGGATTTGCCAAAATATTCTGAACATGCCTAGAAGGCAGACTTTGGGATCCTGTAGGGAAGTTTCACTAGGAAGTCCAGAATACTGGCTCACAGTATTTTGATTTTATTCCTGTTGTCTCTAAAAAATAAACCCCCCAAATATCAGGAGAGTACAGTGAATGTGGATACTGATTCTGTGGGCTAGGGGGCTGTCAGAGTTCTTCCTGTGTTTTTAATTCCTTCAGATTTTGGATAGTTTCTCCCCCACTTTATTCTTCTTCACTTATTTCTATGCTCCAACCTAAAGGGGAAGCATGATTATTATCCACACTGTGTTGTATATTGTCAGTTTAGGATGGCTGCAGACCTTTTCATCTAATCAGCACTCATGTGTCAACTAATGCAAGCGTAACACTAAACATGTTCTGATCATCCCCCAGAGAAATGACATTTCATCTCTAGATGTACATTGTGAGAAATCCAAAATGTTTTTCTCATTGGACTGAACACTGGGTGAATATCAAGAAAACCAACTAAATTCAAAAGGTCAGATAAGACAATTCTGAGGTGAACAGATGTGACTGTATAAGGTTACAGCTAGGTACTGCATGTGCACTTTTTATACTTGTAGAATTGCATTTCTGAAACAGTCTCATAGGTGCTGTTATGCAAATTTAAGTGTAAATCAGCAGGAGACCAAAAACTAAGCAAGTCTAAACTCTCAGTAATACTTTTATTGCACTTTTGATGAGTCAAAGTGAAGCCCAAAGACATATCTTTTTGTGGAACAAAACCTTAATTAGATGATAAATCTAGATGCTATGACCTGCTAAGTTATCTTGAGCGCTTTTGAATTACTTTTTTTTTCCAGTTAATAGCAAATTATCTGAGGAAAAACACTCTTGGATGGCATCTGCTGCTAAGTGAAATGTAAGATGGTCTCTGCAATGAATATAGACAGTTCTCATAGCCATTGACCACAAATGTCAGCGTACTGTCAAGCCATGCGCATACCTCTTTATGTATTGGGATAAACAGAACTGTATTGCAGTAAACAAAGTGCAGGGCAAAGTAATTTATTTTTATTGTGGGATTAGAAAAGTATTAGTGTAATTTGATACAGATATTGTATGATGAGGGGAGAATGTTGTCTAAGGGAAAATCCTGAAAGAAGGATTACATTCTCATCCCAACAGAACAGCTCACATAGATAGACTGTATTTTCACGAATACTGAAGCTATAAAATGTTCTGGGTATCTATGTTGACTGCACAAGTAATAAAGTACACGTAAACGTTGCAATTGTCCTTTGGATTAATGGGTACCAGTGCTTCAGTGTATCAATTCCTGACCTGTTGGATTCTGCAGCAATTCACAAATTATGAAGTTGTGGCACTTCTCACCATTGGTTTGCTGAGGGGAGCAGCTCCAGAGGAGCCTTCAACCCCAGGGCGAGGGGAAACACCGCGTCCAGGAGCCTCACTTCTGAGCGGCGAGAGACATCAAGGGAACCTCAAGCCCTCGCCAAGCCTTGCCCAGGAGCCGGCAGCTCCGCTGAAGCGAGCAGGGACTCACAGGAGGCGGTACCAGGAGGGACGCGGGTAAAATCCACCCCAGGGAGTGCGGGAGCAGCGCGTGGGGTGGCAGTTGGCACCGGAAGCTGGAGCGGGATGGGGAGACCCAGGGCCAGGCCCAGTCTGGGGGCTCTGCTGGGTCAGGGTCAAAGGAAAAACAGACATTACTGTGGCTGCCTAAGCAGGGCAACTCGGTGGATGAAGCACCCTAGAGACAGATAGGAGCAGCCTCACGCTCACAGGCGCTTGTTCTCATGGGGGATTTCAACCACCCTGACATCTGTTGGAGGGATGCTACGGCCCAGCACAAGCAATCCAGGAGGTTCCTCGATTGTGTAGAAGCCAACTTCCTTCTGCAAGTAATAGAGGAGCCGACAAGGAGAGGTGCCATGCTTGACCTCGTGCTCACCAACAGGGAAGGGCTCGTTGGAAATGTGATACTCCAGGGCAGCCTTGGATGCAGTGATCACGAGATGGTCAAGTTTGAGATCCTCAGTGAGAAGGGCACACAGCAAGCTCACTGCCCTGGACTTCAAGAGAGCAGACTTTGGCCTCTTCAGGAACCTGCTTAATAAGGTTCCATGGAATAAAGACTTATCTTGGGCAGGAGGGCCCAAGACTGTTGGTTGATATTCAAGGATAACCTGCTTAAAAGCTCAGGAGTGTTGCATCCCAACTAGAAGGAAGTGCAGCAGGAGCACCAGGAGATCTCCATGGATGAATAAGGAGCTGCTCAAAAAACTTAGAGGGGAAAAAATAAGTTTATAAAAGGTGGAAGCGAGGACAAGTGGCCTGGGAAGAATACAGGGATATTGTCTAGGAAGCTGGGGACCATGTCAGGATAAAGAACTGGCTGGATGGCTGCACGCAAAGAGTTGGGGTCAATGGCTCAATGTCCAGCTGGAGACAGTAACGAGTGGTGTCCCTCAGGGACTGGTGTTGGAACTGGTCTTTTTCAACATCTTTGTCAGTGACATGGACAATGGGATTGAGTGCGCCCTCAGCAAGTTTGCCAGTGACACCAAGCTGTGGGGTTTGGTTGATACACTGGAGGGATGGAATGCCATCCAGAGGGACCTTGACACGCGTGTGAGGTGGGCTGATGCCAGGCTCATGAAGTTCAACCAAACCAAGTGCAAGGACCTACATCTGGGTCAGGGCACTCCCAGGCACAGCTACAGGTTGGGCAGAGATTCAGAATTTCACAGTATCACAGTATGCTAGAGATTGGAAGGGACCTCAAAAGATCATCTAGTCCAATCCCCCTGCCGGAGAAGGAACACCTAGATAATGTTACACAGGAATGTGTCCAGGTGAGTTTTGAATGTCTCCAGGGAAGGAGACTCCACAACCTCCCTGGGCAGCCTGTTCCAGTGTTCTGTCGCCCTCGCTGAGAAGAAGTTTCTTCTCAAGTTTAAGTGGAACCTCTTGTGTTCTTGAGTAGCCTTGGCAGAAGGACTTTGGGGCGTTGGCTGATGAGAAAATGAACATGAGCCAGCTTCAGTGTGATCTCGCAGCCCAGAAAGCCAAACATATCCTGGGCTGCATCAAAAGGAGTGTGACCAGCAGGTCACAGGAGGTGATCCTGCCCTGCTACTCGTGAGACCCCACTTGGAGTACTGTGTACAGTTCTGGTGTCCTCAATGTAAAAAGGATATGGAGCTGTTGAAGCAAGTGCAGAGGAGGGCCACGAGGATTATAAGGGGACTGGAGCACCTCCTGTATGAAGACAGGCTGAGAAAGTTGGGGCTGTTCAGCCTGGAGAAGAGAAGGCTGTGTGGAGACCTCATAGCAGCCTTCCAGTATCTGAAGGGGGCCTATAGGGATGCTGGGGAGGGACTCTTCATTAGGGACTGTAGTGACAGGACAAGGGGTAACGGGTTCAAACTTAAACAGGGGAAGTTTAGATTGGATATAAGGAAGAAATTCTTTCCTGTTAGGGTGGTGAGGCACTGGAATGGGTTGCCCAAGGACGTTGTGAATGCTTCATCCCTGGCAGTGTTCAAGGCTGGGTTGGGTGGAGTCTTGGGTGGCATGGTTTAGTGTGTGGTGTCTCTGCCCATGGCAGGGGGGTTGGAACTCGATGATCTTAAGGTGCTTTCCAACCCTAACTATTCTATAATTCTATGATTGCACTCTGCAGTTAACGAGTTCCTTGACTATACAGAATCAATCAGAGATCCCAATAAAAACTTTTTAGATTATATGAGCTTAATTTCATAGTTCTTGCATTAGAGATAAACTCAGTATGATAGTTTGTAAAGATAAACTGCAGAGAACAAAAATTCATGTAAGTAGAAAACTAAATATAGGAAATGGTCCCATATTTATATCTCAGTAGTCAGAATACAAATAAACATCCTTGGTGAAAACACATCACTGCTTCCAATTAAGGTAATATAATTGCATGCTTTGAAGTGGAACAATGGAAAATTCTGCCAATCCATTGTATTAATATGAGGCACAGACTTCAGAGACATATAAAAATAACATTTAATCTGTTTAAAGCATCTGCTACTATACCCTTTTTGTATAACATTTGTGTATTTTGTGTAAACACACACATTAGATCAATAAATAGATACCTAACGAGATAAATATATACCATATGAATTGTGGTCCTATCTTTCAATGTTTTCCACAGCCCATAGCTTTAAAATACTCTAAAGTTTTTACACATTGAATTGAAGTACATTTTTAGTAGGCACCAGTGGTATAATGAAAACATGTGAGGCTAAGGCCCTTTACCAAAGAAGGAATCACCACCTTCGTGGCCATAACTGAAGGAGTTTTTACAAACTGAAAAGTCAGTCTTTATGTGCATTTAGTCCTTGTAAATTCTTGCTGGAGTCCCAGCAAGGGTGAAAATTGTCCTAGTGGGTGTTCTGACGTTGACATTTTTTTCATTAGGAGTATAATGTGACCAGCAGCTATTTGTAGGCATGTACAGATATATGACCTTTTTGCTTATATATAGGCTGTTCTGCTTGATGTACACTGTGAAAGCCTTTTAAGATACTAGTGCAATATTGCAATTCTCTTTTGAGGTCACAGAGTTTTGCTATCCCTGGTTTAGAATTAAAGTTTCTCAAAAAGAGAGGCAGAAAGCATATTATATTGATGTACTACCAGAATGCTTAGGTTTTAGCCATGGACCAGAACCTTGCCTGTGCTAAAGTTTGTAAATCTATAGGTGGTGGGAATGCCCTAAAATCATTCATGGATCCTGTAGCAGAGAAGGGGGGGGGGGGGGGGGAAGCCCTCTTCAGTGCTACCCTTTTGCTAAGATTCCACTTAGCAGCACCAGCTGGGTACACCTTGTTAGTAAATGCGACAGTGACCAGCTTGAGTCTCATCTGAGCAGGGGTGTTGCTTGTTAGACTATCTGTCCAGACCAGTACCATATATAGGCAGAGGTGGGAAATGTCACAGTCTCATTTTCAGCAATTCAGCCGTGCCCTGGAATGGTGGTGAGGGAGCACAGTGCTCCATGATACAGCAAAGCCTGGAAAATCTGGAATAATTTCTTGATGGAAGTATTCAGTCATGCAGAAAGTTAATAAATACGATGCATGCATCTTGGTTCAACAGATTTCTCATTATCAGTTGTAGTTATTAGTAGATGAAAATTATCAGTGTTTCATCAATTATACCAATGGTTGAACAACGTAAATAAATTACTGGTGTTTTTTCTTATCGTATCATACTCTTTTATTTTTTTTTCTTATTTGTTTGTGTTAGAGCATTCTTCCATCAGAATCACCAAAATGGGTGTTTACATTTCAGTCTGTGCTCTTGGGACTTGTTTGGCTTGATTATAAAGGTGAGATCTTGTAAGTTAAACACCTCCAACTAAATCCAGCTCTTTTGTCATAAATATTTATTTATGGAAAGAGTTTTACACTGGTCATTTTTCAAAGATAGGACCTACAGTTATCTTCTTCGGATGCACTCCTGCAATAAAATGTTCTGTACAGCTAGTATTGATTTTCTCTCTGTGTCTTTCCATGGGAAGGGAAGCCAGCTTACTAACAGAAATGAGTAATTGTTGTTTACTCTGCCTCTTCAACAGTCTGACCATTGAAGCAGTTTGTCTAAAATATTGTTTGGTCACCAGTGGGGAGACTGATCCAGGATGCAACTCTGGGCATGCAGATTTCAAAGCAGCAAGGCTGAGGGAGATAAAGTGGGTTCATCCCCAAAAGAGGTAATTTAAATCACTGATACTGCTTCTAAAGGGCATAACACAGGTTCTTTATGCCAGTACAGAGCAAAGGGGAAAGAGCATGTAAAATACAACCTCTCCAATTTGGAAATGCTTTAGACCCTTTTAGCATTTAATGGCAGGTTATAAAAAGGGCAGGGCAGAGAATCAGAACAATGGGTTGACACTGACACCAGGTGCCTTCAATTGCCTTGGTTTGCTGCTCCCTGTAACTAGGATTTGAGTGTTGCCATCCACCAGGGCTTACTGCAGAACTAGCCTTTTCCTGAGGCAGCAGGGAAAAGGACACAGTGTGCTAGTCTCACCACGCCAGCCCCACGCCTTTCCTGTGTCGTGTGGGTTGGTTGTTTTTTTTTCCCCCACAGAGCATTGGCACTGTTAGCTTCCTGGCTAAAACCTGGAGCAAGTTTCAAAGCTGGGTCTAGAAAGTTTTTGGGTGGTCTCCACCCTAGTTCCTTGACGGGATGCTCATAGACAATGTTTTTGTGTAAACCAACGGTTTTGTGAATGGCGATAAATGAAATATGTTAAGCAGGGAAGTAAACAGTGATGGTTAACATCAGTGAATGCTATTGCACGTTGGAGGACTGCCGAACCTGCTATTGCACTTGCTGCTTTCTCTGCCTCTGCTTTCATGTATCACAGTTGCAGTGCTCTGCCACAACTGTAAGAGTTGTCCTTCCTTTTCATTCTGGCTTTATTATTGTAAGGGGATTTTTACTGAAGCTAGGGTAAATTTTGTCACTGATATGTATGCCAGCTGTATTTTAAAGCATGAAATCTCTTGCAGCACCTGAACTGTCCTGGCCTGAAGCTACAAAGGAGACACGTAATGATATAATTTTAAGGCAAACTGCTCTACATCTCCCTCTCTTTGTACAATTTTTTGTTGCCAGCTAGTTGCCCTTGATGGCTACCATAAATATATTCAATTTTTTTTGGTATGATCTAAAGCACTACAGCTGAAGGAAGATGGAATTGCACAGTTTGCCTGTAATTTGAGCAATATATTCTCCTAGCCTGGTGGAATCACAGAATAATTCAGGTTGGTATGGACCTCATGAGGTCTCTAGTCCATTTGCCAGTCCAAAGCAGGGCCAGCTGGAGGTCAGACAAGACTGCTCAGAGCTTTATTCAGCTGTTCCTTGGAAGCCTCCAAGGAAGGAGACTGCACAACCTCTTGGGTCCCTGCTCTCCTGCTTAGATGGTCTTGTGGTGCCCACAGTAAGCAACAAACTTACCTGCTCAGTGAGTCTGGTGGCAAATAGGTGCCACTTTCCCTACAGGAGGAGGTCTCCCACTACTGTCATGAGCTACATCCTGTTGGTGATGCTGGCCTAAATACACGTTGCTTCCCATAGTCTGCTACCAGGGAAATGAATCTGTTTTGCAGTTACAGATCTGCAGGTGGAGAAGGAGCCTTCTGCCTGTTGCCAGAAGTTGCAAGCCTTCAGGCTTCTCTATCTTGGGAGTGAAAACTATTGCTTTTTTTGTTATTGTGGCTTCTACGTATTTTTTGAGGAATTTTTAGTGTTTATGAAAAGGACACAATTGAATAACCCAGTAACGAATTCCTTGGGCAATAGCATCTTTACTTTTCCCCACTGGTACTGTGTTTCAATCCTGATCTGCAAAAATCATACCTTGCGGGTTAAGACAGTAGTTCAGAGTCTTTGGCCCTAGGACAGCACCATCATGACAGATGCTGATCGTATAGCGTCTGTGTCAGAAGTTCAGAATGTGTTTAAACACAGGCTCCTCCAGCATTACACAGAGAAGGCCTGGGGGTAATAGCGATTGTTCGCTACTCAGTATTAAAATATGGAGTTATTTTTTTTAGTATCTGCTGTCTGAAGAAAAAGAGAATAGAGAATCTTAAATAGAAAGTGCTTATAAAGAATTTATTCCTTACAACATTTTGTCAGTGCAACACTGCCATACCAAAACACTCTGAATTTAGAGAAACAGGGATTTTTATTTTTTTTATTTATTTTATTTTCTTCTTTTCTCCTCTGTGCACTTCTCAGATGCTTAGTAACAACCATGAAAGTTAAAAACTAAGTACTGGAGCTTAAGTGTAGTTATGCTTTAAGTCTGGAGTACCACCCCTTAAAGGTAATGGAACTTCATCACATACACTTCATTTTAAAAGAAATGATAATCTTATTTTTATCAGAAGTAATTATATGGTAATAAGCCTGTAGTTCAGAAATGAGAATGGGCTTGTGAATATGTAGCAAAATATTGGAAATATGGTAAAGTAGATTATTAGTGACAAAGTAATACATTTCAGTGTAAAATGTGTACTAAATACCAGTTTTTATGATCAGGCAAAAGGAAGAAATGTAAGCATGAATGTGTCTTCTTCGGCAGCTGTTTCCTATGAACACAAAGCAATGATGTGAACGCAAGAAGGAAATTATTTTAAATTATTTTGCAATAGCACTTGACAAAAGTTTGTAACTACCAGTATTTCTTTGCAGTTTATGGAGAATATTTAAAAATGTAAGCAAGAAGTGTTAGGAATAAGAGCCAGAGCTGGCCATGTATAAAAGACTGTATAAGGCATTGCTGTTCAGGTCATCAGGCATCTTAATGTTACAGAAACAAAAATACTCTGTATTCAAAGGTCTATATTTACACATTTCTCTTATCTTTTGAACCATGTTTGTATTCATACATTTGTCACAGCTTTTGAGCCAAGAGTTTTGTATTCTTTGTTAAAGAGTAAACTTCAATTAACTTCAGTGGAATTCACCTGAAAATTTCACTGGATTCTCAAACTAAGTTACTGCCCTTCAGATGAAAGGTCACCTTTATTTTTGGCTGTCAGTTGATCCGTTAGTGAGTGAACAAAGTCCTGTTTCTCGGTTCAGTTGCACAGTGAGCACTTTTTTTTTTTCACCACAAATCAGTCAACTTACTAAGAAAATGATCTGTTAAAAATACTCAGGGAAATGAATGCATAATGGAAGTGGCCTGTGTTTGAAGGGGAGTATGGAAGAAAGCATTGTTTGTTAGAGAGGAGTTGCTAGATATTAATTAAAAGCAGAATGATGGAGCTTCCAAAAAAAAAATTATTGAAGTACTTGACATTTGGTTTCTTGTCCCCTCTTGAGGTATTTTTGTACCACTTCCTTTCCTTCTTGAATAATATAATCTTTGTTTCCTTTACAGAATACTTTCATTGTTTTCCACTGTACTTAATTTTCAGAATGGAAACATGACCTAAGAAGAGTATTGTTGTCTGTCAAGATAAACCACAATGCATTCCTGTGCTATCTTTCCCTTGTTCTGTCCCTGTTTCTAGGCAGTTATTTGTGGTCCTTTTCAGCCCTGTAAGTACTGAGGCATTGGAGGAAGAACAAAAAAAAAATTTTTTTAGCTGCAGGGTATAAATACCTTGAAAATAATCACAAGTGGGATCAGAGGTGGCAACAGTTTCAACATCCATAATTAAAAAGAATGGAAAATAGACATACACAAATGAACAGAGTGGACCAGAAAATGGATGGGGAAAAAATCCAACTATTTCTCTCTCTGGTATTAAGGTCAAGCAGATAACTTGTGTTTTAATACTCCATTTTCTCTTAGTCTGAGCTTGCTCCACCTACTACTGTTAGGCACCGGTTAAATTCATTCCCCATTTTATTAACTCGTCCTTATCATAAACTGCTAAGCTTGGCTCCCAGTGAACTTTTCTGTGAACCTTGCCAAAGTTCAGGGCCTGAAGTCAGAGATTGCTCTTATTCCTTTCCACAGACTATTGCTACACATTGCAGGGTGTACTTCGGAGAAGTCTGTCAGCAGTAATCTCATATTACCTCCTCTAGTTTTTTTTTCATTTCCTCACTGTCTTTACTTTTCTTTGTGGTCAGTCAACATGTGTCTGTAGCAGTATTTGTCAGGACCTGCTAAGTGGGTGGCTGGGCCAGTTGCATCCTGATGAATGTGCAGGAACTACACAGAGGTCAGCCACAGGCGTGTTTTGCAGCGCAAGCAGCACAGGGCCAGATTGCTGTGCAGACAGAGGATTAACTATGTGAAAATACAATTCAGACAAGACCCTTGACAAATTTTATGAAAATGATCTGCAATGAGGAATTTGAGGAGGCACTCGGTGCTGCAGTCAGCACTAAATCCCTTGTATTTTACAACCCAATAATCAACCTGCTGCTGTGATTATCAGAGTGGAAGAGGATGAGTGGCGGGAGTAAGTGGCTGTTGGTATGGTGCCCAGACCTACCAGAGCCCTGAAGCAGCTCCAGCAGGAAGCTATCCCCATTTGACGTCCTTGCAGTCTAAGCAGACAATGAAGATTTGGGGAAGAAGAAATACATATAGAAGGTCTTAATTTAGTTGCCTTTGTCCTATATTTATTCTGATTAGAATCCTTTATTCACTCTTTTCTCTACTGTCCCTAAGCCCATGAAAAGATTATAATGCCAGGAGACAAAGTCAAACATTGTCACCTGAGAAAAATGTCGTCTAACGACCTTCAGCTTTGCCAGCATTGTTTTATTCTCCCAGACACAATTGTCACCAAATACTAGCACTCCCAACAGTTTCAGTAAAATATATTTAAGAAAATGTCTTAGTTTTTCTTTTCCCCTTTCTTTTCTTTAGAAAAAGTTCCATTTCTCCCCAGCAGGAGACAAAGTTTTTTGGCAGATTAAAAGGTCTGCATCTGTAAAAAACAGCAATGATAGCAATCTTACATGAAAATTTCACCAAACTGGCTTTTTCAATTTTAGTTAATGATTTATTTTTTTTTCCAGTTCCTTTTCAGTTTGTGTGATCTCTCTGGCATTTTTAATAAACCAGATACTCTTAGGGTGGTATAAAATCCTGTAAGTGGGAATTCATCCACTGAAAAGTGCCTACATAATTACTACACCAAGACCATGCATGAAATCTGAGACCTGCTCAGACTTCCTTGTGCTTTTAGCTGTATCCTGCCTGAATTACTGCAGTCTCATGAGGCCTTACCCACTCAGAACCTGCAAAGAAGTGAGCAGACAGTGCCCTGGAGAGCTGGTCATTACATAGCAATGGCATGAACGCTTTCCAGGCCAAACAGGATATTAAATAACCCAGATATTGGGTAGGTTCAGTTAGTTCACCTTGGCAGCAAAGAGAGAGGTGAGGATTGGAAATGTTCCTTGTCCTGTAACTGTTATGTCACCCTCCAAAAGTGGCAGTGTGTAATAAAGAGGTACAGCTGAGGCTAACCTGCTTTTCAGCTCTTTAGTGACTGTCTCTTTAGCATGAGACTGAAGTTTGAAACCCAAGTCTATCCTCTATCCTCAGCTCTGTCTTCGTTTCCTGCTTGTGGACTTTAGTGAGCCCAGCTCCGCTGGACTGGAGGATCCAGTTTGGAATGGTCACTCTTGTTGATACATGTTGCTTTCATCCTTATCTGTTGAGCTATTTTGTCCAAAATATCAGTAGTCACAAATTATTGAATAAGAGCCCCCAGAAAATCACATTACATATGGATGAGAAAAGATTATTACTGTAGGCAACTTTGAAGGTTCTAAAGGTTAGTTGTGCTCTTTCATTGGCATGGAAGTAGGGGAGTGGAGCAGAGGGAAGAAATAAATATGTTCAAAGGACAGGCTACTCTGCACACAATATGGAATTGCAGCATTTCCTTTTGAGTTATCTGATGCATCCTTTCAGCAGCAGGATAGGGGTTTGTAATGAAATTCAGCTTCTCAGGTTCTAGGAAAAGTTGAACTCTTGCTGCTCAGTGACTTTGAAAAGATTTAAGGATCGCTGATCAATTGCCATGCTTTCTGGTATACAAGGGGGAGGACATCTGATTAATGACCTATGACACAAGCTTCACCTGTCCACAGGAATCTGCATACCAGCTGAATACTATGATGACAGCTTAACAAAGTATTTTGTACAGTCTTTATTGAAAAAGCCTATGTGGTCTGGAGGTCAGTTTAACAAGTACAAATACAAGGTTATTTTTAATTACACATAAGCTTTTCTTACCCTCTGAAATAGCAGAGAGGACTGGGAGGGAGTTTTGCCATCAAGTTTGGAGTGTGAACACTTTTTCTTGTTTCTTTTATTGGTCTGGAGATTTTCCCAGTGTTAAACCTTTTAGAACTCAACTCCACAGCTTGCTTTGTTTTGTTTTTTTTAATTGCTGCTTTTTTTTTTGCTACAACTGACTCCTTGTTTATAAGCACTGAATCTAGTCTTTTGTTTAGTGAGGATAGACAGATTAGACACACATCTGAATGACCTATTATGCATTGTAAGGGCTGTGTTTAACAGGGGAAAAAAAAAATAAAAGCCAAAAAACAGCTGCTTAATTTATGGATGTGCACAACAGGACAAACAATTTCAACATGGCAAGCAGAGCACCCATCATTTATAGAGTTGGGATCATTTCCTCATGCATTGCAGTTGCAGTAGAAATCTCTCATTGAGAGTTAATTCAATGCTTTTGAGAGGTGCTAGATGGTATTCCTGGAGACTGTAGCCCTGTGTCCTTGTGGGAATAGGTGTGGCACAGGCAGCCTGGGCAGCAACTGGGCAGCCCCGGCTCCAGCACCAGCAGTAACTTGCTTACCCTAGGAGGGAAAATCATCAAAGGAGAGAAAACAAATGCGCCAGTGTCCCATAGCCTGTGTTCTGAGATTGTCAGTTTGGAGATAGAGATCTGTCTAGCAGGAACTGGGCTCTTCTAAGAGAGGTGATAGTGAACACTCAGTATGTAGTAATGAAGCTTTTGTCACTACACTGGCACCTTCTTTTTTGTGAGGCATTTGCTCATTAAAGGAATAATGTCCCTTTTAACCCGTAGATTTAATATGTGCAGGAAGAAATACAACAAAATGACGGGAAACAATGGTAGTCCATGTTCTTGGTTCTATACAGGCACTGGGCTGCACTCATTAATCTTTTGCAAGTGCCTTTCAGTAGATTATTAGGAAACATCTGTTTAATTTTTATTTTTTTTATTTCCTTATTGCATTTTCTGTTTTAGTCTCAAAATACTCTCCTTAGGGGCAAGAAAGCATGTGTAGTGGAGGCTATGATTTTGACAGTATTGTTGGTGTTGATCCTTTTCTTTTTCCTTTTCCTTTTCCTTTTCCTTTTCCTTTTCCTTTTCCTTCTCCTTCTCTTTCTCCTTTTCTTTTTCCTTTTCCTTTTTCTTTTCCTTTTCCTTTTCCTTTTCCTTCTCTTTCTCCCTTTCCTTTTCCTTTTCCTGTCTTTCTTTTTTAACAACTCAGTTTTTCATAAAGATTGTAAGATCACAGAACTGTGCATTGAATTAATTTCTTTCTTCTGTCATTGGGGATGTTCTGTCTTCCAGGTAGAAAAGTTGTAACTCCCTGAGCATTATGTTACTGAATGAGTGAAGCTGTATTTTAAGGTTGTGAGTCCCAGAATTTTATTTAGTCTTTTGAAAATCTTGGGCCCAGGCAATTGTTTATCTTCAAAGTAGTAACTGAGAATGTCCCTTGATTTAAGAGTTAATAAGTCACTGTAAGAGAGGATAGATTTGCTCAGGGCAGCTCATGTATTACAGTGTGTTATGCTAATTGGAGTTTCCTAAGGTGTGATGGCTTCATGCCCAGGAACTATATGGCTGTAATCCAGCTGAGAGGTGACACATGTAAATAACCGAAGGCTGGGTGTCATCTGCCAAGATGGTACAGAGCCTTCTAACAATCAGTGATAATAGAAACTGCTGCCTATGGATGGTACTGTGTAACTCAGTTTCATCAAGGAATCCAAATACCTTCAAGCTATGTATTGAACTGGCTAATGATGGAGGGCAATGCACCTTTCTTCATATTCTTTGTAATGCCTTCCTCTGCCACTCAGTAGTCTGTCTTTTTTTAGATTCAAACACAGTTTTTTTTATAAATGAACTGATCTTATCTAAGCTTTTGTTTACTGGAGATATGGTAAAACCTGGTAAATGCTGAATATCTTCATTGTTTTATTGACACATGCATCTAGATAATTTGACAAATTCACATCCTGGGAAGAATACAGGTATGCTGTCTGGGAAGCTAGGGACCAAGTTAGGAAAGCTAAGGCCCAGTTAGAATTAAACTTGGTTGGGGATGCTAAAGATAAGAGGGAGGGATTCTACAGGTACGTAGCAAAAAAAAGGCAGACTAGGAACAATGTAGGCCCCCTCCGAAAGCTATCAGGAGAACTGGCTACCCTGGATTTGGAGACGGCCGAGGTTCTGAATGACTTCTTTGCCTCGGTCTTCACTGGCAAATGCTCTGACCACACCACCCAAATCTTGGAAGGCAGACGCAGGGACTGTGAGAATGAACATGAGCAGGCAGTGTGCGCTCACAGCCCAGAAAGCCAACTGTATCCTGGGCTGCATCAAGAGGACCGTGACCAGCAGGTCACAGGAGGTGATCCTGCCTCTCTACTCTGCTCTTGTGAGGCCTCACCTGGAGTATTGTGTGCAGTGCTGGTGTCCTCAACATAAAAAGGACATGGAACTGTTGGAACAAGTGCAGAGGAGGGCCACAAGCATGATCAGGGGACTGGAGAACCTCCTGTATGAAGATAGGCTGACAGAGTTGGGGCTGTTCAGCCTGGAGAAGAGAAGGCTGCGTGGAGACCTCATAGCAGCCTTCCAGTATCTGAAGGGGGCCTATAGGGATGCTGGGGAGGGACTCTTCATTAGGGACTGTAGTGACAGGACAAGGGGTAATGGGTTAAAACTTAAACAGGGGAAGTTTAGATTGGATATAAGGAAGAAATTCTTTCCTGTTAGGGTGGTGAGGGACTGGAATGGGTTGCCCAGGGAGGTTGTGAATGCTCCATCCCTGGCAGTGTTCAAGGCCAGGTTGGATGGAGTCTCGGGTGGCATGGTTTAGTGTGTGGCGTTCCTGCCCATGGCAGGGGGGTTGGAACTAGGTGATCTTAAGGTCCTTTCCAACCCTAACTATTCCATGATTCTGATTCTATACATTATTGAGAGTAATATAGAAAATGACTGGAAATAATTGATTCTTGTGGGATGCCTCGAATGAAGTAAAGCTTCTCATTCCTGTTTGAGAAGGACTGAAATCCATGTATCTTCTCTCCTCTTCCAAAAGATGCCAAGATGTCCTCTGAGAAACTTGAATGCATTTGTACAAAAGGGTGAATATCTTCCACCTATTTACAAATAAAGATCCATCTATATTTCTAAGCAGTTTCAATTTCATGTTTGAGTTTTACTCTAGGTTACTTCAGGTCTAGACAGATCCTTCAAGTCTAGTAATGCTTTAATTTACTTATAGTTAAATTTTGTCCATCTCATTTTGAAGTCTTTTAAAGTATGTGTGGATTACCACTAGACTCTAGTTGAATTGAACTGAATATGCAGGGTGGTCGTATTAGTGAACCCTGGGAAATCATGTCATACTTGAAGAAGGAATAGAAGAGTCTCGGTTTATATTGCTGAACTCTCATACCAGAAATCAAATGGGTTTCTGTCCTTTAACCATCCACCCGCAGATCTGCCACTCCCCAGTGTGCAGTCCCTTTGGCCCATCATCCCTGCTACTATTGCACTGCTTGATTTCTTCATAGCTAGACCATAACAGTAATCCTTGTCACAATGATGCATTGATTACTTCAGTCAGGAATTTCCTAACATTGGGATTTTTTTTCTGCTTTTCTTAGGCTATTAAATATACAAGCTGAATTCAGAAGTGTTATGATGCAGGATGTGATGAGTGCGATTGAAATGCCAGGACTAAAAGTATAGTATTGCTCAGCAGATCTGGGCAGAGAAGCCCATGGGATCTGGGGGAGACTTTTCAGTTGATGTCATCTTTAAGTGTAACACAGTGATAAGCGTGACTCAAGTTCTTGCCATTTCTGAGTTCTCAGTTTCAAAACAAATCTTTACTATAATCAGTACTGTCTGAATAACAGCATCTGGGATTGTAGAATTGCAAAGGTATCTTGTAAGTTTAGAAAATGAGACTCAACAGTGGATCTAATTATATAAGCTGTTCTCTTGGTACATCCAATCTGGATAGACGTAGACAGTACCAGGTATTTTTTAAAAGCCTGGTTTTTCAAGATTTCTAGCTTCATCGGGAAGGTCCATTAAGTATTTAAAAGTTAAGGAAGTTACTGAACCTCCCAGACCTCTGAGACTAACTCTTCACCATCTGCAGAGACCATTAAATATCTGTATCATATGCTGCATTTTATGAGAAAATAGCTAAAGATTTTTTTGCAGTCTAGGGCACTTAACCTCTTGGCAGTATAACGTAGCCTGTGAGTTAGGCTGACAGGGCAGTATGCACTATCTTTTCCAGCCTTTAATTTTCAGGAAAAGCCTGTCTATCCACTACTCCAGATCAGTGTGTTTACTACTCCAGATCAGTGTGTCTGTTATTGTTACAAAATCTGATGTGCAAGTCTTAGGATTCCCTGACATGAAGTAAAAAACCTCCTTTGATTTTAGTGGCAGATCCTCTTGTATTTAGAAGAACACAGCAGGCATAAACCCATGGAAAAAAAATCAAATTTCCTGTATCGTTAACTATATCTGAAATTATTAAATTAATGAAATTTTCTACATGCAATTTATTTTTTGCCACCTATTGCTGCTAGTCAACTTCCTGTTCAATTTAGACAAAGGACGAATCCTGTTATCTTCTGAACTATATAGTATTGTACTGTTTAGGTTCACATATAATGCAAAAGAACATTAAAAACCTAAAAAATATGATTGTAACTGATATCATTACCTGTGATCATATATTTTTTCACATTGAATAGCATGATAATCATAAAAAGCTATATCAGACTCAGCACATTTCTTTCTGTTGGAAATTCCAAGTTACATAATGGACACCACTGCCTGTTAACATGCAAGTACTCTGCTTCCTCTGCTCTTGGAAGTGAATTTCTTATTGTTAAGAAGAAATAGTGCCATGAAATACATTCTCTAGCTTCAATAGAAGGGAAAAAATTATTAAAAGGATTTAAAAATAATTCACCCAGATACAGACCTGATTATGATCTTTGGACATAACCCATTGGGAGTTTTTCATTATTATTTTTTAATGTTTAAAGAATGAAGTTTAAAATATTGTCTGAAGCAAACTGTATATAGAGTACTTTCTTATGCAGTACTGCATTATAGAAAAAAAAAATGAAGAAAATGGAAGTCTTCAGCATAGTAATATCTGATAAACTATAAAAAATGCATATATCAAGCAAACTGCAGTTTACAAGAGGCAGACTTCTTTTATGCATGTGCATAAGGTATTAAGAATAGACTCATGCTTGAACATAAATGAGAATTTAATTGACAACTCCCACAATTATCTGTGCAACAATACTGTCATGTAATTAGTATTAAAATAAATGTGCAAGCCAAAGATTATTATGGAGAATGCCGTTTTACTGCAACAAAGACTAGTGACAGGAAGATGCTAAACTACAGAAATGTGCTTAGAGTCTGTTCTTTAATCATTCTCAAAAGATACTCATTTTACTCATAGTCAAATCCAAGAGGTTTGTTTCAGCAGTGTTAGTGTGGGAGAAGCAGTAGCTGAAGGGCACTTGAAAATGGATATGTTAATAATTGTGTAAGCAACCAAATGTCTTTTCCTAATAAGAAGAGTAGACGAACACAGTATGTGCTACAAAGATACCGCTTTTTTCCTCTCTTTGCTGTATTTGCACCACAGACAACAGTCTGCCAATGCAACCAAAATAATTGGCAGCCAAACTTGCCTGTTTGCATAAGACTCTCCTGTTTCACAGTTCTTAATTCATTTCATCTCCTGTGACATACAATAATGTTGTTGAAAATAACTATATATCTACCTGCCAGTCTCATTGAGAAGGAATTTCTGCCAGGCTCATTGACAAGGAAGTTCTTGGCTTAATTATGGGAAGGAAAGTACCTGGTTAATTAAAGATGAGTCTAGAAATTATCTTGCTGCTAATTTCTGCTCTCCATGTAATAGGTATTATAATGCTCCCATATTGTGAGGCCTTGCAATGGTCCTGGAGCTACCATCCATCATTAAGGCAAAAGTCAGTAGGATGCAGTTTTGCATGAGATAAAAATGAATCCCTCATCTATAAGGATGTGTTAGTTTTAAGATGAGTATTTTGAAATGTTCACTGACTAAACTTACACCTTATATCACTGATACCCCTTGTAGCTAGATCATTTATAGCCTCAACACATCAAAGTCACCACCTGTGTCACTGCTACTATCCTCAAGCTAAGTGAATCATTCTGAGGAATACCTGTTGCTATAAAGACTGGGTGCAAAAAAGCTTGAGATTGCATGAAGATGCCACTCACTACTGTTCTTGGCCTTTGTGCTTTTGCTTATTGAGTTCCCACTTATCTATTTCATGACCTTTTTATTTTTGTTGCATACCAGTATGTACCAGTTGGATGGGGCTTTGAGCAACCTGGTCTAGTCAGATGTGTCCCTTCCAACCCAAACCATTCTGTGATTCTATGTTGTTAGGTTATCGAATTTTGAATTAAGAGCTCTTAGCACATTGTTGTGAGAAATGGAGGGGGAGTGGGGGCAGAAGTGTAAGACAGGGCTTTTGAACAATGCAGTTCCATATTAAATGATGGGATTTTACCTACAAGATATTGTTTTCTAAACACTGGGCAAAAGAATCAGTATTTTTCAAAGGACAAAGATATGCTTCCTGTCCCAGCAAAGCTGATCCCACCCCTTTCTTTCTTTTTTAAATGAAGTAGATCACCTGACGTAGAATTGAAATTACTTGAAGCTAACAGAAATTGTTTTGGAAAAACACATTTTAAATTTTTGAAGGGTATCATGAAGACAAATAATGTCAGAGTTAAAACATTAAAATGGTTTCAGTGTTCCACTCTATTTTATCAAACTTCTTTTGTAAACCAAGACTTTTTGCTGATCTGCCAAATGTATATTTTGTCTTTCTTGAGGGATCTGGAGCAGACAACTGATCTGATTGCTGTCTTGAAGTCCCATGCACACTGGGGATATGTTGTTGGCTTTAGTCAGCTATTTGAAAGATATTTCGGGTTTCCCCTTATCTTCAGTAACTGGCGATCAGAAGCATGGAGGAGGATAATTAGCCACTGAGTCTGCTAGACTTAGAGAGACTTGGAAAACCATCACAGAGTTTGGTATATGGGGGAAGGGCTTTTACTCATCAAAGGAAAATGGAAATTCCTTCCAGCCAGGAGATCTGGTAAAGATATTTGTCCTATATGATGCAGGATTTTTCACCTGATTTTTCACTCTTTAACAATTTTTGCTCAAACAGAAAACTTTCCTTGAAGTAAGGCAGTTATTTTTAACCTCTAAAGCCAGAAGAAAATCTTCCTGGTAAAACAACAAACACACAGTACAATTTTGTAAAGCCTTTGATAATTGTAAAGCTATTTAATTTGTTTTAATTTTTTTTCTTTAATTTTGCTTTTGCAATTAGTCTTTATGCAAAAGAAGAAGAAGAAACCTTGAGAAAATATAAGGCAACTGCTGTTTTCTGTAGTGGTTTTAATTCATTAGATTTCTTTATCCGTTGCTCACCCCCTCCTTCCCCTATTGCAACAGCTTCTATCTTATGCCACAAGCAAATATAATTTCTGTTGTTGCTTCTTTGCAAAATCCAATTTGTTATGATGTATTATGCATGCCAGTATAATTGCAGAGGAGGAGTTAAACTGAATGACAGTTTAAAGAGGTGTATTCCTTTGGCTGTGTCACTCACAAAGAGCAGCAAAAAGAAAAGTGGGACAAATTGATGCCCTGATGAAAGTATTAATCTGTGAAGATTTCAGATGAAACAATGGTACTGCCCTAATCAAGCAGTATCCTCTAGAGAACAAGACGATGGCAGGGGCTTCTGATACTGAGATTACTATAGCCTCAGCAGCGATATCAGTGATAATATCTACCATTATCTTTGTGTATACATTACTAGCAATTAAAAAAGTGCTTGTCAGTACCAATCTTAGCATAAACCATTTTTTCCCAAGAAATGTGAGTTTTATGAGATGCTGTATAATGAGTTAGTCTTTTGCCATTTATTTTTTTAGAAAGAATAGAATAAAATATGTAATAATAATAAATAAGAGCAAAGTAGCAAGGTGGGTAAATATTCCAAGTGAAATCTCTTTAAAGAAAATGGGTAAGATTTTCACTGCAAATGAGGATAGAGGTTATAAATACAACAAATTATGCCTTTTTAATTCTGATGCTGGGGAACATGATGTATCCATTAAAATAATGGTAAAGTGGTTTATACTTTTTATTTTCTTCAACAAATTGCATTGGTAAAAAGCAGCTTTTAAAGTCAAGCTTTCCTTCTCTTTTTTTTTTTTTTGACTCTTTACACCACTGAACTACAATTCCTTTCTGCACTATAGCCTGAGTTTGTCCCAGACAGCCATATCAGATGCTAACAGATGTGGGGCAGGAAGGTATAAGCAGTAACCTTTGAGACACTGGAGACTTCTTGATGCTAGAAGCTTTCAGTTACTCACAGATGCCTACTATAGGAAAGGACCCTGCAATCAAGGGTGATTCTTCTCCCCCACTGCCTTGCATTATCCTGCCCCAGGTCTTCAAAATTGTTCATAAAACTGCTTGTGGTCTTTGAGAAATGTATTTATTGTTGGTCTAAACTAGTTACACTGGTCTCTACAATATAGAAAGAGTTCTGCATGCAACAGGAAAGTAAGACTGACTTTTCATAGTCGTTAACCTTGTAGGAATCAGATAAAAAAGATCTTCAAATGAACAAAAGTTTTGATGGTTAAATTAGAATGGGCAGCAGAGTCAAACTGGCCAGCTGTAGTCTCATATCAGTTCTCCAGGGGCACTGCATCTCAGAAGTGCTGTCCATTTCTACTGACCATCATGAGCTAGTCACTAGAAACTTGCCTGTTACTCCTGGAGCCTCTGCTCATTAAATATCTAAATATTTGTATGCGCAAATCATCAATGTGCTCCTGTAATCCTGTTAAGCTATTATTTGTGGAAGCTTCAACTTCCTGTAATTGTGAAAGTCACCCCTCCAAACTTTTCACCATGTCTCAGTATGTAACTTCTACAATCCTTATTGGACAATGTGAAATCTGAGAAAAGTATCCCAGGTCCTCCTTCCTTGATAATTGGTTAAGTTTGAATACTACCAGATGGGGAAACAGTCTGACATTGTAGGTGCAACATTATGATATCTCCCCAAGAATTCTGAAATGGAGGAAACAGTAGTTTGTTTCTTTAAAAAAAAAATATTTTTTATAGAAATGTGAGCATACTGCCAACATCTACTCTCCCAAGAAACACTGAATTTTTCTCCTTAGATCTGGGTTCAGACATTATCAAGTCCCTGCACACTTATGGACTGAACAGGATCCTATAATAATAGTTTTATCCCAGTGAAGATCAATTCAAAGAAAAAGACCTCAAGCATAAAAGCCTTTTCTGAGTGCTAGTTAGCAAGTCCATTATAAATAGAATCTGTTTATTATTTCCTTGGAGTTGTCTTATCAAATCCTCATAGAAATGAGATCTATCTGAAAGCATCTTTAGAAATTGCAAACAGACATACAAATTGAAGCGAAGTGTTGCTATTCATGAAAATAATCTTTTTACAGGATATTTTTGTACAAAGAGAAATATTACGTTTGGTAATTTTATTTCAAAGAGGCACTTTAGGCTTTGGTAATAAATAGTACTGTTATCAACACACACGCACAAAAGTCAAGTGACTATAAATTCTTATAGAAGTGTCATGTACTTCAGTAACAAATATTTCTTACAGAGTTTTATGGTACTGAATAGAATGGAAGTACTCAGAAAAGAAAACAAAACAAAGCAAAACCCTTCCAAGTCTGAAGCCCTTTTTTTGCCAGCTACCCCAGCAGGTGAAAAAGTAATGTACAGGTATAAGTATTGCATGTGCTTTCAAAGCTGATGACCTAAATTTTCAGAGCACTCATGTTTCCACTGCCTTCAGTGGTTATGTGGGTGTTAAGTACTTGGAACAGCCAAGCCACCAGCTCAGGTGAGAGCAGTCTAGCCCAGACAGCCTCACAAAAAGCACCACTCGCAAAGAAACAGTGAAAAAATAAGTATATTGATTCATTTCAGAAATATTTGACTGCTGAAAGGACTGTGTGAACCTGCACAAGAGAGTCCTGACATCTGTGGGGCCACCAGCCTCAGGATCATGGATCGGCAGAATGGAGATTGCCAAGGCACGGTATTTCAGAGCTGAGAGAATCATAGTGCTCTCTGTAAAGTTCTGGTACTGAATGTAAAGCTGGGGAGTGGGGTGTGAAAATCAGCACTGACTTCTGACATGGAAATCCTGGTGCATACATTCATTGAGTAAATAATCTAGCATACACAGCATACATTAAGTTAATGATTTTAGAAATCAATAGTGAAATTCATAGAAATCAGTGGTCATTTAGTCCACATTTAATCACAGTATTATCTCTGGGTATTTTTGTTTTTCTGCTCTTTCATTATCCTGTCTGTTTGGACAGTGTAGTTATTGCAGATTTCTCTATAAAGGTCACTTATTTGCCCTCACTGTGTGAAACAATATTGTCAGATAGTTCATTATACATAAAAGCAGGCAGATGTGACAGAATTTTGGGAAACCATTAAGTAAGACCTATAAAACTTGGCTCAGGCAAGATTTTTTACAGTGAAGTATAACCTTGTTCTTAAAGTTCAGTTCAGAAGACACAGAACTGCTATTTAATGATGACTTCTGAAGCTGGAGTCAGTATACCTTCAGTGCAACAGGGGTAGAAGGTGGGTATAATCCACCCAGCCCACATTGACTTAGACTCTTCATGCTGCTCTGAATGATTCCTGGTAGCCAGTTGCCAAAGAAACCATACAGGCTTGATGGGATCACAAGTTTATCAATATAATGAACTTCAGTGTTCTTTAGGAAGATTCCCATTGTGGAAAATGGAAGGAAAAAACAACGAAAAAGACAGAACAGCCTTGCAGTAAGTTATTGATAAAATAATGCGTATGATTAGGTTGACTCATTTCGAAGGTGATTTCTGCTACCTCATTATGCCATACTTGTAAGTATGGCGTAATGAGAAGAAGCTCCCCACATTATTACAGGAAAGTGAATCATTCACTGTAAAGTGCCTTTCCCTTATTGCTCTACATGTTATACCTCAAAGAAGAACAAAAGGAACCTTTCTGTTAAAGGTATTGTATTCCAGTTGGCATTTAAAGTAAGTAATCTGAAAATAGCTGTTGGCACTGTTTTTCATCTGCTACTTGGCTGTGTAGGTCAGTTTGAAAAAGCTTCCTTCCCTAACTTTTAAATATAATGTAGAAGTGTAGTATCAACCTTCTTTTTGTAATCCTTTTATCTATGTCATATTGTGATATATCTGTGAGTGTGATTATGAATAGGGTCTTGAGATATATTAATCACAGTTAAAAAAAATCAGTATCAAGAAATGTATCAAGTATCAAAATTTAGTCTGGAGTATTTAATACAGAAAACTCTTCTTGTTTTAGAAGCAGCTGGTAGAGTTCTTTGCATTTTTAAGTACCGGAACTTCCCAAACTAGTTCCGTTTTTATCATCTTGTACTATAGTCTATAAATGTCTAGGGAAGTAGCAGGATTATGGTTTTTGAAGATTAAGAAAGACTTCTTCAGTCATTAAGTCAGCTCCCTTTCAACCAAACCTATGTTGTTTTCTGTAGAACATAAACTAATACCTTATTGTGGGATACTTCTACGTTAGGGGACTGCCCATTTCAGAAAAAAACAAAACAAAACAAACCAAAACAAATAGATAAAAATGAGAATAAATATGTGGCACCTGCACTTCCCTCCTAAGCTCAGGTACCATTGGTTGCATAAGGGAATGTCTCTGTATATGTGTCAGCTTCTTCAGAAATGTCCTGCCTTGCTGTATGGTGTATATTTCACTGTTAACATTTAGATTTCCACTCACTATGGCACAGCCCTGGCACCAGTATGTTAAAGACTTCAGAGGTCAAATGTGGAGTTCAGTGAATCACAGCTTCTTAACTAGACTTTGACCTGGAATCACCCTAAGTGAAGTCAAGAGAAGACAAGGATAGAGTAGTCCCATTGCTTTCACTTGCAGATGTTCCATGCAACTGATGCAACTTGGAGTAGTCTTGAGAGTGCTGTAAATTTCATACAGGCCTTTAGGCCAATTTCTGGGCTCTGTAATCCAAAGCAAAGTGGAAGAGCAGAGGCTGGGTAGCCCTCAATGGCAGGCAGCCCCAGTGACTCGCACAGGATTTGCTTGTCCTTGTGCTCTTGGCCTGGTGCTAGTGCTCTGAGCAGTAAGCTCCGTTAAGTACATATGAACTTCTCTCGGGTGATTGTTCAATAAGAAGATTAAACATGAATCCATCTTGAAGCTGTGCCATGCATCATGCAGAATCGGGGCCTGATTCAAGACTAAAGACTTTTTCTTCTATTTTCTATACCTTTATGATTCATCTGAGTTTATTTCTTTGTTCTGAAATTTGTTAAAAGAAAAAGTGCATATCAAAAGGAAAACAGGTTTCACAATGTTAGCTTTGAAGCTTGTAATCTCCCACAGAAACCTGACTGAAACTTCCAACATGGTTTGCCCCACACAGAGCAGGTGAAAACATGATTTGGAACAGTGTGACAATGGATCTCAACTCCAAATGCATCAATTAAAAAGAAAATCCTTCTGCCCACAAATTCTGCCTGTGTTCAATTAGAATGAAAATGTAACAGAAAACTAGATGGATTAAAGAGTACTTGTTTTTCTTCCTCTCTAGTATCCTAATTTCAATATAATGCAACTTTGTTGTTTTGTTTGTACAGATCTAGTTGCTTGCTTGGTCAGGAATTTCTGTCCCAGCCTTCTTCAGCTACTAACACTGATAGTGCCGCTTGCATTCTTTTCATATTATGTATACAATGAATTTGTATTATTGTTTGTTCTAAACTTCTGACTTTATTTTCCAAGGCTATCTGGTTTTAAATTAGTAATTTTCACTCCCTCATGCAATTCTTCTAAATTACTTTTTGGAGTACTGGCTATTAATATTTTAGGTAGCTTTGATGTTTTACTTTATGGTCTTCAATTTTATTTTACATTTCACAGGTTCCTAGTTGCAAATAATCCTACAGGCAATTTTCTCACATTGCAACTATTCCTTGAAAGATATGCTAATGTATCAAGGCACTTGCAATGCTGGGGGTTAAGTTAATCACCCAAAATGAGCCATATTACTGTCAGTGGTACATAAAGACATCCCATAGTGAATTACTAGGCAGACTAGCATTAAAGCTCCTTTATAAAATACCAGAACCTGAAGGTGTGCAGAAATAAGCATTCATTTAAGAATCTATTGAGCTAAGGAATCTGTTTTTTGTTATTTCTGGACTTGAAGGTACCAAGCAAATAGAATGTTTGTGTATCCTTTAAAAAATTTGAAATATTGTTTGACAAGCCTTTGTGAATTGAAAGAGAAAAAAAACCCTAGTAATTACTGCCTTTATGTTAATATATTTGTACAGAAAAAGGAGTTGCCTGCTTTCTGTTCTCACTAAGCAGGGTACCTAAAAAATAAACAGATTAGATTATATCATTTAGAATGAAAAATTGAATGATTCTCATACCCTTAGACTTATTTGCAAGTAACCAGAAGATATGTGCAATAGACATATATGTTAATTTATTCATTATATACTATAATTCACAATATGTGTTTAAACAGTGCTTCAAAGAGACATTTTAGGCTCCTACATATAAATGTTTGCCAGATATTTCTACCTGTCTCCTAGAGTTACCAACGAAGTAAACTTCATTGGGATGTGAATGATGAGCCTTTTATCCAGAAAAATAGAATGCTGTGCTGGAAATGTACCCCGTGCACGTAGAACTAACCAGATGCTATCAAACGAGGTGTTCCTTTGCTCCAGCTGAGCACAAAGAAACATTTAGCTAGGCAGGCTGAAGAACATAGTTAGGATCTTCTGCCAGGTCTGATTTTTGTTGGTTCCATCATATGCAATGCATCAGCACTGTTCTGTATAGACAGCAGATTAAGGAGTTTTGGATAGTCTTAATCTGTTCTGTCAGAAGGGTACTTTCTCAGCAGACTGACTGTTAGAGGGAGGCAGAGGTACAGTTCAGTGCTGCATTTTAAAACACCAGTACAGCAGTACTTGTAATGATCTAGATTTGTGTCTCTTGTCTGGAAAAAAAAAAATGAAATAAGATTTAGTTGCATTGTAATGATATGTTTTTTTATGAGAACAAATGTATTTCAAAGCAGAAAGGATAGAGAGTGTACAGGAAAAGTTTACATGGAACACTGTATTTATTTGCCATGCATATTTGATATGCGTTCATTAAATACGCAATAGAAATGTCAACATAAAGTGCTGTTTAGATCCTCCTATAAAAACAAACTGCACTGGTATTAAAGTTGGAATGCACTAATCTTTGGTTAAATACAAGCTTTATTTGCTATCCAGCAAAGAAATGTTTGGTTGAGTGTTGTTAAATAACCATATATTTAACCTAATTTAATTTGCCCTTCATTTATAAAGTCTGATAGAGTGATACTGTGTCAGTGTAAGCAGCACTTTCACATACCATCATCTGCCATTATATGGTTTTACTTTCCACTCTCACCCTTGACGTTCAATCACTAGCAATTATCACCAGCCCATACCTAACTCGAAAGTATTTTTGCAGGCTTGCTGAACCATGGCAAATCCTTCTCACAAAGAGGAAAAAGCATCTATTTCTTCAAGGAATATTTTTGTATTACATACAGTCCTATGGCATAACTACAACAGATAAATCTCTTCACTAGTAACATTTGAGATAGATGCCCTCATTTGTGAGTTGGAAGTGACAATTAAATTGTAAATATTCCTAAATTAGGGTATTTTGGTTTTGGTTAGAGTTGGTTTGGTTGAGTTGGTTTTTTTCTGGTTTATCTATGCTGACTTTAAAAGTTGTTCCTTTCAAATAACTGGACTCAGGCTTTTAAACAATATTTATAATAATGGTTTACATATACTGAAAAGAGTCTTCTTCAATGATCACTGGAAAAGTACTTTTAATCGGGATATCCAATCAGGAATGTAAAATACACCTATAACAGGATTGTCACAGAAACCTTACCTGGAGCAGCAGTTTGTAGGGAGCTTTAAATTGGGGTTGCATAAACCTGCAGCATAATATTATCTCTTCCTTATGGCCTTTGCAATTATTTCATTCTCTATAATACGATCATGAATGTTCCTACTGCCTATGTATCTACTATTTTGGGAGGGGGTTTACTACACTATACTATTAACTCAATAATAATTTTAGAAGGCGTTCCGTAGGTGTACAATTTATCTAAAAACTGTCTTTCTACAAGTCTTTCTGTAGGTTTACCCAGCAATCATTCTAGTGCCTGCAGTTTAATGCAGAGAAACCTGAGCTAGATTTAAATTTAAACACTGGTAACAATCTAACCAAGGCAGCACTGAGCTCAGCACAGCCAATTTTCTTTGCTGAGGAGATTAGGTCATGCTGAGCTCTGCGCTGCCATAGGTGACTGCTGGCAGTACCCAGGCTCACTAGTTTAAAGCTAGTGTGAGCACCTCTGTGGTGGGCTGCAGTTGTTGCTGGTGTACTGTCACAGTACAGTGTATGCATACACATAAATCTTTGCTTTTCTCTTTCAGTGGGTGTCTGTTGAATATGTTCCGTGTAAGAATTTCCTAATTTTCTTGCTCTGATGTTATTTTTATATTTTTTGTCCTATCTATCTCATTTTCTGTCTCTTCAAAACAAAATAAAACAAAACAACACAACAGCAGTTCAGTTTTTGTTTTTGCCTCTAGCCTTTTCCAGTTCTGCGGCGTGTTTCAAGTTGGAGTGACCAGAGTAAGCATGTTACCTCCTTCCATGTGCTTCATACTGTTGTCTGTACATGCCACATGTGAATGTCTTCTTTCTAAAATAAATATTCACATGGTGCCTCCACAGACTTTAGGGAGAGTTAGTTAACATGATGCCATGGTGACTGCTTCTCCCTGGTGTGTCCTGGCCCAGTATCCTGAAGGATGTACTTATCACACACGTTCCAGAACTACAAAGGAGTTATAGCATACACAAGATACGCTGACAGAAATTACGTTGACAAGGGTAATCAGAAATAAGTTTTGAAATAATTAAAAATATCAAGAATAACTCTCCAAATGTTGCTATGCCTTTTTTTAATCTTCTCTTCCTGTTCTCATATCTTTGTCCTTTTCTACTCTGGCCATTGTGACTCTGACTCTTTGAAAATATGCTTTGATTGATACAGCATCTTCTGAGCTCATTAAAAGCACAGAAGTGATATGCATTGTTTGTGATAGAATAATGCAACACATATCTTGGCACATGAGAAATAGAAAGGAAAAGTAACACAAAATCTGTCTCATTCAACAAGTTTATTACAGTTATCTGTTTTTTTTTTAAATAGCTGGTGAAATAGCTACTACTCTAAAAAGGGCCAGACAGGTAGACAGTCATGCAAGTAGATCTCTGTACTTTATTGGTTTGGAGGACTGATGGAAAATTATCACACTTGGCAAAAATTCTGAACATTATGAGAGAAGGCCGCAGAAGAAAAGCAGTACTGTATTTAGGGATTTCATTACATCCTTCATTAAAGATCAGAATGAAAAAACAGGGTTTTAATAATGAGGTATAATTCAAAATAATTAGACAATTAGAATAAATGCCTCATTAAAATAATGAGATTTGTGTGCTACATAATAATGCTTGTTTTTAACTCATTCAAAAATATGGAAGTTTTGGTCAATATTTGAACTCCCAGAAATGCTCTTCTGTTAAGGGTGGCTTTTATCCTACCCCTGGGCAAGGACCAGCCTAGACTCTGTGACTTTGGTGAGCACTGCAGGCTCTCACTACTCACAGGAACCCAGCATGTCCTTCAGTTCAGATCAGTAAGGACCATACCCCTTAGCTGTCCTGAATGGTTTTTTGGAAATAATGATGTGAATTTTGTCACTTTAAAAATGGTCTTTTGGGGGAAATACCAACAGCTAATGGGTGTTGGAATGAGAGCGACATCCTGTCCTCCAGGCTTTTTCATGAAAGAAAAGTATTTCATTGCCATTTGAAATGACCAGGGACATATATTTGTTCACATTCTCGTATCACAAACACCTAATCAAAATGGTATGAAGAGACAGGGAAAGCCATTACCAAGCTGAACCCAAATGTGCCCGGTTTCAACCTGAGAGAAATTTGTAGCCTGAAGTTATAAGCCACTGAAAATAGGTGTTTATAATGGAAGTGCCATCTTAACCTTATCTGTAGTGGCACTACTGCTTTGCTATAATATCTCTTCTCCTAGCATCTGTGAAATTGTAATCTGTCCTACGGCTGGTAACTGAGGAGATGATGAAACCTAGGGATATGCTCTGAACTACCTTAATTTATCTGTACTAGGTTTTTACTGACACATAAAAAGGGAAGGTGAGCAGGGGGTGAGGGGCTGATGTCAGACAGCTGAGTTCCTCAAACATGCTTGGTAGAAAGGGAAACAGGGCACCAGATGACTGTGCATCAGTCACCAGATTATCTTTTTATACCTCAATATTTTTTTCTTTTTCTGCAGCAAGCATGGAACAAAACGTTCATGATATTTGAAGGTTTCATCTGCAATATTTGTTTTTTAGCCTAGTAGACCTGGAAGAAAGCCAGTGTCGGACATCATGGTCCTGCTAATGAAGATGTTATCTCTGGAAACTTTCTGCATTACTCAGCATTATGCTATCCAGCTGCCAAATAGCGGTATGTGCTACACTGATTCTTTGTAATTAAAATAGCTCTTCCGTTGCTGCCTCTATCATTTAGGCATGATGAGAGAGGCCTTTAATGGTATCTTAAAAAAAGTCATGGTAAATATTTTTGATGCATAACTACCTTGTTATTTTTGTCTCCTAAATTGTGTGTTGCCTTACCTGACTTCTTTATAAATTGGCCAGTTTTATCTTGAAGCACACAATTATCTTCAATGGTCAAAAAAATTAATTTCTTTTTCAGACTGTTATGTTTCTACCATTAGCCCACAGTAATGTTCAAGAATACAGGATCTGACTCCTTGGAAGTGTTCTTACAAAAATGAACCATTTTCCCATTTGAACAAGAACACATAAATATTGGTGGTACGAGTGATGTGAGCCTTGAAAGAAGTCAGGATTTTAACTTTTGACAAAGATAGCTTTGCTTATAACTTAAGTAGTATCTCATGTCTAACTGGTGAGAGGACCAGATAAGGTAGAACTTCAGTCCTGCTATTAGTCTGCAGGGCTGTTCAGACAAATCTGGTAAAGCTTTGAGTTTGATTCTCTACAGGAAAAAGGAATTGGCAAAAATTTCTGTTATCCAAAATCCCTAAGAGTACTCCGCTTAGTGTATCTTTCTGTACCCGTATTTCGTATGCATAACATGGAACTGCTAGAATGAAGGGCTGTAGGGGTCTCTTTTGTGCACTATGCAGTGCAGCATATTGGCCTCTGGCCTCATTCTCTCAGAAATTACCCTTGTTAATAATCTGCTTTATCCTTGCATTGCCTTCTGATTCTCTTACAGCTCGGTGAGTGCTCTTATTCTGGCTCATGCAGATACACAGCAGTCATCAATGATTTCTCAGCACTTCACATTATTCAGACTTCTGCTAATTCTGGGAACTATTTGACTATAAGGGACTAAATTTGCCTGAGGGTGTGTCCTGCTTTCATCTGGGATAGAGTTAATTTTCTTCCTAGTAGCTAATACAGTGCTCTGTGAGAATGTTGATAACACATTGATGTTTTAGCTGTTCCTAAGTAGTGCTTACTCTGATCAAGGACTTCTCAGTCTCTCATGCTCTGCCAGTGAGGAGGGGCACAAGAAGCTGGGAGGGAGCAGAAACAGGACGTCTGACCCAAACTAGAAAAGGAGTATTTCATGCCACAGAATACCACAGAACATCATGCTCAGGATATATACCAGGGAGAGCTGTCCAGGAGCTTCCAATTGATGCTCAAGAATGGACTGGGCATTGGTCAGTGGGTAGTGAGCAGTCCTACTATTCATTACTTGTGTTTCTTGAGTTTTAGTCTGTGTTCCAGACTTGGAATGTGGAGCTCTCATCTTATGTGAAAAGAGCAGTTTTATTTTCTACACACAGATGAAATTTATTTTCAAGTACACTATTCCCATATTTTTTTTTCTGAAATAAGAGTATAAAAGGTTCTGAAGACCAGTATAAAAAAGGAGGAGGTATTTTGTAAAACAGGGAAAATACTAAAAGGGACATAAATATGAAATGTTGTCACTTTTGGGCCAAATCTAATTGTCAGGAACATTCAACACAGGGGTTGAAATTCATTAGTTTCACAAGGATACGTACAGACTCTTTCACATAATTGAGTCCTGTAACAATGTTTGCCTGGTTATCAGAAGACTGTTTCAAACTGGTTTGATTTTGCTTTTGTAGTGAAATATTATTTTTTAAAAAATTGGCATTACAATTTCAGATGCCTTTCTACAAAAAAAAAACCCGCGATTGCCATGAAAATAATGTTTAGATGAACTGGTTGCTTATCTGAAATGTTTTTTTTCTAATACTTGTTAGGACACTTTAAAATAGCTGCAAAATTACTGTAAATCTTTTTCTATACTATTTTCTACATATCCTGATACTCTTGTTCTGTCCGTTATCCAGATATCCTTCATTACCAAGGCAATTCTCTGAGCAGCTGCAACAATGCTGGGAAATGCCACGTGAAATTGGAAGACAATATCAAGTTTTCAGAAGAGATAATATTTTGTTTTATTAGTTTACAATAAACTGTACCATCTTCGGCAACAAATAAATGAACTTTTATTAGAGACTTTTATTACAGAGACTTTTATTAGCTGTGTGGCTGGCATGTGTTTGCGTGCCTACTTTTGCAATGAGGGTCATGCTTTTTAACAGATAAGTACAGAACCTCAAGCAAACAGAAGCATGCTTCCAGGAGCACATATATATGTGTGTGTATAAATATATGTATGTATATTTATATATTAAAAAGAAGTGCTTAAACAGAAGCACTCCTCATGTATAAAAAAGGAACACTTTTAAACAGACTTGCTGCCTTTAGGTAGACTGAACTTTTAAAGTGCAATAAAATGCAGAATTTTATCAGTACCAGTATCATCTATAAGATAGAAATGGAGAGTTAGTGCTAATTATGTGCAGAAAATAAATGAACACGTAGGTGTCCACCTCAGTGACTGAGCAGTTAATTATCTTCATCACAGATGAGGAAATTTTGCACATGTATTTGTGTTAGTACTGTAAGAGCATGTTTCGTGTGCAATAACTGGGCCTAGATATCTTCCCTGTTTTCTTTCAGAGATCTTGATGCAGACTGCAGCAGCAACCAACACTGGGTAAGTCCTCTTACTGCAACCCCTCTCTCCCTTTGATATTAGAGTGTTTTCACAGAAATTTCTTGTTTGAAAGAATATTGATCATTACTTCTTGTCAGTCTGTCTCATGTATCATAGTTTCTATGTACTGGTTAAGAAGATGACAGAGCTAGAGGGGTCTTCTACAACAAAAATGTGGCCAAGTTCACCTCAGTTGATTTCTATCTGAAACAAAGAAATAAACCCACCAGAGATTCAAGCAGGACAATGCTAAGAGCCTTCAAAGTAATTTGGCAGTTCAAAGTACAAAAACCTTTTGTTCTGTCTGGATAGACACAAAAATGCCTGAGATACTGAGTGTTGGTTTCTGATTAAATTCTGCAGCATTTGGTAAAATAAATCTGTCCTTTTAAAGGTAGAATATATAGTGTATAAAATTATATGTAAATCAAACAGTTTTGCCTTAGTGAAGCTTGGTTAAAAAAATTCTCTAGAAGCATAAACCACAGGAACAGAAGCTGAAAAAAGCATTAATTGAAATTCATGCCTCCGGAATTTATACATTTATATAACAAGTGTGTTGTGCTCTTTCAAACTGGTGAGCTAGTCTTCACTTTGCAAAGATGATCCACTGCCTCCCCCCCACCCCCCTTAATTTCAAGTAAAAACCATCTGCTTCTCTCTAGTGGTTACTTTTTAATTACCTTGAGTGCCCTAATTCTGTTGTTAAGAAAGTTTGAGGTTTCCAAGTCCAGTTATATACTAAAAAAATGCTAGTTTGTGAGCTAGAACTGAAGTCAGAGTATTGATCTCAGAAAAAAATTACTTGTGGGGATTTTCTCTGACAAGAAAGAATGACTTTTAAGGCTTCCAAAGATGCAAAATTCTTTCAGTGACATGCATTAGTGATAATCAGTGTGTGTTGCTATGGTTCAGTAGAACTCAGCACTGAACTTCACAAAACTCTTTCAACCTTTCCTCTCTAACTGTATAAATGTGAAAGTAACAATAAATCTTGTTGACAATTACTTCCACATCTACTGGCAGTCAGTCAGCTGCAATGTGAACAGTATTGTGCACAATATGTGCAGCGCAGCCAACACCCATTAACTATCTCCCTAGTTTCTCCTGTGATTTAGAGAACGTGTTATTTTTCCCAAGTGAGCAGCCCTTTCAAATGTTGAATTAGTAATATTAGCACCAAATACTACTAATTTGTCAGCCAGGCTGTGTTTTTCCAAAGTGTTCACAATGGGGTCTGATAACTGCTTTGTAGTGCAGCAGAGCAAAGATGAAAATTCAAAAACTTTTGTAAATCATTTGTATAAGATGTAAGTGGTGTAATTTTTTATTTATTTTTTTTTTTTTACTGTTAGAATAGTGTGTATCTAAAAAAAATTAAGAAGTGGAATTTCAACCCTATTCAGCAACAAATTCAAATGCATGCTAAAATGGAAGCATATACATTAGTTCTTTCAAGAAAAAGAGAGAAACATTTTCTAACAATATGAATACTTGTTAAAAAAGGGTATTGTCAGGACCCCTATATTTTCAGACTTTAGTGGCTAGCTTAAATAATATTTATGAAGAAGAAAAGAAACCTCTGCTATAAAAAAGAGATTTCTATTGTATATCATGCATTCATTGCTTGCATACAGTTTTCATTGACATCAGTATGAAATTTGAGTAAACAATTGTGCAGCGTATGAAACTGAAAAGCACAAAGGATTGATGGTCTATTTTTCTAATCAGTTTTCCCATGCAATTCTTACAGCCAAATGGACATACACACTTATATGTAAAGCCATACTCATATGGATAGATAGATCTGTATCTAATTTTCATAAATACACAGCTACCTACTATCAGAAAAACATGACATTCAGTAGACAACAGAGATTTGCTGTGGACATCTGAAAAATTAATTCAGCTTCTTTCATTTCATGAAGTTGTTTATTTTCAATTCATGTTTAGTTAAATACATCATATGAATGATATGTAAGTAGGGGTTGTTATAGTTAAAGCTATCCATAGTTTTCCCCATTGCAAAATTCACAATAGGTCAGCATTAAGCTGACTGATTTAGTACAGGGAGAGAAATGGAGCCACTTTGGTGACTGGGGAAGATGTACAGGAAGCCTTTTTGCCAGAATAGTCTAAAATGTTGGAAGGAAGTTTGTGAATTATATGTGATTATCCATGGAGTTTTGTCCACACCTGTATAGCACTATTTTTAAAACGAAAAGGTGTAATTGAACTGAAGACTGGATGGCATTATAGGAATACTCACTGCAGGGAGAGCCTATGTTACTGAGTAACTTTGTTATCTTGCAGCCCCTGGAAGGTTCCTCACTTCCAGGACTAGAAAGTCGGCTTATAATGTAGGAAAAAATGTATTTCATTCCCGATGTGTTAATGTTGAATAAAAAAAAAAAAAAAAAAGAAAAACACTGGGAGTGAGGACTGTGAGGAAGGTTCTGTTCTGGGAGTTATCGCTGAGTTCTTGACTCTTGGCCAATCACTGGCAAACAGTTTCAGTGCTATATAAACTGGATATCTAAATCCATTTTAGACAACTGGCATGATTAACACCCACAGTTCTCCCCAAAATAGTGACTCAAGGCAGTTCCTTACAGATTTGATAATTTGGAGAGAAGAACATTGCCCAGGGATTCTGGAAATAAAATAAAATTTATTACTCTCTAAAATGTGGTCTGAGGAGGTTAGCATCTAGTTCCCAGTTTTGTCATTAACCTTCCTAGACCCACTGAGTACATTGTGGAAGCAACACAATTTTGACTGATAGTTTTTTGGCTTAGTTAGACAATACTTTTAAAAGACTGTTAAGATTTTCCATGGAAATTTCTCTGTAACAGAGATGGACTGCCCCTTGCAGAATATAATAGATACTACCTCTTTCTTTTCTTTTATTTGAATTTGGATAAAAAGAGTTGATGGAATTATTCAGTACTATAGAGCTGAAGCGATGATACTGGCTGTAAAAACTGCCCCTGTGCAAGAATGTTACATTTTTATTGAAGTCTTCTGCTTTATACTCAGAAATTGCCCTGTTTTTAATTCTCTCATAACACTAAAAAGAAGGGGAAAAAAGGAAAATATAAGAGTATATGCTGTAAATGTTATGTTCACATATTTTTTCTCCAGAAAAAAAGAGGAAACTGCTAGAAATGTTGATTTGTTTTAAACCTTTCAACAATTGGAGATTATTGAAATACTAAATTACTGGCACACAGGAGAACTAGATGATTGTTGTTCCACATTTACAACACGAACCAAATGATGGCTTCGAAAGAACAGCAGCAAACATTTTGAGTCTTAATTATCAGGCTGAAAAGGCTGATGAACAAAAGAGAGAAGGGGGTAATGTGTGGAATAGTGAACAGAAGGACAAACATGTTAAAAAAAAAATTTAAAGCCTTTGTCAGACTCAAAAAGAGAAACAGACTTAATTATTATTTTCTCTTCATTTCATTTTGGGAGCTTTATCTGAAACTATAACTTACAAAGAGCAATTATAAACAAATGGCACCCAGCGTGAATATTTCTCTGAGGTTTGCTCGTCTCATCCTTGGCTCTTACATCAGCACAATGATGTGTTGCCCATTGGAAACCAGCATGACTAGGAGTGTAGAAGAGGAGCCATGCAGTGATTTAAACCTATAGCTTCATTTTTCTGCTCCATATGGAATTGCAACCTGGACAATGGTATCAATCCATTAAAATGAAGGGCTTATTCCAATGGAACCTGGCTAGATTAGTTAAAGTATTCTGCAATTCAAGGAGAACAGTAGAGAATATGGAAATAATTTGCTAGAATAATCCAGAGACTTACTTTATGCTTCTGATATAGATCGCTGGGGAAATAATTTAAAAGCATTTTTAAATATCTTGAATTTTCTATTATGAGCTTTTGGATTTCCACAGTTTGAGAGAAGTGAGACTTTGTGGCTTAAACTAATTACAAAACATAAAAATGCTCAAGTCTAATGGAACAAATCAGACAGAAAAAAGATTTCCATATAGAAAGATCAGTGTTGGAATGGAAGCTACAGCTTTTACGTGTCTTCCTCTCAACATCTTTGTTATACATTCTCTTTGTTCCTGTTAGCTTACTAATTAGCTGTGATTTTTTTTTTAATGCCCCTTACACTGGGTTAATTTTGTCTTACTCAACAGCAGGGGTTTGTGTAATAATAATTCACATAGCAATGTCAATGATTAAAATCCTTTCATTAACATGGTACCTTAAAGATAATGAATGTGAAGCTTTTAGCTAACCCAATCTCTAGGCTCAGAAAGGCAGTTTTTGCAGAAAATAATAATAAAAAAAATCCTTGTACAGATTAGCTTTTGCCAGCAGAACAAATGAGATCTTTGTTTGGGTGTATTACAAACACAAAGTCATACAAATCAAAGAGCATTTATTATGAATACAATGATGTAGCTTGCTTCTTTTGACAAAAGAATTCTAATAATGTACTTGAAGAATGCAAAACAGGCATTCAGAAGTGCTAATTTTCTGGAATTTTTTTGTAGACAGCACTGTCAAGGCCCAGATAATCAACTGAGGGGTCAGAGTGCCTTGAGCTGAATGTTGTCGGAGATGTGGCGGAAGGTGCTTTCGGCTGGGTACGTCATTTCTCTTCAGCCTCTTCAAGAATTTTAAACAGATTTATCTGTCAGGATACAAGAAGTGTGGTTCAGTAATTAGGGACACAAGATGAAATACCATTTTGGAAAGTTTTAATAAGTGGTGGAACGACTGTTCTATTGAACTTGCTGTCTTTTCTAAAAACTACCTTTTTCACCTACATTCTAATGGTTCTTACATTTCATTTTTCCTAAATGCAGAAGATGTTTGCTGGATGAATTCATCCACATACAAATAGTGTAACTAATAAAGAAAGGTGCCCTAGCAACAGCAGCAGGGTGACAATATTGAGAAGACCAGTATTCCTCATTGAAATCAGGCACAGCATTTCCCCTTAATACACTGTGCTTTCACTTCCGTAAGTCAAATCTTGGTTTTGAAAACCAGTATATAGTATATCTCTATTTTCTATGTTCCCATATATTTGGATTATTTTTTTGAATGTCAAATTACATTTGAGCAATAGCCAACTGATTTATGTGAATAAATTCTGGCTTTAACAGTTTTATTTTAAAACTGGGGGGAAAACTGTTCTTGATACCATCTTGCCTAGTTAAGATTGTAGGGGTTTGTACATTTTAAACTATCTTTTCCCAGTACAATGGAAACTTCTAAATCTCAAGTTAAGGAAACATTCCGCAAAAACTCAAGCAAATCTGTGGCTTTATTTATGTAGATGCTGTCATTAAAGTCAGCTGTGTGCTTGCTAAGCCTTTACTGTATTAAGGTTTTTAGCAATTGATCAACATGAACAGAATTCCTCAACAAATGAGCTCAGCTGACATTTTCAATGGGGTGGTAGCCAAATGGGTCTTTCAGATTGTCTCTCTGCTGTGTCATTCACTCAAGTAAGTAATTCAAGAAGGAGGTCAGTGAATGAGTAGTTAGTGGGAACACTTACTGCAGCTGTAGCTTCTCTGTAATTTTCCTGTGGATAATTTCATATATTTTTGTCTTTAGTGCATTGCTGTTCCCATTGCTCTCATAAGCACAAATAATTGCTTCCATTTTTTAAAGGAAAGAAAGCAGAAGATAGCCCCCTAGAAAGCTGAGTCACTAAACTGAATACTAAAATTAATATAAATATGACTAAGTAAAAGTTTCATCTGATAAAGGCATTAATATGAAAGCTGAAATAAATGGTTTTGTGTAAGACTGTCAAGACAAAGCTTCAGGTTTTGATTTGCCCAGCAAGATACAGAATCTGTGAAAATTCTTATCTTGTGTATGTAAACCGGAATAGTCTGTATCTTGTTATTTTTCCTCACATTTTGACTTACAGGCAATAATAGCCTGGTGAATCTGCTTCTGCTGAGCAGAGTTCTACACACTGTGTAACTTGCCTCATAGCCCTCCTCAAAAAAACCCTGAACTGAGTTGTGTGGATTCTTATTTCCCAGAATGCCTCATAGACTGAAAAAGTGAAAAGAAAAACTTTGTTCTCCAAATAAATCGATGCTGCAAAATATGGGGCAGCCACAGTTTCTTTGAGCTCAGTGGGTGAGGTCTGTTGCGAACTGGATGCTTTCAGTACTCTGCTACTTCCAGGCCTATGGCAAAATAGAGCATGATACTGGGACTTACATAACAATATGGCATCATATTGGGGACAGAGAAAAGTTTTAGAAGGTACAAGAGAAGTAAGTCCGTGGGGACTGAAGGGGAAATGTGGTGCATAGAGCAGTCATAATGCAGTTACACCCAGGTTGTTCTGATAAATTGGAAAATAATGCCTTTTTACCCACTTCAGTTGTAGACAGTCCAAAGGTGATTCAAGACCAGATTTCCCTCTTGCCACACTTTCATGGTCGCTCTAGTTCCATACTGGAACATAGTTGATCCTGTGTTACACAATCTGAGCAACAATTTTGTATGATCCTTTGGATTTTATTGTTGAATTACTTCTTCCTGCAGAAGTTGCATATTGAGTTCAAGATTATAATTATTTATTCTCTTATAGCAAATGCTTCCTAGACTTAATAACAGCATTAAATACCAGAAAAGGAATTAACTGGCCCTTATAGAGTCAATTCTATATCAGCACAGACAGTGAAAAGGCTTAGCTAAGACCCTCAGAAGTTCTTCTGGGAGTCCAATTTTAAAATGCCAATTTGTGTCTGTTAAGTACTGAAGTAATATTTTCTGATTGAATATTGAAATAATATTTTTGGTTTCTTTAGTTTTATGTTTACTATTTTGGGGCCTCTTGAGTACTCATGGATAAAGAAGCGCTTGACAGACTCTGCCATCCTTTTACAAGGTGTCTTCTGAGTTCTATATTTCACTTAATTTCCTCACCTTTTTTTCAATTCTGACATGCAATGCTTCCCTCACCCTTCCAAATAATAATCAACTGTTTCTTATCAATAAACCTGCTCCTTAAAGAATGGGCTCAAATGGATAAACACTCTGACCTCCATCTCTCTCTCCTGGATAAGCTGTGCTCAGCTGAGACATAGATAGTTACCTATCAGGAGATAACTGTTTCAGTATCTCTTTTATATCATCCAATACAAATCATATCTTATTGAACTGAAAAATGCAAATCTTGTTGGAGTTATCATTTTCTTCTCAGCCTTCAGATGCGTGAGAGTGTATCTTCAGTAAAGACTACTAATAAAAGAATGAGACCTATTGTTCCTATATATATTTTGCCATATTCTGATACATTTCAATTTTTATGGCATGTGCAACAGCACACATGATAAAAGAGAGAAGAAATCAAGTGAAATTGAATATATGTAATTGTATCATGGATGGGGAGATAATTTTCCCCTAGAAAATATTTTGAAGCAGCTTATTGCTGTATGATTGGGGACCATCCTTCAGTTACTAGTAGGGCATTGGAATAACTTGATTTTTAATACCATTTTTTTTTTAATTAAATATCTCAGTGGTCTGGTAAAGAAAAAATAGTGAAAGAAGTAAATAATAATAGCTTCAGAGATTAAAATAATGCACGGTATTTTTTAATTTTTTTTTTTTTTCTGAAATGTCTTGTTGGGGTGTTAGGATTTCTAAGTATACTGGGCTTTTGTGGCTGTCCTAGCATGTAGTTTAGAAGAGGCCCTATTGCAACTAGCATAGCACTCTGTGTGTGTCCTTACTGTCTGTGCTGGGATTTAATTTTGGTATATCCCTACAGCCAAGAAAACCTTAGCACTGCAGTTTGTTGCACTTTTTTATGATATTTACCTCAATGAAGTTCATTCTCCCCAGCCCGCAGCCACAGCCTGCTAACATGGAACACTGCTCTTGCACATGATGAGAAAAGTAAAATCATACCAGAGAAAATTAATGGACAGTCCTTTCTACTGGCTTTGTAAAGACTATGACCTCAGCAAAGCTGAGTCAGTGTTCATGCTGCTACTTCTGCCTGGAGCTGTGCAAGATTTTATACTTACATATATTTGGTCCAGGGGAAACATATTTATGCAGCCAAAAGCCAGTAGTTGCGTAGGTCACGATTTGGTCTCATAGGTCTAAAGAATAACAGTATATTCTTAGCCTGTATGTGATATAAGTAGGTGTGCTGCCAGCTATGTTTTGTATCTTGTCCTTGTGGTAGAACAGCTGAAGGCAAATGTGGAGAGGGAAAGGAAGAGAGATTTATAATGCAGAGATTGTCACAGTTAAAGTTTTCTTGATTCCCTAACCAAAATGTTGTGAGGCTTTCTGCTTTGTGGAACAGAAACACAGGATGGCCTATAATTCCTTAGAGTAACCATTCTGACACGTAAAACGTTCCAAAATATAACTCTGAAACAACTCCTTGCTGTCTCCAGTAGGGACAATAGCTGAATGTAACAGAAAGGTCAGATTCCAAGGTTGAAAATCACCAGTCTCCAAGTAAGAAACCTGTGAAAATGTTTTGGAAGGATTGTTTAATTTCTGTGGGTTTACCTTTAAGAGAAAATATCAAATGTGTGGAATTCCTTTCAAAAAGGAGTTCCTCTTGCAAAGGCTACCTGTCACTCCAATGATTATTTGAAAATGGCATCGTCTTACTAGTTTTGACAGGAGTTCAGATTTTGTGTTTGCAACCTATCTGTACTGTACGTATGGGTTTATTGTCCATTGTTAAGAAACTCTTGTGGTAAAGGAAATGGAAACAGAACTGACTGGCAAAAGTTAATAAACAGTCAATACAACCCTGAGCTGCAACCTTTGCTCCTTTACTGTTCCTGAAATACTGAGATACTTAAAGTATACCTGGGTACTACACTGTGGTTTAAATCATAGTAATGTGCTCCTCTAATCATCTGATGGTGATTTTAGGTCTTTGTCTTGGACTAGAAACTAAACAGGAGTCCATAATTAACTGCAGAATTAGATGGCATTAAACTCTATTTAGTTTAATACACTGTACTACTTGCCCAAGTGAAAGGCACAGTGCTCTGAAGAGCCTCCTGAAAGAACAGGGAATAAGCTCTATAGAGCTAATATCTTTTCTGTTAATATAAGTTACTGATGTAATTATATACAGTTAAAGAAATGAAGGTGAGCCAAATATGTCTTTAAAAATATGTAATAATGGTAATTGCTGCATACCCTTACAGTGAAATAGGAAAAAAGAAGGAAAAATTTAAAAATGCTATAAGAAGTTAAATTATAAAAAAATACAGTATAAGCACACTTGTTAGACTTTATTAGATTCAAAAGCTTGCTCTTATGTGAAATTCACTCTTCGCCTTTACAAACACTAGAAGTGCATATTCTAGTACTTAACATTCTTGTTAACAGAAAATTGGTGGTCAAGGGTTTTTAGTACAGGGTCTCGAATACACTACTGCACCCATTCTCCATCTCCCCCTTCCCAGATTCGTGTCTGTCTTCATTTCACATGGGCAGAACAATATTTGGAGTTAATTTATGCTGCTTTTAATTTGGCTAGATGGGTCACCACTGAATTATGTGGATAGTGTGTTTCTGCCTTTTTTAGCACTTCCAGCTCTTTGTGGTCCCGTATCACGAAGAGCCCTAAGTTAACCTAAATCTCTCCCACATTGTGGAAAACTAATCCACCATAACTTGGAAACCACTTTAAGAAAGGGAACAAATTCTGAGGCAGTAAGTTACGCCACTTGAACTCAGAATTGCACAGATTACTCATACTGACACTCATGAGTACAAAATGGGCACATACATTTGTGCAAGTGGAGATGGAATAAGGCATAGGAAAGATATAAATAGGGTAAGATCTGCTTTTAGCATACATCCTGCTAGTAACTGCTTTATTGGTTCTACTCCTCTCAGTAATTTTCAACATGAGTAGGTCAAACTCAGTAGCAATGTTTCAAATATATGCTGGTAAACACTCCTATGATAAATCTTAGAGACTGCCCTGGAAGAAAGTTAAAATTATGTCAACTAAGAACTTTTTCTAAATGTATTTTGATACCTCTCTGAATTTGATGTTATCTGTGTTCATGTCAATACAGGCCACAGTAGATTATTTTGTTGCAGAATATGTTACTCTGAAACAAAATTATTGCATATTCACTGGGTGGTATCAGACTGGTCTTTGCTTTGCTGCAATTAGATGGTAGTGATGGTGTTATGACGGACATCAACACAGTGATAGAAAAAAAGGGACATGTAAATCAACCTGAGTGTAATAAATGCTTGAGAATTTGACAATAACAATTTGAGAGTCAACAGGGAAGCTTGGCACAATGAAGTGCAGTGAATCAGGATGATCAAATGATTTTATTAGTTTGCTTTTATTAGTCAGATCTATTTCCATTTTTTTAATATGACCAGGGAAAAAAGAAGTAATTGTAATCAGTTTATCAACTACAGCCCTGGCAGAGAGTATGCCACTGGTAACTTGATTTTTCTCTAACTGAACACGCTATGTTTTGACTAATCTTCAGCATCCAAGATAATTCCTTTAAAATGTCAGGAAGATGAGTCAGAGTAATAGTTTATTTGTTTTATTTTGGTGGTTTACTTAAAATAATCTCAAAATATGTTTCAGAGCTGGTCTTGTAATTTCTGGCAGACATGGGACAGATGAAGTTTAAGAAACTGAAAAACATCTCAATTTATCTTCAGACCACAGACAGAGAGTCTATCATGGGCAGTCACAGTATAAGCTTTGCCAGTGCCCCTGCCCTCTCCTCATGTCACATGAACTTCACCTAAAATAATCATGTACTCAGCAGGAGAGAACAGATTCTTTAACTGTGATAGCTGATGCCCAAGGCTCCCCTAAGCAATGATGAACAATTACTATAAACTATTCCAAATTATAGACAGTAGGCACTGTGATAGAGACTTTTGTAGACTGGACTGAGACAATTACCAAATGAAGGAAAATATTATTATTTTAGGAAATGTAACATTTTAATACATTGTGAAAAATGATGAGGGAATAATAAATGGAGGGCATAAAAAGAGCTAATAATAAAAAGAAGCTTGGTGAGAAATCCCGCTGTCATATTTGCATTTACCCTGAAACTAATGCCGTGCACATTTTTGAATGCAAATAATTCACAAGAGGAAGCAAAATGAGGATGTTAATAATCATTTTTCCCTTAATGAGAAGCTGTACTTTGATTGAAAGGAGCTTTAAGGTGGCCTAAACTAGGCCTAACAAAAGAGCTTTTGGTTTTTTTTTCTTTCGGAGACTTTAAAAGAATGAGTTAGAATAATATTCTGTCACTTAAAATCCCCAGCATTAACATTGTTATCACAAATCTTATTTCAAATTAAAAAAGACGTGTTAGGAAAATTATTCATTCCTTATGGGATTTTCTTTTTCACTTTGGCTATTAACTTAAAGTGCTTTTTCTTTTGGGAAAAGCTAAAGTTTTAGGTTTCTTTTCTTTTTATTTTAAATTGGATTGACAAAATAGATCGTTGTATCAGCTCTTTATCTCAGGACTTCCACACCAAGGCTCTAGGTTGTCTTCCTCATTCTTTTACCTAGTGAAGGCTTGTTAGTCCCAAATGGCTTAAATGGAAACTGGCCTACTGAATTGACTGGGCTGTCCATCTTCTTACTGTTGCTTAGAAACATTCATGTGTTTTGGTTGAAGTACCCTAATGAATTAAACCTAGGTTAATTCAGACTTGAAGACATCGTTTCCAAACATTAAGAATATGGAAATTACATTGGATTAGACTGGAGACACTTTGCAAATGTTGGCCAGCACCTTTTACTCCACTCAAGGCAAATCCTAAATTCTTATTTTATTAAATTAACACACTTTCTGTAAAAGGAGGTGAACCAAACTGATTTGTCCCCGTATGGTCTGAATCTTGTAACTCTCCCCAGTGGAGGAGTATAGTATGATTAACTGTGAGTCATCATCAACAGAAGGAAGAGCTAGTGAAACATCTTCACTTGTGCCATGTATACTGGAAGGCAGTGGTCATGTTTTCTGTGAGGAATTCAGCCAACAGGGTTTGATTTTTTTGTGTGTATTTGTTTTTACTAGGTATTTTGAAAACAGTCAGTGGGTTGTGTATGCTCTGCGCTGCGTGGGGTGTGTGGCTGATAGCTGATGTGTCATGTGATGCACTTTCTCCTTGATTGCACCTGTTTTAAAGAGGAAAACATAAAATGAATATGATGAGGCAAATAATAAACAGGAGTAGTAGAAGGACCTGAATCTCCAAAATGAGCTGTGAAATGCCCCACACACTGTAGGCAGTCACAGGGCCTGCATGCCCAGGATGTCCTGTCCCTTTTTCAGTCATATAAGGGCTGGGAAGTCGTTACCCACTGCATACATGGGAGAAGCCATTCAATTTCACCCTCAGTGTTGTAGTGGGGAGCCTTACAGTCAGTTATCAAACATACATATTTTCTAGTATAAAATTCCTCACACAGTTCTGTGAGATAAAACTATGCATTTGAATGTTTTAATGGACTTTAAGAGGGCAAACGCAATTTAATTGATCCGTGGCTCACAAAATCAGAGTAAGTTGCCACTCATAAGCTTTTCTGCAGTGACCATTGAGCTGCAGTGTACATTTGCAGGGCATAATTACTATTGCCTGTCATTAAAATGCACCATCTTTCTTATATAACCCCTTACTTTGATTTGATACTCATTACTCATCAGCTGGTAATGGCACAGCAGAGTAGATGCATTTTTAAAAGCAACTGTTGTCTTAGGGATTATTGTTAGTATTTTATAGAATTGGTTTCTTTGTAACTGAGCTAGGTAATTGTCCTGGCCCCTACAAGACCAAAACTACTTAGGTATAAAGTTCAGTAAATAAGATTAATTTCATTCTGTATGCCAACCTTACAAACTAAATTTTCTGATCCATGTTTATAGGCTTTTAAGAGATTGTGATACCTCCAATATTGGCTTTGTGAATTCTTGCAAACAATGCATGAAAATAGTTTGATGACTACAGATTTAACCATATTTTTTAATTAAAGGATTGTTTCTTTATATTTTTCCCCTGAGTTTTTCAGGCTTCTCATTAATGTTGTAGCATGCAGTGACCATTGAGCTGCAGTGTACATCTCTTTCAAACCTTCAGGTTGATCAACCAAAAATTGTCATCTCTAATGGTGCAATACTGCCATTTTTCCCCATGTTGTGGGGAAACTCCAAAAGTAATCAAATTCAAACTCAGTTGGATTACTCAATTAAAACTTAGCCAACATTGAGGATGGCTGAGTATCAGTCTCAGAAACAGCTTCCCAATCATCTGAGCAAGCACTTATTTAGGATCCAATCCTGTAACAACTAATTTGTCATGAACTACATGTGTGAGATTTATCCATGAGGTTGTTTGTGTGCATAAATGCATGTATAAATCTTTGCTTGATGAAGACCTTACACAGTGCAACTAATGAAATTAAATTATTTGTCCTCTGTTAAGGTCATGGGTATTTATTTCTCTTAACAAGTATGTGTGATTTTTATGGGCTAGTTTCTGATTATGTGTTAGACTTAGGAAAATATTATTTCATGTGGCTATAAATCTGTGCTCAATAACTCTTTTCAGTTTTATTTTCTTAATGGTGGTATAAGAGTTCTTATATTTGTGGAATGGCTTTCCTGGCATTTGACAACTTTTAGCTCAAGTTTAATAGGTTACAAGTTAAATAGGTTAATTAGATTTTCTAATGTGTATTCACAGTGTTGCTTATATATACCGAGGTATTAATGCAAAACTAAAAGATGTCAGTGTACATAACAAAGGATATTCTTTAAGTACATGAATAGATCAATTTGAAAACTATTTCAACTGAACAATAATTCATATGCAATACTTGGATTTCATATTGACAAAAAAATCATGTAAACACTATTTGCTTTTTTTGAACATAATTAATTGAAGCAGATACACTTTAATGATGACAATAATAGAATTTTATACATATATTTATACATTTTCATGTATCTATATGCTGTGTGAATTTAATTGAAATATAGGTGCTATGAAATGTACCACAGCACCCTGCATTGGCTAATGTTATTTAAAACAAAGTTTTTTAAATGAGGCTAAAATAACCCTTGGATTCCTACTACACAAAATTTGAAAATAATTTGAACCTCAAAAAATTGTAATCAAAAGAACTGCAAAGTCTTTGGGGTGTCTGAAGGGGGCCTATAGAGATGCTGGGGAGGGACTCTTCATTAGGGACTGTAGTGATAGGACAAGGGGTAATGGGTTCAAACTTAAACAGGGGAAGTTCAGATTGGATATAAGGAAGAAATTCTTTCCTGTAAGGGTGGTGAGGCACTGGAATGGGTTGCCCAGGGAGGGTTGTGAATGCTCCATCCCTGGCAGTGCTCAAGACCACATTGGACGAGGCCTTGGGTGATATGGTTTAGTGTGAGGTGTCCCTGCCCATGGCAGGAGGGTTGGAACTAGATGATCTTAAGGTCCTTTCCAACCCTAACTATTCTATGATTCTATGATTCTATGTACTGTGTGTCTGTGTGTTCAATGCTTTGTTAGCAGTGACAATTCACAGTCTTGTGGCATTAATGTTTACTTTCACACTGATTTATTGGTTTGTCTGATCCTATGCAAACGTGTGCACTTATTATCAAAATTTTTTATCAGTGATAATTTCAATGGAAATATGCCTAGGAATCTATCATACATGGTACTTGTGTTTGGATTCTACTTTATGCCCTTTTCCACAACTTGTGACCTTTTATCCAGGCTATTTTTCTCTCTCTCACCCCCTGAGCTTTGTCCCCATAAGACTTTTGAAGTTTTATACCTTCAGATCTCCAGCAAAGAATAACAAGGGAGACAGAAACAACTGGATAAAATGTCACTGATATAATCTAGTTCCACAGAAGAACTCTGATTTGTTTATTTAGTCTTTAGTTTTCAAGTGTATATGCTGTTTACATCTCTTTCTTTACCTTCAGCAAATATTGAATTGATCTATCTCATATTTACTAATTGCAAATGTTGCTGCAGGTTTTGCCATCTGAAAACTGAAGGAAGCTTTATATTCTGAGCCAAAAGCAAATGCCTGCCACAGCTACAGGTGTATATGGTATTGCCATAAACTAGTATTTACAGTGACCCTCTGTTGTTCCTCTGACACTGGCTGAAGAGCAACTATCCTGTATTCTGTAAGAAAACTATGTGTTTATTTATGTAATTGTTGAACATGGCAGTATTTTTCACTAGAAATCAGGATTTGCAAGTACTGAGGACAATGGGGAGGCTAATGAATCATTCTTTCAACCGCAACCTTTTTATATATTTATATGTATACATGCACAAAAAAATCTGGTTTCTGTTCAAATAATGTTTAGCTATATTTTAACTAATGTTAGACCTAAAGTCCTTTCAGGCTAACAATACCAAGAATATATTTAAAAAAAAAAAAAGTAAACTTAATCACCAGGTACTCCTAAGGCAGTCCACTGGCTCACAATAATTGTTTTTATGGCTGTAAAAGCCTACAAAAACTGTCTGGACATCCCTAAGATTAAAGTTTTTGTCAAGGAAAGAAAACTGTTAATGTATTAAAAAGGCTAATATATTTTATTGTGCTACATAAAGTTATAATGTTTTAGCATACACTCTGCACTGTATTTTCATTCTTGGAATAGGATTTCCCAACTAGACAACCTTTTATCAGATCGTATTAGGATTTTTATCTTCCCCTTGACAGCTGCGTTTAGTAGAGAAGTCAATGGGATCATCAACAAAGTAACAAGAGACCATACAGCTACATTTTTACAGGAAATGGAACTACATGCGTTAACTGTGAGAGTATTTTTTTCCTTCTAGCATTTAAGGTTGGAGACTGAATTTAGATAGGTACTGATGTAGCTTCCAAATCTTGATTTCTCTGTGTGAGACATCACACTGAATACTGCTCACTGGATCTCTAATTGGGAGTGGTAGAAATCATACTTTCATTCTACTTACGGTAGCTGCAAGACAGTAACTCAGGAATAGTCACCAACATGGTTTGGAGAGCTTTGGTGGTTTTCTTATTGTTCTTTGCACAGCAGGCATTAGGACAAATGTTTATCAGGAAAAAAAAACCTGAGGGTTAAACAGAACTAAAGTGAAATGCAAGCATGTTTAAACAGTTTTCTCCCAGGCATTGTTCCAGTTTTTGATCTGCATATCTCTACCAAAATTAAATGGTGTTTTAAACTTACCAATGTTTTGTATCCCTTATTTAATTTTTAACTCCTGACTTGAGAATTATTAACAACATTAAATATTAGTCTTACAGTGTTAGCTGACTAGTAAATGGAAAAAATGTCTAAGAAGTCTTATTATTACCCCTCCTGGAATCATTTCAGATAGTTAAAAGGTACAAAAGACATGCTAATATTAGAATCCTGCTAGTGGAGCTACCCAATGAAGAATAAGAATATTCAATATAATACCAATTAAAATGAGATATAAAAAGGATCTAATACTAATTGGTTTTATCTCTAAATTACTAAATAGTTATAGACTAGAGAAACAAGAATCCTATTATTTCTAATTATTTCTGTAACAGATAGCTGCAGTGGTTTAGAGATAGACAAAGGAATTCAGTTTTAGAATTGGTAAATCCTTGCTGGCATTTTGGATAAGCTAACAGTTACTAAATGCAGAAATGCAAGTGACTTGACCTAATGGGATTAAAGGTTTTTAATTTAAATAAAGGGATGAATATCAGTGGGTTTTCCCTGTTAGACCTCTTAATAAAGAGTGTTTTGGAACAGATAATTTAATGAATATCAAAGATGTCAAATTAGAAATAAATTCAATTTCTTCGTTCATTAAAGTTTATATTATTTCCAGACAGCACAAAAGGCAGTATAACATGTATTTGGAGTGATTTGTTACTACTTTAAGTTCTGGTATAATTCTCAAAATCCTATTTATTTGTTATAAAAACTGATTAAATCTAATTTCTTGGCAGATCTTTTGCTGATACTATCTCACCAATTATTCTGAAACTAAATTGCAGAAACAATGGTAGTTTTTCATGGCAGTATAATGCTGCTTCCTTTTCTCTTTAGTGGTTTACTATTTTGGGAGGAATAAGGTGAAAGTGTATAAATGTGGAATTAGCATCTCGTTGCAGGGAGGGGTCTATTTGGCACTTGTAGATTTCTTTGATCTCTTCCTCTTTCCCAACACAGTGAAGGACCTTTTTCAGGGATTCATGAATGTAACGTGGTATATTGGTAACATCCCATTTTATGAACATGCAGTCTGCTACCATATGTGCAACAGTGTTGTAGTTCTTCAGACACAGAATGTTTGGGCTTTATTGACAGATTTCTCTGAATCTTATCATTTAATTAAATTTGTGAGATAGGGCTTTTCTTCAGTCATGAGTTATACATCTGTTTCAAATTAATCTAAACCACACCTAATGTCTTTGTCCAAGTCTCTATATGTAAATGAGTATCAATCACCATGTTGTCTCTGAAGTTTTTCTAAAGCTGATTCTTAACTTTCTGAGTTTGTAAAGGAAACTGGAAAAACAGTTCCCTAGTTACTTAAATAATATAAATATAAAACATATTCAAAAGGATTCATGTACCAGTAACCAGTTATTTTATGGCCATTCAATTCTCTGCTCATGGAAAAAATATCAGACTGGTTTTATAATACTACATCATGTCAGAGAAGCCTGGAGACCATTTTCAAAAGGCAGCTAATCCACTAACATTATGAATTCCCAGCCTGCTAGAACAGCTCTGTAGCGTGTGCTGTGATTTCTCAGTGCTCTAGTACAGGCATAAACCACAATGACCACCACAGTATCCCTAGGTACTTTAAAAATCTGCTAGTCAGTCTGTTCGTACAATGAAATGACAAATAATTCCATAAGCTCCAGGATAAATTAACTGCAATTTTCTATGGATTTGTGTCTTCTAGTTGTTCGACACTCCTGTTTACAAAAATACAAGATTGAGCTAAAGTGTAGCTCACTGATGAGATTTTATAGGGCTTTCTTCCATCTGGTGTCATTTGTGGCCATGCTGTAACTTATATAGATGCTGCTTTACTACTTGGCCTGGCTATTTTCATAAAATTTGAGTGCCATTAGCTATCTTTAACAACTCCATCTTCTGTCAAATTTGGTTAAGAAATTAAAAACTTTTGGTGGACCCATGCAGAAGCAGATAGAATCTATGTACAAATTATTTGCATAAGAAAAAAACACTACTTGGGGGGGGGGGGGAGGAGGGGGTTTGGGGAGGAGGGGAAGGGCTTTACTTACTATTCTAACCTCATTCACCCTTTTGCCTTACATTGTGGAAAGGAGGGGGTGTTAGGGGGAAGCCTTCTCTTCAACTCTGCACTAATTGCAATTTATTGCTCTGTTATCTTTTACAGTTCTGGGTTTCTCCAGAGCAGAGAAAACATGGGGAAACACAGTTTACAAATATGAATTTTCAGCCTTACCATTGGGGGGCCATACATTCCAGCTGGCAACGCATTAGCTTCCGATTTGGAAGCCATGAGCTTTGTTCCGGCTCAGTTCTTAATTAACTCCATGTCCTGAGGTTTGTTGTCTCAAATTTCATTCATATTCTCTAATACAATGGAAATACATTTCTGATATCTGTGAATTTGGGGCTAGATCCCTTACAGTTCTATTTCTGAATTTAAATTAGTATTTTTTTGAATAAGAATGATGTTTATATAAAGTAGGATTATAATTTTTTGATCTTCACATGAAGAATCTCCTAACTGCTAAGGGTTTATAACAACTAATTAAGAGACTGTAAAGGTGCCATTTGTTTCGTGAATTGGAATTCCAGCTGGTCTTGGGTCTAGCACGATAGATATGTTCAATGCCTGTGTATCTCCATGCGTCCTCACTGAAGAAGCCAAGGTTTAGCTTGTGGAGGTCCATTGACAGGAATTCAGCAGGAGTCTTGGGTATGTCCTTCTGTACCTGACCGCCCTGAAATCATTCCATTAGTCTTTCATGCATGTAAGAAATTAATTCACAGCTCTACGAACCCTAGTAATGTTTTAGAGAAATGTATATTTGTACCTAATATTTTTAAAAAGAGTTCCAAATGAAAACATTTAAAAAATATTACCCCAGAACTATGCCAAGACAAAGCAGCCTTGCATTTTCTACTGTTTAAGGAGCTGTGTGAATTAGAACTTGCCACAGTGTTCTAATTTGCACAACTCACATCTGAGATATTTTCCCAATTTAAAATTAATATGAGTTTACTTTTTGTACTTTTTGTAAATTTTATGGTGTAGTCATTTTTGCTTAAATCACTCAGAATGTATTTTTGTTCTTTAAAAAATTAATCTTTTGGAAGTAATCTTGGAAGTTTTCCAAGAATGTTTTTAACAGCTATAATTGGTTCAAGATCAAATCACTTCTTATTTTACACCTTGGAGGTTGTTATGAATTTCTGCATTTCCATTAAATGATCCTATATTTTCTTCAGTAAATGCTATTTAACTATTCCAGTAATTAATAAAACCAAAGAGTGGTTCCTACTGTGAGTCTTGCCTACATGCTTTTAAGTCTGTGTATCATAGGTGAGGATATGTTTGTAAAGTCTGACATTTAATTAAGTTGTTTTGATCTTTTGTTCTCCTTTTTGCACATATTAATTATTATACCTATGAAGTCTAATTCAATTGTTTGATATGTGTTGATGTTTTCATAATATAACAAGGCTTTGTTTCTTGTGTACTAGAGTTATTGTTTAACTGTGATCACAAGATACCCAAAGCTTTGTAACATACAAGAAAAGTATGCTCATGACCCAAGTTTACAATACTGATTCTTTTCCTTGTAGGGTAAATGTCAGTAATTTGAACATGTGGGTTGATTTCCTTTTTAATGGGTACGTTTGATATAATGGGACTAAGTTCAAAGCTTAAAGAAGGAAACACTTTTAAAAGCAAGAAAGGGGTGAGCCCTACTTCTTACAGTATATGATTTTTAATGATGAGTTTGCCCAGTTCATTTCAGTAGGATTTAATGGAGCTCATGCAGTGATGCAGTCATTTGAAAGAAATGTCCATTTTCTTCTATAAGTAAATCTGCATCTGGAACATCTTTCCAGTAAAGTTCATGCACTAAGTGCAATTGTAATTTGACTCTCTTGGTAGGTTGGTTTTGGTTTTTGTTCCATCCTACTTCCCTAGGCTAGACCTGATCCCTCCCTGGCAACTGTTAGTGAACCTGTTTGGAATGAATGACAGCAAACAGTATAAAGATGTTACTCTGACTGATGTGTCTGAAAGGGACTACAGAAAGGGAGTCTCTATGTAATAGGAAATTTTTATCCAAATTGCTTAAAGAAAAATGTTGTTGCCTTAACCAGTGATTACACTGATTTTAAAAATTAATTCAAAATTACCTCTCACTTCATTGAACTAGCCACTGTTCAAAATCATTTTGCTGAATACTTTGTAAGATGGAACATTCTTTTGATTTACTTTTGTTGCCCTTTAACAGTCTGTACTATGAACTAACTTGGAAAGTGAAGCAACAGGTCAGAATTCTTTCTGTGGGGGATAAATGAATACAAACTGAGAGATTTTTCATATACTTTGATCCACATTAACTCTTTAATACCTTGCAGGTTCACAATTATGGTTAGAATATATTTTGTCATCTGTATGTGCACAGTTTTGACCATATTTCCTCATGCTGAACAGAACACAGAAAGGTACAGAACTAATTTGAAATGCCTATAAACCTCAAGTCCAAAGTTTGAAGTTCTGTCTAGCGCTCATGGAGTTTGGTCTGATTCTTTCACTATGTCTTGCCTATAAAACCAAAGGATTTGCTTTTGTCTTCATCCACTATAACAGTTAGTTACTCATGTCACTCAGTGTGAAACTATATCCTTTTACCTTAGCTTTATGTGTGTTACAAAATGCACTGGGAATGATAGTCATCATACAATTATTAGTTTAGATAAATAGCAGATCAAATACTCGGTTAAATTCTTCTTGATCCAAATGTATGTGAGGTGTATTTCAAAATCACCTAGATAATATATTGGAATTTTTTCAGATTTAGTAGAGCTTAGATGGTAGGAGCTTTTCCACTGTTTAGAACATTTATTTACATAACTGGAGAATGAACGATTTTTATTAGCTAAAATATTGGTTATTCATTTCATTTGATTTAATGTTTAAAAGATTTATTTATTTTTTTTTTTAGGACAGACAAAACAGTCAGTTACATTGCTAGAATTCTCTGATTTTTCTAGTAAATTCCATGATCACTCTAGTAAACTACCCCAAGCTTTTGCAATTTTACAAGGAATATGTTTTCTAGAAAATACTTTTTGAAGTGGTCATTGTGAACTCTTTGCAGACTTCAAGATGTTAAGGATTGTATTATTACAGTTGTTTTGCTTGAAGATAAAGGAACAGTTTGCAATACCAGAAAGATCTCCAGAGCTTCATGTGTGTCTCGAAAGATTTACAAGAAAATAACTCTCTGAGTGGAAACTCCAAGTTCTTTGACAATATGTAATGCTGCTGCTGATTCTCTTCTGAGTTTGGTGGTGTCCTTCATGTTTCACATAAGTGCTAAAGAGTAGATGAGGGATATTTTTCCATTATTTAGGTAAAAATCAGTGCTCACAAGGATTATTGTCTTATAACTAGATGATACTTTGCTAATGAGTAGACTTGTCCTTTTTTGTTGATCTTATTACGCAGGCATGCCTTAAATCAAAACTCTTCTGAGAGGTATTGTACATGCCAGTCCTTTCTGCATTATATCTTGCTCCCTTGTGGCCTATATACATAGGCTGCAAAAACACTGTAAAAGCTCAATGGAAAACCTTTCTGGCAGGTGGTAACTGGGAATACAGTTCTAGAGGCAGATGTCCATTCCTAATACCTTCAGGTACTGTGCCTTAAATATAGAGCAGTTAAGGATATAAAGTCTTTGGTTAGAAATATATTTGCCTTTGTTTTTTTTTCTATTTATGAGGTTTTGTATTGCTTGCCTGGAAAATTGCTATGACCCTATGTGTACTGAGAAAGTAAGTAATCACCTAGACAAGTGATAATTGTTATTCTTATCTGAAAAAAAGACGTGAAAGAATAGCAAAAGACTTGTCACCAAAAATACAGTCACCAGGTAATTTTTCAATATTGAAAATATGGTCTAATCCAACTCACAAAAGCTAAATTCCAATCCAATGAGGGGTGGTTAGATAGGCAGTTCTTCATAATGGAGGAGCAAACTGTTAAAAACAAAGGAATGACCTGCAAAATGATCCTGTAGGCATGAAACAATCATGTAAATGTTAAAAAAACTCAGAACCTTGATTATAAGGTAATAAAGATTAATTATTCAGCTACATAAAACTAAACTGGAATTCATCTTTGGATATGCAGAGCTACACAGTGATGCTTCATTAATATTTAAAATCACTGTGGACAATGTTCAGACCTTGATATCATCTCTTAAAATCGTGTCTCACCTATCTAGAGAGTCGTTGTTAACACAGTCCAGTGGATTTTCATGCCACTTAAGACGGCTTAATTTTTATTTCTTACTCTGATATACTTGCTGCACAGTGATACTACGTACTACATACCCATTTTCATAAAATAGCTATGAGAATATTTTAATTGAAGAAAATGACTGCAAGTTTAAAGATGATATGTGAATTTGATTATTAATAAGTTTGATCAATATAGTAATGAATTTAATAAATTATGTAATCTTTTAAGACAACAAAAAATAACCTTCTATTTTGTATAAAAACACAGGATTTCTGGATGATGTCCAGAAGCTCTCCACCTCTCACCTACCAGCACGAGGGAATGTGGCACATTACGGCATCATATGAACTGATTGTGATTGCCTGCATAGCTTTTTCCCCATCCATTTCAATCAGAAATCTGCTCCAGAGTATGAGCCAACCATCGTGTTTCTATGAGATTTGCAGCAGCTATATCTGACACCCATCGCTGTGCTTCTGTCGCTGAGCTCTGTGGTGCTTCTGACAAATCTGTTTCCCTCAGATTGGCTTCAGCCGCTCTGTTCGGTGTGCCTGCAGACTCTTTTCATTATAAGCAGTAGGGTTGTGGGGAGGAAGAGAATAAAGAAGAAACAAGTAGATTGATAAGAGTGATTTGAGTAGAGAGAGAAAATCTGCACAACAGAGCATTTTTAAGTTTATGTTATTGCAATTTGTGTTTCCTCTTTGGCAAGAGGGAAGCATTGAGTTTTAATAACAACACATGACAGGCTTAAGGGAAGGGATGATAGGGTTTTCTTGCCTTCTATTCAGCAGCTGTAAGCAGCTGTTTGTCCATACTGGCCAGTCAGTACCTAAGAAAAAGTTGGGTTGGAAGTAGAAGAATGTACCTGTAGCAAGTAATAAATGAAGCAGACCATGGAAGTAACTGAAGGTTTGAACATAACTCAGCCTATTTAAATAAGTTATACGTGTCAAGACCATCATCAAAACCTCCTAATGGTAAGAAAAACCCGAGTATGGTAATGTCTTAGAAAAAAAATCAACAACCGTTGAGTATATTCTTTTTGGACAAAGACATAGAAAAGGTAATTGTGAATTAAATCCAGCTGCACAGAGAAGGTAAATGAGAATCAACTCCAGCTGTGCCTGATTTCCATAAGTATCTGAGATTGCAGTTCAGGCTACAGGCCTAGATATAGCACAATTTACTGGATGCTTCTTACTGCCCTTGAGAAAAAAAAACCAAATCAAAACAAAAGCTTCATTTATGCTGATATCGCTTCAACAATATGTTATTGGCATGCTTACACAGTGTGACAGAGCTAAGCTAATCACATGCAAAATATTAAGATAGATGCTGAACAAATGTGTTTGCTTCCCAAAACGTAATGACTGCATGATGTTTTAAGTGGGACTGATTGTGTTGCTTTACATTTTCCACTGGAGTGCTGTGTTCTGTTGTCATATCCATGCCAAACTATAACCCTTTCATTGATTAACACAAGCACAGTCATAGGATACATAGTCCAACCAAGTAATATTATATCATTTCCATCATAAGGGTGTGTATATATACATAGATCAGCACAGTAATAATCATTCCATCAGTGTCTTTATATATCGGCAATTTTAACTTATAATTGTCTTCTTAGTATATTGTCATTTCCACATCCCCTCCTACTCATTAATGGTATTTATGTATTCAATTAATGCATTTCTTTCAAGTAAAAGGTTATTTTATGACTAAAGCTGCAAGGAGAAAGAAAAAAAAAGAACAATCTATGAGTGGAATAAAATTAGACCTTTTGTGAGTAAAGGGCCTTGGAATGCCAGAGGATCCCAAATGCCTATTGTCTGGGGAAGAAAATGATTTATAATATATGCTAGATGAATTCAGTGTTTGAAAATTAGCAAGGCGATGAGGTTGATTGTTCCAGGACTGCTTTTATTAAGAAATCTGGCATTGTGCTATACATAAAGTCCATGTTTAAATGCTACCTATTTGTCATATAACTGGCATAGTCCCACAGTGCCAGAGTGTTTTGATGAAATAGTGGCAGCTGAGGACTGACAGATAGTTGTCATCTAGATCAACTGTTCCACCACAGAGTTTTATTTAATTAACCAGATATGGAAGAGATATTTTTTGCTATTGGAATTAGGTGAATAAAATAGTATAAAACCCAGTAACTTTTTACATTACTTCTGTTTAAAAAAGAAAAAAACAAACAACAACAACAAAAATCCAAACCACCTGTTTCTATCATTACTTTCTAGTAAGAAAAAAAGTTACAGTCACATCAGCTGCTGAGTTGAAACCTTTTGTTGCATGAGGAGGACTAAATCTATGTTCTAATAGGTAAGTTAAGTATAAACCATAACCATCCAAAAGTGGTTTTGCTCAGAAACTAACTTTTAGGTGTCTAATCTCTGGACATGCAATCTCTCCTACATTTCCTGACTAGAATTATGTCCTAAGAAATGTTATCTAAATACCTGTGTGGTAAGTAGAGGCATACGAGGCTATGTGGCAAGATGTTTCAAGAAATCTGCTTTCCTCCTCTGTTTAAGGCTAAGTTGCCCTGGACTTTTACAGTCAATCTCTGTCTGCTTGGGATATGCAGTCCCAAGGCTCCCCAAGTTATACACCTAGAACTGTTCTTTGAAATAAAGAACATTAGCGGTTTTCTTTTCAAATGTACCCTGTGGAGAAGAAACCTCATAGCTAAGTGTGAGGTTTTTTGCTGTGAGATATACATGTAAAACCTCTCAGGATGAAGAAGGAATTTAACACATTTCCTATTTGCGGTGAGTGCTCTCCCTGTTAAGCTATTACACCATTCTTTTCTTGCAGTCATTATGAAAGGATATTTAGCTGTACTTTCATTGAGAGTAAATTCTGCTTGTACATTATGTATATTTTCCACCACCACCCCGCCCCCCCTGGATTGCACCCTTCAGGATTTAAGGAATCCTCTGCATAATTTTTGGATTCCTTTCAAGCTTAAGACAAACTAAATGAACTGCTAAAACTGGAATAGTTTTGAACATGCTCTGAAACAGACTCTTAGATCCTAGAGGAATTAGGCTAAGTCAAACAAAGAAATACCTCTGTGGTTAGATAGTAGGAAGGCTGGAGCTTTTTCAATCACAGTTATAGACTTTTCCTCAACTGCAGTTGAATTCAGGAGAGAAGGGTTGTTAAGAAAATCTCTAACCGTTAGCGTTTTGCACAGCAACACCCAAAAACTTGAGAGACATAATGTGCAACTTGGTAGAGAGACAGAACGCTTGACTGTGAAGACACTGGTGTTAAAAAAGATGGATCAAAAACCTGAAACATATTTATCCAGGAAGGAAATAAAAAACAGTTTGCGTTTTTTCTCTTGGAGGATATCTCTTCCTCCTCTCTACTCCTGTAAAATAACCAATTTTAGCTGTTTCTGTTCTATTTATCTCAAATGTATTAAAGGAGGAAATGCAGAATACATCTTCTTTTGTCAAGGAAATTACAGATAGCAGTTTCAGTCTTGGAGTAATCTTAAAATTGTCCATGGCCAAATTCAACAATACAACCCAGTGCAGCCAAGTACTTCAGTATGCACGTAATTTTATTCACTTACTTAAATCCCTTTGACTTCAAGAGGATTTGAGCAGTGCTTAAGTGCTTTGCTACAAGAGTGCCTTAAATTGGTAGATGGCAAATTTCAGACAGAAAAAGGAAAACCACAGTTTTTTCAGTCCCTGCTGGTAGGTGCCTGAAAAATTGGTTTGATTTTTTCAGATGATCCTATAATTCCTACTGCCTCCAATTTTTTTTTGTTCTTTTGGTGCTTTTTTTTAGAACTATTTTGTTCCGGTTTTTTTTAGGATCCTCAGTTATACACCACTCCCTGCCTCATTCCAAAACTAAAAGAAGAGATGTTCTGGTCTGGTTTCGACAAGTAATGTTCCAGCAATTGCACACAGTGGAGATTTTTTCAAGGCACATCAGGTATATCCTGTATCAAAATGGATGGACCATGCAAGAACACACTTCCAACACTTAACAAGGTAAATAGGAACAATTTCTAATGGGTTATTTTCAAAAGCAGTTAGGTGCTAACCCTAGTGAAAGTAAGTTATAACTTTGAAAATGTCACCTTTTACATTTTGTTTATTTAGTTTACATAGATACTGTCTTCTAAATGTGATAACTGATCTTGAATATGATCAAATTGTCATTCCACTTTACTGGCAAAAAGATCACAAAGTGTTAAGATGATTAATGTAACTGTCAGGTGATATATTCATAAATTTAGCTGACCTAATTCATATACAAAGAGATAATATGTATCAGAGTTTATGTGCCTCACTCACATTGCAAAAACACAGCTTGTGACTTGAGTAAATGCACGCTGAATTACAAATACGAAGGGAAAACAGAAAAAAGGCTTGCTGTGTTTTTATGCTTTTATTTCAAATAAATCTTTAGACACACATCTTTTTACCATATAAAACATAATCCTCACTCTGATTTGAAATGACGGACTGCACAAAAGTTACTAATTAAAAAGCTAATAATTAAAACCAGTTTCTACAAAAGAGAGGGAGAGGTGATATTACAGTGTCCTGTGAGGAAACCTAAGCTTTGTGCTGTTACTCTTTTCCCCACTGAACAGAACAAACTTTTAGCACAAAACCTGGATCTGTTGCTCAGATAAGAAATGGAATGTATGTGGCAGGCATTTAATGAAGGTTCACTGCTGGTCAGACTCTGCCTTTTAGAACCTGTCCTCAGTGTTCTGGCAGAACAACATTCTCTTCAAAAGAAGCACTCTCATGTGCATTAACCAAGTGGAGAACTCACTAGCTGTAGCAGGGAAATAAACTGCATTTCATGTGGGCTTTTTTTTTCCGGAATATTTTTTCAACTAAGTTAGGAGAATAAACAGAAAAAACTCTTAAGGTACAGGCTCCCATGGCATACCTGCACTCAGTCTTACCTTAAACACTATGTTTATGAGGGCCTGTGCTACATCCCAAGCTACGTATTCTCAATCCTCTTTTGGAAGGTCTAACATGTAAATATGACACATAAGATGAGAATTGTTCTGAATGTCACCATTTTTGTTTCTCCTCTTTTCTTTCAAATACTGCTGACTTACTTACCCAGTCATTGCAGCTACTCAATGAGCAGCTGAATTGAATAACTCTGAGTGTATGTTTCAGACAATTTTGGTTAAGTAGCCTGCTATGTGGATGTATAAAGTCTTTAAAGACTCTATCCAGAGAACACTTTGGAAACACTTTTTTCTTTTTTTTTTTTTGGTTCTTCTTTGAAGGTTATTGATAGTGTGGAACAGTCTTAAGCACTTGCTTGAGTCCTGTGCTAGAGCTTTTTGTTTTCACTAGAAACTGGTGGAGATCAGCACTTTTTTGACACTCCTTGTACCAAGTGCTTATAAAGTGTTTATATCTATAATTGTGTCAAATTATGTTGATTAAGCGCTGAAAGACACGAGTAAGTTGAAGTGCTCAAAAAGTGCATTACTCTGAGTGTCACCCAGGGACTCTTCACATCAGACACTTGGGGGACAATTTTTTTCCTTCCAAGCACCTTTAGAGCACTATGGTTTAAAGTGTCTTTCTAGCATTAATTAAATTAAAAAAGCAAGTGCCAGTTAAGCGCACATGATTTACTCTGATCTTCTGAAATGCAAACGTACTTTAGGCTAAAATGGCCTTCCCTCTTTACAATTCACCAGTTTCCTTCTCAGTTGTACCCCACACCTTTTCTGACGGAGTATTCAACCACTAAAAACAGCCATGGGAAAGGCTTGGAGTTAGTTCCGTTATGAGTCATCAGACAGAAAATAGAAGTGTTCAAAGAATCAAATACACATATTAATGTATCTAATAGCCTTATGAAGAAAAGTCGTATTAGCTTAAGGGAAATGCTGTGTAGAACTGGACCATTCTGAATTTGTTCTTCTTAGGCCTGCCCCCCCCCCCCCCCCCCCCGGGTTACACACTGAAATTTATGCTGCAGGTTTCTAAAGTAACTGCAGCAGACAAGAGTTACAGTTTCCTACCAGTGAACTTTGATCATATGTTGGTCATTAGCCATATGCTAGAGTCATGTACATGACAAAGACAAAATGGTTTGGCCATGATGGTCTAGTAAAATGGAAGCTTATGCCCCACATTAGATTATTGATCTCTACTGCTATTGCAAAATGGAAGAGCTTCGTATGGCATTGTAGGTATTTAGTGTGAGGACAGAACAAGAAAAATACAGTTTCTAAAGGAGAACAGTTGGAACATAGAGACAGCAGCACAAGGACACCAAAACTTGGTACGTTTCCCTGAAGAGGAAATAAAGAAAAAAAAAAAAAATTCTGAAGTCTGATAAAAAACCAACCAGTCACTTTTAAGAATGTTATTACTGAATATCCTACTTCAAGGGCTATTCTGTTTCATGGTAGAATATTCTTCTTTTAGGTGTGAGGATAACAAGCCTTACATTACCTAATTCTGACCAGACTCTATTAAAATTATTTTTTCACTTTTCTGAGAGACTGTATTTAATCCCTATGTCAATGTGCTGAGAAAGATAGTAAAGATATACCTGAACTTTAAACATCTTTAATCTTTCTCTTTAGCTTTCATTCTTGTTGCACAGCCTCAGCAATCAGATTTCAACACTCCATTCCTCAGAAAAACTCACAGATTTAGAAACCATAGTGAGATAAGATTCTCCTTTGACCAACAGACACATTCCGTTACACCTTTGAAAGGTCTTATAAATAGCAATGTCTAGTGAACTTTTCTAAATAGATAGAATTTTATTTGGCAATGACTAGAAAGTAGCAGACAGGTGGCAGAAGTCCACAGGAGTGTAGAGCTGAGTTGTATACTGCACCTAAGGAGACATCCCAGTCAGTCCTCACTGGAAGCATTATCTGAAAAGTCCTTTTTAGCCTAGAGTTTGTAAACTGAATTGTTCTTAACTTCATTCCCTGGGGAAAGATATCCATTTCACAAATGTCACTCTCAATGTAGCAGCAGTGAAGAAGCCAAGAGCTGGGTAAACACTGAGTATGTTTTGCCAGTTCAAGGTAAAATACATTGTCGGGGTATCTGAAGCCTTTCTCAACAATTGCTTATACTGTGTATGTATTGGAGCGACTTTCACTGCTGTATAAAGCAGAGGCTTTATGCTCTGCAGATCCCATTCCAGTTCTTACCTGCAGGTTGATCCAGTTATTGGTGAAGTCAATTACCAAGGGACTGATTTAGAGTGAGCTGAATGAAGTCTCCAGAGTATCAATTAAACGTAGAAAAGAAAATTTGAATCGTGATTAGTTTGAACTGTTATTGTCTTCTGTTTGGAAGGAAAGGAATCAGTGCTCTGATTGTCTTCTGTAAGGTTACCTATTATACATCGTATCCCTCTTTTCTGTCCTTCTAGCTACTTGATTGCCTATTTATTTGCAATAGTCTTCAGAGGTAATGAACAGATTAAATTTAGATAGAGAGCTCAGATTCACTGTTGGCACAGCTCTGCTGAAATAAGTGGAATTAGCTAGGAGAGTCAAAATACTTTGTGTTCAGCAACCATAAGCTATCTGGCCTGTTGATGACTTCTAAAATCCCGCCAGCGTATGATAGTGTGTGGTTGTACAGCCTAATTTTAAAGGTCTGAAAACCATTGAAATATAGAATGCATTACATTACCTAGATGAAGTAATTGTCAGAATGAGTAAAATTAAGCATTTGGAGGAGGGACCAGTGAGAAAATAATTTTTGCATTTGGGTAATATTTCACTTGGTTAGGTACTTTTTTTTTTTTTTTTTCAGTCCTTGGAAAGAAATCTGGTTTAGTTTGGATCCAGGTCTTTTTAATATAAGGTACATACCATCCACCAAATGTTGTGAGTAGTGAAGATAAATGGTATTGGTTACTGTTACATAAATGAATTTGTAATCACAGCATCAGCCAACAGATAGCTTCCAGCATTGTTACTGTTGTACATGCTACCAGCATTCAGTATTTCTGAGGTACAACAGGTCGTGAAAAATCTCAAATTAACTGACAGACCTTAGGACATCTGCTGCTTGTCTAACTAGGAAGAGAAAGACTGATGAGCGTACAAAATCAGAGGATCATTAAAGTCCAGTTTTAAAGCCACAGCCATATAAAGAGTAGGACAGAATGGGGCACAAACACAATGAAGTTAAAAAGAGAAGCTTATAAGACACAGGAAAAAAAAAAGAAAGTCCTTGGAGCAAGAAGAATGAACATTTAACTGCAAATACATGCTTTAATAACCTGGCAGGGCATACCACTTTGTACTGGTGGCCATGAGGGTTTTTAGGATATGGCTGTACAAAGCTGTGGTGTACCAGAAGTGCCATGAAGCTTTTAGACCTTCAACTCATGAAAGCATAAAAGGTGAGTCTCTACTTTTTACTTTCCAGTATCCCATTTGCATGAGGGAATGAAAATGTAGCCTTCAATAAAAATGCCTTATTTGATGAGTATCTTATGCTACAGAATTTTTTTAATAAAATGTTCATGTATGACATACTTGGCAATTATTTTCCATTGCTCTAAACTTGTATATATTTTCCTTATGCAGTCAGTACATAACTCCAATGATGTGTTTTTCCCTTTACACTTACAGTAAGTTAGTTTTCATAAGGATGAGAAAGTGCCTCCTGAGACAACACATTGCTGAGAAGAATTAGAACACCAAAGGTAATAGATCTCTTAATTTAAGATAGAGCCACTTGCCATTTCTGTTCCTTTAAAAAGCAGTCAAATCTAATTATAGAGATTTATCTTGGATTAAGGAAGAAAAATACGAAAGTAAGCACTGCTGCTTCTACTCTAGCTCTAGGGTTAAGGCTTTTCTAAATGGGAATTATGCTTAGTGAGGACAGTAAAGTGCCATCAAATTCTGAATTAACTGTTCATATGATGGGAACTTTGTTGTTCTGAAGGTATTTTCCTTTTCACTGGCAATTACCGCTGTTGGGGAAGAAAGAAAAACAGTGAGGGGGAGATGCTTTTTGAAAGGAGGAAAGCACTTCTAATAGTTCTTGTAAAGTTGTATTCAATTTAATCCACAGAATATCAAAATTTGAATGAAAGAAAACACTTGTGATCCATCTTAACTAGAATATTTTTAGAGTCCAACGCAGAAAGCAAATGTTTCAATAAAAACTACAGACACTCTGGTTGAAAAATATTAACATGCAAAGAATCACTTTCAGTGCAGTTTCAAAGACAACTGTTGCATTTCCTCATCTTCCCCTTTTGCTCATGACCCTGGAATGTTTTTTATTTTATCATATCTTCATTTTTTTCTGATAGTGTTTGTTCTCCAAATGGAAATTCTTTAGTCCTCATCAAGATATCTGGTATCCTTCCCTGAGATATCATCTATCATGGACTGTTTATCACTTTCTTTATCTGGGGCACACATGTGCTGGCCTGTATTTGGAGACCTCATTCTTTTCTGAGCTATCAAAAAATCTGGGGAGGAACAGGACAACAAAAACCAAGCCACCTCCTAGAAACAAGGTTTCACCCTCTTGTTGTAGGAAATGTGATCTGACTTTATTTAGTAAAGTAAAAGATCAGCCTTATGCCAAACTTTCTGGTATTTCATTGTTACCCATATAAGGAGAGTTGTAGAAATTATGTTCTACCTCTCTCAAAAATCTTGGTATTGATATTGCACAGCCTTCAATATTTAGCCCTCAGTCTGGTTCCAAGGCAGAACTAAGGAATCAGAGTATGTTTTTAGTGCATTTTATTATGGGTATCTGTGATCTAACCCTTAAAACTGCAAGCATCTCTTAAAGCATATATTCATAAAATATAAAGCCAGAGAAGACTTTTAATGTCTTCTGTTAAATGTAAAAAAACCCCATATATATTCCTAAAATGTTTTGAGTATTTTCGGTAAGCAGCTTAGGTAGAAGACTGACACATGGACAATATAATAATTTGGAATTAAAATAAATATCAAGAACTGAACAATATCTATTTTATTTTTCATGTTTTAGTAAATCATTGTTCTCAAACTAATACACTATTGAATGATTAGAAGTTGTATTCTTTCAACTTCATTATACTTTTTTACCGATCACATTATTCTTGAGTTTCTTAATACAAATATGCCTGGAGTTACGTTTTCTGAAGAAAATATCCACAAAATGAGAAGTCACCAAGAAGGAACTCCTGAATGATATCTACATGTACAAAATGAAATGACAAATACATATGAAAGGTGAGTGTAAATTTGTAAGAAGTATATCCAAAACATTCAAAATGCAACCTAAATCAACTTCAAAGAAAAATGTGGGTAAGTTTAACTGCAGTGGTTATTTGAGGTAGTTGGCTGAGTATAGATGACAGATGAAAATCTGTTCATATATTGATCAGCTGCAAGAAGAGAAAGAACAAACAAAACAAATAACAAACTCTGCGGCAGTGCAAAGACCCATTTGAATTTTACCCATTTGGTATGTTACTTTTCTGAGTAATGAATGGAAACATATGCTCAACACCAACTTGCCCAGGCATGGCCCAGAGGATGCACTAAGGACATAAACAAGAGTTCAGAGTCTTTGACTAATTACAGAAATGTATCTTCAGGAGATTGGACTCTACTATTCCATTAAGCCTCTTCCAAAGAACAAGGGCAGGGATGAAAAGAGAGACTTTGCAGCATGGTGAGAAGTAGTGAGAAGTTTGCAGAAGATTTCAGAATCTAAATGAGCTGTCCTGAGATCTCTGTTTCTCCAGCACCAACAGATTGGATGAACACATGGCCTTATTTTGCAACTGCAGCAGGGACTGCACCTCTGTGGACACCCCAGGAGACACCTACATAGCAGCATGAAAATCCCGCACAGAGATGACACTTCTAAAGACATCACCCAGCAGGAGAGAGCTGAGCAGGCAGTACAGGTGACAAGGAAGTGCAGTAGTGCTTTCTCCTGCAGACTGGAGAGGAGCCTGTCCCAGTGAGTATGGAACACTACCCACAATCAGGTGTTCTAGGCCCTGTTTGGAGATGTATTTTACTTTTTAACCTTCACACTCTGCTTTTTAACTTTCACACTCTTTCCCAGACTAGTGCTATATTGCAGTTTCATGCTGTACTCCAGTTCCATTTAATGAAACTATTTGTTTCATACCAAAACTTTTGGTTGCAATTGGGAATGTATTGTCCAGTGAGTGATCCTGAGAAAAATGTTTCTCCTGCTTTTGGAGGAATGGGAATATTGAGCTGGTTTTAATTCAAGTTTTTAAGAACTCTTGAGTTCTGAACTTGGCCCTTGCTACTATTGAAAACTCCTGACAGAGCACTCAAAATACTGTGTACGCTAGGAAAAAAATATCTCCAGTAAATAAAGTGGTAGTAACTCAATATTATAGTCATCAGTAATCTAATTAGAAATCATTAGAAATCTAAAAGAGTAATTCTTTCAGCAAACCTGAAGAAGGCTTCCAGAGTTAATGAATGATTCAATCCATAACTGGCCCGAAAGAAGAGTATTAAATACATTTGTTTAAGATGAGTACCAAGCTTTAGCCAGGAGGAAAATCTCATAGATATTCTGCATATGAGTGTCACTGAAACAAGTCTGCCTGGAGTATGAAGCTTCTGGTAGCACTGTGACCCCTCTTGTCATTAATGCTACTTTTACACAGGGCTAAGCATTTCTGAATTTACTTTTTTTTTTCCCCCAGAATATTTCCCTCACAGCATAATCAACTGTTTCAAGTTTCAGATTTGAAATTAACACACTTGATCAGACACAGGATTATTTATTGCTTCTTACAAAGTATAAATGAGAAACTTTCACAGTTCCAGTGCAAAAATGAAAACAAAACCTGGCCAGATCTGCAGACTTATCCAGATATTAAAATGAGACTTCAGTAGTGGTATATTTTCTGCTGGAACTCTTACAGACTTCTTTAAAAGAGCTCAAATTTTCTCTGCAGTGCAACAACCCAAGGCTCTGTAGCAAGCGTCCAATATTCTGTTATTCATCTGTAACAATGCCAAGAGTAAAAGGGGAGGAACTGTTATTTAAAAGTCTGTAGAGACAGTACTTGGTTATTTTCTTTAACTCAGCGATGAATCTCCTTTTAATATATGTGGAGAACAAAGCAGTTCAGACCATTACACGTTCTAAACAGAATGTAGGAAGAGAGACAATTCCTCACGCACTTGAATGAGGTGCTTGTAGGCAATACTTGTCTAGCACACACCTCTTCAATTTTCAATCCCTGCATTGTAAACGGCTCAAAATATCTACCACACTGAAGAACCATTTCCTCATCAGTGAGGAGATGACAGGTTATTAACTTTATTTTTTTCTCTTTTTTGTTAATAAAATCCTTCATGGATTAAGCAAGCAGCAAGTTAATCACAATGGAAAATATGTAAGATTAAAGACAAGGCACAAAGGCTCCTCAGGGTGCTTAGCTGTTCCATCTGCCCATTTAAAATCCTCCTCTGGCTGTGCTTGAGAGGTGTGATGTGCTAGGGTGAGCACGGATGGTGCGTGATTCCTCCTGTTCTGCATTCACCTGCCTGGGGCAGTCACATTTTGAGAAATGCTCATCAGAAAGTAAGGGGAGATAGTCCTTATGCAGCAAATTCATCTGCAGTGTTTGATAGCTTGTCTTCAACCCTGGCATGTCACAGTGGTGCTAACCTACAGAATCCATGGGTAAACTATCTCTCCGCTGGATTCAATAGTTCAGGTTTGACTTTAATGTTTATTGTATGCATTGGCCTACAATGTTAGGCTTTTTTGGGGTTTTGCCCTTGTTTTCCCAGAAGGGTTGAAGACATCAGGCAATCCCAGTCTGCCCTTCAGTCTGGGTCGCACCCATCTAGCAAGTGCCTGATTTTATCCGATCGCACAGTGGTGCTTAGAGCCCATGAGGAATGTGGGAGTCCTGGCTTCAGTTTCTGACTGCGCTTGACGATTGAATCCACATGGCTACAAGGTATTTAGGATGGAGATAATCCAGATATTAATTGGATGCAGAAACTGGGAGCCAGAATTCCCTTCTCCCAGGTGATTGCTGAATCAAGGTAGGTTCTGGAGTAATATTTGTTCTTACAACTATGGCTTCATAGTCAGGATGTAGCAGCAAATGATTCTCCATTTATTTGAGGAAAGTGATTTCTCTGTTTATTTGAGGAAGAAAAGATAATTTCACTTCAATGGAAATATCTTATGTTGATTTTCTCTGAACTGGCCGATGCTGAGTGTTTGTTCATCTTTTTTCTATCTACAAACATTTTACCAACTTCCATCACAAGCCAAGAGGACTGCAGTGTTTCTCATCTTTATGGTTTGACAGTGCACATTAAAAGTGAAGTGGTTCGACCTTGTGATTTTTTTTTTTCCTGTTCTACAGAACAGAGTCGGCAAACTACAGCTATCATGTTAGGAATATATTCAAAAGATATTACATCAGTACCTAAGGTGGCGAGTTTTAAAATTTAACCAAAGCTGCTTAAGGAGAATGTTTCTTTATTTGGGTTTTGTTTTGGGTGGGGTTTTTGTTTTGGTTTGTGTTTTTCTGTAACAAGCAATTTCTCAGTTTTGGTCTTTATTTCATAAATTATAACTAAACAGAAGCATGTCTCTACTTTTTTTGAATGTTCCAGTACTGCTCTTTGCTTGAAATTTTTTTTGCCAGTTTACTGTTCAGTAATAGACAAGCAATAGTGATAATTATATACACATATATATTTGCTATTCAGAGCTGGCAAATACACATACGGTGAATAATTTTTTTCACAAATATAGTGATGCTTATATTTGCAGAAGTAAGGGATACAAACAAGAAAAAAGTAATGGGTATGTTATGGAATTGAAATGACAAGAAAGTTTTAGGCAGTTATACTGCAGTTATTCAAGTTGTAATCTGATGTTGTCGTCTGTCTGGAAATGTTTATTTTCAACTTCCTAACATGAATATTGCCTTGACTAACTGCAGTACACATTACAAATAATATCTCTGCTACAACTATCAAAGTATATAGGCATAATCCACAGACACAGCATCTCAGAAGCCTTATATTTGTTAAACAGAATTAACGTTCACCCTGTATGCTCCCTCACATGTAAAAAGGACCCTTTCTCAGCATTTACATGGTTTCATTGGTAGCATTTTAATGCCAAAATTCTGTATATAATTTCTGATGCTAGAATAAAATGGATATACTTTTAATTGCAAATTAATTTCCAAGCACCCCAGCCGTATCAATGTGTTGCTTTGTCCCACTCAGAAAATCTCCCTTCAGTACATGATCAGCAGTGAAATTGCAGGGACTTGCAGATAGATTTGAATAAACTCATTTCTATGAAGACATAAGGAAGAAATGATCAGAAGTTCAAAGGTCAGAGCTCCCTGTTTAATTTTTTTATGATTTCCAATTCTTGATGAGGTTCCCAGTATCAACATTCTGCTCAGTTATTTGCCCAGCACTCATCCTATTCATATTTGATATAGGATAATTAGCAACTGGCCTTGAGAAGTGCAGCCCTTTCTACCATCTGCACAATCAATGTTAGAAAGTGTTCTGCTTCCTAGGGATAGCCATGTATTTTTCTGTATAGCTCTTGATTTATTAGAAGGGATGTAATGATCATGAAAAGTGTTAAACTTACAGCCTTCTATCGACAGTAGTTCTGTTTAGCTTCATTAGATGTGATGCTAACATCTGTCTGGTGAAATGGAGACCACCTGCTCATTTTATGTAAGTTCAAATACTTATTAATTTCTAAAGACCTATATATTCAGCACATTAAGCAGTGCCAATGATAAGAATGAAAATATTTGTGATTCCTTTTCAGCCTTGCAATTTTGTCTTTTTATTGAACTATTGTATTATACTTCCTGTAATTCTTTGTAAGCAGGCAAGAGTAACAGGTCTTTGTCCTTTCAAGCTGGCAATTTAAATCCCACTAAGATACCAGCCTGAGGTGGCAGTGCTAATTTCAATGATTGGCATGAGGACTAGCGAATGCACAGGCTTTGAATGATGAGATGTGTAAATGGTTTGTAAACACTGGAAAAATAAGCACATTCTCCAGCATGACTTGCCAATAGTAATAGGTGACATTAACATGAATTCATAGTAAATACTTATAAAAATGAACCAATTTTTTGCTGGTCCATGACATATAAAATGATGCCTCATCTCTCCTTTCCCTTAAAAACAACCAATGGAGTCTAAACTCCTCTGTACACAGTAACCTGTGTCATACTTCATTAGAATCATAGAATCATAGAATAGTTAGGGTTGGAGAGGACCTTAAGATCATCCAGTTCCAACCCCCCTGCCATGGGCAGGGACACCTCACACTAAACCATGTCACCCAAGGCTCTTTCCAACCTGGACTTGAACACTGCCAGGGATGGAGCATTCACAGCTTCCCTGGGCAACCCTTTCCAGTGCCTCACCACCCTTACAGTAAAGAATTTCTTCCTTATATCCAGTCTAAACTTCCCCTGTTCAAGTTTTAACCTGTTACCCTTTGTCCTATCACTACAGTCCCCAATGAAGAGTCATAATAGTATGTATACATAATAGTCATACATAATAGTATGTATAGTACTTAGTGTAGTAGATAGATAGATATAGTAGACAAAATAGTATCTTTAAGCACAACAGCTATTACTTTCGTTCACGTCTGGCAAGACCCTTTTTCTTTCTCCTAAGGGAATTTATACTATGATGAATAAAAAGAGAGAGATAAATATTAAAGCTATGGCAACCACAGCTAAACAAATATCTCTCTTTATCAAAAAGACAGACCATTTCTGGCATCTTAAAGAGATTTTTTTTTACGGGCTGTTCTAACAAAGTCCTAGAAAAGTCTCCTACTATTAAATTAGTATGTCTGTTCAGCATGCTTGCATACCAAATGGGAATTTATGCTGTGTTAGCCAATAATGCACTTGCAGAATTTTTACCTTAATGCAAACAATGATCTTAATAAGCATATTAAATTGGAACACAGTATCTGATGATGTGCATTTTATTTTGCTACTAACAGGCTGAATTACATGCTAAAGGTTTGCTGTCAAATAAAAACCTAGCCAGTCCATAAAAGTGATTTAATAACAGATTCCTGTAGTGCAGTATTCCTGCATCTCCCTTTAACTACTGTGGTTTTAAAATCCATCTTTTCTCATTTCATTTACAAAAATGCTTCTCTTTTGAGCATTATGAAAGTGAAAAGGGCTACAAGCATGCAGGTGAGCTAGTGAAGCCTGCCACATATGATGACATGAAAGCTGTCTGTGTTAAAGGCAGTAGGAAAACACTAGTGAGGAGGAATTCTCACATAAAGTACAGTCATATACAGAATAAAGACATTGAAAATAGGCAATAGCATTGTCACTACTACGTATCTCCCAAACTGAATAAATTAAGCCTTTTCAGAGGGAAGTAAACGTTTTTGAAATAGATGGTTAAACTTTGACTATTTAAAACCAAGTTAAAGTTTGCTGAAGCAAGAGGGAGCATTTCCGACTGAGAAGCATCTGAAAAAAAACGTTGCTTTTTAACTTTTTTGTCCTAGGAGGATATTCTATAGCTGCATTTTGTGATTTTTCCTTGTATTTAATCACTGTATTGTGTGATTCCTTCTCTACCTTTCCCACTTTAGGCAAAATATAATCTTGGAACCCAGCTTCATAATTTTGATATGCATATAATTTTACGTAGTTGGTGAATCCAGCATGCAATGGTAAACAGCAGGGAGGGGCACAATGGAAACTCATTTGTTAGTTTTCCCACTTGGAGGCAGTTATTTTTATAAATTACTGATATTGGACACTGTAGGAGTGCCCTTTTTCATGTACACTGAAGTACTTCACTGGCCCCAGGAGTCACTAAGACTAGTGGATTTTAATAGTTATAGATCTTAAATGAAGGGTTAGAAATTGTTTCTTTTCATTACAATTACAACAAGGAATTAACCCCAAGGGTATCCACTTAATTTCATAATATATAGACTGGAACGCTAATAATGTGTCTCTTCTAAAATGTAATAAAGAAGCAACTGCCCCTTGGTTCCCTAGGGTAGATTTTTGTAAAATGTATTACAAAAAATGTAACACAAAGAAGGTTTTACGTTAACAAGCTTTGTAATGTCACTAGCTCCAGTGCTCAGAGTGCTCTGAAGCTCATAGACACCAAGCATTGGCACTGTTTTTACAGCAGGAATTTAGTACCAGCATTTCCGTATCACTTCACTGATACAAGTTAAAACTAAACCAGTGCTAGGAGTGGAGGGTAATTTACAATTAAGTACATAAAGAAGTGAAGGAGCAGAAGAGGAAGAGGGAGTACAGTAGTACAAAGTAATTACTTCCTTCAAGGTCCACTTGGACCTATCCACCGGCCAAGTTTCCTGTGTTATTTTAATCTTCCATGCCCTATTGCAAATCAAACCTTGCCCTTACAATTGGCAGCAAGTGAACTTCAGTACATTTGCAGTTCCATTTGCACTTGTGAGTAGCAGAGTAGCCTCTGACCTCTCAGTCATTATGGATGGTGACTGTGGAACAAATTCCTGGCCAAGATCTTACTGGATCAAGCCATGGTTTTAAATCTAGGTTAAAGACATTTCTATTTGCTGATTATTTTAGTGGGTCTGACTAGATACAGTATCCTGGGAAAGCTTTGCGGTAAAGACAGCAGAAAAGAAGTACACTAGATGTGCCTATTCTGTACTGAAAGGAAAAACATGCAGTTAAAAGAAAAGTCCTTTATGTTTTGGTTTGACTTCTAATTGTAATGCTTCTAGGCATTTCTAATAGAGGTTCTAAGATTGTTGCTTCTTGAAGAAAATTTATTAGGGAAGAAACTGTTGGCCAGTGTTTTTTAATTATTCATGATATGCCCAGATTTCTGTGCATCTACTTATGTTGCAAATACTCTGTTTGCAACAGCAAATTTAAATAAATTGCCTGAATAATCACAGGCATCTGCAAATGCTCAGCTGATGTGTTTTCACTCATTCCCTAAAACTGGGTACCCCAGAGTTACTTAGTAAGAATTTTACCTATAATTTCTGGCTTGTATGCATTTATTGGACTCCTACTCTCAAATGCTAAAAATCGAAAGTCATGATCTCTGAACTAACTTTTCTAGTTAAACTGATAGTTCCCATTCAATTTATGTAAAATTTTCTATAAAGATGCAAAAGCACCTGTCTTTAACAAAAGTTACTGCTGCTGTCAGAGATATGCCAAGGCAAGAGAGAATAGATGTCTAGAAGGCTGCCAAGAAAAAGAATGGAAATTGAAAGAGTGAGATAGCACTGTTCACTAACACAGTACATGGCAATGCATCCAGCAGTACATTACAAGCAGAGGTGGGAATGCTAAGCACCATATATGCCTACAATTTAGATTGTATGGGCCTGACAGGAAGAGGCATAGCAGTGTTTATTTTAAAGGTTAGGAGATCAGATCAGAAAGATTACAGAATCGCAGAATGGCTGAGATTGGAAGGCACCTCTGGAGGTTATCTTGTCCAGTCCTCCTCCTCAAGAAGGGCTACCTAGGGCCAGGTGCCAAGGACCATGTCCAGATAGCTTTTGAGTATCTCCAAGAAGGGAGACTCCACACACTCTCTGGCAACCTGTGCCAATGGTCAGTCACCCTTACAGTAAGAAGTGTTTCCTGATGTTCAGATGGCATTTCCTGTGTTTCAGTTTGTGTCCATCGCTTCATATCCCATCACAGGACACTAGTGAAAAGAGCCTGGCTCCATCTTCTGTGCACCCTCTCTTCAGGTATTTATGCATATTGGTGAGATCGCCCCAGAGCCCTCTCTAGGCTGAACAGTTTCAGTTCTCTCAGCCTTTCCTTGTAGGAGAGATGCTCTAGTTCCTCAATCATCTTCGTGGCCCTTCTCTCTAGTATGTCCATGTCTCACTTATATTGGGATGCTCAGAATTGGACATAGTGCTCCAGGTGTGGCCTGGAGTGCTGAGTAGAGGGGAAGGATCACCCCCTTTGACTTGCTGTCAATGCTTTGCTGAATGCAGCCCAGATTACCCTTAGTCTTCTTTGTTTAAAAAACAAACAAACAAACAAGAAGAGTGCCTCTGCAGCTGGCACTTTCAACTCACAGTGAAGTACAGTGGGTTGCTTTCTACTGAGACGCCTTTGTGCCATTTCAAGCCTTCCCTCACTTTTCTTTTTCTTAATTTTTTTGCTTTTCTTTTTCCATTTCTGATTTCCATGGGAAGTCACCTCAAAATTTTGACTGATAAGCTCCATCTAAAAAAAACCTAAAACAAAGCAAAACAAAACTCCCCAGAAAATAATCTGGGAGAAAAATCTAAATTCATAAATTTTGCCAGACAGTTTCAGTTAATTTTATTTTACTGTTATTAAATTTGGCATTTATGGGCCTTTTTTTTTCCTTTATTGGCATATTGGGGAAAGATTTACATAAGACAATTTACATTTTAACTTTCATCACTTTCTCCAGTTTGCAATGTTAATGTTCTTAAATGTATCCTGAAGCCAGAATACTCTGTAAGAACAGCAAGAGCAAAAATGCCAAAGAAGAACAGGAGAGGCAGAATAGAAGTTCAGCATACAACTGAGTTAGAAGGCTGTGAGAGTCTGAAGAGAAAAGCTTCAGTATTAAAGGAAATGCTTGCAGCCATTTTTTCCACTTGTGAGCAATTACTCATATGCAACTGAGTAATAATTGCAACTGAAATCACATGAATGATTTCAGCACTCAGAGTTATGATCATGGATCATAATCCGGATTTTAATGAAGGAAAAATTAAGAAATAAAGTGCTATGGATCTCTTCAAGAACTGTTTTGTTTTTGTGTTTTTTTTGCAAATGGTAGGTCAGAGTTGTTTCACTATGTGAAGTCAAGTTGAAATTCTGTATATGTTAGGAATTAAACTGGAGATCTTAGTGGAAGGGCATGCATTTCATTTCTTCATAGGAAAGCACCCATGCTAAGTTTCTTTCATTTCTTCCATCTATTCACAAGTGACACAGAAGTGAGTCATTTCAAGGGAAGTCTGTGTTATAGCAAGATAAAAAATGTGATGTACTTCACAAACGGCGTTATCTCCTTCAGCCAGATACAAACACAGATACTATAGGTTAGGTGCCAATTTGTTTCACACAAATGACATGCTGTAAATCACTCCTGCTGTATTGTCATGTATCTAGTCATATTGTACCCAGCCCCTGTGACCCTAGGATAGATTCACTTGTAAGAAATTCACAGTTAAACATATGCTATTAAAAATGGAAGTACCATACTTGAGATCTGGAAGCGGGCATCTGAAGCACCAACTATTCCACTTTATGGGTATTGTAATTTTTGCCCTTTTTTTTACAGTGCTAGGTAAGTATATGGGATTTTTTTCCAGTAAGGGTTATTATTTCTGTGATAGGCACCAGATGTTCTGTGGCCTTTATTCTAAAATCCCCATTCTTTTTAAATGCCTTTATTCAGCATAAAAATATGTTACTTGTCCATTTGATAGGTTTTTGAAAAGGCATAAAAAATGAAGTCATCATAAGTACTAAGGTCATGCTTTCATAAATAATTGTTTTTGAGAAACTGGCTGTAGAGAATAGTATCTACTGTGCACAGCCCAAATTGTACTGGGATCTGTGTTGTGGAGAGTATGAGACAGCTGTAGACTCCTACCTGCAGAAAGACCAATTTACAAATCACAAAAAAAACACCCTGATTTGGACTCTTAAGAAAGGCAAGTAAGGGAAGAATGTTTAGAATACTAAATCCATGTGATGCTTTCCAACAGGTTAAGTCTTGAAAATGCCTCATCATAAACTTCCATAGGGAGCCCATGTCAAAGGAATAGAAAAAATGCCATGGTATTTACAGTCAACATGGGGGTAATGTTGAATGCATAGCTGGAGGTGTGAAAAACAGGCCGAAGGGATGGGGATGTAAAAACATGTTTGGGATGCTGAAATTACCTTTCTCTCTGGGGAGCAGAGGCTAGGCAAACTGCTTGTGATTAGTAATTTAGTATTGCTTCATTTAATCAAATTCTAGATCTTGAAAGAACCTATTCCAGATTTTTTTTTTTTCTAATTTTCAATATAAGGACAGCTTTAAGCAAGTAAATAATTCGTTATCCTTCATATAGAAGGTTTTATGCAGCATATCACTGAGTAAGGACTTAAATCAGACTCTGTTCAGGTTGTTTGTATATCAGATGAGGTAACTGGTACTCAGCAGGTCTGATAAAAAAGTCCATGGAAATACTTGAAGTAATCTTTCTATAAAGATTTTTAAAAGTCGATTTGATTTATGAATATGAAAAATTCTTCTGTCTCTCCTGGTTATAAATGTCAAGGCACCAAAAGAATACGATGCACTTTGTAACTAATCTTTTAGTTGCACCAAGATATTATTAGCGTGGAGGGGCACGTGCTGAGAATGGGAGCATCTTTTTGAGAAGTGAGGAAAGTATTTCTATTTTTAAAATGGAGCATGCTGTCTTATTCATCTCTGATTGTTTCAAATGTGTTATATTCTTTTATTAACTCATACTTCTTTTATTAAGAAAATCCAGGTGGGTTCTTCTTGCTTTCGTAATACCTGTAGAATACACTAAAGTTCACTTGAGGAGAAAAAAATCACTCTGTTTTCATCCCAAAGTGCATCTTATAGAGAGTTCTAAATAGACTACACTCTCACATTCAAACTTGAAAAGCAGGGTTTGTGCCACTTTTCTCAGTAAAAGCCAATGTGCAGTTGTACTAATATCTTTGGGGAAATATAACTGTCCAGAAGGTACACTGAGGTCTAGGATGTAAGTAGGTACAAAATTCATTCCAATTTAAGCAACTACATTATGACTTGATTTTTGTGAGGCCAGTAAAGTTTGTGCAGAGCATTCATTTTTATTATTAGGAGAGAAATGGTCTGATCACAGCCAAGACATTTTTCATGGTCTTTCTTACTTGCCTTGAGCAAAAACTGATAAATAGCAGCAGAGACAGCTGTGCTTATAGCCAGAGATTGTGGCTCTCAGCCTCACTTTGTGGTTTCACAAAAGCACAGCTTACTGCTTGAAATTTCCAGCCAAACTGCTTTTCTACACTATATCTGTTATAATACATACTTTTCTGCACCAAATAGACCCTTTTACTTGAAGAAATTCACCACAGGGAGTGATAATGCCATGTCTACTTAAACTTGCATATAATCCATTTCCATATGAGCACTGAGATACTAGCTAAAGGACTTGCAGAACACCTGGTGTCCATATCGTTTCCTTTGTAGTCTTTCAAAATCCTAGAGAAACCATAAGTAGGTGTAGTTAAACTAATGTCAGTAATAATCCTAAATTTCTTTAGTTACTTGGGAGCGGATGACAAATCAGGACACTTAAAATATGCAGAGCTGGTGTGAGTAATACATGTGAAAGACAAAAAAGTAGCAGCATGATCTTGCTTATTGGATGGTTTTCAAACACCCAAATTCAGATGGTATAGGAAATTAATGTGCCATGCAGTCATTGATGCTGCCTGAAATTGCATGTGTTGTCATGTCTTTAAAATGTTGTGATCCTAAACCTCTTCTCAGGACAGTGGAATAGGAGCTGACACTGTGGTACCCTGGTACATAGGGTACCTGGAGCACTCAGCCATCATGTGGCAAACTGGGTATGGTTCTCTCCTCATCTTCTGTGGATTTCAGCCTTCTCTTACCTCTCAAAACAGCGTGCTGTCCACTAGCAGCGGTAGAGATGGGTCTGCAACCAGATTTTAAGTGGCAAAGTTCAGACGTGCTACTGCTATTGCTCATGTAGTTGCATGAGCAATATTTTATTCTTAAATATTTATCAAAACAAAACACTTTAAACGAGACTTTAAACAAAAAAAAGCTCTTTTCCTCCACCTCGTGACTTCACAAGTAGAGAGACTGGGCATGTGAACTTAAATCTTTCCAAGGCAAAGAATTGTATCCAGATTTTACATGTGATAAATGAGCATTCCTGTTCCGTGAGAGATCTGATCTATTTGATTATATTTATTAGACAGGTCTAGAAGACATGAAGATTGAACAATTGACAAATTTATGGATCCAGATTGGACTGTGGTGGGGTCTTGGCGTGTGTTTCATTTACAGGATGAATATGGATGTGTGATGCATGAACAAATTAATGTGTACAAAGAAATGAAATCAATGTGTCACTACAGTCTCTTATGTAGTGTACATGCAAATCCTTCTTACCTGTCTTTCACTGTTGGAGGAGGTATCATAAAGGCATGTTCAAAATCATAAAGTCATACATGAAGTTTCCTGTTTGTGTGTTCTGGACTTAGAAGTAACAGAGAAATAAATTTTCTGGTGGAAAAATTAAATATGTATGGCATCTAACTGCTTTCAAGGCTGGAGAGCTGTTGAGTTGGGTAGGTGGATTGCAGTCTTACACAAAGTGTTCTGTGGGAGCTGAGCAGTCGTGACTGTGCTGTCAGCAATTGATAATCAGAGAGCAGTACTAATGAACCTTTTCTGCTTCCAATAACTAAACTACCTAATATCGTCTGATGCAACACACAATGTAGATGCACTTGAATATTTTTATATCTAGTTCTGTGTATCTTCCTTTTATTAATTTCCCACTAGAAACCTCTCTATAGATATTTAAATACCTTAAATTACCCAAAGACTGATAAATCAAAAACAGATATAGCAAATTAAGTTACATGGGAGACATGTTTATGGCAAACAAGCTAATATTTTCATTGTGTGTGAAGAGGGGACCAACATCATAACATGTTGACTGTGACACTAAATGTGCTACTCCACCTCTGTGTCTGTGTTCAGTAGTCTGCAAAATTATGATGATGATACCTACTATACACAACTGTTGAAAGAATTAATTCATTAGTGTTTGCAAAGAACTTTGAGATCCTCTAGCAGAAGGTACTACACAATTGCTAAGCATTAATTTATTACTATTATTCGATAGGACATGTAATATAAATCTTTAAAAAAAGCAAACAAAAGGCTAATCAGGAGTCTCTTTTTCGCACTGTCAAAGCTGATAATGACCAAATAGTCTTGTTTGTGGAAGAACAAAAAAAAATAACCCATGCTACTTGGTATGTTGAAGCAGCAATTAGCACGCATTGTAGGGAGAAGAAGTGGAGCTAGACCAGAAATGAGCCTTGATGAGCCTAATTGCCTTTAATTATTCCTAAACATTTTCTTGTTGTCTGTCTTATGAAGGCAGAAGAAACCCTGTATCTCTAAAAAGAAATAAGGCTTGGTTTTGTTTTCGTCTTTTAAAGAGGGACATAATAGCCACCATAGAAACATGCTCTTAATCAACGGCATTAAACTCCTGGCTGCTCTGCTTCTCTTGAAATTGCCTAGCTTCATTATTATCAGGGGGAAGGAGGAGGAGAAGGGGTTTAATCACTATTTAGCTTTTCTTAGCAAATTAAAATATTAATTACAATACACATTATTTTATCTTTGCTTAAGTTATTTGTAAGTATTGGTGAATGAGAGCTCACTTCAAGTTGGAGTAAATTATTCTCAAACTATTCAGACTTACTTTTTCTATTCCTCTTAAAAAATCATCGGGGCATGAAATGGTGTCTTCTGAGAGGCAAGAAAAAACATCTTTTCTCTTTTTTTGGTCTTGAAGATAACTGTGTAATTAAAGGTAAATTTTCTACAAACTAAAATGTGATTACTTCAGCACAGTCAAATGCTATGGGAAGCTGAGGAATGGAAGACCAAACACCTCCAGACGAATGGATGGGTGTTTCTCTTTTTTTACTGTTTAGATGATGCAATGCAGTAATCAACCTGATTTTTTTTCAGTTCGCAGAATAATGAAAAAGAGGAGGAGGCTTTTGGTTAAAGGTACTGTCATAGGAAATCCATGACCTCTGCAAGTCTACCTCTCCCAAAGATTATGTTAGTGATGTTATTTTGGTTGATGGAATACAGAAATATAGCGGGATTAGAAAAAATGATTTATAAAATGAGCAAGGTTAGCACTATTATGCATCTTTTGTAAGCATTTGTCCTGGGTTCAGCAGTAGCAGTCATGTTTTTTCCTTTGTGTTAACTGGTGCAGTGCTGTGTTTTGACTTCTAGTTTGAGAACAGCGTTGGTGAAGCCGATGTTTTCGGTTGTTGCTAAGTGATGTTTACCCTGACCAAGGACTCTGTGAGGCTCATGCTCTGCCAGGGAGGAGGGGAAGCTGTGAGGAAGCAGAGACGGGGCGCCTGACCCGGGCTAGCCGGGGAGGTATTCCATACCACAGCACGTCATGCCCGGGGTGGGGGGTAACTGGGAGTTGCCCGGAAGGACAGGGGCTTCCGGGTGGAACTCGTTTTCTTGGCCGGTGGTATCGTATTCTCTTCCCTTGTTATTTTCCCTTATCATTGTTTTAGCTGATAGTAGCGGTGGTGATTTGTTGCTGGACTGTTCTTGTCTCAACCCGTAGGAGTTGCACTCTCTCGATCCTCCTCCCCGTTCCTCCGGGAGCGGGGAAGGGGAGAGCCCCGGTGCAGGGGGGGGGGGGGGGGGGGGGGGGGGGGGGGGGGGGGGGGGGGGGGGGGGGGGGGGGGGGGGGGGGAGACGGACACGGACCTTGATTGTTGTCAGCTCGGCACCACTCACTGGGAGTGAGTGAACAAGTTACCTGACTGGGTTTAAACCACGACAGCATTGTACACCTTTTCTTGGTGTGTCCATGCCATTTTTAATTTTTTGTTGTGAGCGTTCTGCTTTTAATCTCATAGGGAAGAAAATTTGCAGAAAGGAAACAAATTAAACAATCTCTCTAGATCAAATTGTGGCTCAATAAACTTTTTCTTTTAAATAAAATATGTGCTGGCATAAATCAGTATATTTCTATTAACTGTAATGAAGCTATGTTGATTTATAACAACTGCAGATACAATTAATTAATCTATTGAAGTAGTTTGAGTAGAATTACATGGAAGGCTGTAGGAAATACACAGTGCTATGTCAAACAGATGTAGTCCTACATGCATTGCTGGCATTGCTGCAGGTCAATGGACAATAGACAGAAGAAGCCAAAAGCATATTACTGGTTTTCACTAAACTGTGATCTGAGACTTCTGCTTTCTTTATGGTTGTCTTGCAAAGTTTGTGGATATTGCAGGGAAAAGCTGGGCATGACTAAGTAGCTGAGGGAGCATTTAGCCTCTATCAAGAAAGCCCTACTAGTCATTGCATCTACATCTGCATTCTGAACACTGAAAGGTATTTAAGAGATATGTTGGCTGATTTAATTAATTCAGATTACTAGAATTAAATCTTTTGGTAAACAGAGGGGGAAAGAATCTGGCCGTGAAAGTAAACCTTTTTTTCATTTCTTTTTTTTTTTTTTTAAATGGTCAAGTTACCAATTAAGAAAAAAACTGAAGTGAAATTTGCCAGCAGCAACTTCCATTTCAGTTCAGTTCTAGACCCGACCTCTTTTATCATTGTCATCTTTTCCTTTCACCTTAAAGAACAAATATGTTAAAAGCTCAGGGTATGTGTGTGGAGAGGGTCAACCAACCTAAACAATATTTTTAATTGTAGCCATGGGATATTCATCTCAGAAGACAGGCCATGGGGTCAAAGGATTTTTCTTAATTGCAGAATCCTTACACAGGCTTACCCCTAGACATTCTTGCTGACCTTCATTATTGATGCGGCCTAACTTGCTGGCCTTTTTTTATTTTATGTGGCACTTCATTGTCCTGCCCCATTGCTGTGTTTTCTGACTCTTTTCTAGTTGTTCTTTTTATTGTTGCTATTGTTCTTATGCTGCAAGTAAAGCTGAGAAAAATGCATTATGAAGCCTGGTTACATCACCTTCTGTGGCAGTGGAAGCCACAACCATGAAGACAGCATTTGATTAATCCTGCAGGCCTTTATATATACTACTTCTTACCAAATATGATTTTTTTCTGTTTGTATGTGGGTGCCCTTGGGCTACACATGCCAGGAAGTATTTCTTCCTAGGACCCAGCCTAATGCAATGGACAACTAATGCTGTCCTTTGCTTGCAACTTTCTAATAAATTTGTGATGGAGGAGATGAAGCTAGTGAATATTTGGAGTGGCAGAATGCTGAATATTGCTCATCTTGGAAGCATTGAGGGTTTGGGCCATCCTGAAGGATCATAAAGCCACTTTCTGAATTATTTTCTCTTCTCATATTCAGATGAATTTTCTTTATTGCATACAAGTAAGAAATTTTCAAAGTATTTTTCACCTTGCCAAACTGTTCAGTTCAATTTTCGTTTTCCATAAAGCATATCTACTAACACCAGTATCATGCACTCTAAGCAATGTTCTTCCCTGTGCTTGGGTTGTTACTTTAAAGAGTTCATTGTTTTGCAGCTACTCATAGGCCAGATGCTCTTTGTCATAGTTGCTTTCCCCTAGCTCTCAGCATGTATAGATTTGTATGAAGATTTACGGCAGTGGTTTAAGCACATGGAACTTCTGCTATTGCCTTTACAATGCCCTCCCCCCAAGGTTTCCTGGGGTAACTCATGTAAATTCCTAGCTGAACTAAGAAATTAAATCCTTAATAATAAAATATCTATATTATCTGCTTGAGGATGATGAATTGGTGGTTTTGTGCAGGATTATGTACATCTTATGCACAGATGTTTGACCTTCCCTTTAGACATGTGTTACTTTTGCATTTAGCGAGGAATGGGCTTGGTGTTCCAGCAAGTGGTTGGATCGGGCCCTTTGAAGGCTTTGATTGTGCTTCTCTGTGGCAAAATCAATGCATGAGAGCAAATGGTTGTACCTATTTGCTCCTTTACCTGTGTCAGTACAATTCCCTACGAGCCGAGAGGAATCCAGCAATTAGAAGGTTTTTTTCAGGGTAGAGGGGAGGGAAGTTAATAGGAACCATATTAGTACAGCTGCTAGATGTGTAACATTTTATTTGCTCTGTGATCTTTGCTTGCTGTATACGAGACAGAAGTTGAAACTTTAGTCCTGAAATCAGATTTAGCAGCTGGGCTGCCACAGAGTTCAGTTTGGATTGGAAGCTGGAAGCAGCTGTTTTTATGAAGGTGAAAGCCTGCATCAATCTGTCACTGATCCTGTTGATATCACAGCCTCTGTAGAGCTCTTACCTCCTCTTATTCTCAAAGGTACAACTTTATCTTCCTGAGGATCTTCACTTTGAAGAGTGCAAAGGTTGTTGTAATTCCCAGGTCAGGGGAGACTTGTTTTCCCAGCTCCTGGTAAGCTTAAAGAGAGCCAGAGCTAGGATCCAGTAGCTTGTTTGAGAAATGCAGAAATGTGAAGAAAGCAGCAGCATCTGCTGAATTCCTGATAATCCTCTTGGTTTATATATTATTATTTTTAATTATTATTACAATAATATAATATATTTTATATATTATTATTTTATATATTAGTATTTTTTTAATGACAATGAGGGCTATATTCAAAGTCTTTGTGTTTGATACATGAGTACCTAAAGTTATGTGCAACTTACTTACTTTGAGCCTAGAAAACCTCGGAAAAGATGAAGAGATCTTCCAGACCCAAGTTGACATCCTGTGCTGCCATCAGCACTTTACTGCATTCTTCTGTGCCAGTTATTTTACTAGGTTACATCTCTGTGCCTTAAAAATTTGCCTTTTCCACCGCTACTGTGAGGGGAAGCAAGCTGAAGATAAAGTAGCCTCGTTGACTGTGAGAGGTCCAGTGGGTCTGGTGCTAACCTCTGAATTTTATCAGAGACAATGTGGTAACACAGTCTTAAGTCTAAACCTCACAAAGTTTGGAGCATCTAAAGAAAGGCTGTGTTACAGTAGTTTAAGGGGTACTTCTGGTAGTCATTTAATTGCATTTTGCACTAGCAACAAATCTTTCCATGCATAGTAAAGATAACAAAGACTGAAAATACTTTTTTTGAGTGGATATGTTTATTAATATTCCTAATTTATCAATTACTTGAAGTGAGTATACAAGAAAAGCCCCAGACAGATGAGATCTATCCCTGTCTGCTCTGTGTTAACACATCTCTCTATCTGTTAGCAAGCTCAGAATTATTCTCATACAAAATCATATTTTGATTCTCCTGGTAGTATTTTCATAGTGATGTGGTAGTTCTGACAGTTTCAAAAATCAATTTACACTTGATAGCAATAAATTTCTGATAGACATCGGGAAGTTTTCAAAGCAATTCTACCCTTTGCCATTCCATAATCACACAGACATAATTATGTTGCAGGGTGATGCTGTACAAAGATAACTAAGACAGTGTTGATATACGAAACAGAACCATATTTGTAGAGTGGTCCTTTGCCAGAATAAATATGTTGTTTTCCTCATCAGAGTTGCTAAGCCCATCTAAGTATCCAGCAGTATGACTCTACAGCTCCCAGCAATCAGCTATTTAATTCAGAGGTAGCAATTATTCATGGAAATTCCGTGTGTAAGATATAGTTATCCTGGGAACATCCTCCTCGTGGTACAGTTATGTTAATCATCTCAATTCCTTCAGAACCTTCAGCAATGGAGAACATATGAGGGTGGCCCTTAAGAATAAATATGGAGAATGGAAAATCTTCTCAGATGTAAAAGGTTAAGTTGGGAGTGTTCAAGGAAGCCTGACTCAAAACAAAGCTGTGGTGTATGAAAGTGAATGTTTTCCACTAATGTAACTTTTCAAAGTTTTGATTTTCATTTTCAGTGCTACCAACCATGGAAGCTTCCGTTTCAGGCAAGAGCAAATTGGAAACTCTGACGCTCAGCCAAACAGCAACTCAGTAGGGAAAGCTTTGACTCTAGACCCTATTGAGCTGGTATCTCTAAAGCTTAAAATCATATTTTGAAACTGCTAATAAACCATCACACATAGTATCAAAACGGCATTTTTTTCTTCTATGTAATGCTATGCTTTTGCTTGTATTAGTTAGAGCGGTCCTCATTTCTGATCTTTGCTGTAGCTTCTTCCTTCACCTCTTTCATTACTCAGCAGCAAGCTTGTATGTTATGTGCAGAAGAAATATTAGTCCTGTGTGAACAGCCTACATGTGGTTTGCGTACCACTGAACTTCACTTAATTGTATTGAAGGTGAGTGGAAAGCTGCCTACAGTTATACCAACTATAGTATGAGATGAACATCGCCTCTCAAGAAACATGGTATGGCATTTTGTGGCTAAGAATTACAGTGTACCCTGTTATGAAATGGATTCTCAGATCATAGCCTTTACTTCCGTAGCAGCTGCTGACAAATTGTGATCACCTAAGTCATTTGGAAACTCATGGACTTTGGAAACTGAAGTTATCTTCTGCTATATTTTTCTGTGTATATGTATATATGCATATACACACACACACAGTGGCATAGGTACATCTGATAATTCAGCAGAAGTCAGTAAAAGATAAACCAGACATATTTCTTGAAGTGTCACATAAAACACAAACAACAAAGTTCCTATTATAGAATGGCTGTAACATGAATGGACACTCTCATTCAGAAGTGGAGTAGACCTCTTAAAAAATCTTCCTGAAATTCACCCTCCTGCCTTCTCATTGGCAATGTGTTTTTTTTAGTTCATACAACCCCTAAAATCGAATGATCAGCTTGTATCTGGTTGCACAGGTACCTAGAAAAAGGAATCTTAAATTACAGCTGAAAGTAGATTCATTTCTAGCATTTGACAAGGTTCAAGAAGTCCAGTGGCAATGCAATGTCGAATATAGTCCAACCCATTCTCTTATAGTTGCATTTGACATTGCAGGATTTTATTTTTAAGAACCTTAGTAACAATGCTTTCAGGATAGGTTTTCATCTTCATCATCTATTTGACACTGTCAGCAGTGAATGCAAAGTAATCAATAGTCCTGACCTAGGATTTATTTTGCAGCCCAAGATTGGCTTTAACATTTGTCAGGTCATATTTTTCCCAACTTTTTTTCCCCGCAATATAATGAGTAAAATTCTAGGATAGAAGAGGTGAGATGAAAACTGAGATTCTCAAGTCCATCTTCTTCCATTTCATTCCCAAATATAGTGAAAGGTGGCAATAGCACACCTAGCTAATCTTTCCCACAGGACCTTCCCCCCCCCGATGAGGAACAAAGCTTGAGACCAACCCAATACTTCCAGCTTGTTCTCTTAGCAACAGGAGAAGCAGTTACCATGCCATAGTTCACAGACACTACTGGAGAGCAGGCATGTAGATCTTGCTATCATCCTCCAAATCCCCTATTTTTAGAGTGGGTGATTGGAATAGAAAACCGTACGCTTAAATGCCTGCTTTTGATTGAGGAGGACTCAGCTGACACTTACAAGTAACCTGAGACTGTATGGAAAAGCAGGCAAACGTAGGAAGACACAGCTTGCAAGAAGAGGAAAAGTGTCTGTTTCCCTCTGAGCTGCTCCTGAGCTGCAGAAGTACCAGCAAGCACATTCACTGAGGATTATTTTTTTGTCCCTAAACTCTGTAGATGAAAAAGTTTATTACTGGAGTGATCTGGGTCTTTTTTTTTTTTTTTTTAAGTAGGTGTTTGGTTTTTTTTTTTTAAAGCAGGTAAATGATGAGATTTTGAGTAACTTTAAAACACTCATTTTCCATTTCTACTAAGACTTCAGAAAGAAATCCTTTTGTACCATTTTCTACACCTTTTTCATCACCCTTTAAGTTCCCACTTATGTGAGTAACAGACCTTTTGCAGATGACAGTACTGAAGGATAGAGAGATTAAAAGAGATGCTTATGTTTTGAGAATAAAGACTGGGAGTTTAAAAGAGATACGATATGTATATTCATATGTTGTATTTACGTTTGACACTGAACTGTAATACGTTTTAAACAATTGCACAGCATTTGTTTGGTATGGTATGGCATTTGTATGGTAACTATTTTATGCCTGTAAGAATAAACATGTGATTGAAACAAAGATGAAGACTCCCAATTCAAAATATTTCCAATTTAAACTGCAGAATTAAATACAGACATAAAGGGCTTTTTATTATTATAATCTCCTTGCTTGGTAGAATGATAAAACCTTTGAATACAAAATAGCAAAGTTTGTAATATCACTTTTTTTCTGCTAAACCTCTTCATAAGATTGTGTATCTCTAACAGGAAAATATCTGAGAGGCAAGTATTTCCAAGATGAGGTTAAATGAATGAAAGTCGTGTGGATTTCCTGAAAATCGTGAGCTTCACAAACACTGTTACATATTTTACTAATGCCTTCAGTCAGCAGAAGTGCAAGTCCTTATCTTTGTGTATAAATTTGCTGTGATTAATATTAAATATTGTACGATGTTTAAAGGATCATGGCCTCAACTAATAAATATGGGAACATTGTAAACTTCTGGTTTCCATTTAAAGGAATTAGACATGTAACAGCAATTGCTCTGTCTCTTAGAATGGCCCCCTAAAGTCCCATCTGAGTTGCTCTCTGGGCAGATGTCTTCGCTCAGTGTCTAAAATGACACTAGATACTGTTGTTTAAACACAGAATTATTCTCACTGTTCATTGCTTGACTGCTCCTTGTGTCTTACAGGGGCAGAGAAATCTCAGATGTAATTAGGCAGCTCTGGGGATTTGCCCGAGAGTGCAAATCTAAGTTGTGGCTTTTTCCCAGCTGTTCCTGAAGCTGAAGCTTGCAAAAGGCCTGGTGGAAAGCAGCAGTTTAGAAATCTTGTTTTAAAAGGAACCTATGCCAGAGGATGCTTCCACAGTTTGCTATCAATCAGTGCTTATGCTGGTCCATCCTCTTTGTGCAAAGGATTTTGTGCCACAGCCTTTGATCTAGAACATATTGCAAGAGACTTGCTTGTCCCCCCCTTTCTGCAGATAAATTGCTCCAGGGAAGAGCACTGTTAAACAAAGCAAAAAAACCCAACCAAACAAAAAGAACAAAACCCAAGCCAAACAAAAACAAAGGAACAAAGAACAACCAACCCACCAACCAAAAACAACAAAAAAAAGCCCACAAAAAACAAAACCAAAACCCAAACAAACAAACTAAAAGTATCTGTCTCATAATTGTGGAAAAGTATTTTAAAAAAAAACTTGAGGGAGATTTTCTGGTGTATGAACACTGTGCTCTCCCAAATGTCTTAATTTCTGAGTTAACCACCGAGTGCACATTCATTTTTTTCCTGTATTCTATGAGTTAATACAGCAGAATAACTGTGATTTTGACCCTCCACATAAGCTTGAGGACGTATATGAGAAGAGAGTCTGTCTCATATCACAATAAAGATAAGTAAATCAAGAATTCAAAATTGGGTGCAGAAGTGAAAAATGTATCTGCAGCTCAGCTGTATTCATTCTGTTTTGAACAGGGATTCCAGAGCTTAGACATTTTTCAGGAAAGAAATGCTGGTATAGCAAAAAAAAAGTATAATACATTAAATTAACTTATTTTAGCATTTATTTTGTATTGAAACAATCATTACAAAGCTGTACAAGGCTGATGTTAGATAGCTGCCAATTTTACTAAATCTGAGCCAAGTTATAATTTCTTATTAATAATGCCAAAATATTGAACCAGGACTTTAATAACGCCTCATGCAAGAATTTGATCAATAGCTTTTCCGTACTGTAAATATTTCAAAGGTATTTAGCTACCTAAAGGCATCTTTAAAACAGACCTCTTTCATTTCTGGCATTCTACCAAAAACTCAGTCAGAGATACGCCTTTTGCAGCCTGTCAGGGTCATCACCAAATTCTGTTTATTTTACAATAAAGAACAGTTAGACAAGATTTGTATTATTCTTTAGGTGTAGAATGACAATTTAGGGGAGACTTTCTTTAGAAGTTTTTCAGGGAAGGACACGGTTTGTAGTTAACATTGTCAGGAGTATCGTTCTAACACACTTTAAAAATGGATATATTAATTGCAACTTCATTTTACAAGTATTAACTTCAGAAGGTTATTCCCAGGTGCATGAGGAGGAGAACTGGAAGAAGATAAAACCCATGGGTTGAGATGAGAACAGCTTAATAACTGAAATGAAGTAAAAGATAATAATAATAGAAATAAAAGAATAATAATAATAGGAAAAAGAGAGAAGGAGGAATAAAACCCAGGAAAGACAAGTGATGCACTATACAATTGCTCAACCCTTGCTGACTGATGCCCAGCCCATCTCTTGGCAATGATCAGCCCCTCCTGGCCAACTGACCCCCACATTCTATACCAAGCATGGTATGGAATACCCCTTTGGCTAGTTTGGATCAGGTGTCCTGTCCCTGCTCCCTCCCAGCTCCTTGTGCCCTCCCAGCTCCATTTGCTGGCAGAGCATGAGAGTCTGAAAAGTCCTTGATCATGGTGTTACTGAGCAACAACTAAAAACATCAGTGTGTTATCAGCATTGTTCTCAGACTAAAGCCAAAACACAGCCCTGCATCAGCCTCTAGAAATAAAAGAATAATTATCCTAGCCAAAACCAGGACAGTAGAGTATATGAATATTAATTTAATGTCACTGTTGTGAAACCTTGCCTCAACAACATCAATATTCAAATGTTTCTAGGTAGCCCCCTTTCAAATTTCAACTAGAATTTGGATTCACAAAATATACCTCTTTCATTCTGGCATTCTACCAAAAACTTTTGTGATATTGGCACTAGTGGACTACTTTTATTAGCTATTCAGCAGGATTGATCGGTTTACTTTAAAATACACCAAATTTGCTACAATAAAGATTTCCACCAGCTCTTTGTTCTTTGCACCTCAAAAGGAGGATCTATTTTGGATCTTTATGCTTAAATCTCTCACTGGACAAATACATGTGCTTATTTTAGGATATCATTAAAATTCTCACCCTCCACAGTCAACATACTCCAACGCTTTTTTTTTGTTCTCTCCAATTTTTTTTTTCCTTTCTTCTTCTGCAATTTTTATTTCTCTGCTGTCATCCTGCTTCTTTTTAGACAATTTTTGTTTTCCAGAGGCTGATGTTACTTACATTCAGTATATTCACTTGCTTTTCCTCATGTAATGTTGCTGCCACAGTGAATAACCTTAAAGGACAGGCCTCTGAGATTCCTGTCCTTTTCTCAGCTTAATTTTAAGCTATCCTGGGAAAAGAATGGTGTCTGTTGTTTTACTTTTTGTTTTCTCCTGAATGCAGATGACCCATAGTAAGAGAAAGCAATGAGCCATGCTCTGAGTGCTCTAGAAGTCAATGTAGAAAAATGAACAAACTGATTCTCTGTCCTTCACTATGATTTGTACTGTCCCACTCTTTATTGAATTAAATGTGCTAATAAAGGACTTATGTAGCAGCTAAGAAGGAGTTGGCTGTCATTTATCAATTAATTACCCATGAAAACTGATGTTACATGGTAGTAGTAATCGTACCCATGGTGTTAGGCATATGCTACATAAAAATGCAGTCACCTTGAAATAATATGAGCAAATCAGATTGCAACCTAAAGAATAATGTGGTCCTGAGTACTGCAGGACTGAAATTTGTCTCTGAATTGTCTCTTGATGTATCATGGAATATTTTATATTTTTAGGTCAAATTTTGTGTGACTGTTGCATTCAGAGTATAGAAATTGATACATCTGAGAGAAGTAGAGATGAGACTGTAGTTGAACTACCTGTTGCTGTCATCACAGGTGGTATAGGGGGCAGCAACTTTCTCACTTTGGTGTGTTTATTATATGTAAATGAGGGATAAGGACTGCCTTAGGTCAGGTTGCTCAAGGGCTGTGGGTCTTGCACAAAGGTAGAACAAAACTGTGAAACATTGGCATCACCCCTTCTTCCACCCAGCTGAGGCAGCATTAAGGGCCACCCAGCCTGCACCTGGTAGCCTAATCACCCCTATCAGTAGCCCATCAGGATGTTATACTTCACTCGTTAATTCCTTCACTACATATCTCATGGTCGCAGGCCTCATTCCTACAGTGAGCAAATTGGTTGAGCTACTTTAATTCTGAAATCAGGGATTTGTCTCTTACCAGACCCTACATGCATGAAGTAAGTTTAACATTTCTTTGAAGAGGGCAGGGGGCATGAGGATTTGTGGCAGACAGGCTGTGGAAAACCAAGTTGTAAGGGAAGTTAAAGACACATTGGTAGAACTTGTACTGACTTCAACAGCTAATGTCTACAGCAGGAGAATAAAAGCCCTGATATGATACTGTTCTCCTTGCTATTTGCTTTTTAAATCAGACTAATACAAAGAGAGAAAAGGTTCTATGCAGTATGTTACAAATTATATTATGGGCTTCAAGTCATTTGTGTTGCATTAGAGACTGCTGCTGAAGGACCTTAGAGAGAAGATGGTACAAACCACAAGTATGTTTCAGGCTGGTAACATTTACCGGGGTTTGCTCCTGACTCTGTGTCCTGGGTTCAGCAGTAGCAGTCATGTTTCTCCTTTGTGGTAGCTGGTGCAGTGCTGTGTTTTGACTTCCAGCCTGGGAACAGTGCTGGTGATACCGATGTTTTCAGTTGTTGCTAAGTGATGTTTACCCTGACCAAGGACTTTGTGAGGCTCATGCTCTGCCAGGGAGGAGGGGAAGCCAGGAGGAAGCAGAGATGGGGCACCTGACCCGGGCTAGCCAGGGAGGTATTCCATACCACAGCACGTCATGGCCGGGGTGGGGAGTAACTGGGAGTTACCCGGAAGGACACGGGCTTCCGGGTGGAACTCGTTCTCTTGGCCAGTGGTATCGTATTCTCTTCCCTTGTTATTTTCTCTTATCATTGTTGTAGTTGATAGTAGCGGTGGTGATTTGTTGCTGGGCTGTTCTTGTCTCAACCCGTAGGAGTTGCGCTCTTTCGATCCTCCTCCCCGTTCCTCCAGGAGCGGGGAAGGGGAGAGCCCCGGTGGGGGGGGGGACATGGACCTCGATTGTTGTCAGCTCGGCACCACTCACTGGGAGTGAGTGAACAAGTTACCTGACTGGGTTTAAACCACGACACTCTGGAATGAATGATAAAACCTGGAAAAAAAAGAGCAGCTATGGTATATAAGTACAGCAATATCGCCTTAGAGGTTGTATAAAATATGTTGATATGTCTGCTCTTGTCTTTTACAGTCCTGATTGCTGAAAGTATTCTTGACCCCCCACTATGCTAATGTTACATAACCTTCTTGCAGTGCAGTTAGACACCAGACTGTTGCCTCTTTTTAGCAAAGTCATTGACTCAGTGAATCTTTCTTTTTATGAGGACTGGAGCAGATATTGAGTCTGTTCAGACTTTGTTGCTGGAGTGTCCAACAGTGAATGCAAATAATAGCACATCATTGTTCGTGTTTAGGTTGCCAACATCTATTGTCTTCTCATACAGGGAAAGATTAGGCATTTCCCAGAAAGCTTGCAGTCAACACTTCTAGGTGAAGTATACGAGTGAATAGCAAATATGAACACAAAGAGGTTGAAGCAGTAACAGCAGTATAATAACCTAAATCCTGTTTAAATCAAAAGCAATATACTTGTTAACTGAAACTGTCTTTTGACTCTAGAAAGACGATGCAAGAAAAAAACTGATGACACTTCAATTTTTATATATCAAGTTACCTAATTTTTCAATAGGCTTTGAGCAGAAAGTACAGTATCTTGGGAAGACAGTTGACTTTTGGTTTAGTTAGATTTCTGTGTGTGGTATCTGACATGCGTAGGTAAAATGTTTTTGTTATCCCCCACCTCACATGCCCCCAGTAAAAAAACCCACTTTAATATGAAAGTAATAGTATAAGCCACAATATATTTGTAGTTTGGAATTTTCCTCTCTCCAACTTTAACCTATGGCTTAATAAATGAAAAATAATATGCACAAAATGGTAAAAATTATGCCCAGGCATTAATTTCAGAGTCAGAGCTATTTGGATGCAGCTATAAATGTGTGAGTTGTGCCAATAACTAAACAATAAGTTTATTCTAGCTTTGTTGTTGGAGCATTTTACACTTCAAGAATATTATATGCTTCTGATCATACGTTGTGCACTGTGTACTCTTTGTAATTATGGCAGTCATCTGACTCGTTGCTAAGGTTGAAAAAGGTAACTGCCACTAGGAATCTGAAAAAGTGAATTAATTAATACATTTCATTATGTAAGAGAGCACTGTCAAAGTTCCCATTTTATGTTGAGTTCAGAAACATTCCAAAATGCTGCCTTTTGGAAAGAAAGAAGTATTCTTATTATTTCAGCTGTATTGACAAGGATTCAGTTTAGATTTTATTCCAAAGTCATATATGAGTCTCATGTTGAAATCTGGGCTGTAAATGGTGCTACCTTTGTGCAGCAGAACAGAGGTTAGCAGCCTCTGGAAGCAAATAAGCATAAGGTCAGGGTATAGGTAAAGATTATGTTGTATAGAATGTGAAATAAAACACTGTCACCCTTGAATAAGCTGTAGCAGATATGTTCTCAGATAGGACGTATGTTATGCAAAACTTCAAATTTGGGCCACTAACTAAAGGAAACGTTGCTGTATTGAGACTTATTCCCAAATCAAGCATTCTGGTGGTCATTTCATGTCAGAGTCCAGGACTGGGGGCACTGGCAGTGTGTCCTGGGCATCCGGTGTTTCTGTAATTGGCTTATTCTTCCTTGAGCTGCGGGTTCCATTGCTAAATTCTTTCTAGCTGATTCAAAGCAAGGACTTCAACCTCAAGGTGCCAAAAGGGTGACTGCCTTATTTTTCCTGTTGTATCTCCATCTCTGTAAGAAGCTTTCAATTTGACTACAGGAAGTAAACAACTGTTTTTTTTTCTCCGGATATTGCTTTAAGAACACAGGTTTTAAGTCCCTACTGACAGTGAACATGGTTTATCTGTTTTTAAGACAGCCAGACAGAAGCACGAGTTTCTCTAAAGACAAATGGTACGTCAGCAGCCAATTGCAGAAAAGATAAAGGACTCCAAAAGCTGTGAATATTGCAGTCAACTATCTGGGGCTTATTTAATATCCTTTATTCTAACTTCTTTCATCACTTTAGTCTTTTCTACTCAGAATATAAGTAGTTCACTTCAATGCGTTCACAGAAGTATGATACAATAACTTCTGCCCTATTCCAATATAGAATGGATTACCTATATGTCTTACTTGCCCTTCGACTCTTCTTCTGTTTCAATAAAACAAGTTTCCTATCAGTCTTTCCCATTTCCTACTTTGATCATCATCATCTTGTCTCCTTTAAGCTCCTGTGAACAGGAACTGAAGATAAAGTGTGTGTTTATAGGTAGCATTTTAAAACAGCTGCAATTTCAGTGCTGGACCAACCCTCTGATTAGACAAGTAGAAAAGTTGTGGCATATACTCTATAATAAATGTCAGTGCAAAGAAGAGCAAAGATGAAAAAAATATCCTATTAGAGACAAGCAATAGCCAGGAAGTAAAAGAAGAACCTGTGTCAAAAAGCAAAACAAAAAATCAAGAGCAGAACAGAAGTTTAAGGGTGACAAAGAAAAGGATCACAGCCCTTTTGGTGAGTAAATACTTTTAGACAGGTATTGATCTAGTGGGGGAAAAAATAGTGTATGTTTTCCGTTGTGAAATAGTGCTTATTGGCGGTGATGCATGGGGGAACAAGGTTAACAGTAGTGAAGAGAAACAAAGTCTTTTTCCATGGTTGGAAAGCATTTTGAAACATCAAGATCCTTTTTGTCTTTATTTTCTAACGTCCAGTACCCAAGTCTAAGAATCAACAAATGGATCCTCTTAATGTTTCAGAAAAGAAATTGTAATCTCACTGAAGTCAGCAAAAAACTTTTGCCATTGATATAACTCGGGCCAGGGCCTCACTACAGGCTTTACTGTTATGAACTATAATCTGGTGTTTACGGCAGAAAAAACCATGGCAACAAGAAATATGTTGCAAAAGCTCCTGTCTTCTATTGTCTTCACTTTTCCTTCTGTTGAAGATGCTACTGTGGCCCAGTGGTGGGTTTAGAGTACGTGGTATCTGTTATTTTCTACCAACTGGACTAGTTGATCTGGATTCCTTTAATCATATCATAGGATCATTTGCTAATGAAAGAAGTTGAATATGCATTGGTATAAATGGGTGAGTTTTCTTGTTTTCTAAGAGGAAATTATGCACTAAATCTTGTCATTCCCCACCCCCCAACTGTTCAATTATTCCTTGCCTGTTGAGAGAAAAGTGATTAAGGAATGAGTATTAAATTTACCAGTGATGCTACAAGAAGGAGAGCATGGATGTGGAACAGCACTGGCTTTGAGATAAGGTAATAAAACAAAGGGGATGAGCCACAGAGAGAAATGGCAGGAAATGTATGGTACCAGACAGCAAACCTCACTCTGTTCCTATTAACAAAAGCAGGTCCAGAATAATCTCACACATCTCAATTAAAATATGCTAACTTTGTATTGGCTTGAATTGAGTCAAAGCTTATTTGGTCAGATCCTGCATGCTCTGCCACTCCCTCTTGTAAAAGAATGCTTGTTTGTGTACTGCCTTGTAACTACAATGAAACAATTGTGTTAATCTTTCAGTAGTTCAGGAAAAATATCCACAGAGAGCTGTAAGAGGAGGCCACAGTATTTTCCCTAATTCTCCAAAGCCAACCAGGTATCTTCATGATCTCTCAGATGGAGGAGTTGCTGAATTAAATTTCACTCCTTACACTGTCTTTGTTCAGCTGGGTGCTTTCAATATGTCTTGCTGCCTTTAGCACCCGGGACTCACACATTTCAGGGTACTGAGCAGATTCACAGCTGTTGAGACAATGTTTTTCTGGAGCTACCACTGTTTTCTTACTGAGAGTATAACCTATTGCACTTCATCCTGGGGCATGTAGCAGACAGCAGCAGGTTGATCAACCACTACACAGGGTGACACTTTAGATCATTCCTTTTTTCCTGTTTTGGATGATAGCCAAATACTAAATGTTTGACATGAACCTTTCCCCTTGCCTGCTTAGGCATCATCACCATTCATAGAGGAGAAACGCAGCTTTTCTGTAAGCAAGTGGTGCTGGGATGATACCTGGGGTTTGAAGGTAGGTAGATTTACTAGGCTGAATGCAACTTTGTACCAACCGTGGAGTACATTGGTCCATGAGGAAAATGTCCTTTTCATTTTGGTGATTGCTAATGAATACATTCTTAACTTTGCTGGTGTTGCTGACTCTCACACAAAGCATACTGGCTAGTATGCAGACCATTTCAAGAGCAGCCTGTCTGTATCTTTGTAGTGAGCAAAGACCTTGAAAAGCTGTTCTATTCCTGATGCATTTAATCAGAAAAATGTGGAACATACAATTGTCTATGCCACATAAATAAAAAGGACTTAGTTTTTATTGGAAGGAAGAGCTTATCTAAATAATAAGCTGGCAAGCTTTTAGAACTTCACTAATTGCAACTAGTTGGTGGAAGACTCCTTTCAAATTACTGAAAGTTGTAAATCAGTGTTTAAAGAAGCAAACCAAACAAGGCTAGTGTTATTTGAACAATTTCCCAGATCCTAATTCTTTTGCTCCAAAGAAATACATTTTATGTTTCCTTTTCCTGACAATGCAAATCAAATATTAACTGATTACTTTTCAATGTAATCATCATATTCTAGGGAAGGGTTGAGGAGCAGACAGAAAGAAGAGTTGTTTGTTTTTACCAGGGTAACCAAGAGCTTTTCTGTGTGTATGCTTAATGAATGAATTGGCCTACTTTAGCACACAATTGCTTATATTGATAATTATTCAAGAAATGATACTGCCTTGGGAAAATCTATACTAACAAAAAAGAAATCTGGATGGGCTGAATAACCTTTTCAGGCAGATATTTATCTCCAAATGAAGCTATTTTTTGTAAAGTTTCTATTATTTAGAAAAAGTGCTATTGGATGGTTAAAAAAATAATCAGATTGTTAGGGTTTAGAGTCTGGAGTTTAGGGTGGTAGTAAAATAAAGCATCACTGGATGGTATCCTCAGCTGTATAGCTGGGAAGATTGTTAGATTTTACATATAATGTCAAAGTGGCAATATGAGCTGAATCTATGCATCTGTACTCAAGTGACAACCGTTACTATTACCAGTATGAACAGATAGCAGGTTCTAATTAAAGTTACAAGCCAGAGGGAATAGGCATTAAGAAAGAAAAGAATAATTCCATGAATAAATTGCACTTGATTTACTAGTTCACAAAAACGGTCTAGAAAATAGTATCCAAAATTACTTTAAATACAGCATCTATCAAACCACTGAACAATAATCAAGTTGACCTAATTGGAACACTTATAGCTATAAGCAGCCTGTAGCATTCTCTTATCTTGACGTGGGGAGACCAAGTAGTCCCCTAAGTGCCAGTTAATCTACAACAAACTTTTGCTAAGACCTAGAAGAAACTCCATGCACTAGCTACCTGCTTACTTTAGATGTCAGACTATCTAGAATGTAGTTTCTTGTACTCTGCATGAAAAGTAACTTCTGTGTGTATGACGTGAGTTGGATGACGACAGATCCTCAGCAAATTACACAGCCCTTTGTAGGAGCAGTTTTGCCCATAAAGATAGGTTAGCCTTCTTTATGTGTAGGTGTCACTTTTATTTACACTTTTGCTTACTTGCTCTTAGTATTCATTCAGGCCAACAGTTCTTTAAGCATGTGACAAACACTGATACATAGCTTTTTAAGAGTGGACAGAAGCCAGGTTCCTTAAGGGGTGCTGAGGAATATGATACTGTACGTATAACCAGCACCCCTGGACAGCTAACATTGCCTTGCTGGTATTGATCAGAGAAGGGTGAATTTAGCTTTAGAAATAGCTTTAGAAAAGTGGGCTAGATAATTGATGGGAAGCCACTGCTAAGGGAAATCCCTAACTTTTTTTGCTAGGTGTATTGACAGTTTCCTTCATTTTTCAGTGGTTTTGTAAGTGGTATAATTTTGGTTCATGAAATAAGTTGTTTTGGTTAAATTCAGATTTGAAAGTGTGCTTTGAAGATTTTGGGATGTGCTTATAATGATAAATTTGTAGAATGCTTTCTCTGAGCATATTATGATCTGATAATGCTAGGCCATAAACATGAATTAACAAGGCTGAAAAGTTACTAAACTGAAGTATTTTGTAAAATTATCCAGATGGGTGGACACTAGTGAGACTTTTCTGTCTTGTCTTGAGAGGGCAGCAGCTAGTGGTGCTGCAAAGGAGAGAAATGAGCAAGGGCAAAATCAATTCTATAGCTCATTTGATTCATATTATCCTTTTATTTTCTTCTCCATCTGTCTGTATTCCCCTTCTCCCCCCAGCTTTTGAAAGAAAGTCCAGGCTCATACTCTTCCAGCACCCTCTAATGTGCTTGTTCCCTGTTTCATATAAGCCTGAATGTGTTTGTACTTTGTCACAGAGACAAGCCTGTCACCAGCTGCTTCAGCTACGGTTGATGCTCTGCTAAGGAAGGTTTTTAGCAGTACCTTCACATTGAGCTACTGCTGCCTGACAGAAATAGTGCTGAGTGCCCCAGTCATTATTTGCAGCATGCAAAGTGGGCCAGCCCACTTTTGATTCTCTGAGTTTCTTAGCTAGAAGCTGTGTGTGGGAATGGAGGGCTGTGAGTGCACCTTGGTGTTGTGGTGCCCACCTTTGGCTACAGAGCATCTACAGGCCACCCTGCAGCCCACGTGGTGTGCCGGTACTGTGAACACGGCACTACATGGTCTGCTGGGGTTGCTTACCCTGGGAACACCTTACTGTGGCCTTTCAGTACTTAAAAGGGGCCTATAAGAAAGACGGGAGAGACTGCTTAGCAGGGTCTGTTCCAACAGGATGGGGTAATGGTTTTAAAATAAAAGAGGGGAGATTCAGGCTGAGGAAAAAATTTTTAAAATGAGGGTGGTAAAATTCTGTCACAGCGTTGTTTGTCCCCATAAATTTTCATTACCTCCCCCAGAGAGGTGATGGATGCGCCACCCCTGGAGACATTGAAGGCCAGGCTGGATGTGGTTCTGGGCACCTGATCTAGTGAAGAAGAGTGTGTGTGTGGGGGTGGACTTGATAGCCTTTGAGGGTCCCTTCCAACCAAACCATTCTATGATTCTGTGATTTACAGAGCCCCTCGCACCATGTATGTCGTGTCAAAACCTGTGGAGTTTTTTGATCTGCACAGGCAGGATCTGTGACCCTTTCACAACACAACAGTAAACCTGGCATGGTCAGAGCCTTCAGCTGCCATATGATGAAAACAAAGACCTGGGAGAAATTTTACAGCCTGTTTCCCATAGCAAAGGGATGCATGTGGGCTCACCAAGATTTGGAAAGATTCTCAAATGCAGCTCTTGCTGCAAGGAGACAGCTGAAGTACAGGCAGATCAGCGAGCGCTGCAGAGCTTCAGTGGTGATACTACACCACAAAATTACACAGACACGGCTTATCTCTTCAGACAAATTGCAGTTATTGTCAGTGCAGTAGCTTCAGCAGGGGAGGGAAGGATCCCCTCTGTAACCTAATTTCTGGATTATGGCATGCAGAGGCTGCCCTGGTACACACGATGAGGCAGTGATGCTGCTTCTGGTGCCTGGCTTGCCTTGGCTCACCTCTACTGTGACAATGTGGCTGTACACGCACACTAACCAGAAGTGGGATGGCAAAATGCTTCTACAAGGTAAGAATTAATTCTGCCCCTGAAGTAATGCCCATTTTACCTGTGGATGATGTCCCCTGGGGATTTCAGTGCCTAAATTCCACCTAAGTTTCCCTTTGAACGGTTAAGTGCTTTTTGTGTCTGGCATCTAGCAGCTCCACGTTTAAGCACATAGTGCAGAGGAAACATTGCAAAAAGAGCTGTAACTACTTAGGGCAAGAAAATTGTGCCTCTCTAGCATACTAAAATTAAGTCAATCGTGCAGTGGCTGAGAGTAGAGGGAATGGTTGATGTAATTTATTTGGGTTTAATAAAAAAAAAAAAATCCTTGTAAAAATATCCCTACCAAGAAGCCATTTAAACAAATCAGGATTGAGAAAGTGAGAGGTAATTTTCCATTAGAAACTAAGAGGTAGAGCAGGATTAAATGGTCACTTTTTTTATCATGGCAAAAGGCTAATGATAGTGCCCCAACACTGTACTCAAACTGGTGCTATCTGAAGAAGATGAGCAGGCTACCTGAAAGATGGCACTGTTTGCTGGTAACAGAGAATTATTTCAATTAATCAGAACTGAGGAAGATTGTGAATGACCTGGGTTAACAAAGCGAATAAATGGGAAGTGTTGTGTGTGATGCAGACACAATGCTGATAAATACAAGTCTGGGGACACATTCAGGGGAATAATTTGAAGTATTCCTAGGCTTTGCAGGGTTCTAAATTAGCCATAACTATTTAGGTCATTACTTGCTATGATCAGGTTAGTGGAAAAAAGTGTGTTGTGAAGTTGAAAACAAAAGATGATGTTTTAAAAACAAAAGATAATGTAAGACTATGCGGGGGAAAAAAAAAGGGGGAGAAAGGAACACACAATAGACAATAGAACTCCATCCATAAACCAACGCTAATGATTTGCCCATAACTTTGTTCTTGCCCTGTCTCTTAAAGCATATTGACAAAAAGTAATTCTGTGGACTGGCAGATAAATGATTAGAGAAACAGGAGGCTGAAAACAAGGATTTGTTTAGAAAGGAGTCAAGTAATAGGGGATAGAGGTAAAGTATTTAAAACATTGAGTGGTATAAATACAAGCTATGAAGTTTCTATTTATCCTGCTAATGCAAAAAGGAAGAAAAGTGGTATATTTAAAGAGAATGAAAATGAATTATTTTCATGAAAACCTCGTTAACCTTTAGGACTTACTCTCTTAAGCAATCACGGAGGCAAGAAGTTCAGCAGCATTATGCTATTTTAAATCAATTATGCTATAAGAGGACTGGAACAGTTAGATATTCCAGATAGCTATTCAGTGCTGCTTATTCAGAGATCCTGCTTCTCCATTAGAAAAGCCCGTGCAGATATTAACCTGATGCTTCCTATCTGTCGATCAGACTTTTAATGAGCATAGATATTTTTGTGCTCAGCTTTGCCGTCTTGAAACTTTTAACTGGTTGGCAGTGCAAAGTCTACGTCGTGCCAGGGCTCCTACACCAACACAAGGGAGGTGTACACCCAAGCAAGAAGCACTTAAGAATTACATAACTTTGCTGTAGAATTTTCTTGATAGAACTACCTATTCCTAATGTTATTTCTGCAACTGTGACTTCCCCCTTCTGGGATCCTGGACTGATGACTCCAGCAGCTGGTGCATTATATGGAATGGTCCTTTAAAATCTCCTTGCTGCTGAGTTAAGGCTTGTTTGATTTTTTCAGTAGCATTTATAACCACTCAGGCTGCACCACGGTGTGATCCATTTCACATGCCAGGAACTTTGACGGGGAGTGGCTGAGATTAATGATGACATAATACAGTAAAAGAGGTATTCATGCTCTTAAGCATGAATTAATGAAATACCATTGAGAATTTATCCTGCATGAATAAACGGATTTGGAAGTTGTCATTCTAAAGACCACATGGAGGATTTTACTAAAAAAAAACAAACACTCTATTGAAATATACAGGTCCCTAATGAACCTTCACTCCAGATTTTTGTTGGAGCCAGGTGATTGAGCTGGATCCATTAATTGAATTCCTAATTAACTGTTTATACAAATAAGAAGCACAGATCTCTTGCTTCCAGGGCTATAGTGGAATTAATTTTTCTCCCCATCTCAGTCCAAAGCTGGATTCCAACCTGTAATGCATTTGTGAAGCAGAGAACAAGCACACCAGTGCATTCATGAACCTGGGATTCTTCTCTCACATTGCAGCCATACAGCACCTTTACCAAAATGGCAGCAATTATCTTCATAAATGTGGAGAGTGCCTGTCACTGTCTACTTTAAAAAAATCTAAGGTGTACTTTACTGTGACCTCCTTGGCATCAAGTATCTTCGCTACAGGTACGGCTGAGGTGGAACTGAAGAATTACGGCTGTCTCCCAGCATTTTTCATTCTCCATTGTCCCTTAGAATTAGGTGAGTTAAAACCCCAGTGAAGATGTTGCATATATATAATTGTCTATCTGTAGCTTCTTTTTTAAGACATTTTTATTCAGGGAAAAAAACTTTACACTGGCATATATTGTCATATAATCAAGTCTAGAAGACAAGTTTAGTTAGTTTTGAGTCAAAGTGGGGTAACAACAGTACACAGGGACTGCTTAGGGTTTTTTGTTGTTCTGTTAATGTCCAAGTGGTTCAGAAAAAAATTTCCTTAAAAATTAGGACATAAAATATGACACATATTTTATCCATAACTTAAGTCAATTTGAAACACCTTTTATTGCCTACATAAGTGAATATATGTAAACTTTATTAGTAATTTCATTTCAAATTTAAAAGAAGCGAAGGTGTATTGTAGAATTCACAGATAAAGGTTAATTTTAACTATAAAGGTATTACCAGTGTTGCATTTCTTCATGTTATGGTTCACTTATGTAGAATTGAGATGTATTTTATATTAAACAATGCATAGCACCATTATACAACAGTTCACTAAATGCACATCCCATTTAATCTTTTGCAGGAATTAATATAACTGGACTGAAGTTACAAGGAAGAATTGAACTGAGCTAGTAGGGTTAACACTGATACTAACAGGAGATTACTAGCCATAAGAAAATTACAGCTCTTCTGAAAGACGGTGCCTAAAATAGCAGCATATCCTTGGCACCATCATAGGAACTGGTTAACTGATGACCCTGAAGAAACACTTGTTTCCATTAATTCTGCTGTCATTATTTTCGCTATTTTCGAACTCTTCCTCTGAATTCTTCTGTCCTTCTGATCCCAAGACAAGATGGCAGGAACGTGAGAACATAAAGAAATTACAATAAGCTGTCGGCTATATAATTATACTGTAACCTACTACACTGAGAAGTTACACCAACAGAAATTTGGCAAGGAATCGGCTGCTAGCTGAACACAGGACACTCACTAGCATAACATTAAAAAAATCAGGCTCACTAAAAAGCAACATCTACGTTACAAAGAAGCTAACAAAAGAATTCCCTTATGATACTTAGGTTCATCTGGTTCATCTTAGGTTCATCAGCTACATTTTCTTGTTTTATGAATACTTGTTACATTTGCCATTGACTATATATTTAAGATCACAATGCTACAAACCTTCTTCCAGTATGTAGTTTTGCCACCTTTAGTTAGACACAAAGGAGTACTTGCTTGAACAAAGGTTGAAGATTCTGTTGGAAGTTGGTGACATTATTAGGTCATGTGTACTGTAATTACTTGAGCACCACAATTTTTAAATCCCTAAGACACAATTTCCTAGGTAGAAGGCAGCAAGTATGCTTTTAAGTTGCCAGACAGACCAAGAGAATAATTTTTGCTCCAAAGAGTCTGCTGTATACCCTGAATCAGAACAAATTCTTACTTCACAGAGACTTCAGATTTTTAAAGCATCTCTACTCAACAGAGCTAAACAGTTTCTGATTTAATTTTAAATGTTCCAGTGACTGGAACTGCAAGCATAGTAACTTTTAACTGTTAAGGAACAGCAAGAGTTACCAGTAGGGTGAATGGTGCTGACGCCTTTTTCTTCAAGAACATTTGCTACAGTGTCACAGTCCTGATTATTACCTGAACCCCAGGGTTCCACCTCAACCTAGATTTTATTATTTTTACATTTTGAATTGTCTCAACAGCAGGAAATCTTGCCCAAAATGCTCTTCCTAAACTTTTTCAAAACTCATTGATTTATTTTCCAAATGGACTTTATATATTCCAGTGCATTAGAAGGTTAACAACTGATATGGCTTTCAAGTGAATTTTTGCTGTTATCATACATGTAGTCACAAACTGCCACATGTGAAATGGTGACCCCTGTGATAACAGGGCATTAATTTTGGTGTTATTTGGAAGAATACAGTTTTGGGAGTGGTGACAAATGAAGTCCTTGGCATTATCTTTTGAGAGGCCCTGACTGAGAGGGACAAAAGAGGCTTGGGAATCAACAAAACAAAGACCTCGGACTTCCAATTTTGCCACTGATTTGGTCAGAAACATCTTGGACATCAGCTGCCTTCTGCAGTTCTCTGGTCTGATAAAAATAGGGACAATCATGCTTATTTATCTAACAATGCCATGATGGATTAATTATTTAGATAGCTCTCAGTGCTATCCAAATGCTTATTCATGTTTTCCCCACTGCAACAATGTATCTTCATCACTAATAATTAACTGCTAATTACTGTTGCTGAGAATACAATACTGGTGTTTACCACCTTATTTTTAATTTCAGCACAGATGCCTACTTAAAAGTTATGTAAATGATGAAATTACAGTACATTTTCCTAATGACCCTGCTATGTCTGAGTTTGATCTTATCCAATTTTGACTAGAGTAATGAATAGGTAAGATGACCTCTCTTCTGTAGAGCTATAGAGACAGTTTCTATTGTATTCTCAACATTAAATCATGAAATGTAAAGAAGCCAGTCTAAGCAGGATACAGCTGGGTCGAAGGACTGGTGATGCCAATTATGCTTCGTACATAAGAATGCACATTTTACCTATTTGCAAAAAAAATTCACATTTATTTACTGTCAAACAGGTGTTAAAACTTTACACTGGATATTAGTGATGGGCTCATTATTAACAGGTTTACACAAAGGGATGAAAAAAGCAGAATTTTGTTGAAACAATTTACATTTCATTAGATTTTTATCATAAAATAAATTAATTACTAAATATAGGCAGAAGGAATATGGAAGAGTAATAGTTACGTTTTATTTATTTTTTTAAAGGACAGGCACCTTTTATTCACGAGAAAGCTTGTGAGAAGTGTCCGGTGTCCCCTTTACCCCTTACCACCCAACCCTGATTAATTAAAGAATGAACAGGGAATTGAGTTACAATCTTTGTTAGCTATACCAAATTTGTGCAAGGCTTGGCATAATTGGTTTCTAAAACAATTTTCTCCCCAAATTATGGTTTTTGGCAATAAAAATTCAAAACGTAAGAATAAAAACTAACTTGTCAAAGCATAACACTGTTTACAGTGAAAAATAAGTGAAAACGGGTAGAACTTGCATTTAAACATACTACCGTACTATGAACAGTGTAAGAAAAACAGCTTATAACATATGTGCAACCAAGAGCTTTTCACAATATTTTCTTCAAACTCTTTAAAATTATTTTTTAATGACAATTATATTTCAGTTGGACACAAATGTATTTATTTTACCCTAGCAATAGAACAAAATATAATTTCTTTAGCCATTTTTTTTTTCATGAGAACGGTTCATTGTACAGTTGAGGAAATATATGAAATAAGGCCTGTGGCTTGATTGCTAGTGGTTAGACATGTATTCAATCTTTGCCCTAATGGAAAAGATTTGCAGTGAACTGCAAACTGATGCAGAATATCTCTCCTGCTTTTGCAAGTCTTGTCAGGAATAGTAAGGTACAGTAAATTTGTCCCACAGGATTTTAGAGCCTACGCCTTGTATATAATACAATGTAGGCCTAGAAAAAAGAATGGTGCAGCCATATTTACAAATTTAGTTCACAAACTGCTGCAGTAAAATGGCTGAGAAGTGTTTTATTTCTCTTTTTTTTCTTCACAATTTTGTTAAATTCAGCAGCAGAAGATATCTTAAAATACCTTGTTTGGTATTTCTTTTCTTTGTAACAAATAACTCATTTTAGTATACTCTGTGTATATACAAAGTTTTTGTTTTATAAAAATTCACAGAACTGCGAGGTCCAGTCATCCCCATTACTGGAGAACCACAGGGTCAACAGAATTGTCTCTTCAAGCAGATATGAGGGAGCCTGCATGGGGCCAATTAAGTCTTTTTAATACTTGTACGTGGCCTTTAATATTTCTTTGCTACACTATTAAAGGCTTGTCACTAGTTGCATTTGTCCTTCTCTAACGTCCCCTTCTGGAATACATCCTTCCTTGTTAATGGGAATTATATAGCCGTCGCTATTACCCCTGCTGATTTGATAGTACATCTGAAGCTGATGGCCAGCTCCTAGGTTTGGCATGCTCTTGTAGTAAATGTCCTCATTTTCACTCCTCCTGGAGGGAGAGAGATCTTCTTCAACATCGGGGCTGCTCTCTGGATACGGAGAGTCTCTGAGATTGGGCATGCTCGTATAAAGAGAGTCTCTGTTGGGGGACTGGAGGTGGTCGTCAGCCTCGGCTGTCAGCTGTGAGACGTAGCTGTCCGTTCCCTCGGTCTTCACTTTCTTCTGGGGCTGGTACAGAAGGGAGTGAGTCCGCTGAGGAATGAGCGGGGCCTCGAGCTCTTTGTGGTGGAGCTCCAGCCCGGGGGTGTCACTGTGCATCAAAGATGACGCATCTGCCACGATGGCATCATCTTCGCTACTGCTCCCGCCGATCACAGCTTTGGCCGGTAGCGTGCGCTCCAGGTTGTGGTTCTTGCTGCTGCCCCGCAGGTTGTTGTGCACTAATTCTGAAATGATCATTTTCTCAAAAGCAGTATCATTCAGGCTTAGTCCACAGTCTACAACTTGCACACTGTCGTTATAGTCTCCATTGCGCAATGAGTAGCTGTTGTTGAAATTACCATTTAGCGGTAGAGTATCCATGGCACTTGTATCCCTGGCATTGTTCAGTGAATGTCCTGAAATGGAAAAGGACAGCTCTTGGTTATTGCCTGATGTGCTTTTTATCACATAATTATTTTTTTTAAACAAAATTCTTTAATGTAGTTCAGGACAAAGTTGTACTTGGAAGTAAGACTTGAGAAAAGTTAGGTTATTGAACATTCCCAAATGTAAACAGTTGCACACCTTATAGGAAAGATGCATCTTAAAAACAGTAACGTGTATTTCCTGTGGGGAATAGTGGCATTTTGATTTCTTAATTTAGTGTCAACTCTGTGACTCTTCCACAAGGAACTGTTCACTCCATGCCCTTGCATATGTAATGCAAAGCAATTTATTTGGAAAAATCTATGTTTTGAAGTACACCATCATGATTTAGAAAGAGCAAATGAACAGAATTTGTCCTAAACGACACTAAATTAAAAAGGAATTAAATTACAGACATAACTGAAGGTAAATGTGGAACATAAACCCACGTAACTGGCAAGCAACTACTTCAACAACATTTCTAACATTTTTTCCTTTTTTTTTTTTTTTTGAGATGAAGTAAAGAAAAGAATGAAAAAAAATGGATAAATACAAAGAATTTATGTTGAACAAGGACAGCCATCTTTCACACTACAGGGACCAGGGCCCACAAGCACCATCCAACAACACAATAGACAGCAGGTGGAATGACTCACTTTGGACAACTCACATCATGTCTGTCTGCTCAGGCTATCTGGCCTAAGAGTAGCTGATATATAAAAGAAAGTAAAATGATTTATTGTAACATGATGAAGAATTACTGAGCTTTTCAGCAACTTAGTCAGAGCAAGGGTTCAGCAAATTAGATTACTAAGCAATAACAGCTTTTTTTTCCCCACTTAATGTAATTTTTTTTGCACTAATATTCTGTCTGCCAACAACAGCCCCAGGCTTCTAAAGGTCAAAGTTTGCCTGCAGTCTGCATCAGTCACAGTGACAGCGCTGAATGAACCAAAATAGTTAATTAAGAGTTAGGCCCACAGTTACCATGGGCATGGAAGTCAAATGCAGAAATGTTAGGAATTTCTGTAAGTATGGGTCACAGAAATTAAACCAAAGAATAAATATTAGCTGTGGAATGGGAAAAGGAAATCAGCCATGGCTGATATCTCATAGCTGCTGGAGGAATGACAGATTGGGTAAATCTGCTGGAAACATGAAAAGAAGTTTAAGGGGGAGGAGGAATGAAGTCTTAGGATGATTAAGGTCTTTATGCTTTTGGTTTTGGCTTTTTCTTTTTTTGGTAACACGATAAAGAAAAGGTTTTCCTACAGACACAAAGACGTAAACTATGACAGCACAGTGCTTCCCAAGCAAAGGAAAAAAAAAGAAAGAAAGAAAAAAAAACCCCAAACTTTGAGAGAAATTAAACAGTCTGAACCATGGAAAGTCAGATGGTTAGAGCATTCCTAGAAAATCACTTTATCTACAGGTATGTCTGGAAGTAAAGAAAGAATGAAGTGAAGTTTACTGAAATGAGACTGACCACTGTGAGGCTGCTGCATTATATGCAAGGCTTGGAGGAGTATGAGAAAAAAGTTGTTTTTGAAAAGATTATACATTTTTCCATTTTGTTTTGGTTTTGTTTTGTTTTCCATAAGTAAAGCTGCAGCTTATCCTAGAAGATTCAGTCTTCCCTGGAAATAATTGTTTTCAATTAAAAAGTAATTGCATTTTCTCAGGAAAAGATTCTGTCTTTAAAAAATAGAGTAATAATTTCCAAATAAATTCTGAGTAATTTGCAAATCATTTTGTATCTGTGTTATTGTTGACTCCTCTCCATGTGTACTGATTTAAACAGTGATGAGGGTTGTTTGAAAGGTCTCTTTAAGCTTTGATTAAACAACTTTGTAGTTTTGTAATTTCATATATGTTCCAAGGTTTTTCTTGCAATGGATTTAGCTGTGCGGAACATATGGCATTTATAAAAGTAGACAACACATGGACCACATGCTGGCATTCATTTCCCTCATGAAAATGATTTAATTCTATAATTTTAATTCTCTTTTCTTCTGCTAAACAGATACCAAAATATATCTGATAATCCAAAATGAATTTTCTATGATATACTGCAGAGTTAAGCATGCTAGAATATATTCAAATTGGTTTGATGAGGCAAATTTCGTTGCCCACGATCAGGTAATTCATTTGAAATCTTTCCATAGCCTGTAGCAAGATTACTATGGGAATGTAAAAATATGAGTAAATTGTTAAGCATTTCTGCTTGACACTGTTCTGGTTTTAAACAGCAAATTATTTCAGCATTGCATAACTTCTGTTACCAATAGGGTTTGCTACAGACCTCATGTTGTTTCCCAAAAAGCAGTATGCAAGTACTTTTGAATGTGGAAACATTTCATTTGCAAATTGTGAACCACTTGCCCGCTGAGTCTACTTCATGACCGCTAGTTATGTTTTAATTGTGCCCATTAAAAATCATGCTGAAAAAATTTACATTTGATAGGCAAAGTTAAGTTTTACTCCCATACTTGTCTCTCTGTAGGTTGCTAGAGGAAAGCATAAGGAAAGTAAGAAAACAAGAGAATGAAAATAGAAACTACAGTTCAGTTAAAGAGGAAACTTGAAATAAAAACTGGAAACAAGGTTTTATGAGCTCTTTATCAAGGATTTATCATTCCAGTTACACTAAAGTGATCTTACGACTCATCAAGCAGCAACTGCTAGATATTTACTGATGAATTGCACCACAGTTTAAAAAAGCAATTAGATAATGCAGAAACAAAATGTTAGGTAAGTGATGACACCCTTTATTCCTACAGAACTAAACTCTTCTAACTGTTAATCTCAGGATTTTCCTACAGAAAAATGATCTACCATAAAGCTGCACTATACTATAGTTTATATCTGTTTGACGCTGGATACAATTTTCTACACTGGGGTATCCAAAGGTGTCAAGATGCCTTGTGCATCTAATCACTTCCATAAGCAGGTTTTTGTCAGCAAGCTTTAGAGTCAACCTTATATTGCATAGACATGATACCTCTAAGTGATATATATCTTGAAGATGGGCTCTCGGACCATGTGGTGTCAGTCCTGTAATAGTATATTAAGATTTATGCCACCTGTGTTAAAAACATGGATAATTATTGGTAAATACTGTTATGGCAAAGGCATTACTATAATATAGTGCAGTTTTACAAGCTGACATTGGCAACACTACTTCTTGAACTGACAAGAAATTCAGACTGTATGGCTAAGCTATTGCAACTTGAGTTTCTATCTAGGGAAAAGGAGGGATTTGGAGCAAGCCAAGAAAAGCGGTTTTATTCAGGAAGTATAAGCACACCTGGTGAGTTAAACACAGGAGCTGAAGGGGCATTACATACAACTGTTTCAGCGAGCAATGTGTTATAGGGGTTGTTAGTGCCGTGTGGTCGAAGAAGAGGGTTTGTTAGTAGGTAATTGCCAGTCATTCCTAAAGCAAAAGAAACAGAAAAAAATGTCAGTTCTTTAATTTTAGGCTGACAGTTTCAATAAAGAATAGTTTTTATTCATCATGAATCATGTAGGGCTTGTCAAATGTAATTCAGCTGAAAATTTCTGAATGTATTTGAGCTATGTATTTGAAATGGGAGCAGGAAAACACAGTTAGGTTCCAGTAATTCACAGGTGCTGTCCAAATCCCCAAAGTAAACAGCTGGTGAGAGTGACATTTAGTAGTGTATACAAAATCACTGTTACACAAGAATAGCAATTAAATGTGTAGAGATCAAGGTACTACATAAAACTATTATAACTTTAAAAATTATCACATGGAACACTTCTGTCCAGACTTGAGAGAAATTAATTTCTTGAACTGAAAGGTATTGAAAAATTTATGACAGGATCAGAGCTGTTACTCACTTTATGAAAAACACATGGATAGTGGAAGGGAATTGCTGTTTTCAAACAGACAGTGGATGACAAACTGCAAGAAGCATATCTTAGTATATGCAAAAGTATGCATGCTGAGGGGAAAGCAAAATATTTGCTCTAAGAAATCAGAGCATTCTCATTTTCTCCCTGGACACTCATGCTGCAAATTTATCTGCCAGGTTTTAAAAAAGAATTCCTCAAATGACAATTTTTTTTTTAAACAATCAGTTTACAAACAATGTAAGATGAAGCAAAACACTACATGAATAGATTCTTTTAAACCTATTTTACATTTTAATGCAACACCCATTTTAACACCTCTTGGAATAATTATAAAAAAAAAATCAGCATATTTTGAGAAATTATTAAAAAGTCAATTATCTCTGATTTCTAGCTACTAGAAGAAAAATGGGGTGGAAAAATGACAAAAGAAAACCCCACACAAAATGCTGTGATTTAGAACTTACTTTAAACATTTCATTAAGGTAAAATTCCACTTTCTTTCCTATTGCATTGCACAGCAGTGTATCAGGATCAGTGTATTACAGACCCAAGGACAACTGAAGAGCCAGCTATATTTTTATAGTATGGGCATTTTTATTTGTCAAGGAAAAGAAAATATATATTCCAAATATTAATGCTTCTGTACTACTATAGTTACATAGAAGCAGAAATTAGTGAAAAATTCTAAGATTCAGAGAAATATTGCCTGATTATGCGATCTTATTTGGAAGTTCGTCTCAGCGAACAACCAAAAAGATTCTATCATAGCTTTTTTCCAGTTGTAATTTACTTATTACTAGAAATACTAGCTGAAACATATTTTTCTTGAGTTCAATTGTTGTGTGTGTGTGTGTGTGTGTGTGTACTATGTTTAATCTTGGTTAGAATCATTACCTGTAATTTATGGTTAAAAGAACTTCTCTTTTTCAATCAAAAAATGTTTGCCACTTTTAAAACCTTGATTTTTATTTTTAAGGAAAAATGGCACTTGCAATTAATTACTAAACTATGCTTGCATGTAGATATCACAGAGACAGTGACTGTATTATAACTGAATGAAGATGATATCAATTTTTCTGATCATGGCAGAACACCTCCAGTGACATGGGACTGGAGCTCCAAAAGAGGAAGAAGCTTCCAAGACCTCTGTTCAACTCTGAGTTAACAGAGGGTGCAGCATGGTTAGAGCAAACCTCAGGAGTTGGAGACATCCAATTAGGGTGAAGTCCCAGACTTCTATCTCTAGTGTATTTATGGGATTTTAATAAGACACTGGAAAGGAATGCAGTTCTTTCTTAGGCAGGAAAAATATACATATTCTACTTAGGAGAAGTTACTTAATTTTGATTTGCTAGAGGAACATACAAGATTCAGATGGGGGCTAGCAACGAGACACAAACATCTTACCCACATTCTATACACCAAATAGCAAAAATAGAATCATGCTTTCTGAAATGCTTTCTTTCACAAAATACATTTTTTACTTTCAAAATGAATGTGACTTAAGTACATGTCCTTGCTAACAATCTTGAAAAAATAAAAACAAGGGAGAGAAATTTGGTAGTTGTTGATGAAGGCTTTACAAGCAGCCCTCGCATAGGTGAATTTTCTGTTTGAAAGTTTCTCATTTAAGCAGAAACTGATTGCAATAAGATCAGAGCTATGTGTTCTTTCCTAGGGACTTGGGTGGAAGAACAGGCTTTGAACTTGGCTTGCACAGACCAGTCTTCTCTCCATCGCTAGCTCTAACTGCCTTAGAAAAAACACAGGGAGAATGGAAGGAAGGGATATTCTGTCTCAATACCCTTTTCTCCTAACTGGACATGAGAATGAGGTTACAGATTTCAAAGTCTATTTGAGCTGAGAAATTTGGAGGTTTTGCTTCTATGTGCCTGAAAATCTGGATTCTATCCCACGTGACAGATATGATGTTCTTTGAAAGAGAAAAGATAAATGCTTTACAGACATCTTTTGAATAGAAATGATATCAATTAGATTTCACTGGGAAAATTTCTGCACCTAAAAATCATAGTCAAATATGCATTAAAATGTTACTGCACTCATATTTCTGTTTCAGATTTAACCTATAAAGGTTAGGAAAGATTTAAAATTATGATCTTGCTTTTAAGTTAAATTATAGATGAAACTTATTTAAATACATTATCACAAATGGAGGAATTCAACTCCTATAGCAGGCGGCCAGTTGAGAGAACACAGTTTTAAAATATGCTGGTGGGTGACTTTAAAACTCTACTTTTAGAGAACATTTGTTCCAGAATAATTTTTTTTTCCAAAACATTCTTTTCAATTCCGTGTTAAATAATATAAAATCTTATAAAATTTAAGGGTTCTAAAACGGAAATGTTCCCAGTGACTGACCTTGGTTAAGTGTTGAAGTGCTGTTGATGTCACCTGAGATAAAAGACGATTCAGATTGTTTTCTCACAGTGTCATTCCACATCCTCCTTATACGACTCTGTTAATATAAAGCAGTGAGACAAAAGCACAGTAAGTTACAAAAAGATTTTATCCTACTTATGTGCTATTATGTAGAATATTTGTGTTTATTTTGGCCTGAAGCAAGCCAGGCTTCTAGCACATAGTAAAACTCCTCCTGTTATTATTAAAGCTCTGATTCATTAAATTTCATTTAGATGAAACATGATGGCATAAACCTTCCTATAAAGCAGCACTTAATATACAAGAAAAATAAGGTGTTTGAATTAGACCAAAGTAAAAGGAAATTTTAAAAAGAAATCAATTCTACTATGCAGAAGTATGTATTTGCCATCTAAATAATAATAATGAGAAGAAAATTAGTGTTCCTGATTGGAACACATCTCAGTCGGCTTTTTATAAATAAGGTTAATTAAGAGATGCTGTCAAAGCCTTTGTTACCTGAGTGCCAGAGGAATAGCGGGCACTAGTTCTTGTTGTTGATGCCTTCACTGAACTGTGGGGACTCTCAGTTGGTAGTCCACCACAGCAGTAAGAATGTCGGAAGCATTTGCCATATTCCTTACGTACCTACGGAGAGAAAAGCAATACTTAGCACAAAAAATAGTCTTAAATATCTCCACTGACAAAAACACATAAACCTGGCATAGAAACTATTTACTTTTCACACAAAAAGATATTTCTTGTCTGTTGAACTATTGGCTATTAGCAAAATAAAGCATTCTTCCCTACTTAGTGACAGCATTATCAACTATCCAGGATTTCTGAACAAATTATTTCCAAGGTATACATGCATTTCATTTAGATATGCCTGAATAATCATTACTGAGTTGGGGGGTGGAACTAGATGATCTTTAAGGTCCCTTCCAGGTCAAACCATCCTGTGACTGAGTTATTTATGTAATTATTTTTATTTTGTCATACTATAGATTAATATAGTTCAGTTTACCAGATCTGAATGCTGCCTGAAAATAGCCCTTTTTTATATGAGCTTTTGGTGCAAAAAACATAGAAAGCCTATTTTCCCACCCTAGCAGGCAAAAAGGGCTGAGGTAACTAGCCTGTGTACTTCTCGGTAGTGCCCATTATGTTATCCGTTCTGAGAAAGTGCACAAAACCTGCAATGACTATACGTCATTTTCATATAAAGTTACTATGTGTAACTCAAACAGTTGCTAGTTCATATGGTCACACTAGCTTTGGGATTGTACAAAGCTCACAAATGACACTGCCCCACTTTAGGGAGAATGCCTGCTGTGCTCGTAGAGGCACCATCAGACTTCCAGAGTCAAATTTTAAATTGTGAAGCTTGGAAAATCTTTCAATTTTAGGGCCAAAAAATAAAATCCTCATTACTGTCTTTGCTGAACCTAGAAATGTGACTACACCTATGTGTATGAGATTTTTATCTGACAAAGCAACAAGACTAATTAATGATTCTAGTATTCTGCCTGTATTTATTCACCTTCTGTTTCCAGTGGCCTACAGGAAACTTCAGCTTTGGTATTTTTGCGGCTGCTATGCTAGCTACTATTCTCAGGTAACAAGAAAGTGAATACACATTTTGGCAGCATGACAGTAACAGTGAAAGGACAGAGTAGATAAAATTTGGAAAGGTGCTCAAGTAAATTCATAAATCTTCCTCAGATACTTGGCAGTCTAAGTGTCTCTGCATCAGTGAGACTCGTAAGTTTCTGGGAAAAATGGGTTTTCAGTTCATGTGGAAAGTCTGCTTGACCTATGAAAATACAGGACAGAAAGTTACGTGTATATAGAAAGGGGAAAGGGGAAAATGCAAAAAATTCATAGTGTGGATTTACATGTGCCACGTGCTGTTACCAGTATTACAAGAATTTCATTCATGGAATACATACTGTGATGTTTTTATAAACCACAAGGTTTAAGAAAATTTGAATAGTTAGTGCCTTAATTGAATTCAAGCTAGGGACAATAACTCATCTTTTTATAAAAGTATATGGTACATATTTTAAAGGAACCCCGATCTGTAACAATATGAAAAAACTCATGGAAAATGAAAAAAGTGCATAGACATAGAATTATAATCTTTAACCCTGTAGTCTGTAAAACCTATGTCTGTATGTATCATCACTAGGTGGTATAACACCTAAGAAAATCCATTCCTGAACACAAATGGATATTAAATGCTCCAAACCACTACAAAGTAGAAACAATAGCAATCAAAACTGTATTTTTACCCAAATACCACCCTCTAGGGCTGGTTTTGCCTAACGCCTACATTGCAGTGACTGTACATTATGTGTCAGTATTGCACATTCCACGGTCATTATTTCTAAATTATAGCTTGTTGGAAACCGATGGAAGCAACAGCACTATCATCTTGTCAGAACTGGAAACATAATAGTTTTCACTTTCACACTTCTATTTCACTGTTCAATTTAGTGACCAACTAGTAATAACAGAATAAAAAGACTACATTAGCTATGCAGGCAGAGGATAGGATGATACCCAGTCAAAGGCATCGAAACTTAAAAATCTTAAATGGCAGCTTTAACATTCTTCCAGGTATAAATCTTACTGCTCTAGGTTATGCTTTTTGACACTTGACTGGTATCTTAATATTGCTTTTTGCTGATTCCACTTAATATGAAAACAATGCACAGCTGGAAAAAGAAATAAAAAAATAATCTGGTTTTGATTTTCAAGTCCAATACAAGTGGCAGAAAGGGCAACATTATATGAAACCCTAATCTAGAAATTATTTGCATTTTGAGAATGTCTGCATTTTCTTTCCTCTCTTTTTTCTCTTAGGCTCAATCTCCTCTCTAAGCATGCTTTTATTCTCTCAAAATGAGAGGAATACCAGGTTCATCTCGATAAAACTCTGTCTACCAGATCTATTCCTAAAACATGGCTGAACGCCATTGTTTACACCAAATTTAGAGGTGCTGATACAGTTAGAGCTGGTACAGTTGAGTCACGCAAGAACATGATTTTTGTACTTGCACAGCAATGCTTTATCCAGTGGTCTCAAAACATTTTGTAAATATCAGTTAATTATGTCTCTGGTGAGCTAATTATAATGGGAGTTAATAATTGCTATGTCTCCAACTTAAAACTGGTAAAAATATTTAGAATCTAAATATCACAAATTTGGTATTTCCAAACGTAGCGTGTATTGCATTTTATGTGAAGTTTTTTTTGGGTGGGATTAACATTTACCCTTCCTCTCAACTCTTGTTACTTTTATTTGCTACACCTTACACAGGCTATGAGCTTTTTTCTTTTGTCCTTCAGAAAAGCACCTCTAAGGCATCCCTGCTCAGTCTGGGGACGAGTTGCAGGGAACCCAAAGAGAATCCATGCAGCTGTGCCCTTCACTTCCTTCTCTCCTGTTTGCTCCTCTCCTCTCTCCCCTGCAAACCTTCTCTCTCCCCAGAAGATCTGCTCCTTCTGGACTCCGCTGTTCCCATCGGGCAAAGGGGAGCAGAACTAATTTAGCACATCCCACTTACGAGGGAAAGCTCTTGCCAGGGGATTCAAGTTTTTCCAGTTGAGAGCACAAAGCTGTTGATTGCTGGGGGAGGCAAACACTTGAATTAGAGTAGTCATGCTGGCATCTTTGGGAACCTCTGCCCGTTAGCAGTTGTCTTGTGTTAATGACTACATTTTTTCTATAGTGTGCTGAAGTTAATAATAAAATTAATTTTTACATCTCACTTAATTTTGTAATGAACAAGCACTGATAGTACAATCCCTGCCTATCACCTGTAGCTTTATGTGGCAGATTAATGGGATCTCAGGAGAGGTCCTCTGCCTTGATCTGAGAGAGTTTCCAGGCTGAGATAGGCTGATACCATAAATGATCCTTTGTTAGCAGTGCTGCAGCTAAGGCAGGATTTGTTTCGTGCATACATAAAGACTTTTGGCTGTAAGTCCAGACTAATACATACCATATTACCAATGTTAAGTAGTAGTACATTTTCTATAGTAGTTTTCTTCCAAAAGCCTCAAAACTTTGCAAGCCTAAGTTGGAAATGCTGCATCCATTTTAAACCCACTCGGGCCACAGAGCAGTTACAGGAACCTCACAAGAACACACAGCAAGAATTGCTTTTGAATCTTAGTCCCCTCCTCAAACTATTTCAGAATACCTCGGTTCTTAATGTTGCTTTTTTTTTTTCTCTGTTTTTAAGGAAATATATGTGGTATTTTTAAGGAGTTAGAGAACATGCATGTGTATTTTCATTAACTTACTTTCTTTTGAAGGGCACAATGAAAGATGAAGATAAACATTCCTTGGAAAGCATTAAATACTGTGAAGAGATACGTCATCACAACAGTGCCCTCATTGATAAACAGCAGGCCAAATGACCATGTTAGGCCAAGGAGACACAGGAGAGCAAATGCACCCAGGACCCAGGATCTGTAAAAGAAAATTAATTTTAGTAACATTACTTATGAGAATGCATATCACCAAAACCAATATTAACATTTCAGTTCCTGCAGTTGACTTTTACTAGGTTCATATTCAAATGTAAAAATTCCTTGGGTTTAACCTTTTATCTATTAAAGAAAGAACAATTCCATTTAGTACTCTTAGTCTCCAGTGAAAACAGAAGAGTAGATGTGACCTTTTTCTTTCTCAAGAACTGCACAGGATGTTAAAACTATTTTGAAATTCAGAAGTATAGTGCAAGCCCCAGCTACTCCATTGCTTTATCTTCTTTTAGAAAAGAGATTGATAAATCTGGCTTAGTCACTAATCACACCATAGATTTTAAACTGCCATATGACACCAAATAATGTAACACAAATGCACAAAGGTTGAACAGCAGATTAAAAGCCTAGAGCCCAAATCTTTAATGCGCCGATAAACTCAGCTAAACTGAAGCTAGATGATCTAACTTCCGCATGAAGAAACCCTGCTGAAATGTGACAAAAATATGGATATTGCTCTACAAAATAGTCTAAAAAAGATTCCATCATGAACAGGTTAAGGAAAAGGAATTGTAGAGAACGGCACAGAATGAAAGGGAAAGGGAATTTAGTCAGTGAATTCCACATCTAACTAATGATCTTACTTGATAAATGGCTTATTATCTTCATAGCTAGAAAGCATTATAAGCAGAAAAGAGAAACAAAATTATTAGACAGAATTGAAACAGAAATTAATAAGAGCATTTTTAATTGTCTATAAAAATTAGTCAAAATCAGAAAATTCAAAATGCAGAGGCAAGCAATTTAAAATTATAAAGGCATATAATAGTTTAAAGTTCTTTAGCAAATCAGGTATCTCAAAAGTAGTTAATTAAAATTAAGGGAAATCCACAATATTGACCGAGTTTGTAAAGTTAAAAATCATGCTAGAAATTTGTTAATGTAGGGTTCTATCTTACCCAGGTAAGTCCGTATTATAGTAGCCATCACAAACACGGTAATTACTGGTGTGGATGAGAAGACAGAAAGAGGAAAAGGAAGAAAAGAGAGAGATGCTAAAGATTAGCTCTCTCTCTCATCATGCAACATGCAATGAAGCTGATACTGACCTAGCTAGAACATCTAGTTCACAATGTTATAGCCTTACTGAAAAATCTCCCTTCGCCATTTTCAACATTCAAAGCAAATCTGTAAGACCCTTCCACATCCAACCCTCAGTGTTAGAAAGTTGCATCCTCCCTTCAGTGTTGATAATAAAAACCTTCAGTACAACGTAAAGCTATACAGAATACAGTAAAAGACTATCTAAAGAAGCAAAAGCTGTCAAAGCCTTGTTAATTGTGTAACACTTAACATTACTCTGCAAAAGGGATACTGAAGTACAGCACCATGATAAAGTAAACATTTGTTAAATTAGCATCAAAACAGTAGATAATCTTCAAGTTAACAATAATAATAGAGTCAATTCTCTTGGGAGAACAGGATTAGGAGTAGAAACTGCTCAGAATCCCTAAATCAAAAAGTCATTTAACAAAACAAACTTAATATAATCATATCAGCCATGCAAACAGGAACATCATTTTAGATTTGCGTTTTAAATGCAAATGGAATTACTACAGTGCTGTGGCATTTCCGTGAAATAGGTTCTTGGCACTAGTTCCAGGCCGAAATTATCTAATTTTGACCGGCGTTTGTGACATTACAGCAACAATGTGACGAAAGAAGGATTGGCTCTGTTTGCTTCTAATTGACATCTGCAGTTGCTGGGAGACAATGGCATGTGCTCCTAATGGAGAGTACCTTTCAATCAGTTCAGCAATCAGAAAATAATCATGGTTCTCATACTTGAACACAAAGCACTTACTTAATGTTTTCCAACCTGCTAGAGTCTGGTTTCAAAGTGTTTGAGTGCTTCACCATTTTGCACAATGTGATCACCAGGAAGATAAGATTCAGCTGTCAAAACAGATAAGAATGAAATTAAACTACTTCAAGTAATAGGCTGAATAATGATGATGTTACAGACTAAACAAAACCCCCGTAGTTTATTTTCAAATATGTAGTGAAACTGGGTAACTATATCAGACAGTCTGTAAAAAGTGACTGCAAATATGGATGAGGGGAAAAAAAGAGTTATAGGTCACTTAATCTTTCAAATTCACTACATCATCATGAACCACCATGTTTATCTCATGTCCAATGTCTTTGTCAGTCCAGGTCTGTCTTCCAGCTTGTTGTGCTTGGCCCCTGTTCACCTTCACCTGTCACCTCTGGCCTTGTTCCCCATTTCATTGACCTCCCTGAGGACTACGCTTACCCCTTTAATGTACTATACTAGTTGTCCTTTTTTTACCCCATCCTCCTTCTGGAATGTTTTTTGCCTTTGCTGGTTTCTCCCTTTCCTTTTTTTATCCCCTTTTGTCCGCAAAAATCCTACTCGGTTCTTGAAAACAGCTTAAATGTAACTAAAGAAAAAGAAAGAAAAAAGAAACAAAGATGCAGCAAATACATCAAACTTAACAGTGCTGGTGGTGCACCCTCCTATTGCCCTCTTTCCCTTTGTAGTCTGGATTCTGTCTAAGCAAGACTGCATGAGACTTGAAGGAAAGGACTATGCTGTCTTATTCTTGTTGTATCATTCATATAGATAACAACAGGGAAGATACTGAAGGTAATTTTTTATAGTTTTCCTATTGTGAAACAGAATCACAGGTATGAAAGATACTAGGTGCCTTTCTCCTATTGATTTCAAAGCATGTGAAGAGCATAAGTTAAGCCTAACACAAGGATGCAGTAAGCCAAAAACAAGGATGCCTGAAGAATACAGGCTGAAAAGTGGTATACAGTTATTTTGAGTAATTAGTATGTGCTGTCCTATATCATGCAGACAATTCAAATAAAATTGTATGTTTGAAAACAGTAAGAGCTATGTCCTTTCAAGGAGAAGACACACATCTTTATCTAATAGTACAATGGTCCACAAGAAGTGGCTGAACTGACAGCCAAGATTAAATAGGAGAGTATGCTTGGAAATCCTTATAATCCTTATAACACATAGATAGATCATAACCCCATTCTTACAATACCCCATACATATCTGCAACTGGTTACTGATGGAGAATGATCAAGCCCAGTCTCATTTTGGGGAGCCTTTGGTTTGAGACAGCATCAAAATTCTTTTTGTAACACTGGGGATACCAATTCATACCAGCTGTGTTCCTATAGCTGTGCCACAGTGGTCAGAAATGTCACTCAACTCCTAATAAAGAGCAGGTCTTAATAACCTCAAAAAGATGAGTATTTTAAAGGCTCTGATCAGAGCCTGTTACTAAACGTATGTATTACAGAAATAATTCTTATTGCTAAGGGTATTTAAGTTATCACTGCTGTTGCTGTCTCCAAATCAGGATGGACAGTATTATCTATAATGCAGTTTTCAACACCAGAACAGTGTTTGGAGACCCTTGACATCAACAGTCTTTATTCAAAGTAAAACATTTTTACAACTGTACCTTGAGATTAATACAAAAAGTGTATGTGATACAAATAACAAAACCAAGCTTTTATACTTTATTTCTGCCTGTGTTTCAAGAACTGACAAAAATACTTAACCTTTAAGTGGGGGTATGTACATGGCAAAGGTTAAGCATGACTTCCATTGCTGCAAAATGTAATTCAAGTGTTAATATCTGACAACCCTGCCGATTACTTTTTATGATTCTTATAGGCAATGACTAACCAACTGAGAAACACTTCATTATATCATTGTGATCATTTTGTTTCCCTTATCTATGTTTCCACTGTACTGCATAAGCTCCTTGGGTGAGGAAACAAGTTGCTTCTCTCCCTGGCCTCTGTACCAGACAGAGCACAGGGACTCTGTGCATGACCTGGACCTCAGTTCCATGCCTTTGCAGGCAAACTTTATTCTTCTGTATTTGAAAAAGTTTTTTGCACAGTTTGGTAGCTGATAGCATGAACTTCTCCAGCCTGCTTAAAATGATATAATGTCAATGATATAATGTTTTACTTTCTGTGAAAACAAACAGATTAAGAGCTAAGACACATGTCCCATGCCAATCCTAACATGTAAACCAACTTTGGCTGCAACCTATGCAACTGGGAGTGCACAATCCAGTTCAGAACAGTATTTACAGCACAGCTGGAAGTTAATCGTTGCCTAAGTAGCTACCCTGGAGTATCCTGCATTGTACTAGCTGCATCATTCTTGGATCAAAACCTCATAGATATGGCCTAGACCATAAATGACTGCCTTATGAAACGAGAGGTTTTTATCCTCTGCTTCTCTGTACGACTGAAGTGCTGGTTTGACATATGAAAAACAAAAGCTTGTATTTATATACTGAAGCTCCTTCGGTGACTTGCAAGCAGATACAGCCCTACCCCAGAGCCTGAGCCAAGCTCCAGCATATTAAGCAGGTTTTATGTAGATACTCATCTCTGTCTGTATATATGTCCTTGCTGGCCTAGAGAATAACTTTACACAGCAGTTTCTTAACAGACACTTTAATATGAATATAGGTACAGATCTCCAAAACAGCCACAGAAATAATAATGCTGTATTACAGCAGCTGAAAAAGTCCTTCCAAGAAGAAAAGAAAAAAAGCAAAATTTGTACTTTGCAGACAAAGTAACTATGACAACAGAGCATATGATACCTGTTTTTCCATCATGGTGAAATATTGCTTAGTTTTCAGTTTCAGCAGTCAAAAGACCATGTTTTGCCACTTGTTCAAACATGCTGGCATCTCTGTTACACATTATATCATTATCAAAAGCCTATTTTGCTTGCTTACAAATAATGTAACCAAACCTTTCTATAGATTCGCTTTTGGCTCCCTTACTGTTTTTCATCTAGAAATCGACTGTTTTGGAAGAACTCATGAGTTGAAGATTTTTGGGCATCCTGCCATTTTATTACACAAGGTACTAAGCAGTACGGGAAGGAAACTTACTGGAGAATAACTACTTTTAGAAGGAATGGCTGAATTACTTTTCTTGGTGAGAAATACGTGAGGGGAGAAGGAAACACACTTGGTGTTTTTGCATTCATTTGTATCAACTCTATATAAGGAAAACTTTCAGCCCTGAGCAACTTGGTCTGAGTTCAGCGTTGAGCCTGTTTTGACCACAGACCTCCTGACATCAGTTCCATCCTGAATTGTTTCATGACTGTGGGAGGACTGAACTGTTACTAATCTAAGTAAATGAATCTGTAAATGTTTTACAAGCTTGACATATAGTATGCATAGGACACCTTCCTTTAAGAGGAATGTTCACCACAAACATGCAGTACTGTAGGGTCACATAAAGGCCCACATGAATGGCAAGATGGGCTTTTGAAAGCAAATTTGTAAGAGGCATACATGGGCCTCTGACAATGGTGACTTTCTCATCACTTCTTATAACGAAACAGGTTAGTGATTGGCTGGACCTCATCCTGACCACTGGGCTGCATCCCAGGTGAGCCAAAATCTGCACTTGAACAGTACCTCTCTCCTTCAATGGTAATAGAAAATGTAAATCCATTGTGTGAACACACACACACAGCCACAGTGTTCCACACGTCTTAAACAGTCGGGAAATTATACCCTTGACAAAGTCAGAAAAATCTCTGTCATGTTGCACTTCTGAAAACCAGACCAATGCTCTTTCAAAGGCTAAAAGTAGGAATTTGTAAGTTTTGGATCTGAAGATTCTGTTGTGATACTGTGAGTGACAGAACATGCAGTTACATTAGGTGGAGCTATAATGCGAGATCTCTGAAAACATTAGCTGATAACGATAAGCAAAACTTGGATTGATGGGATTTCATAAATCTATCAGGTTTTTGCTATAATTTCTAAAATATATTACCACTATAACAAACAGGATACTACTGGATGACATAGAGAACTAATTTAATTTATACTCTGATTTTACAAATATATGTAAAAGTAAAGAAGGTTATTAGAGCATGTTTTAAAATACCAGTTCCTGCTTGTCTCTTAATGACAAGTGTAATTTGGATAGAACAAAGGGAAGGCAACTGCATACATATTATTAAATAACATGTAAATACTTAAAACATCTAAAATTTGAAGATTTTTTTACGGTAATGATCAAATGCATCAGCCACGAAGATCAGCTTCTTTCATAGCCAACACACAGAGGGCCATATCTGGTTTGGAAATCAGAAGGTACGGGACATGAAAAATAATGTAAGTAGGAATTTGGTGTTTCTGGCACCTGAAAATACGTAATTTTGAGTGGGACTGACTTCAAGTCAAATTAACTTTTTAAAACAGTGGATGTAATAACCTGCACAGAAGACTAATGGATTCAAATTAGTTGCAGGTACAATGAATTAGTAGCCAAATAAAGCTAGATTTTGCAATAATTATGATAAATTTCCCCCTATGAAGAATAGATAAATACCATTTATCAAGTGTCTACTACAGAAAGATGTGTGTGCATTATTTACACACATAAGCTTACAGATACAGTTCATTTTCATATGCAGAGATGGATTATGCGTGCATTTGTATGTCCACATGCACTGACTGCTAAAGTAATGCCCCCACCTGAGTAAAAAATGTTAATTCCTATGTTAGTGGAACAGGACATCCTAGGAATTTTTGCTTAAATAACCTCCGGTAGCCTAATCTATTGGCTACATCTGTGAGAAGGAAACTCCAGTGGTTTTGGCTGAATTAAAGTGAAAACAACATCACCCATTCCTTGAAGATGAATGAAAATAGATTTACATAGAAGTCAAAATACTCGGGCTTTTCTGACCACAGATTACAGGAGTGCACTGTTTGTTTTATAGCCATGAACCTGCTCAATTGAATCACGTCTGCCTGAGCTTAGCAGCTTAAAATTCATTCCACACAGCCTGCAGTGCTGACATGGATATGATAAGACAGAAGAACAGAAACACCACTCTGAAGTAACCTAGCTGAACTGCACATGTTCTGACCCTTTTTGAACTCCCCAGAGCTTTTGTTACCTGGCAAATGCAGCTCTAAAACTGTTCTTGTATCTCCAGATCTTTGCTCTTAGTCATGCAGAAGCCTATTTCTCCCTGGGACTGGCAGGGAGAGAGGTGCTCTCTGAAGGCTTCTAAATGAGTGTGCACACTGAACTCTTACTGAACTGAATTAATTATTAAAGATGCAGATGGAGCTGTCCAAATGATAAGAACAGCTCCTGACGTATCATGATCCAAGCTTTCATTAAACCATTTCAGGCATACTAATGGTTTCCCACCGCTCATTACTTACATGCTCTTTTCTCATAGATATAATAACCCTGGTGCCCAGAGGCATGACAGGCTATGGAAAATAGTGAAGTAGAAAGTTCCTTAAGAGATGTACAGAGGAACTTCATACTTTCCCCTTGTATTTCCCATCCTCATTTTGAGGAAACCTGTATACAGATACAAGAGCAAATGCTTATAAATGCAGAGAAAGAAATTGTAAATTAAACTAGTAAGCAATACTGTCAAAATGGAGTTTATGTGCATTGACAGTACTATTAAACTTAGAATCACAGAAGTGATTTGATGAACATGTTTAAAAGCTTATCAAGGTAAAATTCTCATGTGCTACTGACACTAAGTAAGCCACACTACAAATACAGCTCTTCAGTTACACTGCACATGACATACTATTTCTCAGCCATTATACTTCTTACACTTCTTTCTCCAGTCTCTCTTGCTTTCTCAGTTGGGACGATTAGAGGGCAAAGCAATTGCTAGAGAAGAATTACTCCCAGGAACTGTGCTGTGATTGCTACCTGCTGTTTCATATTTTTGAAGTTGGGAATACTGCTCCCAAAGGCCTTCTGCGTCTCAGCCTAAATGATTTGCTGGAGGATAATAATGTCATGGCCAGTAAATAATAGTGAACTATGTCTGTACATGGTCAATATGATTAAATGTCCTTCACCTCTATTCTCACTCTGACCTGGTTATGAGGAAGTGAAAAAGCCTTCAGCAAAGCCCAACGCTTCCCATGTGAAATGTTATTTTAAAGCAAGGGAGAGAAATAGAGGTGACTTATCAAAATACTCTCAGTAACAATAAAATAAAAAGCTAGACACAAAAAGCAAAATTATCACCATACAATCAGACTCGAGGTAACTGAACTACTGTGGCATGAAACTTAGAACAATTTTCTAGTAATGATCATAACAACTGCAAGAAACAACTCTGTTTTGAAAAATACTGTCTACCATATTAAAAATACTAAGAACATCTTTCAATTGTAATTGTAGGTTTAATTGAAACTCGATTTAATTTAAATGTATTTAGAATAAACTCAGTACAATTATTATGGTCTATAGTTTAAATCTTACAAACACTGTAATTTTTCTAATTCAATTCATACACACGTGAGTTTTGGCATCTATGGCTATTTCTTAGAAAACATGCCAATGAACTCAAACAACAATGAACATGGCACAGCTGTCTTTTCTTAAGTGACTGTTCAAGGACCGAAAAAGTTTTTGACATAGAGAGTAAACCCAACCTAAATATACATAAGCTTATTTCAATATTGAAGATATTACCTACAAAAGAATGGCTGGGTACATTTTCTATAGAAAGTTCCATCATCAAAGTATCAATTTATTTTTATACGGAGAAGTAAGGTAAACTATGAACTACAAGAAGTGTTAAAATAGTACACCTATACATCAGATCATAGATCTACAGAAGTCAGAAATTTCAAAATTATGCCTGATGCATGTGCTTCAGGCTGAAAAAAATAATAATGGCAAAATCCAATTCCTGAATTTGGGAATTCAAGGGAACCAAATTTCTGTTGACAGTTCACAACTCTAGTATGGCAAAAACACAGAGGAACAGGTAACTATTTGGACCTTCAAAAGCATGAAAAATGAATTAATATTTCCAAACTATCAGCAGTTATGAGAAAAGCTCTCTGTGTAAACAGGCTATGCCCCCAGCACAGACTTCTAGAATATTTCCAAAGTATAGCCAGGCTTTAAAGATACTGAACTAGCAGAGGAAAGCAAGGTGAGTCAAAATGCACATCTTGCATTCACTTTCCTTCCAAAACCCTATGTTCTGCAGTGTTGGTATTATTAGTCTGAAGTAACAGGGAGACATTTTCCCTGGGTTTACAGATGACTATGTGCTTTTTTTTTATCTGAAAGCACTCAGAGAAAGGATAATTGAGGCATGAACATCTCATTTTAAATGGACAACGGGGCACACAGCTACGGATGTACATATGGGTGTGCATGCATATGACTTCACTCAAATGACTGCAATACTTTCTATTGATTGCATAGTATTTTGTTATTTATACTAAAATAGATGAATTTATGTCATACATTACATGTAACATAAATACACATAGCATAGAAGTAGTCGTGGAAAATGTGCACATGCATATGCAAATACATATGCAAATACAGTGTAAGTATAATGAAATATAAGATCTATTTAATTATTCAATGTGTTAGAACACACTTTCGAGATAATTATGTTGGATAATTAGCAATTAAATTCTGGAACACGTACAATAGTGACTCAATTGAAAGCAATAATAATGGTTCCTTTAAAAAAAAACCCGTGTTTTCTACTTCATTGATTTTTCGTATGACTACACATGTCAATATGACCTTCAGTGTTTCAAGCCATTAGATAAAAATGGCTACGCTCAAGTGCCACCACAGCTCTGACAATTAATCATTTGGTCAGCACTCTTTAAAGATTTCTAAACATTTATATGACCACTGGTCACATTACAAATTGTTTATGAGCATTTTCATGAAATGTCTTGTGAATAAGGATGGTACTGACTGATGTTATTCAATCTTTATAACTTTGCTGTGAGGCAACCTAAAAGGAAAGTTAAAAACAAAGTTCTTACCAGAATAATAAAGGTAACAGGTCCAATGAAACTCCAAATAAAATAGTTATCTACATGAAGCCAGCAACTATTGTGGAAAAAAAGAGAATCAAAAGTGAAAAACTGCATTAGTACCTCAGTCTAAGAAAAGGAAAGTGCAAAAATACTTCTTAAGCTAACATTTTGCCAGTAAACAATGATAAACATTGCACAGCACCACTTAGCCTGTGGACAATTTTTCCTAACCTGATACTCTTCTGATGAGTCCTGTTTAATAACATTATTGAACTTAAACCAAATCATCAGGAATAGCTAACATATAAGAAGAAGCAAAACCTAAAGGAACTCGCTCTCCTTTCAGTCAAAAGTTTTGGTTACAGGTGCTATCACGGACAATGAATTTAACATCAGTAAGTATTTCTCATTTTCCATGTAATCTTCAAAATCTGCTTTTAAGTTTGTACCATATGCAAAGTGCTTACTCCTGAGGAATGAGACAAAAAGTGCCATAATTTACTGAAAAACAATATGGTATAAATAATATGTCACAAATAGGAATTGAACAGTAGAGAAAGTATACATATGATACCAGAGTAGATGACGTGTAAACCTATCAGGGCTGACTTAGCGATTCATTTTTCATACAGCTCAGTTCCCTGCTGAATTGCTCTTATTTGTCTTTCATCAGTAGCAAAATCAAGCAGCTTTCTTGTAGTCAACAGTATCTTCCCATTCTGTAACTAATTTCATCAAAAGACAAAGTAAACACTATTGGAAGGCAAATTCATGCCTCCAGCAACTCAAATCCTCAGAAATGTTTTCTGTCTACCTTCTGTCACTTTCTATATATATCCATATTTTTGTAAATAAAAGGCAGTGGCTAATTTTAATCCTGCTCTACTCGTCTGATAAAATATTATCAAAGTGAAACATACGGGTTGAAATATTGTACTGTCATAATTCAGGACAAGAGCTAGCTAGAGGGGCAGTTGAACAAAGAGATCTAATGAAGCATCAGCTTAAAACTGGGTGGTTAGGCCTGTCAGAGACTTTAAGTTGAAAAATTTTACTTAATATACATTTGAGGCCAAAAAGTTATTTACTTTTTCAATTTGTTTCAGGTCAATCTTTTGTGTTAAAAGAAAGACCATAATTTAGAATCAGTCTCTCTAGAGTACAAATCCTCTGAACCTAGAGAATTACAAAAGACTTGATTGTAATTTGTGCACAGCATTGCCATTCTCTTACCAATAAAGCTTTCAGATGGTATTTTAGTCTGTCAGAGACCCTCTGACAGCTAATAGGCTTTAAAAAATTATTCACTTGAAAAACACTCAGGTCACTTGCAATTACTTACGCTTTCTCTGTTCCGTAGCTCTTATAGTCAATAGCTGCTGAAACACCAACGACTGTAGCAGGGAAGAGGTAGCCAGCAACGTAATAGTACTTCTTCCTAGAATATTCACTTTCAAATACTTCTACTAACATCAGATAAAGCTGCACTCCTTCCAGGCACATCCAGGCAAAGGCTGCCAGGAAGAAAAAGTGTAACAGACCTGCAAATATTGGACATGCAATCTGCAAAGAAAAAGAAAAACAGAAGTATAAACCACAAAATCTTCACATTGTTTCAGCTCCAATTAAACAGTGAGTTATAGAACAGCATATACTTCTGTCAGAGATCTTTCACAAATTCAGGAGCATTTTCCCTACCTGAAAACATACATTTAATATCTGAAAATAGTAATGTGTGCTCAGTAGCTACAGAAAGTAAATTAGCTAAAGTGTGTCAACTAAGATAAGGAAATTGCTCCCTCACCCTCCACTCTTCAATTGCAGAGTGGACTTTTTAATTTTATACACATTAATTTTGAAACTGATACTGATTTAGGACTTACAGTTTAGATAATCTGAGACATGAACAGTTGGTTCTAAATGCACAGTGAAATATTGCTTATTTAAAATTAGGAAGCAGCCATCAAGCCATTTTTAGCCGCTCTAATTTGGTGGTTTCTATTGTCATAAGAGAAACCAATCTGAATCCTCCCCCCTTTGGATGAGTTCACTGATTTCAACCCAATGAATCTCCAGATATAATTTCACCAACACTGCCAAAAATCCTGCATGCATGTGTAGTGTAAAAAATGGATAAATATATAGACAAGGCTTTGTACTAATATATATCTATATTCAAAAAAGTAGTGAATAGCTGTTCAGACATATGAATGTAACAAAAAAAATATGCTCCTAGTACATCAACATTTAATCTCCTCTTTCAAAAGTTTAACACCTGCCTCATTAATAGCTGATGTTTCTCAACTGAAAATGAAAAATATTGCAGTAAGTGGGAAGTTAAAGCCACAGCGATATTTTTGACGGATGTAAATAGTATTTATGAACATGGCTGTCGTACAGTCACACTGAGCTTTTATTTCAGCCTTGCTGTGTCAGAATGCTGAAAGCCTGGCGGTGTTGTCATGTTTTAATTCAAATCCATTTCAAACAGTCATTTCAGAGAACAAGATCAGTACACACAGAGAAAACTTACCTTGTACTCTGTCTTATCGATGCCTATTAGGAAAATGAACTCAGCAATGAATAGGTTGATACAAAGGTTCTTGTGAATAGTGTTACGATCACTTTGCAGGCCACGGAAAAAACAGAATGTGAAGATGCAGATGGCCAGGCAAACAAGAGAGATGACAATTCCCACCCAGGTGATGACAGTGAGGAGCAATTCGTGCACTCCATCTTTGTACTAGAAATAACCAAGAATGAGGAAAATTAATATGACTCTTTATGAGTATAAACAAAAACCTATTTTCACTAATAGCATCCAGGAAGGTTACTTGTTCATTACATGAGATGGACAAAATGTACTCAGTAATTTCTCAGTCTCAGATCACCTTTCCAGAAGAGCAAGATTAGGGTAAGGAGAAGATGAGCAGGTCTGAGAGGCAAATGTAACTATTTTAGCCAGATCAGATAGCCTTTTTACTTTTCCTACAGCTTGCTATAAACTCGTCAGACAAGAACAAGTAGAGAAACGTAACACTTTGGAAGTGCCACTAGGCTCTGATGCAAAGAAAGAGGAGAGCTTTCCCTGGGACATGCTGTAAGAGTACACGTTCCTTACTACAGAGGTCCACAGCAGAGAAGAAAGCAATGATTTACACAACAATTAAGATAAAATGCAGAATATGTTACGCGTGTTAATTCCAGCTATATAATCTCACATTTAGCTAAAGAAAGTTCCCTCCTTCAATTGTGACAGAATCACTTTTGTCATCTCGGTTATCTTTCAAGGGACCTTTCTGAATACAATGGTTTTATGAGAGGCCCCATATCCTTGGAAATACTGCATGTTCCGGACCCCCCTGTCATCCAGTAAAGGGCTGACCTTCCTGCTCTAAGGAGAGCTGGCACTTGAGTTTCCAGGGAACAGCCTGCACAGCTGTGACTACAGATACTCTCCAGCTGTACTGAGAGAAGTCTGTAAAAACAATTGTAAGGTGGTCAGTAACTAAAATATGACTTGAGGGAAACTCTTGTCCTTCCTTGTTTTTCTTTCCTGTTATTTTGCTTATAACTTTACAGGTGAGGAAAAAAAGTGCTACAGAAAGCAAATTGCTTTGGAAAGTGTGGCTAGAAGCTAGAAATACTTAAGAAACTTCTGCAACTTTGAATCTTGCCAAAAATTTAAAGCTCAGTCTTTAAAAGTCTGTTCCCTGCCGATGGCTAGTAACATCATTACCTACCACAATTTCCCGATGAGCCATAAGAATTGCAAAGTTGGTTAGGTGACTGCAAGCACACGTTGTATGAGTTCTATTTGTGTCAACAAGTTTGCAGCCTTGAGTTGACCAGTATCCCATCATAGTCCTCTCTGAGTAGTTCCAGAAGGAACAATTTGCATTGAAATAATTGTCAGGCTGGGAGATAAAAGGATAACATAAAATGAGGATTTTACACACTAAGATGGCAATAACAATTGTTTAATATGTGTAAAGGGTAATTTAGATTAAACTTTGCATGTTTCGGACAATAAGTTTTTCATCAGCAAAATTGTCAACTATGTTATACAAGGAAGACATCTAGTTTAAAAGGGACTTTATAGTCCGAAACACTCTAAAGTGTAGTCTCAATTACTGTAGACCCAATTTTAAACAATTACAATTTCCATCTTACAATTTTATGCACTGATGGTACATTATAGCTATCTTTGCTTTCTGCAAACGTAATACTGCAAATTTATTCTGAAGACATTTTTCCTGCAATTGAGAATTTGATAATATGATCTTTTTCCTCTGACTCTCACCTCTGGTCAAGCCAAAGTCATGTGAACAGACATCAGGAAAAAGTTAATTCCTCAATGAAAAAAAGTCAAAACAGATTTATAAAAAGAGGCAAAATGAGAGGAAAATCCAACCATATTTTCTTTATCATGGTAGTGATTATTTACTGTCCCCATGTGAGACATGAAAACAGAAAAGACCAAACTAATGAGCAAATAAACACATCAAATAAATTACTGTGAAGAAAACATAAATAACAAACCAAAATACAATACTTTATTCTTCACCAAATAAAATTATTTAAACAATTTGCACAGGTTTCCAGGACTTGGTCCAATATTAATGCAAAAAGTTAAAAGTGTCATTAAAACTTGTCACATCAGACCACCACGAATCTTAACAGCTATTTTCTACCCTGCTACTAAGGTAAGAGTTAATTTTCAGTTAGAAAAAATTAGTCATTTACATTTTCATGTTGATTACTGAATTAGCTTTCATTAAGAATACACTTAAGTTCTAATAATCACTGAACCAGGCTCATTTAATTTTATGTTCATAGACTTAACTAAGCTTGTGTCTCTGACCTAGTCCAACATTTAAAATTCAAATGGAAAAAACGTTATTTTTCTGCACTGCTTTTCTCTCTTGCTGATTTTATGACCTTCCCATTAATTCATTAGCATAACTCACATCAATGTGTTCCAGTGTAAAATGCACAGGATCGGTCAGGTACACCCGGCTAGACTCCTTGTTGATAGAGGCTGCAATGACGTGCGAGTTCACCGCGATCGTGCTATTCCGTCCAGCAAAGTCGCTGCCTAACTTTATGGTTGCATTTTCCGTGCTGAGAAAACGCCCTAAACTTTTGTAAATGATGAAAACCAGTTTTGCTAACCCTACAAAAGAAAAAAAATCCCATCATCATGCCACAGAAGTCCACAGAAAGACAGCAACCTGTACTCCAATGAACTGACAATAAAGCAGCAGCAGAGAGACATTTTCAGGCTATAGATTTCAAGAAAAGCAACCAGGTACCCATGATGTTTGAGAAAAAGCCACAAAGCAGTTTTGTTGTGTTTTGTTTTGATATTTTAACTAGGTGAGGTAATGTAGGTTTTATAAAAGTTAATGGAGTTTCAGTATTCCATGCCTAAAACTCACCGTTCCTGCTGTTCTGTTTCACAGTGCTTGCAGAGAGCTGAATAGAGTTCCCTCCTTTGCTGCCCTGAGGAAATTTCAAGTCTTGCACCTGGCCCTCCGTAATGAGCACTGCAACATCCAAAACTAGGCAGACCCGAGGAAAGGGAAAAAATAAAAGAAGTGGTAAAAAAGGAGACTGCACAGAAAGTGTCTTGGCCAGATTGCAATATGCCAGATGACAATATTTCCCCCACTCTTTATTCAGTTTTCTCACACTGCTGTCCTAATTTGCCACCGTAAAGACAGTTCTGTACCACATGCTGCAAGCAGTTAGTTTCTTTAACTAAATCCAGTGCACACTATTAAAATAAAAGCATTTTAATAACGATAACATGACATCAAACTTTGTTTCTGTGTGTGCCCCCAAAACATTCGCTTAAGAGTATCACACACACACGTTGCAGAGAAATGTTAATTTTGATGCTCCTAATGTCTATGCAGGATTCTCTATGCTAAAAAATTTAAAACTTTAAATATTGGTTTAGATATAAAGTTTTAAAACAGTCAGCAAACAAACACCTATGTATACTTATGCCATGTGTTTAGCTAATGAAGTATTTGTATCTAAAAAAAATTATACTTTTTTCCTAAATCTGAAAAGGTTTATAGGTTATGGAAGGTATAAAGGTTTACAGAAAACCACTATTTGGTTCTTCTAAAAAAATATTTAAATAGAAAAATTAGATGCCACTCAGCCTTACTTCAAGTACTAACTTTCTAATACATTGTATATTGGGAAGCTTTCATGGGATTACCAGCAAAAGCTGGATTCCCTTGGATATGTAAAATCATAAAGGTCAGAGTGGTCAATTTGTTGACAAATATCTGCATTAGATTAACCTGGTTTAACTATAGGTCTATACTACAGATGGACAAAATGTATGATATTAGGGAATTTTTTCTTTCTCTAAGCCATACATACGTATGTGCGCTGGGAATTCAGTCTTGCATGGCATCAGTAATGTGTTACTATGACTTCAAGACAGCTTATCACAAGAAGTGATATCCAGACAAGTCTACTGAGCTCCATGGAACTGCTCATGAACATCCCAAGAGAGATTTCTGTGACTCTACCCACATTCTTTCAGAAACAACTGGTGCAGTTACTTTGATAACGGACTGTAACACCTTTCCCCATCCTTTTCCAGTACCTGTCTACTCAAATTAAAAACTAGGCAGAATCATCTTTGACAGTTACAAATATGCAGACATTGAAACGTGAAAAGTCTCATTTCTGCAGTCTATTCCAAGTCTCCATCTCAGTACCCCTGAAATTAGCAGACGTTCAGCTTCCTCGTGCCTCACTGAGACTACATTAATCTCTGTAACAGGATGAAGGAATTTTAATTTTATGCATAGCAATGATTTTTGCTTTAACACATCCTGCGTCCCAGTATCTGCACATCTCTAATACCAAACTCCTTCATTTCTCTGTCACCACTTAAATTCCAAATTATGCTCCAACTATCTTCAGCTATTTTGCAGTCTCTGGAGCATAGCTATTCTGCATTATGGGAGATGTAGTTCACTGAACACATTTTTACCTGAAGGCAGTCGTGTTTAATATAAACATTTGCCCTATGTTCTGAGTGCCTAAAATATCTAACTGGCAGAGTACGTTGCAAAAAAGTAATTTAAATTCATTAGGAACAGTTTATATATAACAGAAAAGCATTTCTGAAGCTCTACAGAAAGCAGTTAACTCAAAAAAATCCATACTCTGCCATTTAAGCACTCTTCATATCCATATATTCTGCTAATGATTTTTCAGTAGTAAATCAACTTTGCAACATCAACCACTTTCCTTTTTATACTGTATTAATGACACTAAAGAAGAATGCTAATTTTGAAGAGCTAAACAAGAAAAGTGTGTCTCACCCGCTCAGGATCATTTACCTTTCCACCAAGCATTATGCAGCTCCACTTTCAAAGAGTATGTCGCTCTCTGGAGTATTTTTCCTGACTTTGCATAAAGCAATGTGTAAGACTAACTTATGCTTGAAAAGAAATTTACTTACCAATATTTTCTGTGGGCATTGAGACTCTAGTCGGTTCTAAGAGATTATCAGCCAAGACAAAAGCCCCTTCTTCTAATGTATCAAGTAGCATTGTGGCTGCATGGGCTTGTTCTGAAGAATTCATGTCCTTCCAGGACTCCAGAGCTTCAGGCCTGAGCAGGTTGTCCACTGTATCCACAATTGCCTGCATTCATTAGAAAACTATCATTAGGTCTGAGTGCCCTAGGCAGCTGGGGAAAATTTCCAACGTTATCTGGTGACAATTATAATACTTAACTGTCAGAATGATTTACTGTGATTTAATGGCACTAGAAGACTATTTTCAAAGTAAAAATATTTTCCATCCTCTTGCTGGATAAGTGCAGTTAGCCACTAGCATTGCGTGGTCTCTAAGTGGTAAACATGCAGATTTGACTTGCCTCATATCAGATAAAAAGACAGTCTTATTAATGTGCTGAAAAATGTAAAAATAAATGCCAGAAGTTTTGCCTGAAGCTTTCATCTTGAAGTTAATGTCAAAATGCATAAATTCTATTTAAAAATACTAATGACCAAATTGGCATTCTGCAGTTTAGCCTGCAATGACAATAATACGCTTCTGGAAACTTAGCCCAACTTAGCAGTCACAGCACTATAAACTACTTGTCTATGACAAACTGCCTTCTTTATTAGAGAAGGCATGAAATGAAGCTGACTCAGTGGATATAAATTAGCTTGGGCTATTCCCACTCCCCCTCCTGATCCTGTACCTGTTCATAGATACTTAAAAAGATTACTAACTCCCATTCCTGCACAAAGGTCAGTTAAAAAAGGAAATCAATAGAGCAAACAAGATGTCCACTGGCTGTGCCTGTTATCAGTGAAGGCAAAACTGTAAAACTGAATAAACCTGCCATTTTAAAAAGTCTTTCTTGTTACAAGTCTATGATCATGTTTTAAGGCTCATTAAGCTGCATATAAAGTAACAGTAAATAAGGAAGAAGAAGAATTCCATGACATGATTACATTATTTTTACAAAATAATCCAGAGTAATCAGTTAATCAATTGAAGGCAGGCTCTTACATTAATGCATAATGTATCTGTGCATTGAGTATGCTGTGCATTGAGTACACCATGCATTGCTGAAACACCCTGTTTACTCTGTCCCATTTACCTAGTCATAATGTGTCATTAAGCACATATATAATTTGTTTGATCAATTTAAAAGCAATGGGAATGGAAACAGAACACACTGTACAAACAGAAAGATGTCCGTCTCTAATACTATACTGTGCAAATAAACGAACAGGAAAAGTTGGTCAAGGCTATTGTCAGAGCAACATTAATTAACCCAATCCATTTTAATATCCTCTTTCTGTCTGTATTGTGAGCCACCACGACCTTCCTGCCAGGTGGAAGATAGTTCGAAGTGGCATTAAAGCCTTTTTTCTTTCTCTAATGGAAGACAGAATAGTCAAAATGCTCACACTGATACTGCTGCAGCCATTAACTAGAGTAGAACAGAAATTGGTCTGCAGAGGCCAGATTCATTAGTCACCAAGAAATACAGATTGGAGCCTCTAATCTGAGGTACAAATGAATCCTCTGTCACAAAGTGGGAACTTGCTTCATTTGCATAGTGTAAGTCAGCTTTTGATTTGTAATTTCAAGAGGTTTATTAGTCTTATCTAAGTAGAGAAACCCATTTGAGACCTACAAATAATGACACTGGCTGGAAATTAAGGTTGTGCTATGGTTCCTTGTGTATCTACATATAGCACTGACAGTATGTATTTGTTAATATGAAATGCTTTTTATTTATTATGGGATAATCTAGCTCTGCATTTTTCCTGTTGAAAATTATCTCCTGCCCAGTATTTCTGAGGTGTTCTTTCAGACAGAGGCGAGTGTGCAGTGGGAAGATGACACAGCTGTCGGAGTAACACCATTAGTGCTCAAGTTCATGTTTTCTCTTAAAAATGAAGCATGAAAACCCAAGCCTACTCAAACCGTATCTGCTAGATTTCCCTTTACTATTAAAAGTATTTTCTAATAAAAAGCCATGACTATTATTACTATTTGAGGAGTGATTTTCTTTCCAGATCTTTGTCTCTTTTTGGCAAATTTTTGCGTAACTGGGCATCTCCCATCCACTTTGAGGGATGCAGGATAAAAGCCAAAGTGCCCTGTACAGAGAAATGTCTCTTAACTAAGAGTCTGAATTATTTTATTATGTTGCAAAGTATTTCAAAATTCTTTTCAAAAATCATTTACATTTTATCTCAGAGGGTACAAGTAAAAATCAGTAGTTTTAAAAGAAACTTTGAAAAGATGTGCAATAAAATTTTTCAGACAGACATGATTTGTTCTAGGACTTTTTCTCTTCTTAGAGGTGCAAGGTAGTGTTACTGGCTTTGTATCGTAGAGCAGAAGCTGGCCAATGCAGACTACCACCATTCTACAGCAGATGAAAGAAACTGAAAATAAGTTAGCAATGTGTTACATGCCTTCCATATAACCTGGTTAATGGGACAAGTGTCACACATTTTACTAGTAAAGTTAGAGAAATGTTTGTCTTTGCATTTTATCCTGAAGTCACTGAATCTGGCTTTTGTAACAACTCTTAAAACTGTAAGAAAGAGTGATGTCACAACATATAAAAATACACAAAGAACAAAGCAGACTGTATAATGTACATTTTTCATGCAAGCAAATTAACTCTTAACAGTCTTTGATATAAAATACTACCCAAGCTGAAGTAATTTCTGTTAAGTTGCTAGCTTTTTCCCCTACCCAAAGTTGTATTATGAGAGATGTTACTTCCAATTCAGATAACCATTTCTGCTCTTTTAAGATTTGAACAAGTTGAGGTAAAAGAGGTATAAACTTTGATCTTTAATTTTTTTTTTGAGTGTTATACCTGTGCAAAGCCAACATTTGTACAGTTGATATGGGGCACAATACACATTTATCAAAGACTGAAATACATAGGATCATGCAGCAAGATGATAAAGCGTGGCAGGTTGCTGAAGCAGGGAGAAAGCAGGGTGACAGCACAGGAGAGATACCTTAAGGTAAGCCCTGCATGTCTTCTCGCGTTTTTGGAGCTTTTTAGTAAAAAAGAGAAAATGAGAAGTTAGACAAGTTCTGTAAAGCTCAAAAATATCAAGAAATTAAGTCTGGTGCTTCAAAACCTGAACTACAGCCTGGACATTGATCTTGCTTCTGTCCAGAAATGACTATAAAAAACTATCACATAGGCAGCATTTTTCCCCAGCCTTTACACAGGTGCCCAAGTATCTTTGCCCAAGAGGTGCCATTTGTGTGAAAAGGTCAGAGGAGAATGTTCTTGTGTGGACATTTGATCCGTCTCTAGGAAAACTCTTCTAACGGCAGCTAGGGACTGTAAATGAAACTATTGCCAAAATAACAGAGGAGAACATGGAGATCTCTAAAGAAGGCTGAAAAAACGTTTTGTTTGTAGCTTGTTGAATAAGCTGATGCAAGGAAGAGGCCAAGAAATACAGCATTTCCTCTGAGAAAAAGAGGAATGGCAATAACACTTGTGATCTGTATTTAAACCACAAAGACATGAGTTTTCTCTGAAATGTTTCTCTGAGCATCATTCCTGAGAAAACTTATTTGTGTTTTAGATACACACTTTAAGATATTTTTATAAGATCGACTGTAAGTGATGTTGGCGTCTTTAAAAGGCTAAGAAAGTGCTATTATTCTGCAGGAAGTTGGATTAAAATAAAACCCTGCACCTATGCAGGATCCCACTGATTTTATTACATGTTCAGGGTTAAAAGGATCACTGGATAAACATGCTGATTTGTTACAGAATTTCTGAGAGCTAATGCCCATTTCCTCACACTAGTTATAATGTGTTCCAGATTTTAATAAGAGACACAGCTATGTATTTTAGGACCAGGCAGCTATTGTAAATTATATCGCATTCCCTAAAGAAGGTAATTGCAACTTTCCGCTGCGTATTTACTGCTGTTTTCTCTTACATGTTTATTCCAGTACTATAAGCATGTGAAACAAAGTATAGATTAGTAATTCTGCAAGTAAAAAAATAAAGAAACCAAGGGCAATGGTTATCTCAGCAGGGGGAGGTGACAGGAGGTGTGTACCTTGTTATAACTCCTTCCAGCAGAGTCTTTTTCACTGGGCCGCAGTTCCTGCAGCTGAGCATCCAAAATGTCCACAAGCTGCTCCATCAGCCTCACTGATGAACTAACATCACCAGCAAAGACAGGTCCTTTGGTGTGTTTAGCCAGTTCATTGGCCAGACTAGCAGCATTTTCTCCACTTCTGATCTGAAATGACAAGTTTATATTATCTCAGCAGGGTCCCTTGTTCTGCTTGCGGCTCCTAATTCCAATTCCCCATGTACCTTTGTTGTGGTGAAATAACCATTTGCACATACATTGAAATCTGTAACTAATTGAGACCAATAACGTTCTCTTTATCTCAGAAGATTAAAGGTTCTTAGATCGTGACACACAAAAGCAGTTCTTAACAGCCATCAAAACCAGAAATCAGACTGGGACTTTCGGGCTAGATATTCTATTCATCCTCACTTTTATTTTACTGCCATTATCAGACAGTAAGAAATCTATTTGTTCGTACTAGTGCTTGAGGCATTTCAAAGTCAAGTAGCCTGGTACTGACAACAAATTATCCAGTTTTCGTAAACTTAGTACATCTCAGTAGGGAAGAAAAACACAGAAAATGGTTCTGTGCTCTAATCATACTGTTATTAATTCACTCAGAAAAAAACCCTATTTATTACAGTATAATTTTTACTAAACCAAAACCCTTTCTGTATACCACAGTTTTCTGCTGCATGATTTATATTTGATTTATTAAGCAAATACAGCTTTTTTTCTTTGAACACCAGCAAAGCTACTTTGCTTTAAATAGCGATAAAAACACGTAACCACAGATTCAATACAAGAACTTAAGAGAGAGACTGTACCAAAACACACATATGCACACAAAGTACACATAACTGTCTACTTTAGATGAGCACAGAATAACAAAGAGGGCTTCAACAAACTGAATTATTAATGCTCAGAGTTAAAATCCTCAATCACCAGTGTACAGCAGATTAAAAGGTTTCAACCAACCTTCTGAGCCAGCTGATTTACCCAGTGTGAGGTGCAGTTGCTTAGATCAGGGCCTTTGGGGTTCCACATTCCAGTTAAGACCACGCAGAGATAGGAGGCAGTTCCTACAACATATATAGAAAACGACAGTGAAATGGAAACCATTTTTCTGCACACATTCAGGAAATCAGCTACACTGGGCTAAGCAATGTTAAATTCTGAATGCCGCTAATAGCAGTAGCTGACAATAACTGACAAAAACGTAAGGAAATAATGCAGATTACAAACAGCAATAAAAAAGTCAGTGAAAAGTACCAGACGTTTTCTGCAAACAAACAAAAAGCCCTTGATTTTTCCTGGAGCTCATCCAGAGGAGAGCTTATAATGAGAAAGGCAGCTGTAAGCATTATTTCACAACAGTCCTCAAGCAAAGCCCTAAAATTTGACCTGGATTCTCAAAAGCACATGCACAAGGTAATTCTGCAGTTACGCTCAAATGCCATTTGCAGATTAAAACTTGACCATTGCCTGCAGATACTGCATTCTCCAAGTAACAAAAAAATTGTGTGACAGGCAGCTTGAGATTAAAAAAACAATTCACCATAAGAGAGCAGCACATTGCTTTTGAAATGTCTGCCTGAGATCAAGATATATTTTTAAAGGCAATACCTCGTGTTCCTTTGGGGCAAGGGCGTTCAACCATCATTCCTCTTTGTGTCTGAGGCCAGCTAATCCCCCTGGCCTCAGTCGGTTCACAGAATCTCTCTGGCAAAGGGAAAAAACTTGTCACGGGAGGAATTTTGGTTGTGGAAATGGGTGGCGGTGGCTTGGGTCCTCTGCTTCCTTCCTTTGCTCCTCCAGCTAATGTTGTGCTTATGGGACCTTTCTGTGATGTAGTGCTAGTGGTTGACACTGTGGTTTTGTATAGCTCTGCTGAAGAGGTTATTGTCACTGCTGTGGTAGGCACTGCACAGAGAAAATTAGAGTAATAATAAAGTAAATGACTTCAAATTTATATATTAAAAAGCTCTTTAAGTGTTATTTATGCAGTTTTACAAGATTCTCTCGTGTCTCCTTTCCTTTATCTTAATATTACTCTTACTGCTAATCTGGGTGCCTAAGATATAACCTTGACTGATATTTTTTTTTACTCCCAGCTCATACCAGAATGATGTTTCAGCACATTCTCAAAATAATCTCTCCTGCAATAAAAATTGATAGTTACATTTCTAAAGGCTGAAAGGCCTAGTGAGTTATCAGTACATAACAAACACGCTCAAAGCAATTAAAGATTTCTTAATCACTTTTGCAGAAGGAGTAACTCAATAGACAGAATGATTTGAATCAGCGTGCTGTAAACAGTGCAGTCCAGCTTTAACAACAAAGGTAGTGGGCTGTAACTAACGAGACCATTAAAAAAAATAGACCCCAAAACTTCAAGTCACCCAGTACACACCTTCCAGGAAAATAATTATGATAACATCTTCCTACCCAGCAGTCATTCTGCTTGAGAGAGCTGCAGCATGCCCGATTAGCTCCAAACAGAAGCAGCACCTAGCATGTACGAGGTGTTCTCATGTTCAAACACTTCAGGCCTTAACATCCCTTTTTGATAAAGCAGGAATGAAGATGCAACTCATTCAAGCCAGTGCCAAGTACTTAGTTTATGAAACACTAGGATCGGCTTAGGCCAAGTCACTTCTGCCTGGGACTCACAGCTGCTCACTCCACTGACCCACATCAGGAACGCATCACTGGAGCTGCTGAGGTACAGCCTGAACTCTGACAAGGTTTTGAGGCTTTGGAGAGATAATACCAGTTAATGCTAGTGGAGAACACAGCCTGGAATTCATGTTCATCACCTTCAACTGTGCATTGAGCAATGGCTGAAATAATGCAAGTGAGCAAAGTAACTGGAACAGTTATCATTAATTATTTCCAAATCTTAATTACTGTTCACAGTGCTTTACAATAAAAGCGCAGATCCTTGTGCTGAGAAAAAATAAGCTAATACCATGTATTTTTAAATCCTAACCGATACAAGAATAAATGAAACTAATTTAAGATTAACAACAGTGGATAGACTGGCTTTTTTCTTTCTTTTTGTCTTCTTCTGCTAGGCCCTTGAACTCTGACTTACTGGACAACACATCTTCTGTATGTTAAATCATAAATGAAAAACAAAGAGCTGCCTCACTTTCTTTTGGCAGATATTTTTTTAAGTTAGTGTTTTGAGTAAGACTGACTTTCAGTAGTTTGGCAGATCACAATTATTTCAGAATCCGTTTTCAATTATATTCCAGTTATATTAGGATTCTCAAATATGAATTTATCTTATTTTCACATGAATTCAGAATGGAGTTTTTGAACATCACAATGCAAAGATGTGCTTTTCATCCCTCTCTTGCTCACAAATGAGAACTTCTTCAGTGCTGTCTTCAGTCTCATTCTTGGCTGCTTGAATACCGTCTGTGTAATTGTGCTGAATTCGTGGTGTAGCCAGCTACTATGAAACCTATTGCAGATCTGTTCTGCAAGTACTTGCCTGACATCTTGTGAAACTGCTGTAATTTTCTTTTGATTACAATGCATCCAGCTTTCTAGTGCTTTCCCAATTAACATTTGTCAAAAGCATTTGCAATCACTTGCAGAAGTGTCAGGCAACGCCTGCTGAATCAGGTCCTGGGGAACGGAGAACTGGTGGGCACAGAGAATGATGCAGGGGACAACCAATTATTACTATCTATCCCCTAACACATTGTGCTAATTAGTACATATTTAATCACTGGAATGTGTATTAGCATTATTGCAATTACTACTCAAAACCTATAATGTTTAGGATAGCTTTGTCTCAGGAGCAAAATATCACCATAAGAATTCATAACAACTCTCTTAAGTTCAGTAACAATTTTCAGAACATGTTTTGTGCTGCACCCTGAGCTAAAATATTCTGCTCTCACTACTTCAGGTAGAACAATTTGAATGTTATCCATTAAAATCAGTTTCAAAGCATACCACCTATGATTCAAAAATGACCTACATAGTAGGACATACTTTAGAAATATATTTTTAATCTAACATTTTAGAAGAAAGACTTCAAAACCACCTCTTACAAAACTGAAAAAAATACAAGCAATCTCTATGAGATTTTATCTTGAGTTAGATCTTTAAGAAGAAGAAGTCAGTGTATTTAAGAATATACCAGAAAATTCCAGACAGTGCTGGAAACTTGGGAATATCTGAGAAAATAAGAAACAACCAAACACATCACTTTAAGGAATACATCCACCTTTTAGAAGGCAGATTATTTTGTTTTTAATGACCTGTTGGAGAACATGATCTGCAAGGAAATTCTCCTGAGCTGCAAGAAGACACATGATAGCTGCCACCACCACATGATGTGTAATGTTCTGAAAGCTGAGGGTGATGGCATCTGCAGGCTCACATGCAAGGTCTTGCAGAGCACTTTGCCAATAGAAGATAATGACAGTGCTGATTAATATGCCACAACTAAGAAGAAGAACAAACTCCATGTCGAGGTTATTATCCTATTGTTCCAAGCAGCAGGACCGAGCCTCTCTACAAGGCTGAAAATACGTACCTTTTGTCCAAAACCAAAAAAGCCACTTTTACAATGTGCGATTCTATTTTAGACTTTTTGGCTAAGCTTGACATGCTGAGGAGAACCCCCAAACCTCTTTTTTAAGAATAGGTGTGTCTCATTATCAGCTGAAGGTTGTCTTTGTGAAATAAAATATATATATAAAAAAAAAAAAGAGCGATAGGAAGTAAATCCACAGACTCAAGTTGGGGGTAATTAATTCACATTTGTTTCATGCAGTTACCAACAGCTGATGTAAACAGTTATGCGTACTATCAGTTTCTAAAAACGAAGACACCACTGGAGTAAAACTTAACACCTGTTTAACAGTGTGATGTCTATAAAAAACATAACACAATTGCCTAGGACAGCAGGGGAACAGTAACTTTGTTTCCCCAACTGACAGTGAAAAGCAGATTTAGAGGAGGCACACAAGCTATCTAGTATTCTTTGCCAACAGGTTTCTATTCTAAGCAGGCATAAAATACATTTTTTTTTAAATGAAACCAAGTCAAAAAAATCCCCACCCAAAATACAACTCTAACATTAAATTTAAAATTGTCTTGAAATGCCCAGATGATGCACTGCTTCTGAAAATACTAATACTTCTATTTTCATCTCCAGCATATAGGTAACTGTAGGTATCAGCTGCATGTATTTTTTCGTTAAATGTATACTCTTATAGGACAGGTATTTCGATGCATTTGGACATGTAAATATCTATGTGCCCACCTTTGCTTTCAAAAGGTGTCATACACTGAGCTGCCATGTAAAGCAATGCAGATCTGAAACCAGGGCAAATCCAGATTTCCCTGCCATATTACCACTGTGTGCCTGTTTTCATGCTTCAGTGAATAGCAGGGAAGTCACTAAGACTCACGTAATTATCTATAGGTTCCAGCTATTATGCTAGCCAGTACTCTATTGACCCTGCCAAATCCCATTTAGCTGACAGTGAAATGTTTACATAGCCATTCATACATATATACCCTGAAAATGATAACAAGTACGCCACAAAATTAGCAAAATACCAATGATCAAGAAATGTGCTATCTGGTCCCTATTATGTTGTCCATACTTGTACAGCCACTCTTTAATCAACCTGTAGTGTATCAGATTCAATATAACAGTAACGATCTAATTTACTTAACAATTTGCTGCATGACTTCATTGTAGATTCTTGGTATTATAAAGATTTAGTTGTACTAGTCTCCTATTATTTCAAGCCCTTAGTGATAGTACTTTCTGAGTTTCTGTTCTGTCCACACTCACAACATCCGTATTTTCCTGCAGTGATCCAATAAAACTTAATGATGGGTATCATGGTACAAAAGGGGAGACAACTTTAGTTTGAACAGTTTGCACAGTTAGCACAAATTGGGATGAGTGTAGATGAAATCTCTCCCTAACGCACTAACACAGAACAAAAGGATTTATCTTCTTCTTGTTACCAAGGAAACCCTACAATGTAATGCTCATATTCACTTTCTAGGGGGAAAATTCCCTTCATTCTTCCTGTCTTTTAACTTAAAAATCTTCTAAAACTTCCTGTTTCAGTGAGAATTCATTTGGTCCCTGAATGAATGAAACAGGACATACCCACTAAATTTACCAAGGATATAAAAACTCTGGTTTGTTTCAATTTTTTCATAGTGGCTTTTTGCAGGGACCTGATATATTTTATTTTGCTTCCAAATTATGGTTTTCATTGCTAAATGTAATTTTTAAGCTTAACCTCAGAAAATGTGCTCTCCTGCAATATCTGAGTGGTACTTGTCAGCCATAGCTCTGGAAACCATTTCTGCATCTACGTAGACTCAGATGTAGACTGAGGTGTAGAAGAGGCTGAATGTTTAACATGTTGCACTGTCTTGGCAGACATGCTGCAAATGCCAGGAGACACAAGCACTGCAGAAACAGGAGGACCCCTCAGAAAACTGCAGCGTTTCCTCAGCATCAGATGCGTAGACGGTGCACAGGGACATGGTTTAGCGGTGGACTTGGCAGTTTTGGGTTTACAGCTGGACTTGATGATCTTAAGGGCCTTTTCCAACCTAAATGTTCTATGCTACATCTATGCATTATAATTTCCATGGGAAGAGAAGAAAAAAAGACACATGAGAAGGAGGTGAAGGGAGGTTCTAAGAGCAGCAGACTGCATTGTCAAGGTAAAACAGTAGCCTGGCTGCTGCATCTGCTAGAAGTCTGAACAGTTCTCCTGAAGATTTAAGAAAATAAGGGTACAGTGAGCACATAATATGGACAGTTTTAAGAGGAGAAAATGGTGTAGGTTTGCAGCAAGGGCAAGGCCAACATCAGGTTAATTACAGTGGTATTTCAGAGGTTTCGATAAGCAGATTTAAAAATGAAAGAAACAACAGAAAGAAAAAGGCAAGTTTGGGGTCACGGATGAGTCCGAGATTTTGGCCCTGGGAGCAAATGCAAACCCTTGAGCTCAAAAGCGTGAGTCTAATGTGACAAATCCATCTTTCATGTAGGAAGAAAGACTGTTGGTTTTGAAGCACTCAGTAGTTGAACATTATGGTGTAGACAAGAACTGATAGCCGAGACAGATAGATGAGGAAAAAAAAAATCAGTGTGTGTCTACTGCTCCCACGGCAACAGAGGGAACACAGATTGCCGAGTTTCCCACAATGGCCCCAAGTTAACCATTCGAACAGAAAAGGCCACGACTTCCAATTTTGAGGCACTGACCTTGTGACACCATTAAATACTTGATATTAAAGTACCACTGCAAAAGACACTAAAAGAAGGTTCTTGGGTAGGTGAGTTATAGAATATTACCCTATGTCTTTTGAGTAGATTATTAAGTAATGTGAGTCAACAACAAAAAAACTCAAACCAAACCATAACAAAAGAAACACAAAACCGCCCTTCATCAAATGTGCTGAAAATCTGGTCTATTTCCATATGAAATAAAAAAATCCAAATGCGTATTACATATATAGATCCTTTACCTGCGTTACAAGAGAAGGAATGATTTTTTATACTGACTTCATGCTGAAACAAAGAGTAACTGAGAATATAATACAAATAAAAAAGCTAGAATCTTTTCTTGTTTCTACAGCAGTACATTTCAAGGACAATCATATTAGATAACTTTTCCTTTAATTTAGTAGTCTTTAACTACAGGCAATTGGCTTAGGCAAAAGAGGAAATGAACTGAAACGTATTCTTAGATCTGCTATGTACAGATCCATAGAAAATTAAAATAATGGGTCTTGGCTTTATATAAGGAAAAATACTGTTTGTGAATATATGCATTACACATTCAAATAAACCTAGTGCCTTCATATGGTTTCTATATTTTGAAAAGGCCATAATCAAACTATATTTACTTATGTCATAATGCAGTTAAAACTCAAACTCACAAATCACTCAAAATACACTCCTCTGCATTCACGGATGAATGGGCAAAGAGCTCAGACGAGAGGCAAGCACCCTGTGGTGTGCCCTTGGAACCCTTCTTGCCTACGTCTGGTTAGAATAAACCATTTCTTCCCCTTCCTTACATGCCAGTAAGGAAACCAGGAACATTAAGGGGTACTGGTGAACACTCAGATCTCTTTCTGGTATTAGATGGGCTGTGGCCAGCACATGCACTGAAACTCAGGATCTTGGAGACTCTCATAATAAAACATTACGAAATGTCTTACTTGAGACCTTTGATGATTTACTAAAGCAAAGGAACAATTCCATAAAGCCTTTTCTTCCCTCCCTGCCCTTCCTTAACACTTTTTCTTCAATGCACTGATTTAAAGATTAGCTTTTGCCACATTCATGGCAGCTGCCTGAACTGAGAAAGCTCCTTAGAGCCTGCACCTCCATTTTCCCTCTCACTATTAAAGCTTTGGAGAATTTAAAATGCATCTTCATCTCAGTTAAACCGAATTAAAAGTGACATCATGCATGAGAATGTATGAAAATGAAAGCCTTAAATTTTTCCTAATTACATAGGTGGGTATGTCTCTGCTAAGAGCAGCCCCAAAGCCTCCCTGAGGAATGGACTAGCTTGATATACAGGACGGCTTGCCAGGACGGCTGCCCTTGCAGCCAGAGCTCAGTCCCCAGACACCAGAAAACTGCCTGAGCCTGGCCATGGACTGCCAGAGACAGATCACTTGGCTCTGGAGATCACTCAAGTATCAGTTCTAAACTGCCTTGTTCTGCTGTGTATTGCGTACTTCTTTACCTGGAAAAGCTATATGTATGTTGATATAATTGTGTGCACACTACTTAGTTTGCACTGCTGTGCCTGAATCAGCTTCACTGAAGCAGGATAGCTGCCTTTCATGTGGAGAAGCCATTATTACTACATTTTTGAAGTAGAAAAAGCAGCTGCTAAACATGCATACCAGTTAGATGAGAGAAGTGAAGTATTACCTTCATTGCTAAAGGAGCTTATCAACATTCTGTTCCTTGCTGTATGCATCTTCTGCCACGGAGCATTTATCTTGGTATTTACTCTCCTCTGCAGACGTTAATATGTGGCTGTGCCTGTTCATGCCATTTTTAGGGATTTCTGAGCCCTCAGAAGCTCTGTTTATTCCCCCTCTTGGCAGTTAGTGTCTTTCCTTTTAGCTAAGTTGTTCTAACTTCAAGTGAGCTGAACTGCAATTGCAATGGACTTACACGGAAACCTGCTAAGATGTTGGATAATCTAGTCTAACCTGGCATTAGAAACTAAAATAGGGCTGCAGAAAAATATTTATGCTTGGTATTGCACATTAACCCCCGACATCTCCTCCGGGACCTCCTAGCATACATGGCTCTTAGCTGCTGGCGCCAAGAAGTTAAAAGGTCTGCATGTATGTTGTAATCAATTCAGAAGTCAGGTAACACTGATCAAATGGGAACAGGCTTCTGGCTCAGCATGAATGAACTCAAACTTAGTTTAGCTATAGAAGTCAGACTGACTGATGGTACACAGTAAATAAACAATTCCTCAACTTGTTCTTAAATACAGAAAAGCTGAACACTTGTATTAAAAAAAAAAAAAATGAAAGAAAGAAAAGCACAAACCCATAAACCAAATAAAGAAATTCTATCTCTCTTCACAGGTTCTGCAAATTTTCCTTGCACCACTGTAATTCTGTACAGTGCAGACAAACAACTCTTCCCTGCCTTTCTGACAATAGCTAAGTCTAAAACAAAAAATATCATAACAAATTATGTGAATGGAAGTACAAAGAGATTAAAAATGGGAAACCCAAATTCTTACCTTGGGCAGGATCAGGTGGGCCAAACTCCAAAGAATATCGCAGAATGAAGTTGTTATTCCACACGTACAGCTGGTTGTCTCTGGGGTTGTAATCCACTGCAGCGATGTACTGGTACTGGTTGGGGAAAGGAATGTCCACATGCTCGCCTCTGCTTAACCGGGTATTGTAGATGTAATCGATGGCATTCTTGCCGGTCTCACTCTCATTGTCCTGATACACTGACCGCACTACGTACAGGACACCACATATCATGAAAGCATTGGATGCTCCCCGCTTGTCATATGTCGTTTCCCAGGTGGCTTCAAAACGCAGGGTGTAGGGATTCAGCTGGCTAATTACTATCATCCCATTGTTTTGCTCCGTAGCATAAATTACCCACAAGCCATTTTCATCAACTGCCAAGTCAATGTCAGTCTTTCCCCCCCATCGGTATGGAGAGGTGTCATGGTAATTAGCATAATTGATTATGGCCTCTCCACTCTTAATTCTAGTCCTCAAATCAAATTTTACTATGTTCCTAGTTCTTTCCTTGTTAAAAAAGACAGCGCCATCGTACACTACAAATCCAGTGCCATCCACTCTATTTGGCAATTTATATGTCGTCTGCTGGCGTCCATTTTGGAAGTCCTCTAAAGAAGCATATTCTATCAAAGTATCGGTGCGATACGGAGTCCATGGCATGAAGTATATTTTATCTGCAGCCTGGAGAGGATCTTTGCACCAAGCACCTGCTTTTTGTTCAGCTTCATATAAATACGGTGAGTCCACAATTGCTTTCAACGTCCCCGGGCAAACAAAAACTAACAGTCACAGAAAGAAGTAAGACAAGAATTACGTCAAATTAAGACTTTCTCATAATAAATGGAAAAAAAATAAGGAAAAAAAAAAGGTAGGTAAATCATAATGACTGTGTCAGGAAGAAAAAAAATTTATTTAATTGGCACTAGATTATACCTTATGTTATAATTAATGCAAGTATCACCCTTTATCATCCACTTTTCTTAAAGTTACCATGTTCTTGCTGTACCAGTATGGAAAGTGGATGGGAACTGTTTTCACTAGTACAGACCAAGGCTCAATGGCATACACAGACAGCTGAAAATGTAGAGTTACTCCTGCATTTTCATCTTAGACTTTTAGTGAGTACGCATTAACGTTCCAGAGCTTTTAACTGGTGTGCAGCAGTGCGCTAGGTCATTTCAGTCCAAAAAAAAATCACATCAACTTGTTTAGAACTTTAAGAAGTGGTGAGGCTGAAAAAGGAGGTGCCTCGATTAAAAATAAAGGAACAAAACAAATCATCAGGTATATAGAGAAAGCAATTAGGAGCAGAGAAAACAAAACACAACCAAAGCAATGAATGAAACAGACCAGGAAACCCTGTAACCATGGCATGCTATGGAGAGGGTTCTGGAAGCCAGGCAAGATGACACTTGATTAACAAGAATTTACCCAAGGGTGAGAGAAAGAGAGGGAAAAAGAGACAAAGAGAAAGGGAGAGAAAAAAAGCAAGGGAGTCTTCCCTCCAGCCCAAGTATTTCAGACACTATACCCCGCCACCTACTTCAAGCAGCCAAGTCACTTTATTGCAAACAGTCGACTTCTTTATGAGGTGTACTTATGAGATCCTGCTGATTATCATAATATAAGAGTGTTGTGGGAAGGGGAAGGGAAGAGGTTAACATCCATAAGGCACATAACAAGGAGCTGGGGTTTGGACTGTATACGTTATTTACCTTTTTGCTCCACTTCTATTTTAAGCATCGGAAGAAAAATAAAAAAGTGCAAGGAAAAAAGAAAGAAGATTAACATAAATTGACTATTAATCTAAAGATTAAATTAGTAACAGACGCTAAATATAGGGAGAATAAGAACTGCACTATATTGGATAAAGAGAAACAGACAACAGGAAAACCTAGCAGGAGAGAGATTCTACGGTTACACAAGTGAACATGGATCAATCATTCTAGTAGATTAAGGAGGCAATACAGATATGTTGGCATGTAGTTTCACTTAGTGAACCTGAATAAATAATAAATGACTTTACTAATGCATGCTATATATATTCTTCTTCTTTTCAAAGTATAATCCTGTCAAGTTGTTAAATGCCACACTGATATATTATTATCATATATGTGCGAGTGCACATATACATATTATATTGATTAATTATAAGTGCAAAATGCAGGATATTATTTATATAGATTTGTATGTGTGCTTATTAAACCTTCTCCCAGCTTTGCCCCAGACACCCCTCTGCTTCTCTTTCTTGTAAAGAAATCTGCTTGCATCCTTTTGCTCTCCTTAGGTTTTATTTTATTTGTTTTCCTGAATGTTAATCTTGAGAACTTTTGCCACTTCTTAGTCTATAACTGTAAAATCACACTAGAAGGAATAAGCAAAAACATCTAGAAAAAAAGAAGCAAAAGCACAGTAAGCAAGAGGAAAAGAGAAAATTAACATTTAGCTCATTCAGATATTCTCCAGCATCATCGATTAAGCTCGAAACAGCAAGCTAGTACGCAAGGACAGTCATACTAAATGTGTAAACAAATATGCATCCCACCACACGGTATATGGAAAATACAAAACGAACCCGATTAACAGAGTTATATTACTATTGCAATTTTTCCCAAAGGAAGTTTTAAGGAGCATGTAACAGGAAATCATATAGCTGAAGTCCAGCTAGCAAATAGTTTTCCAATAATTATTGGCAATAAAATCTATTTCATATAATCAGTAGACCTTGAAGTAAGCTCCCTTAGTTTCATAAAATGACCTGGAAAATGACAGATGTACCAATCTGTGTAACAGTAGTTGCTGATACCAAGGAAGTGTATCAAAACTATTTGCACAGCTATTACGTTTTCAGTATTATCCTTAAGAATGTATTTGTGTGTTTCATACGAAGTTTTGGATTTTCAGTTTCATTTAACAAAATTACAGATGATTATTTTGAGAGAATGGTATTGGCTGAGCTGATCTAGTGTTTCTTCAGGGAACAATTCCAAAACCTTATGAGGGAGTGGGAGGGGGTTAATATTCTCAAAAACAGCAGTAGTTTTCCTAGCCTTTGTTCATTTATACGTCTTTAGGTAAAATACTTTTTCTTCTACAATTTGTAATTCTTGAGTTATCCAAGTAAACAGAAGATGCATTCTGAGGTGAATTCCTGGGTTTCACAATCGGTGTTAATGACTTTGAGATGATTCTGTTTGTGAACTTTTATGCATGAGTTTATTCCTCGCCAAAGCACAATATTGATATTGTACCTGCTTAGAATTAGTAATAGGAGAGGGGGGAAGAAGATAGGGATACAAAAATCATTACCGGCATGTCTGCTCTGCATGCTTTGGTGTACAGCTGTACATTTTTCAGGGACAGATGGGCTTATTGAAATAAACAAATGCTGCAAAATCCAATCAATACAGACAGAGAGAGAATAAAACACTTTAAAACGTTTTCTATTGAATTCCTGAGACCAAAAAAGGCTTAAAATAAAAATGCACAGATGTACAAAATGGTACTTTTGATGTCCTTCCTTATAAAAGGGCCGACTTCTGTTATTCAGTCAAAGTGTCAACATACATTGTGCAGCATAATTGACATAAATGTCAATTATGGTAGTCTCAATTTCTTAGTAATTTAATCAATAACACCCTTATTTTAGGACAAAGCAATGCCTATCAAATTTGTTGAGAATTTTTTGTTTTGTTGGAGATCCAATGGAGTATCATTGAGATAGCTAGGGGTTTTTTTGTCTACACTTTGAGATGCAAAAAAAGGAAGTTTTTAATTAAGTACTTTCTTATGAGGGTGACAAATGCAGAACCCAGAGAAAGCTCAATCAGTACGCATTATCAGCAAAGCAACTATGTATTTCTGGAGCCCAGCAACACACAAAGGAGCTCATGAACTGCATTTTGTACAAGGGTGACACCAACTCCAGTATGTAAGAACTCCCAGCTTTCGCCACAAAACCTGGTATGATTGCTATTTGTAATCTCTCATGGACTGAAATGTACCACACACAGTGAGACACAGTAAAATTTGCAGTCTTGCAGTAACTGAAGGTGAAGTTCAGAAAAAGTAAGAACCATCACTGAACTTTTGTTAGAAATGGCATGATCACTAAAATCCTCCCTTCCTAGGCCCACAAAAGCCTATCCCACCTTCCTAACAAGTTTCTTATGCTGGGACAGCTGCTATTCGCAAACCTAATAATTTCAGTCTTTCCGTATGCTTAGATATGGAGCCCTGGAACAATTAAGGGAGAAAAAAATTAGAGTTGGTAACTGGAATTTATCAGGCATCAGAAAAAAGTGACTTGGAAAAATACCGGAATAGGCTTTGTGGGACAGGGAAGAAAGATGGTCAACAATCAAAATGGCTACTGAAGCACAATGTCGTTTGAAATCAAACTTCCAAACTGATTATAGCAACTGGTAACCTTTTTGATGACTTCTGGTAATGATGAGTGATGCCTCTTACAATTCTGGAATTTGGCATAATGTCATCACTGTACATGCTGCAGTTGACAAACTCAAAAACTTAAGAGACTTTGAAGGACAAGTAGCATCCAGAATCCTGAATTATGATAGACACAGAATTACATAATTCAAAGGCTAGGCCAATGCAATTGACAGTAAAGAAAAATAAACAATCAAAAAGTAGAATATCTACATGTTAGAACACAGGGCAGGCCGCGTTGTGGCACTATACTTCAGAAAACTGGAAAAGAAAAGGTTCCTGTAGATAGCAATACCCAATCGGTAGAACATATCCACACTTCTCTTCCTAAAACAGCACAAAAAATTATGTTTGAACATTATTTGCATTACTTTTTTTTTCTCTACAAGCTAGCCTACTGGAACTGGAAACGTAACCTCTTGTCATGTGACTGACCTCATGGTTTGGAATCAGATGCACTGCCCTCTTTCTGAGAATTTGGGAATGAAAATAATGCTAAAGTAAAAGTGATCTTTGTGGAACAAAACTTTGGTTAGATTGGGGTAAGACATCACTCCTCAAAAGTGGCACAAGAAGAACAGTTAAAACAAGCCACCGATACTACACACAGGAGGAATGGTACTAGGGATCATTGTATGCAGTAGGCTTCCAATCCTACAAATGGTACAGGAAAAAAAATCAGCAAGCAACCATTTCACAATGACACAGCAGAAATGAAGAAAAAAGAGATGATCTGTGTTTGGCCTTTAACAACAGTGAAGGTTCAGTGTGGTGAAGCATTATAAAGTAGTGTTTTGGTTTAAGAAGTCTAAATTTTAAAGTCATGCAGGAAACAGTATGGACAGTTTTGACATAGCTTTGCTTATGTCAGAACTCATTTCCATCCTTCTGGGGATATATACTGTCACCACAGTGTTTTTGCATCTCAGACTTGGCCTGTTTCCTGTACCAACAGAAAATGTGACTTCGGTTAAGGATTACTGCAGATCAAGAAATTCACACTTAATAGTAACTTCAGGGAATGATCAGTGCACTGCTCAAATTCCACTGCAAACACAGCTATTTCTCTGTTGAATTACAGGACGAGGGAGAAGTCACTGCAAAGAATGACCTTACAAGAAAGCAAATCCAGTTAAAAGTGTTGAATCTGCAGAACTCTTATAAACATGCATGCATGTCAATGAAAAAAAGCATTAATTATTGCAAGGAAATACGAAGTATGTCTAAAGCTACTGAATTCTGGCAATAGAATACTGTACAAAACCTCAAATTTCTCTATCTCAATATGATTTCAGTATTTGTTTTCAGTGAAAAATTCTATTTTGGCAGCTGATTCAAGGCACAACTTATATTTTTCCTTTGCATTAAAAGTAAACATTTCTTTCTCACTCTTTTCCCCATTGCTTTTAAGAACCAAGTTTAAGTAACTTATTAATTATTCACTCTGAATTTGCATTCACTTATATGTGCTCCTGAAGCACAAAGTCATTTTAAAATGTCCCCAACCAGGTCATTTGCCTCCTAGTGTCAGTGTTGGGTATTGCTATGCACCCAAATTCACCACAACAGCAGGTAGCCTTTCAAGTAGATCATGATTAAAATTGAAGTCAATTCCTGCTTTAGAAGTCTGTGAGCCAAGCCAATTTGTCAGCAACTGGTAGCGGGCAAAAGTACAAATTTCTATCTGGCCTATTGAATAGCTAATTTGAGTTTGTTTTCTGGAAAAACAGTAGCCTTAAAAGCCAAACACTTAAGAACACAGACAGACACTTGGCCAGCATCACACCATGGCTTCCTTCCACACTTCGTGAAGCTAATTGGAGGCCCTAGTCTGCAAGTGCTCTGCATGCATAATGGGTCTGTAGGCCATAAACATATGCTTCTTTTCCGTGTAACAGCACTCCAGCTTTAATTGTGAGGGCCAGAGGAAGTGAGCAAGAATAAAAAGATTATACTTACTGTAAGGAACACATTCATACTGAACTTCTAGATATTTGTATGTTCCAGGACAAGGATCAGGAAATACATCTGATCCAGTAACTACTATACACTGTGTTCGGTTGTTGCACCTGTAATGGGAAAAGCAAGCAAGCTAATTAATTTAAAATTACATTTAATTTGCAAGTTCATACTAAGGTACTATATGCAGTGCTAACTCTCTTCACACTTGGGCAGTCTAATCCATAAGACAACAAAGTCAATTAATACTAGATCAGTCAAAATCCATAAATAAGGCTTGAAGACAATATTTCATTTCAGGCTTTATACTTTTAAATTTGGAGATGAATGTTATCTCAAATGTCACTTGTTGAAACTGATAAAGATAGCGGTCCCAAATATAAACTGATTTGATACTACTAGTCAATAAAATCAAAGCAAAATGCAAAGATACTATGAAATGAAAAAATGTGTAATTTTGAACAACATACAATAACACAAATGAGCAATTCTTCCCATCTTTAGAGATACACATTCTCCTGAATGGTTTAACATCACAAGGAAATTATTTTGGTTGGAATAATTATTGTAGCCAAAGGGTATTAGCATTTCCACTTTAATTATTTTAGGAGGAGCAATTGGTGGACTCTAAGCTTCCTCTGTTAGGTTACACAAAGAGGTAAAGAATGACTATCTGAGGAAATAGAAAAAAAACAGTTAAAAAGAACAACTGCAAGAAAATTAATGAAAATGTATTTTAGAGGAGACTGGATAAGAAACATATATATGACTTGCCTAACAATGGAAGTCAATACATATTGATAAAAAAAAAAACTGTATTATAATGCCTCTAACCAAAAGGGTCTACTGAATTTAATGTTTTTTTTGAAGTTTGGTGGTTGTTTTTTTTTTTAATAATAAGAAATTTTGGAGTAGCATTCCTTTTTACAGGGAAAAAAAAAAGCTTGGAAGTTAAAAGTGGAAAAATGACCACGTAACCCTGGAGAGATGGTCAAAATGTAATGCAGAAAAGACTGTCAGAAGGAAGTAGATGAAAAAAAGAAAAAAAAGAGAAGGTCATGGAGTTTGGTGACTAAAAGAGAGAGAGCTTGGCTGATCTTCTCAGGGGTTAGTTTTGTTTGTCAGCAAACTGAATAACAGAAGTCTGAATTTAAGTAATAGTCTAGCCTTTGACTCCAGCTGTACATCAACTTCTCTATTGCCCCGCTACTTCCCACACTCCCTGAATACCACATCCCAAGCTAAAATAATCTATCTTGTATCAACGGCTTTCAACAGCTGTACATTGCCAATAGGTATAAGAATAATTCACGCTACCTCATAAAAGGTAGAGCAAGCACATTTGAAGAACTCCGATATAAATCACTTTCCTTTTTATATACGAATGGAACTAGCACAGAGCTGGTCAGGACATGTTGTGCCTCTTGCTGAGCAAGCTCGGGAACAACAACTCTTCTGACTTAATCAGTTAATTCTTTTCTTTTTTTTTTTTTTTTGCTACTTATTTCTAGCCTCATAGGGCACGTTAACTGCAGAACTACTTGGAAATAGCCAGGAATTTCTGTATATATGCACAACCATGGATACAGATAGATGGTGAGGAATTCAACCTGTCACCTCTGTGCTGCTTCTAGCAGTGACTTTCTGGAAAGCACAGGGGGCAGGTCCCCCGTACAGCTATCGCACAACTAATGCTGTACTACTCCCAGTAGCACTGTGACTTACTGCAACAGCCTGCCCAGTATATTAGAGAGTCTGAAATGAGTATGACACATCCAATAGCTTTCAGACCCATGCTGGAGTGATGAAATGTGCACCCAACTTGCAGAGAAAATCACTGCACTGAATCTGTAATACTGAAAATGTACAATACAGCCACTTTTTGTATTCACACAAAGGTCAAAGTGCTGCTCTCATGTGTCATGTAGGAGGAGGCTGTAAAAGCAGGAGAATGCAAAATGGCCCAAGCCTCACAGGCCAGTCTGTTCTGTTTGTTGTTTTTTTTTATGCCCCACATCTCAGGCCAGAATAACCAGTATGAGAAAACTTATAACGTAAGATTTTGTAATTAATTTTTTTTTCTATTTCCTTAGTGCAAACCTTAAAATGAAATCAAAATAATTCCCATAAAAAGACTGCACAGTGCATCATTCGGCATAGTAGTTTCCACAGCTTGGAGCTGTATGAAAATTTCATTTTTCACTTGACTGAGCGGCAATTAAGAGCGAAATATTGATTTGTTACAAAATAAAATGGATACGTATTGGGAGAAATTGCTTGAGAATGAAACTGATGAAGGTCATATTTAGCTGTGGGAAAAAAGTTCTATTAGAAGTATTTGTAAATTTTATTAAAAAGATGGACTCTTCCTACAAAAAGCTGTTTCTTTCTTTTTCATTTTCTTCTAGTGAAAGACTCATAATGTTGCCATCAGTAAGGAAACTGAGAAGAACTTTATGCTAGCTTGCATCAAAAGGATGCCTAATAATAATAATTCAGAACAAAATGCAGTATATTTTTCTTCGTACAGTGCTAGTGTCAAACTTCAGACATTAAGTGGTGTTTACTGGAAGCTGCTGACCTTCTAAAAAATTCTGACTATTTCTTCATGCAAGATTTCGCCCGCTGTGTACAGGGCCACCTTTTGCTTACCTTTGGCCAAAGTGAAGGACACCCCGATTCCAAACCAATAAGCTGTGCCCACTTCTGCAGTACACAGCAGTGCTACAAAGCACACCATCACCTTACAGAAGTGCAATTACTTGGAAAGCTAAATGAATAGAAGAATTTGTGATTTAAATTGTAGGGGTTTTCCATTCAAATCACTGATTTTGCTGCATTGCTGGCTGCGTTTTATAAAACCTGAGTAATTATAAGGCTCTGATTTTCACGTACTTCTAAGATTTTAAATTAAAGACACCTGATTAAGATATTCACATTTTTAGAAGTCAACATTAAGGTAACTATTTGTTACATAGTTAGACTGGCCATATTGCAACTCCAGTGAAACCTTCAAATAAAAACAACTACTACAGCAGCTGTCAACCCCAATTCATGGGTGACAGAGATGTAGAATAAAAGGACTTTGCAGAGGTAGCTCTGAGACAAGTAATTCAGGGAATTTACACTCCTGCAATTTATTCTCAAGATAAATGAAAGTCTTCTGTCTGCTGCATTCTTTTTTTTCCCCTGTAAAACCGGGAATACTAACTACTGTATCATTTACTGGCCTACAGTTCTGCTGCTGCCTGCAAAAACCATTCTATGAACTTATAAAGATTTCATTTGAGCTTCTTTAAGACAAGAAGCTCTGAATTCTGTGGTATACCAGACAAAAGATAGTCCACTCTCCATAACATGGCACTAAACATATTATTCTACATGGCTACAGATCATCAAAGCCTCCACACTGTTGTAGCTGAGTTTCATAACTTTGAGAAACCTTTAGACTTGGAAACACTATACCCAAGGAAGAGGATATACACTGCTACAGCCTTCAACTCAATCCTGTGACTTGTTTTCATTCCTTTTTGTAATGGGCAAACCCTTTCTGAGTGCAGCCACCTCATGAGATTCTCCAAAACAAGACTGTAGTGGACATAACGTTCCTAGTGATTTGCAAAACTGGCCCAGACACACGGGGGGAAATAAATTACAAACCTCAAAAAACCTTAACTGGAAATAACTTGAAGTCCCTCGTTCATTTTAACTAATATTATTTTTTCCACACAAATACTGTTTGGTCACACTCTTTAAAAACTCCTTTAGGAAACTCCAAGGAAGGCAGGATACAAAACAGCTCTGATTTCTGCAAATTTTAAGAAGTCAAATCACAAATACTCTAGTGTTTTAGTGTCTGTAATCTAGTGTTTAAGTTTTCTGTAGGTTCTAAGCACCATTTAAGTGTTCTGTAATCTACTTAACTGCATACTTCCGTAGCATATGTTAAAATACGCAAATTCTCAGGTTTTTATGTGCAGTCTTTAAAATTCATACTATCTTACACTAAGAGGTATCTTCACGCTTAGGACACAATATTCACAAAGATTTATGATACAATGACTTTGTTATTTACAAGACAAGGAAATAAAGCAGATCTGCAAAGAACTCTATACAAACTCAATAACTATTGATTTATGAAAGGTAATATATAAATTAAATTGGAAACTCTAGTTAGGAAAAGACTAACTGTAGCACTGAAGGGATGATAATTCAGGTTGTGCTAGCAACAGTAATTTTTGCAAGGGAAAATGTAAGAAGTATCACTATTCTCATAAATGCAAGGAGCAATTGTGTAACTAACACTCATTTCTTCAGTAATTTAGTATGAATGTATGAATGAAGAAAGGTTACATTTTCATAATGCAGATGCATCACTCAGAGTAATCTAGAAATCAAATGGAGTGTTTAATTAACAGTTACAGTACAATGTCTGAAATCTTTTCACCTCAGGAAGAAGACTCTGCAAATGAAGAATGGCCCTTTCACATGTCAGATGAATACAGAAAAAAAGGAAACTAAAGCAGTTCCAGCAGGGCTGTTAGCAAGTGTTTTCTGCTCATGATGCAGCCATGTCCCTGCTGCATCCCACCCCTTCTGTGCTCAAAGGAGAGCTGTACTTTCCATGATAATTTGTTTGCATTTAAACTCTAATCTTGGACTGGTAAAATTCCCAACAAATTGTTTTTGCTCTTTTTTTTTATTATCTTATGCTCATTATTGCGCTTTTCCATGTGCAGTGTATGGAGATGAGAGTCCATATGCAACCTATTGTGTGAGGTGTTTTAATCAATAATCTTGTTCTGCTGATTAAGCAGGGGCTTCTGTTTTGGCAAGATAACATTAGTTTCTCCTGTCATGCTCCAAAAGCTATTGGGAATCTTCAGCAGATCACTGGATATGCTACAATAAAGCTTTGGTACATTCTCTTTTCTTTCTTAAATTACTTCTTCACTGTCCTATCATTCCCTGTCACCGCTGGCACTGCATTATTATTACAGCTCCCCTGAAACTTGCACTAGAGCTATGTCTCCAGGCCATAGGATGCCATTTTCAATTGAAGCTTCTGCTTGAAAATATAAATTAAGAAAATTTCATTATCTCCTGCCAAGGGCCATTATTCACCACTGTTCTAAGGAAGATTAAAAATGCAAAAATCTATGGACTTGAACAAATACTCCAGAACTAAAATGAAAAACACAGTGTATCTTGCCTGGACCAGAAAGCAAAGTACTAGATGGAATCTGAGAAGCAGATTCTGGGAAGATGTTAGCATTACATGGATCAGACTGACTGACTGAGGGAACAGGCGATCTTTCTGGGTAGAAGTCACATCAGTCACATAAAGTCACATACAGTTCCTTTCCAAGTAGTTGTTTCAGTTTGCAAAATTAAGGTACGTAGGAAATACTGTCCACACGACAATTTATCCTTCAAATGTCTACTTTGACAAAGATAGTAACATAAAACAAACATTGTTTCTTTTGAAAAAGGATATCAGTTACCATCTAGCCAGAAATAGGCTATTAAAGTAATTTTGAGTATTCCTAATGCTGCATTTCTGTGAATGCAGTGTTTCACTAAGTAAGGTAAAACTGCCAAGCACAGAAAACAGTCATGTGTACTTCACTTTAAAAAGAAAAAAAAAAAAAAAAAACAAACCAAGACCAAAGAGATACAGTACAAAGCCATGTTTAACAAAATTCATTTTAAATACAATTGTCAATACGATGAAAAAATCTATCTTGGTATGTTTTGAAACTTTTAAGCCAGATCTGACAATACTTCTCTTTCAGCATATTGATTAAATACTTAAAAGCTAGCATGATGACATGTTCCCGCATATTGCCTGCAGCAACCTGCTTAAACACCACTTGAAGCACATAAACTCTGAGTTGTAGCACCACATACTCCATATGGTCTTCTTGTTCCTTATTCACCCTGGGTGAGCTGCAGTATAAGTAAAAAGAGATGGGAATGTGGGATGACTACACTTCGTGTATTGACTTTTAACAACAGCTTATTTTAAATGGAAAAATTCCTGCATCTCTTTACTCAGAGTAAATGGCTGTCTTTACATATGTATTCCTAATGGTCTACAACTGCTATGTGAGATGTGCTCCTCCTTTTGTATTCATATTCACTAGACCTCCACTACTGTTTTAAAACTCAAAGCTACATATGCATGAAGATGTCAGATATTACTTAAATGCTATTATTAATCAGGACTCAGAAAGTATGCACAAAAATTATGTATCAAATAGCCAGAGAAAAGAGATTTTGTTTTAGGGGTGTATACATACATACATATGCACACACGCATACCACAACAGATAAAAGTATTTGAAGGAATGTATTTAAATTCTGAGTTTCAAATTCACCTCACAAGAAATACATTATTACATACTGAAACCTAATGATTTTACAAATTGGGCCTAACCAAACCCTGAAAAAAAGACCTGCTAAAAATACCCCAGCCTTGCTATAAATCCCTGATTTGAAACAGCATCGGCCAGCCCTCGCTGCAATATCCATAGCGCTCCAGGAACTGCAGCAGCACAACCCTACCCATGCAGGGAATGAGAACATGTATCCTTACAGAGACCTGATCCTTGAAGACAGACATATGATCCTATCAACTGGGTTTTCAAAAAGCCAGGATCCCACATGGGCAATTTTACTTACTCATGAGTAAGATTTTCTGAAAATTATTTTCGAGTTACAATCCCTAAGACTATTATGGGGAAATAAGCATGCAAAAGGAAGACAGCATCAATTTTACCTAGCTCAAAAGATTCAGTGTGCTGTGATGGTTCTCGTAATCTAAGAAAAAAAAAGGGAGATACATAAGCACGTATGATGGCAGAATTTGGCTGTAAGAGTTGTGTCTAGATATTGGAGAACTTCCTGTGACTGCTCAAGCAGTAAGGCATGCTATAGCTTGGTTTGAAAATTCACAACCCAACCTTGGGATTTTCGATACACTTGGCAAGGTGACCACTACAGCAACAAACCTGGTGGCTTCAGATGAAAAATATTTCAGGGAAAAAAACCTGAGAAAATAGTTTCTATTTTCTTTTAAATATAATACTGATGATTTGCTGAATCTTCCTAATTACTGAGTAAACCTGACATAAGCAAGCTAAATAGTGTATAATTAATATTGTAGAAGAAGGTGCACCATAGGATTGTTTCTGTTTGCCCAATAAATATGCAATAACATTTGTGTTTTCTTTATACCATGTAATCTTGTGGGAGTCTAAGGGTACACATTAAGGATGAAAACTCAAAATAGACAATAAAACACAACAGAAAATACGCTACACCCACAGGCCATTTTTTTCGGATTACCTGGCCTGATTCACTATCAATGAATGTGTATCACACTTGTATGGGAAAGTAATTTAACAGAGTACTTCTTGCTTTCAAACCTCTTCTTACAATTTTAATACATTTAGTTATGACCCATTTGCCTTTTAGCATTCATGTTCTCTAAGTTCATGGCAGTCACGAATCATCTCACTTACTTGCAATCTAAGCTAGCAGTTTTTTTTTTTCTTGTAATGATTCATCCTTGTTCCAGTACTTTGTTTACTGGTGTATATGCTATTATTATGGGGCTATTATTAACCTGAAACTGAAGCATTAGATAAAATAGGGAAGGTAAAAAAATTGAAAGTGTAGGTTCCAGTGGAATATGTATCTCCTGTTTTATCTCAGTAATTTTGTAAGTGCTTTTATAATCCCATGTCTCTATCCCCACTACTTTCTGCCACAGATATGTCCTAGAACTACCAGAGTCTGTGAGATGATGACTGTAAAGCAAGGACAGGAAAACTAGGTATCAAAAGATGCAGTGAGGTGTGCAAAGTAAATGGAACAATCTCCTGGTGAGGTTTGCGTAGGTGCAAATCCAAAGCTTTTAACAGTATGAAGCAAGAGAGACCTGCTTTTTAGATAAAATGTTTCCAATGCAACCCTGCCTCAGGAAGAAGAAATGGTAATAAAGTAATAGTCACAATCTCGTCTTACTATTTATGTGCATGCGTATTTGCAAGCAAAATGCAGCATGGGATTACCAGCAGTGTATGTCTTAGTGCACCAAGTAAGCCAAGCAGATCCGCACTGCTGAAAAGTAATCAGTTCAAAAGATCCAATTAAATGTTTTACCATTTAGACAAAAGAAGTAGCCCGCAGCTATGCTTATTTACTAATGAAAACTTAGCAGTGCAGCATTGTAATATCTGAGCAATTTACACGGATTATTCACACTCAAACAACAAGCATGAGTGCAGCATCTCGCCTTGTGGGTTGAGGAGGTTTCAGGGGAGAAACATAGGGCTGGGTAATAATATCAGAGCTTTATGAAGGAGCATTTATTTCTGAGGCACAGTACTACAGTAAAGCATATAGAAAATCCAAGTGAAAATCCTGAAGCACAGTGTCTGATCCTTAGGCATAACACTGCAACAGACTTGCAGAAGAAGAGAGTCCCAGATAGAGAATATAGGATAAAAGTAAAAACCCTTTAACACTCTTTGTTGCAGCACTGTTGATCTTTTTTATCCATGGCTTGGCATGCAGCATATTCACAGTGTAGTTAAAAGGTATGTAACTTAAATCAGCTTCTGAGTCATTATTAAATAAGTTAAAGAATTACAATATTGAAAACATACAGCTTTGTCCTTTACATTAATTTGCACAGCTCTTAAATACATTCTAAAAAATCACCCACTTAAATTACTAAAATAAGGTATTTCAAATGGCAGGTGTGATTTTTACTGCAAATTCTGAAATGTAGAAGCCTTGGTATACTTTTAATATTCACGCTTCAACTGGATCTCCAGCTCAGCTCAACGAAAATTCAGCTTGGCTCACTATGGTTCTCCTGATTTTAACACAGCTCTTCTGTTTGCAGAAATGCCTATTCAACATAAATGTCTTAGCTGTAATAGGAAATTAAGACTTACTAATTTACAGAATTGGCTGTTGAGGCAACATGATTTCATAGGGCCCTTTGGTTTCTCTCCACAATGGACAGGATGAGGAAAATTTCAAATGGGGTTGTGGTGGGAGTAACCCTAACTGAACTTTAACACATGCATTCCCCTTGAATAATTAAAAATATTATAGCCTGTATCAATTAGGAGCAATTATTTATAAAAATGTTCACCTATTGCAGTTTGCATACACAGAAACGATCACATTTTTAACAAGGGAAATGGGAAATCGCTATGGGATGCCCTACTTATATTAAATTAGCAAGAAACTTGTTATCAGACCATATAAAAGATACACCATAATAAGACATGACCTTGCAGAACCTTGGAGCCAATCTGTGATTTTTTCCTCCTGTAACCCTCCCTAATTATCTGCAAAGTTACAGACCCTTTTGTGGCAGGTTATTTTTCTGTGAATAGTGAGGGGTTTTGGGCTTTTAAATATTTAATTAGTCTTCTGATATGAGAATTGTTGCACATGCCAACTGCTTCGATTTTCAAACTGTGTTCATCCTAATTATATTCAGATTTAGATTGGTCATCCCAAACCTCTCACTCTTGTAATTATTTACTCCTTAAAGATCATTCAGTGGAGAAATATTTTTCACCCTTATGGCTCTTTCTTTCCACAAATGGCTTTTCTGGTCCGTTAATTACCCACTCAGAGGATTAGAGTTTGTAATAATGCAAGAGATCCTGCATGTAAGATGAGTTTTACAGGGTGAAAAAGAATAAATTGTTTTTTGTAAACTTGCCTCAGGGAATATCCCCTTTTTGGGTTATAATTTTCATGAACAGAGGCCGTGTGCCCATTGCTGCATATCTACCAATTCCACAGGGCTATGGAGTGACTCATTTCTATGGCTCAACAGAACTCAAAGCAAAATGCTGAGCAAGAAGCCAAAAGACAACTTGGTTATTTTACAAGGTTTATAAAAGCGCAGTCTGCTAGCAAGGTGGTTTGTCATAATTTTTAATTCTCATTTCATAGCTTTAAACTTACGTATATTTAACCAATAACTAGAATAAAATTACAACTTTTCTTATTTTATCTGCTGATTTTTTCCAGAAGTGCTGTCCCTTGGTAGGTCTTTAATCAACTCTGTAACAGTGGTGTCATTTCCTATTAAAATGTGTCTGAGAGCCCTCACTACAAGTACTTTCTTTTCTTCTGAGAGGAATGCTTGTCATGAAAGCACTGTTATTCATTACCCACAGTGATGTCTGGATCTAATTATCATCCGGAAAGTTCACAGGGCTTCCAGGTATAGGACCTCCCCTGCAAAAGTATCCTTCTGCTCTAACTTGGAAAGCACAATCCCACTTTCTTCTTTGCATTTTGAATTCAAAGGATTAAATTACTGGTTAGAGCTGCGCACTCCGATTCCTGAACTCCCAGGTTTAAGCCCAGCAAGTCTAGGGGGCTGCTTTTGTTTGCTTGTTTTTTATATCTGCAAAAAAACCTGTGTATTCTGTGGTTGGTTTTGATGCAAGTCAGGCAGATTCCCCCCTATAAAAAACAAATCAGAAAATACACTGGCTTGATTCTGTCAACACACAGATAATCTTCAATTGTGTCAAAAATATTCATGATATAATCCTTTTATCAAACTGTCTACCCACTGAAGGAGTCTCATGTGCCTGCACAATTAAAAACCCCATGTTAGCCATACATAATACTGTATTACATCTGATGCAAATCCCTTTCTATTGAAATAAGCACTGGACTGACAGCAGGAAGTGGCTGATAAGAAAGCAACAAGGCATTGCTGATGGCATTCATGATAACTGAGCACTAACTCATATGTGTTCTGTCTACAGTACATTACCCAAAGTGCTCCTGTTTTAAATGTGACTCCAGGAGGTGTTCTTTTTCTGTATTTCTGTCACAAAGGCAGCAAAATTATCTAAGAAAGCTAAATGTACAAAGTAAATGTTTTTCATACCCACCAGTGATGCTGGCACTAGAATAATATACTGAAGAGAGTACTAGTGCTACTACATCCTAGATGAGAAAACACCTACAGCTTCATGAGTGTAGTAGTACAGTTGAGCTCAACGCTGTGAAGAAATTCAGTAAACAGGGGAAGATTATAAGCTCAGAACTGTAACACTTTGTTACACTTAAAACTCAGCCAAAAAGAATGTATTAATTAGAGGAAAAGGAGCACAATGTCTTGAGTTATGGTGAAACAACAATTTTACATTGCTGGAAAAATGTGTGTATACATACATTTCCAATCTGCTCCATCATATACATCAAGAAACAAGGTATCTTGAGAATCAGTGAGAAGCAATGAACAGTAAGGTTAAATATCACAGATTACTACTCAGAAAGGAACATAAATGCCTTTGTACATACAATGACAAAACATGTATCTTGCCAGATAAAACATTATGCAGCTCAGTGTCTTTAAGAAGTAATTAAGAAGTTCCTCCAGGGTGCTTGAACTGTATGACTTTGGTCATTTCATTTCCTCAATGGAATGATTCTGCTGCCTAATTTCTTTTCTTGTTTTGCATGTGTATGTGTGCGTGTGTTAGAAGAAACTGAAATTCAAAGGTTCTGATAGCTACCATGTTATAGTGAAAATCTGGTGAAAAAAAGAAAAAGGCTTTCAATAGTAAATTTGTAGTAAGGATTCTGCACTGCAAGTGTATTATAAAGCTGGTTTGACATGCAAGAACACTTCCTCCCCATTGATGTGTCTACAGCAGGCTAAAAATATACTGAATACTGAGTATTCGGTCTATGTAACACTCTTAAGACTGCATTAACTTCATTGCAGTAACTTGTTTTATAGGCTCAGTTCATCATGACCTATAAAATCTTAGGCTGAAGTGCTTTAAATATCTGCTAACACCATGTGCAAGCCTGGGAGTACAAGGCACTGTGCTGTGAAGCGGCAAAGACAGTACTCTTCTGAGAAAGTAGCACGCACTCTTATGTCACTGATATAAACAGGGTAAGGATGCTAAATAATGTATGAAACAGGCAGCCAATCTTTATCTAAAACAGGAATTCTACTTTAGTTCTTTGCTTCATTTGACCAGGATGAAATTAGTTCAGATTGCTTCTTAAAACACATACAAGTTGTATGTAAAACACATACAAGTATCATATTAAATTGAAAAACATACATGCAAATTTCTTTCATTCACAGCTCTTGTATGAAGGGAAAAAAAAAAAAATAAAGACCTCTTTCATTTGTGGCCACATCATTTTTGCTAATTATTCTTCTCCACTATGTAGAAAATAAAATGTGAAGAGGGGAAAAAGCAAAGAGGGAAATTGTCTTTCAGTAAACATGGCCCATTTATTAAGCAATTAGATTGCAATTTTATTATTAGAGAGAAAAAAAGAAATGTTGTAAAATACTGTTATTGCTTTTATCTTTGATCCTTAAACTTCTTCATTTCAACAACCTCATTAATGTCAAAATGCCATGAATACGGCCACCCCTTTTAGAATGTATACCCTGGGCACAGGCAGAATCTATGCAATTCCATAAAGAAGTTTTTTCTTGTTGAATTCAACTAAAAAGCTTAATTGAGCCACAAAGGTCAGATGGTTCCTTTTTATCATAAGTAGAAGATTATTCTGTGGCAGAAGGAAATTTCCAGAATATGAGATCTGCTCATTTTTACACTACTCTGTAGCTACTTTTTAATTTTTAAACACATGTTACTCTTCAATTCTTTTCCTCTGAGCTTCACTGTAATAATCTTTAAATTCTATTTCCTTTATGTTACTAATGAAAACTTTTCACTTTCATCATTACTGCTGACTTTATAACACTAAAAAGTACTCATCATTTACTTACATATATTTAATTCATATTAATCTGTTCTAATTTACAATCTATACCCTGCTCTGCCCATCTTCATGTACCTTTTCCATGTCAGTTCTGTTTACTAAGTGATATTCAACGGATCTCCTATAGTGCAGTGAACCTTAACAGGCAGCTTTTAATTGCCTCGCATAGGAAACCACATCACTATTAATTCCACAGCAACAGTATAAAATAAAACTATTGCTTCTCAGACTCTAGAGCAATTAGACCTCTCGGCTATTTGGCTAACTCTGCTTCATGATACCCAGTGCAGTTAATTATATTTTTTGATGTTAATAGTCTCTGTCAGTTTCAAGCATAACTCCTCTTTGATGAATATTTAAATTATATTTGAATAAAAAAATAATCTTGGTTACATTTCATATTCAGCAGTCATCACAGCTTAATAAAGGTCTCCTCAGCAAGGGTTGAGATAAATGGCTATATGAACACATGTATGAAGTCCTAAATCAACTTACCAGATACTGTAGCTGTTTTGGCTAAGTATTATAGAGGATATACTGGGGTGGGAGGAATTAATAGGCTTCAATTATTAAGGAATTATTCTATATGAAGTAAATTTGGCACAGAAATATAAAAGTAAATCAGAGGTTTTTAATAATAAAACTCTGACAGTAACTGAACCAAGAACTTACCTTGGCAAGACTAGAAATTTCAAAACTATGTAAAATTCATACAAATTCATCCAAGAGAACACAAAATTCAACTGAAAAGTGTTGAAGGTTAAGCAATGTTGTCTGGGTCAAGTTCTCAAAAATATTAGTGAATTACCAAGAGAGGTAATTATACGCCCAAAACATATTATACATAATTAACTGTAGGTTAAACAGTATGCACACCCTAGGAAAGTCCTGTTCAGAAATCAGGAAAAAAACCCTCAAACCCCAAAACAAAACCAAATCAAACAAACTCCAACAAAACAAACTCAAATTTAAAACAAAAACAAAAACCCCAAATCCTACCCCCCCCCCAAAGGCAAACAAGAAAATCAGAGGCTGAAGTATGTATTTTGCATGATGCTCAAATATAAAGGAAACAGCATATAATACTTAAAATTTTATGTATACGTATGTATAGTTATTTATTTTCACCCACAAACAGCAATGAAAGACTGATGAATATGTATATACTATTGTGCCAGATATAACCTGACTTAAAAAGAATTTGATGGTGGTTGGTGACAAAGATCCTTTTGTTGTTTCCTTTGTAGCTTGCCCAATGCCATGACTACAGCAATGTGCATGTTACGTGCTTGAACATGTGTAACATAGTATCTTCTGCAGAAAATAACAACAGAACACACTGCAAAATGATAATCAAGTACCACTGACAGCTATTTCACCTTACCTGACTGGTCAGAACCTTGTAATATGAAGATTTGTATTTAATTTATGAAATAATGCTATAACAGATGAACCCCATTAATAAAACCCCTATTTTTAATGAGTAAACTAGACCTACTACTTTCATATTAATGGTAGTGAAAATGCACAATGCTAGAATGCTTCTCAGTCATGGGTATTACTGTGTTTTTTTCTGCAATAAAGCCACGGACTACGGTATGCTTCACGAATATTCTAGGCTCTGTGATTATGCTTAGTTCATTAAAATAGGCTACATGTGTTTCTGCTTTTCTTTTTCCTTTACATTTCAGTTATAACTAGGTCTTGCAACTAACACAGAGACAACAAAACAAAACAAAAATCCACTGTGCCATGGCCCAGCATAGTGAAAAGCTTAGTTTAAAAATAAAGAGAATTTTAAGCTTCTGCTACATCAAAATACTCACAGGGATCGCTGCCATACTAAGACTTACGTCTGTTTCAGATGGGTAGAAGCCTTCACCTCTAAAGGATGCTTTAAAAACATATCTAATGGTGATAATCTTTTATGGCAAATGTTTGTGAAGCAATTGTCAGCAAGCTGAACCAGAAACCACTGGAATGTCAAAGCAAAAGAAGGACTTCATACATGAGATCGGCATCAGTACCACATCAACTCTGATGTGCATAAATTCCAAGAATGTACCTTATCCACATCAGCCTCTGCTATCCTGTCATCAGCATCTGTATTTCTCTGAGAGACATGCAAGCTCTTAATGACCACAAAGTAGAAAAAGGCAGGGTGTATTCTCTTATTCTTAGACACTTTCCACTATGTAATACCTTTAGCAAAGGGAGGCAATCTTCAGCTGAAGAAGAAAAAGCGAAGGAAAAAGCAAGCATAGCAGCAGGGGTCAGCAGAGCCCTTGTCTGAGCCTGGCAGACCCCCGAAGTAAAGCACCATTATCTCAATCACAGCCACTTGTGAATGGCAGAGGGTAAAATCCTGCCCAAGAAAACTGTTTTAAGTCACGTTAAGAAATGCAAATCTGAAGAGTGTTACAGTTTAAACACAGACTCAACGGCAGGCCCTGAGGAAGCTATTTCTGAGGCACCAGAATGCTTTGCAAGACTTTGTGCAAAGGCTCGAATTCAGCTCTGCAGTGACCCCACAGCAGGCTTTGCCTTCTACCAGCAAATACACCCTGGACGAAGTTCCCTTTTGGTGAGACCTCTTCAGGCTTATGAGTGAGATTAATCACTTACACGAGATTTATCCACCATCCACGCAAGCCTGGAGTCCAGTAGAAGATTTTGTTTATTCATTCACATTATGGAACAGACCAAACTTGTTTTCACTTGAAAGGGGACATGGTATGACAATGTTTCCTCTGCAGACCTGACAGGCAGGAATGAGACGAGGGGCTTGAAAGATGTGTCTTTGTCAGAGGAGAACTCATTTTTTTTTGTCTTTCAAAAATGTCTGATTCTGATTTACATATAGGATTTTTCAAAATGACACATTTGTTGGATATGCAAATAGATGGAAAAGAATGAACATCCATTCTCCCACGCTTGTGTCGGGAAGGATTAAGAAAAAAATAAAGTCTAAGGAGAAGGAATGGATACACTGCTCCTTTTGGCTTTCCCTTGATCACTGTGGGGCAGAAGGCACTTCACTCACATTTTGAAGACCCTCTGTTTAAGTGCAGCTGTCTTGCAGAAAGATGATGGACGTAACAGGTTAAGAGTATCGCCATGTGAGAAAAGTTCATGGTAACAAAAACCCAGGCATGAACTCTTCACTGGTGTCACAACGGGCACAGTAATTGAAGGTACATGTGTTGCATGTGCTATAGATAGGACAGGATGCATGCAACAGAAAAAAACACTCACTGCTAAAGAGGATTTATTCCTCTTTTAACCACTTTACTTTTCTGCAGCAATGTTGTAAAAGGAAGGGTATTTTAAAAAATCGCAGTTCCCCAAGTTCATCTATTATACCTAACATTTTTATATTTATGCTTACATTTATACTGAGGTTTGCTTTGTTTGTGCATATATAAAAAGCAAAATGATACTCATTAAATATGTTTAGTAAAGATCCCATGAAGATACAATTACAGTATAAATTGTAGATGAAAATAGAATTTTAAGGCCATTCCGCTACAGGATTCACGTAACCTCCTTTCTGTTGCAGATCAAAAATAAACTGAAACTGCAAGACTGTAGTTTCTTCTGTGGATGCCTGCATGTGCTGCAAGACCTGTAGTTTAGACTATTTTGAATTTTTCCTCTTTTAACAATTACAACGATTATGCTCTCAGTATCAGAACACAGATCAGAAGTTCCTATTTAAAAATTCAAGGTATATTAGCCTTTATTAGGAGGGAAACAATGCTTTCCTTCTGAATTTAACGTGAATTTGTCTGTCAACAGTAAATGCCTGAATTTTGCATCTAAGTAAATGATTTCATAGATTTGGCATCAATAAGCTGTTATTTTTTTCTTTAAATACAGAATGTTCATTTTTAACAACCCCCCCCCCCCCCCCCCCCAAATCTGTAACTGTAAATCACTCAAAAAATAAGGTATACAGAATAGGATGAACCTGACATTTTTTTAATACTGGATTTCTCAAAATTTAGAATTATATTATGGAAAATTATCATCTGCCACACTACAAAAGTATTTATTTAAATATACAGGCAAAATTATCATCTAATTGCACTGTACTGGATTCACAAAGATAGTTATATTGTCTAACCTTTAAAATAATTGGAAAATTTTCTTAAACAAAAAGTTTAGGATGAGGAAATATGATTCCTATTGAAAAAAGCCTGGTTTTAATTCAGAAGTGAAATGTCCCAGCATGCAAAAAATGCATTTCTGTAGCTTATTTTTCCACTATAAATTACATATATAACACGCCTCTGCCTTTGAAACTGAAATGTATTTTAAGTATTTACAGGTACTTTTAAATATACGTTATTATTTTAAGCTAATAAAAAGAGAAATCTGAACACTATGTGGTATTTCTTTAATACTTAGTGCCTGTCCTGAGAAAACCGTATGGTCCATCCACCTGCAAGCGGTGGCTTTGAAGTTGACACTGGCAGCAGAAAGCCCTCATAAATACACAGGCGGTTTGCATATAACTCACACAACCCACCTGCAATCCACTTACAATGAAGTGGACTTAAGACTAGGTCATAAGTAAATTTTATCATGTTAATTTTCAGACCTCTGCTGTGCCTATAAAGAGCTGTACTATTTAGCCTTATCAACTTCAAAGTCTTGTGACAGTTTTCTGACTACAGCCACACTATCACACTTTATGAGCAAGCGACTACAGTAATTTTCCCAGGCTGCTTTGCATCTTCTGCTTCCTGTTCATTTAATTTCTTTCTAAACAAAGAGGAAATGGAGGAGATTTGTCCCTGCTGAAGGACAGCAGAGCACCAAGGAGCCTGACTATTTTTAAGAACTAAATTGCCTGAAACACAGTTCCTCTGCCACTCACACTACTCCCTCACCAAATATTCCACTAATAAGCTTATTTCTAAACTCAACTTTAGCACGTGGTAGGATCTCTCCAACTTGACTATATGCAAACGCCGGGGTTAATTATCAGAGAAGTGTGAAAGGGGAGAGGGATTTTCTAAAGGTCTAGTCTCTTTCTTCAAAGCTTTAATTTTAACCATGTCAGTCTGAAGTTTACGCGGAATCTAAATACATCTGAAAGACTTTATTCTGGAATAATTGGGATCTAATTTCAATCAGGGACTAAAAATTTAATAACTACTTTACAAAGGTAAAAGCAAAGCAATGAAGTCATTAGTGTTCTATTCAGGCTTCCTAGGAAAGCATTAAGTTAAAAATCTGTCTAGAACTACAGAAAAGAAAGAAAAGGGAGGGAGAAAAGATCAAGTAGCAGTTTCTTCTGAGAAAGAGGAGCTGATGCACCAGTGGACACTGGCAAAGTTTGTGTGCTAGTATCTCAAATTCTCTGGAAGGGGAGCAGGGCATGTGATTACATGGCTTTGTGTTCAACTGGAAACCTCATCTTATTTTTCAGTCTTCAGATTTCACAGTATTGATCTCATTAAGCTAGTGTTTTCACGCTGTAACTGCAGTAAATGTAGTTGCTGTGCAAAAGCTGTGGAGTAATGTTGCAAATGAACAATGAGTATTTAATAATTGCCGTGGAACTACATTTAACTGCAGGTCTAAACTGAATTGAGTGGTCAAACTCAGTGGTAGAAACACTGCTGGCTGAAGTGATAAAAACGTGTCATTAGTCCTTAGAAGTAAACACTGTAGGATTTTAATTAGCAATCTAGAAACAATTGCTGCTTATTTTTAAAGGTATGGAAGAACAGTTTTCCTTGTGATCAAATGTTTTAACAGATTTTTTTTTTTCTAGTCAGTTAAAAAAAATCCCCAATGAATCTGATAGTCCTTCAGGTGAGATTTTTCTATGCAATTGCTGCCATCAAAATACAGCTGATGCAGCACTTTTAGATATCAGATTAAGGACATGTGCTGAGTACCAAATAACAGTTTGCCTTAGACAACAAAAAATTATGATCACCAATGCAGTTATACATAAATGAGATGCAAGAACTTTAAATCTTTCATATGAAATTTGCAATGTTCTTCTTTGCAATATAGCACAAATCGAGCAATTCTGAGAAAAGATTAAACAAGGCAAGTGACAGCTTTTCTACTTAATGACAGGACTGAGAGAGAAAACTGTGAAAGCAAACTTCTGAATTACTATAAATGCCAGAAAAATAGAAAGCAAAGTGTCAAATGATCTTTGCCGTTCATTCAGGCCACGAAGAAAAAAAGGAACAAAACCCAGAAACTCTCTCTGAGCACAGGTATTCTGAACCAATGTCAGAGATCTGATCACAACTTCATCTTAATCTGTTGAAAAAGAGTGGAAGATTGGGGAACTTCAAAAATACTTTCTGCTATCATTAACTTATAGTTGATTAACTGGAATGGAAGGATTGAAATTTCAGCTTTCCAGTAAGAGTTTGATGTCACTTTAAACAAGATTGTGCCTCTATACTTGTCTCTGACTACCTTAATCTGTATATTTGCCGTGAACATAAGGAGGACTTTGATCAAAACACAACATGCATTTTACACAACAAGGAAGTCTACAGAGAGGCACTACATTTACAAAAGCAATTGAAGGTGGTTTCAAAGGGAGTTGACAGATTAGAGCATGATGACACTGCTGCTGTACTCTCAACGGAAATCTGGCTTGATCTAATTAACAGCAACGAACTAGAACCACAAAAAGATAATTCAAAAATGATTTAAAGAAGTTATATTACCTTTTTACTGGCATAGTGATGGAGCCTTTCCTTTACTGATCACAGAACAAGTCACAGGTTGAACACTCAACAAGAATAAAAAGCCTGATATCCTTAATTTACCTCCAACGTTTGAAATTGAAGCCTGAGAGCTAGCCAAAATGTTTCACTACAGAAGTAGAGAGAATCTATGTATTCCCATGAAAATAATAAAAAAATTATAAGAGTCACACTCACGACAACTTTAGTCAATTGGGAAATCAAAATGGAAGACTATTTTTAAGACTTGACTGTATCTGAGTGCTACCATGTTCGAACAGAAGACAGAACATGGAGCACAGCATGAAGGACAACTTGCATGTTTCATTTCAGACATCTGTGCACATGCACGAGAAAGCTCCCAGGTTACTCACATCCCCTTTACGTATAGATTCCTCACCCTATGAAAAATGCACTGGGAGGAAGACTTCCCACCAATCCTGAACTTACTCAGGCTTGTAGTTTAAGCCAGTAACAATGCCAGTGACTGATTCGTGCTGACACATACACAACTGTCAGCACCAGGTGACTGCTGCTTATATGCAGCCTTGTAGCACAGGGATTTCTGTGAATCTTAGTTCTGATGCACTTTTTGTACGAAAAACACTTATTGGAGCTTTATGACTTGGGTTAGTGGTGCATTTGGCAGTACTAAGTTTATGGTTGGACTCAATCTCAATGGTCTTTTCCAACCTAAGTGACCCTAAGGTTCTTTGGCTCTTCTGACTGATGATGTTCTCTGAGTGACAAACACTGCCACTAAGACATACTTCACTGTGAGGATGGTGAGGCACTGGAACAGGTTGCCCAAAGAAGTGGTAAATGCTCCATCCCCAGCAGTGTTCAAGGCCAGGCTGGACAGAGCCTTGGGTGACATAGTCTAATGTGAGACCCCCCTGAGGCAGGGGGGTCGGAACTGGATGATCCTAAGGTCCTTCACAACGCTAACTATTCTGTGATTCTAAACTTGAGTTTAGAAGCACATATGCTTCTGTACACACATGTATAATGGTATGCTACCATCTTGGCATTTAATCATTCTGACATTTTCCATTGGATGCATTTTACAGGTGGGAACTATGGCAATAATTTACTGCATTCGTAGGAAATGTGTAACTTTGCCAGGGAATGTAGAAGTTAATGAAAAATGCAGCCGTTTGGACACACTTTGAATACTGTTTGACCACCTAAAAGACAAGGAGACAGGGAATCTCCAAGTAAGTAAAATGTTTCTTGTTGTAAGTAAATAAATTCTCCTTGCAGTTATCTTCCCGCATTTTAACTTTTACTCATGGAATCAAAAAAAAAACCCAACTCTCTAATTGCAACTGGTAATTTTTAATACCATCTAGTATTACCTGATAGAAATAATAACTCCTCAATAGTAAACTGGCAGCTATGACTCAGTACTTCTTACAGTATATACCTCACTGTATTAATTCAGGCATTTTTCTCTTTAGTACTCAAATTATATATATATATTTACCTTTGTGTCATAATTTTGTAGGCATCTGGAAGGAAGCATTCCGTGTTCTCCATCTGGAAAGGGTCAGCATCACAAATCTTGTCATCTGTCCGTCCATAATTAGCACTTTCTATCATAATAACATCACTTCCTGGACACCGGAGGTCAATGGAGTAGCCTTCACAGGAGAGCTCCCTCCTAACCAAACCAAACGGTAGCGCTGCTCGGCTAAAACCTGCAAAAAAAAAAAAGGAAGAAATAAAGGGATTAGATAGACTTGAGCCTAAAGAATATATTCATTGCACTATTCTTTTTTTGTCACATAAGCACCAGTTCTCATCAGTGTGCTAAAGGAAGTGCACCTTTAAACAGTTTGCCCTGGTACTATGATAAGTGAAGCATCTTTCATGAAACTGTCATATCCCTGCACCACTGCCACTGTGTCCTTAATCTGAGAAAGGAGAAATTTCTCTTCATTTATTCTAACCCTTGCTAGTGCTGCCTGTCTGGATGCTACATTGCATGCTCCTGTTCCCACCTCTTTTCTCTCTGCTTCCTTCTTCCTTGTTTGGGCACAATCAAGCTGTGTCTGAAAGTGGAGAGCAGCAGAACAGGCAGGATTTGCAAATGCAGAAGTAACTTAAAAAAAAACCAACAAATCCAAACAAACAAACAAACCCCACAAAAACACCCCACACAAAACCATATTTCCAACTTCATTAGTCTTTCTTATATAAGAAAAACTTATGAGAAACTTAACATGAGCCAGCAGTGTGCACTCGCAGCCCAGAAAGCCAACCGTACCCTGGGCTGCATCAAAAGGAGCGTGACCAGCAGGTCAAAGAAGTGATCCTGCCTCTCTGCTCTGCTCTTGTGAGACCTCACTTGGAGTATTGTGTGCAGTTCTGGTGTCCTCAACATAAAAAGACATGGAACTGTTGGAACAAGTCCAGAGGAGGGCCACGAGGATGATCAGGGGACTGGAGCACCTCCTGTATGAAGACAGGCTGAGAAAGTTGGGGCTGTTCAGCCTGGAGAAGAGAAGGCTGCGTGGAGACCTCATAGCAGCCTTCCAGTATCTGAAGGGGGCTATAGGGATGCTGCGGAGGGACTCTTCATTAAGGACTGTAGTGACAAGACAAGGGGTAACGCGTTAAACGGGAAATTCAGATTGGATATAAGGAAGAAATTCTTTACTGTGAGGGTGGTGAGGCACTGGAATGGGTTGCCCAGGGAGGTTGTGAATGCTCCATGCCTGGCAGTGTTCAAGGCCAGGCTGGACAGAGCCTTGGGTGATACGGTTTAGTGTGAGGTGTCCCTGCCCATGGCAGGGGTTTTGGAACTTGATGATCTTAAGGTCCTTTCCAACCCTAACTATTCCATGATTCTATATCTTCCTTTCTCCAGGAAGAGTTGGTTTCTTTTGCTTAGCTATTTTATGGACATGTTTGTGCCACCAGATCTTATGTACATTCTGATCCTTTACCTAGTTGAACTTCAGTGTTTCAGTGCCTTTTACCAAAAAAATAACAAAACAACAGCTGAGATTCTGAACAAATGCATAAATGATCAGTACCACAAACTGCAGATCTGTATTCCACACTTCCTTGTACACAGCTACTGGTGGATTAGTACTACACAGAATATTTCTGTTTCTTACAAAACGTGTGCGTTACTGCCTTCTGGAAGGCAAGGTGGGTAACATGGTACTGTTAAGTACCTATTTCTTTAAAATAGTAAATCATTTCTACATTTTCACCAGATTTACAGATATGCCTATTTTGAAAAAGTCATCCTAATACAGTAGTACAAGGCCATTAATATTTCAGTGCAGGCTGCTGGAGACAAGTTGTGACAGCAAAGAGAAATAACCAGTAAGTATTGAAAGAGGGAGCTCTACAGTGTTTTGAAGGTAAAGAAAATAAACCTTTCTTAAAAAGCATGATGGGTTAGAAGAGGCAAGGAAGCGGGATCTAAGAAGATCAAGAACAACTTGAGATAACCCCTTGATAGTAAATTTTCACACGAACCAGAGGCTGCCAGTTTTTCTACTGAATTAATGATCTGTGGATTAAAACTACTGTATGAAGATAACTGCCTGTTAGGATTGCAAAAAAGAGCTGTTGATAATGATCACACCAGTGTCTGGATGTAGCTTCCTGGCAAACAGAGCCCATCTACCCATCCTCTATCTGCACACCCCGCCTTCCCTTTGCACCAGCACCCGCTTTTGTCCAATTTGTATAGTAAACTAATGCAAGAAGCTGGTCTGACTCTAACCTCCTTCTACTGCAGAAGAGCAGATGAGGTCTCAGAGGACCAGCTCTTTGGCTGTGTGGGAAATTCACCCCAGCACAAGGAGAAGGCCAGAATGCAGCAACCAGGTCTGCCTTTACATTTTGTGGAATCGCATCCAACAGTACCATTACTCTGGTGATATGTTTCAGTATTTGTTAATATGGGAAGAGGCCATATTGCCATGGAAAGCACCACAATTCACTCCTGTCGGTTCGGCTGCACATACCATGTGCAATAGCAAACATTATTATTAGAGGCGCGCTAAAGTATCATGAGCTGAAAGCTGGAAAGAGCTAAAACACGAATCCAGCACATTTAACACCCTACATGTTCCTCCCATGCAGCAAATTAATACAATGAATACAGAAGCTGCTCACGGCTCAGTGAGGGCGTGAAATGGGCATACAGAGGGGTGCATGCAAAGCCCCCACCCCATATGCATATAGCAGCTCCTTTGATTAATTACCATCACAACAGCCGCAGTGGGACCAAATATAATGCTGCTAGTGACTGCCATTCCTACATCCTACTGCTCCTGTCAAATTTAATGCCATCCATATAAAACTCATTCCACCAGCTGCTGGCAATGGTGCCTGTATCTCCAGCACACAGCAGGGCTTCCTCCAGGGCATGGCACCACCGTGGCCTGCCTGTAGAGTCTGGCCACCCCCCCACCCTCCCCAAACTTTTGGGTTTTGAGGAAAGAAACAGCAGCTTCGGCTGTCCAAAGGGTATTCTGTAGAAGGGCAGACAGGGGAGGGGAAGGGGTGGCACACGGTACAGCTGCTGAGGTGTCGGTGGCTACACATGCAGCAGCAGGGCAGGAACGCTATGGGGGCAGGGTTGACAGTGAGCTGCCTGTGACAAGCACTAAATCCTTACTGTAGATCCTGCAGCACTGTCTCCACGTCTACTAGGAAATACCTTGAATTCAAAGATGAGAGCTCTGCAGTTTGTTACAGAAGTCAGCTGCCTGCAAATCTTATTTCATCATCTATGGCAACTGCTCTAAGTACTGCGAATGTGTTTTATCCTGCAGTTTTTCCCCCTGCAGGCATCCATGAGAAGTTCTGTATTAGGACAAACATTAAAAATACTAGAGCAAGGTTAGATCACTTCACAAGCAACAGAGGACACACCTGAGATTATAATGTAGGTGTTACATTGCAAAAGCAGCAAGCGATAAAGCAAAACAATGCAGCAAGCATTAGGTGGGGAGACTAAGGAATTTCTCAGGTGCAGGAATAATTTTAACTAAGTAAATTTAAAGTCCACTAACAAAGCTGCTATGATCTTTATGCTGAAGCTTTATTTGTAATTTTTTCCTATCAACAAAGAATAAGTAAGTGTATCAACAAGCAAAGTGTAATTCAATCCATCTTGCTACCCTGACAATCGACGAAAGAACTTGTGGGAGGCCCTGTGAGCAAAAAATCAATATTGCAGCTTTGTGCTGCAAATGTGAATACTGCCAAATAGCAGTGCTTAGGGTAAAATGAACTGTTTTGCTCCATTTTCTCCTCTCTGAACAAATGATTTTGAAACGACAGCTCTTTTTGGAGCTATAAACCATCAAGCAATAACTCTCTGCACTTTAGGCAAGTGATTGGAATAAATACCTCTTGGCAACAGGTGCAATGACTTAGGACTGAAATTCATTTACATTCAGAAGATAATTCCCGATAAACAGATGTAATGCCACAGGATGGAAGTTTGAACGACCAGCATCTGAATGTTACTGCCTGCTTCTGCATCATTCCAGAGCTTTTTAGACGTAAGTATGTGGCTCTGTCAATAATTACTGTTGTCACCAGTAACTTTTTATCTCCAGTGCAATTCCTCATGAATATTTGCAATGCTGTGTTTTCCAACCAACCTGTGTTCAGCCTGCTGCTTGCCTTACTGTACTTTGCATAAACCTATTTTGTTTGGCTGTCCTCCTCAGTTGAAATCAACATTCCGTCTTCCTACTAATTGTTTCAAGGCAAACTGTGCCATGGATGGCACTGCTGTCTGCCACCCAAGAATGCAAAGTGCTTCCCAATTGCAAAGATCTTTCTGTTGCCCAGCTAGGACTTCCAACACAGCCTTAACATTAACTCAAGTAAGCGTCTATTACCAGATGAAACATATGCTGTCTCTGATTCATTTGCGTTTGCATATATAAATCAGTGTTGTATGTGGTGGTTTGCCGTTTGGCTTTTTTTTTTTTTTTTTCCAAAATGGAAGAAGATTAATACCTAATGAGAAAAAGAGTGTGCTTTCTGTCCTGCTGACTGTTTTGATTATAAAAAAGCTTCCTGGCAAACATATGTTTGCTCTACGTTTTATCTGCTCACAAATTAGTTGAGTGCAGGCTCTTTAATTTAAGAAGAAAATAAACTGCTTTTGCGAAATCGCATTCCTAAGGAAAAAAGGTAGAGGGGATTTTTAGTGGTAATATACATTCTGTAATGCTTTATTGATCAATTCATGTAGAAAAACACGCTGAGAAAAAAAAATCTATATGAAACACCACAAACAAAAATCTTTCCTCTTATACTTTATGAAATGAAAATAATAATTCTAGGAAAGAAATGTAACTCAGAACCCTGTTTCAGAAATATGTTAAATTCACATTTGGCTAAAAATCATTCTATGTAAGTTTGCAATGCCTTATTTACCATTCTACAGTCTTGGTTCCTTTATAAAAACTATTTGTCTTTACACAGATAACCTAAATTTGTCAAAGTGCAAAGAAAAGTTAATAATTCACAGCATCCTGCCCACTAGCATATCATCTTTTTCAGTTGTCAATAATAAGAGTGTGCCAAGTTTGGTAGATTAAAGTAAATAGCACCACCACATTTGAAAGTTCACCCCATACCAAGGAAAAACAGTGGAATGTAAACAGGCTAACATCAGTATTCCTTGACATCAGAAGCAAGGAACCTTTGATTAAAACTTAAAGCACAGAGAAAGTCAACATGGAAATATAAAATTATTTCAAAGAATGCAGATACTGGAAGAACCGAGTATCCAAAACAAATCTTTACAGAAACAAATATATATGTGTCTGAGAGCAACGAAATATTGCTTCTTGTGTTTTTGGCTCTAACAGAAAGGTCTTTTGAAAAGAGCACATCTTTTCAAACAGAATGTTTACAGTCGTCTCTTTCACAATCTCTTTTATTTTACCAAATCATGCAACATGATGATTCAAATTCTACACAAGACGAAGTGATGCGTCTTGGGCAGCATTTCAATAATATACGTTGAACAAATGAAAAGCCTGACAAAAATTCTGCTGAGAATCCTCTTCCGGCAAAGTGTGTATGTGCGCACACGGAGGTTGCAGAGAGACAGCTGAACATACGTTGCCATCTGAAAATCATGCAAATTCTCAACATGGGCTTCACAAAGCTTTTATAATTCCGCAGTAAAGCTTCAGTATCCTGCAGTTTCTAAAGAATCCCACGAACTCTGTCAAGGGAGACTTCTTCCTGTCTCTCAGCACTGCATGTATTTCACGCAGACAAGCATGCTATTTTGTTAAACAGCTTTTAAATTATCCAATCCTGGTCAACAGATCACTACCAACTACTACAAAGACAGAGGCAATTTAAATGACAACTGTGCTTTCTAATTCTATCTTTGAAGGAAAAAGTCATTCTGGCAAGCATGTCTATTAAAAGATTACACTGGCACAGTAAGAGCTTCTGATACTGCACCGAGGTCTGGAGTTCACACCACTCAGCTCTTCTTTCAGGAAAACCCCGCAGCCAGCGCACAGCCAGCCTGTGCTTTAGCTCGGCAGACAAAACCCCACTGTTCAGTCGGGGTCAAGTTAGGCAGGAAGAGATCATTTAAAATATATTCTCCAGCAGCTGTATTCTTTGCCATTTTAAGTATATATTCATTTGAGATTCTGGAAGGAGGGGACATCTAGAGACAAGGGATTATCCAGTGAAGGAAACCTATTTTCTAGCAAGGGACATCTTCCTTGTTGTTTTTTTTTAACTCATTCACAGAAATGGGGTTAACTCAAAACAAGGTACATGAAAGTACGCTCATTATTTGAACTTTAACAAAGAGGCCTGAAATCCTAAGGAACAGACTTGACTAAATTATACTGATGCAAGGCAACTATTTCATTGATTAAATTAGCTGTGAGGGGTAATTTTTAACACTGGCTTCTAGAATTCTGTTTCTCGGACATACTGCTTCGTATTTTAATTAGTTGGCTAAAATCTCGAAGTATGTCTCTTACAAAATAGGAATGCCAACTGCTACCAATAAAGCTTTTAGAAATACTAACTAACCTGCCTTTGGGTTTTTAAAATTATTTTTTATGTTTTATTAGATCATTATTTAGTCTTAAAAAAAATTTAGAAAATCTTTAGTGTTCTTCAGTATTCAGTGTGAGCAGCAGAATTAGAACTGTAGGTAATTTCTTGTAATTATATATTTAATATTCAGTGTACATAAACACAGAGCACGGTGTGTCTCTGATTAATGAAAGTCAGGGCAGAAGCCTGAGTTACGCCCTCTGACTCACACAGGATGGGTCCTGCCTTCCAGGTTAACTGAAACTTATTACAATTTTATTTCTACATTTTCCAGTCTCTATGCAATTCTCAAAAATATCCCTGTGAGGCTCTCTCCAGCAAAAAAAAAAGAGTCAGGGCTTACCTGCTTTCTGCACCTTGCTGAATGATTCAGCAAAACCAAACATGAGCAGGAGCATCTCAGCCTTTTAATGTAACAGTGTCAATCCTTCCTATGTACAGATGGCAAGGTTCTCATTTAAGTTCTCCTAAACAGCTCTCACCCCTCATTCAGAAGGACAAGATCATGTCTCTCCAAGGTATCAGAATTAAGGGGGCTTTTGGATTGTGGTTTTGTTGGTGTTTGTGTGGTTTTCTCTTTCGTTAATAGCAGGAGAGAAAAGAGTGCTATCTTGACCGGCCGGTAAAGTGAAGTCCTTCAATCACCTGGAACAACCACAGCCCAGACAGCAGCTGTGCACGCATCCCCACATTAGCCCATCATGTCTCAACCCTATTTTTAAGGAATTGCCAGTATGGGAAAAAAGACAGTTTGGTCTTCATGCCCATTTAAGCCTTCACCTGCCTGCCGAGGCTGCCACAAGAGTACTAATTAATGCTAAATTGTGAAAATGGGCTTCTGCACTTCAAATCCAGCCACACTGAAACTGGATAGAAACCACTAATTCCTTTAATGAAAGTCACAAAACCAGAGCCTGGCTCCTGGCAGCATTTTAGCAATGCCTGCATGTGGCAGATGGAAACCACATGACCTAAACATGAAAGTCTAAATATCTAGTGTAAAAATGTGTTGTTCAGTTCTCACTTAGAATCAAATTTTATTCTCATATGCATGCACCTTTCCCATCCCTTTTCAGTGGGAGCTGTATGCATGAGAGCAAAACTTTGCCCTCTTGATCTAAAATTATCCCAGTTTGAAACAGCATTCATCTGTCAGTGATATTTCTTTTCTTTTGCCAGCCAGATGTCTGTTCTCAGGCTGCAAGAATCTCCTTCCTTTTTTCCTTCACATCGTACACACTTGATCCTCTGCCAGCTCGCAAAAAGCACTCTACCCTTTTCTTTCTTGCCGTTAAATACATTGCATCTTCAAAATTTCTCAAGGCAAGTAAGTCCCATGGTCTCTGCAAATCCCCCTCCTGGAGGTTATCTTCAGTTTACCAACTGTGAACTCTCTGAGCACACCACCTGTCAGGAAGGAGAAGCTTCTGAATCAGAAACAACCTCTGAAACAGGGAGGTAAGACACACAAAGGCTGATGGGTCAGAAATGTTGTGTCAACAGGATTTCCTGTCGAATTATTTCCTCTGCACAGGATATTGGTAGTAGAATAAAAATAAATATTCTTTTATTTTCCATTAAAATGTATCTTGACAACAATTCATATTTTATCTCAATCATTTTTTATGGGAAACCATGCACTGAGGAGGGGCAGAGGAAGAGGAAGAACAGGGAATTCCCATCAGCAGTATTCAGAGGCAACAGCTGACAAAAGAAATATGCTTTTATTCCCATTTTTAAGAATCAAAAAGCCTTATCACCTCAGAGATTCATAAAAACCAGGCACAGATGTACCATTTCCTTGAGAATATGTGCACTGGTGAAAGTTAAATCATTCCAGCAGGTGACATGTTGGGTTCTAATAATAACTCTTGACATTGTGTACACTGCCTTATTAAACAGGTTATACTCTAACCTGGGTAAGGAAGCAAAACATTTCACCTCACTAAAATGGGGAAGAAACTGGACACTGATAATTCTGGGTTATTTTAAAAGAAAATGCTATTCTACAAGTGGTAGAGTTTAAAATACTGAATACTGGCCTAGTGTTAAAAATTTATCACATATTTAATTAAAAATATTGTATGATAGCTACAACATGGCAATATCTGAGATCACAGCTGTAAAATTATAAAGGGGGTGTCCTCTTGTTTACAAACAGAATTACATATGGAGTGGAATCATGCAATAATGTAAAGTTCATATACTCTATCCAATAAAATGATGGGGTGGAGTCAACTGTCACAATATAAATTACAGCGGAAAAATTATGTGGTTAACTTTAATGATGGCAAGCCACTTAAACAGTGCTTATGAGTATGCAAACAGCACAGCAATCCCCCTTCTCATTCAGTATAGCTTCTGAAACATTTCTGAGGACTCAGAAGTAGAAAGAAGAACCCTTGGAAACATAAAAGCTCAAGATCCTGCAGATGAAACTGCTAAACCAAAATACACAGTCATACCTTTTGAAAACAAGGAGAAGAGCGATGTGATGAATGTACTTCAAGGTAAATGTGCCATCACTTCAAATACTCCCACAAATAGATATGAGACAAGAGTGGCAAGCAATCTCAGAAAATGCCTGTCAGAGAGAAAGGCCTTCTTCCTGGCCTTACCTTCTGTGAAGTACTGGTGGATTCCTAAAAGACTATTATAGAGAGGAAAGAAATACACCATACAGAGTTTTTGCAATGTACTGAAGGTTTTGGCACATTCAGGGAATCATGGAATAATCCTACACAGATACTTGAGAGCATCCTCTGAGTAATAAATTGTATGAAGGAAAACTATTTAATCGTTTATCAATAAATTGGTAATTTTTAAAGTCCTCGGGAATAAACAGTTCTAACATGCTCCCTGGACAGGCTGGAAGTAAGAAAGAATGGCAACAGAGGTACTATTTCCAGAGTAAATAAAGGAAATATGCATCTCTGCTACCCTCTCAAACTGCTGTTAATCACCTATAAAGGAACTTCATATTCACATGCCCCATTGCAAACATGAAAGACAAGGGAGATAAAGTAACAGGATTGCTGAATTCCACCTGGATTCAAACTCAGGGATTCTGAATTTGGATTCTGGTTTTTAATCTTGGAATTTGTGCCCCCTCCACCCCAAATGTCACAATGTGGATGTAAGAATGCTCTCAGCTTTTAGAGAATCAGCTAATGGGTGCTCAAATTGAATAAATGAAAACTCGAGATCCCTGAAATCTCTCTCCAAGTACTAAGACAGAAAGTAAACAATTTTCCATAATTATGTGCTAAAAGTTCCGTAATTAATGCTATTTATATTAGAAAGTAACAAAAGGGATGAATACACACTGTAACACAGAGAGGAAAACTTTGTATTTGCTAATTACTTCTATTTAGAAGCACACACCTAATAGCTTCCGAAGTTGTTCACTGATCTTAATACAAGCAATAATAAACGACAGGACTAGGAGAGCTCTGCACCGGGGGGGGGGGGGGGGGGGGGGGGTAAATCATCGTTAGGTGCTAAAGTATAAACTCAATAATCAGCAAGACAGAAGCACTGCACTGTTACTACAGATGTGGAAGGCAATTTTCTCAGTAATTAATGTATTTTGAATAGTACAAGGCCAGTTTCCTTTTAAAAAAATCTGTCCCTATGTGTCTAAAGCAAGTACTTCAGGAGGAGGCAGCTGTGAAGTATAAAAGATCTGATTGCTCCACTTTTTTCCACACCACCTAAAACGGCACTTTCCTACCAAAAGCACCATGTTCTCCTGATACATTATTTAGGCGTACAAACAGGCAGAGGGCTTCTGCAAGTCAGAGGGGATGGTGCCTCATCTAACCACCAGGTCGGGGGGGAGCACAGGGCTGCCCAGGAGCTGTGGGTCCCGCAGGACTCAGCCTCCTCACCGTCCTGCACCAGCAAAGACAGCCTTGCCGGGCTGACTGCCAGCTCCTGCTTGCACCCATGGGGTCCCTCCGCTTGTCCATCCATTTACATTGTTGTTTCTTTTACAGCAGTGAGTTTGATTAATCAAGATAATTTCCAGAGCAAGATCAGAGCATGATCAAAGCAGCCGTTATGGCAGCGTAATTGAGGAGGGAGTTGTTCATCTGCTGGGGATGGCAAGGAGGGAAGGAGAAGGTTAGGGGTGTCCAAAGGAGGCAGGTACAAGCAGGTGTTAGGGTAACTATTTAAATCAGACATCCTGACATAATCATTTATAACAGAGGCTTCAGACTCCCTGGAAGGCACTAAAACTGGATATCCTATCTACTCAGTAAGCAAGCTGCGTTTCGGTACAAACTGTGATTCTAGTATGCCTGCACTACCACAGAGCAAGTTGCCCTTAATGAAACTCTTCTCTGAAATTCATACAGTCCCATGGTACTCCTGCAGCATCCTTTCCATCTCTGCCACTGCTGAATTTAAAGTTCAGATTCCTACTGGGTTTCAGCAATGTATGGCCCACATTATCTTCCAATACACAAATAAAGACAGTGTTTGAACTCCAGAACCAAAACAAATCCTATTTTTCATGACAGTTTGCAGGTACACAGGCCTCTAGAAAATTACAAGGGTACTTTATGAATCAAATACAAAATACAGAAATAATATTATTTCCCACTGAAATGCTGTCATCTCTGACGGATGTGTTGAGATCCAACATTATACAACTCTTTCATAGTAGTAATTTTGCAATATTTTATCTACTTGAAAATAATAGGGAATTTTAGGTAAGCAGAATCTTAATTACCCCAATTAAGCTCTCATCCTGCATCACTAACATCACAGGGAGCTTTGGCACTAACCTCAATGAGTGCAGGATAGATTCCTTAGAATTTAACCTGGACACTCAGTATTCTTGTTCTAATGAAAAATGCATTAATGAGCTTCATTAGACTGTTCCATTTTAAAGAAGCATCTTCAGCAGTCAGTTTCCCTCACCAGCCTAATGGGGCACTGGTGCATTAGTGAGCTAGGACTTGACACAGGCATGTTCAGGTCACTGTAAGCCGTCTTACTGACTCAATGAGCTTCATGTTCAGCCTACTAAGGGAAGAGCAACACCTACTGACTCACTTCAGGAGCTCCCTGAAGTAAAGCTGACAAAACGTGTATAAACCATTGAAATTAAAACTGCAGTGGTACAGCTGAAAGATTATACATAATGAAATAAACACAATTAAAACTAGAATTCATCCTTATAATTTAAAAAAAGACACTGATTTTCTATACAGTCTGCACAGATGATCCTCAACCCCTTTCAATTGCTATCTTTTTTCCAGTCATCTACTGGGATACATTATGGGAAAACTAGTGATCTCCTGTGACCTTCATTTTATTTTATTAAATGCAGTAGACACCTCATGCTGAACATGAAATAAAAAGTATGCAACCCAGGAAAGTACTTTAAGAAAAAATGTCCTTTGGAGGACCCAATTTCAGTCTTGATATATAATGACACCGATTTGCCCCTGACATTTGAATAAAAATCTCTATTATATATATTATTGTGTTCAAAGTTCTATTCTGAATTCCTAAATTTAGAACAGGCCCTGCAGATCATGTTTCAGTCAATGCTTTATAAATGTGGTAAATACATATTTGACATACATGTGAAGTTGGAGCCGACTAACTGCACCTCCCATCTTTAGTCACATTTTAGGAGAAGATTTCTGTTTCAAAATAGCTATCCAACTGGTAGTAGTAAAAAATCTCCCAAGTATCAAAATACACTCTTTGTTTACACAACAGTGGCTGATGTATTGCTAATAAAGCCTTCAAGGAGCAAATAATGTGAATCGCCCAAGCAAGGGAAACTGGCAGTTGCAGGTACTATTTTATCTTTCCTATAGCTCTAAGGATAATAGAGAAGTATCACTTGTTGCCGTCCCTTGCCTTTGAAAAAATTGGCGGGGGAGGGGGGAAGCGGGCAAGGGTGGAAAAGGAGGTGATGAGTGCAGACGTCTATTATCCCTGCTAGTAAGTGCAGATTAACAAGTCATCACCCAACATAATATCCATTGAATTTCAGTTAACTGCTGTCTGAGCAACCTGTCTAAAATTCCAAACGCTAAATGCCAAACCTAATTTCTTGCTGGTTTAGAGCCACATCAATTTGGGATAGGAGGTGTAGTTGGTCTTAACAATAATGAGGGGGTACTCAAATTTGGAAGGGGGGGGGGGGGCTTGCGGAAATCCCTCTCCCTAATTAAATCAGAGAATGAAGAGTTTGAAGTGGTAAATAATAAATCACAAAGAATCCTCAATCTTGTTGTCAAGGAAACCAGTATGCCTCTGCCATAATTGCTGTGAGCCCAATCTTGCCCTTTTTGACATCAAGCCTTATCATGCATTCTGGTCAGAGACTGAGAAAGTAGCTTTTCTATTCCTCTCATGCAATCCTGTAACTCGCAGTGAGCTCGCCTGAGCAGGGCCATACCACAGAGGCACTCAGCACCAGCCACCTCCTCTCTGCAGATGGTCACTGACTCGAGAGCTCCAGCACACTGCCATCAACTCTTCAGATTAGAAATGGGGCCGACCGGCTTGATCCTGGCATTGGAAGGTCTCAGCAGCTGTGTTTACTAGAAACGCTTTCCTAATTTACTGTGGCTAACATCTTGAGCCTGGTTATCTCAGCCTGTCATGAGTCCCAGGAATTTCTAGCTCCCCTGTATTCCTACTCCCCTGAGCACATCCTCCTGGAAGGAGGAATCAGCAGTTCATCTTACTCATGGACATGTAAGATGCTTATGGACAGGGAAAGGGAAGTACAAGACAAAATAAAAAAGCACAACAAAAGAGATTAAAAACTGACTCCATGCCAAGTCATTCAGATAGCTTACTGCATCATTGTCTTCTTCCTCTGCAATGATAATTACCTTTTATAAACACATCCAAGCTTGTTTTTTCCTTCTCTTTTGGTGTAATCACACATAACCACTGGTCACACACCAAACTGAGCATAAGCAATTCCCAGTACTTCAACAGCAGGAAGGCCAAATGGGGGAAAAAGCTATACTGGTGTCTCTATCTCATCCTTCAAGAAATCCTGAAGCAAGTTTTAGAGGAAGTATCTTCAAAGTAAGGAAATAGGAGGAACAACGGGCAAGTACATTATGTTCCCAGCTGACTTTAAGCAAAAGAAAATCCAGAGAGACAGGGAAGGACTGTGGGAAGGAAAAAACTTCTAAATCTCGCTTAAGGAACTACAGAGAGAAAAAGACTACCAGAAAGGTTTCTAAAGTGAGAATTGCCACTGATTCTGTTTGAAAAGCTGCAACTAGCTGATTATCTCCTTGCTATTTTACCAATAAATGGACAAATCTTATTTTGATTCCAAGACACCACCACCATATTTCTTCAATATATTTTTATAAATTCAGTGTTAGCAAAACATGTTGAAAGTAACAAGATTGATATGCCCTGGTGATTTTAATCTATTGATGAATGCCATTCCAATGACTTTTGTTTCTTTCTGTACCTGAAGGATTCAAAGGACTCATGTCAGCATCCAAGTTTCAATGGGGCACTCTGGAAACCCACTATATAATTTCTGAACTTACTCAAATGTGATGTCATGATAAAATGTCATTTACAATTTTTATCTATTACTCAAAGGGGTATAACATGATAATAGCACTTTCTTCTATCTGTTCAACTATTACTCAAAGAAAGCTATTTATTTAGCTTGATAAATAAATATTATTATTAGCAACTGTTGTAGCCTTCCTTTTTCATTTTGTTTTGGTTCATAGATAAACCAAAGCATCTCAAGAAAACATCATGGTGCATCACAGGTTTCTGCTGTAACATCCAACTATTCCAACATAAAGTAAGGACGTTAGTAAAAACCTTTGTTCAATAGATCTGTAGACACACAATGCATAAAAAGCAATAAATGCTTCTTTCAGAGCAGGCTCAGTTCAAAATAAAATGAACCCTCCTCCAAACCCAACCCAAATCCTACCCGTATTCTTCTCTCCAGGAAGCACAGTGTAGGTGCTTGGTAGCTAACAGAGCCTGGGCAAATTCGTCTTTGACCAAAACAGGATCAGAGCATTATAAGGTAATTCAGGCTGAAAATGGACTCCTGCCTCTTTGTGTTTGCTCAAAATATTCTTTAATCCAAATACGTCTTTCAGCTGTGAAACCTAATTCACATATAAAAATTATTCCTCCATATTTTAAAAACTGAAGCCCCTGTAGTTGTCATCCCAGTTAAAAAGGTACAATTACGGATTAATCACAGTCAATTACAATAATGCATATTAATATCTGTATCACTGTATATGCCTCTAAGACTCAGTCACCTTAAGAAAAAAAAGAAAAAGACAAAGGTTTCCATTAGAAGAGAGAGCGCAAAAGCAAATGAATGTGCCATTTGAGTATAAGCAAGTTCATTTGCAAAATATGCATGTAGCATCCATCAGAGGAAAAAAGGCCTTTAGCTGATTTACAGATAATTTACTATGGCACACTCTTACCACTATTTTATTCTTATTTGAAAAATTAGTCTGGATTCCTGAGCACAATGACAGCAACCAGTTTATGTCTTTTGCTAAATTTCAGTGATCTTGAACCTTCAGGGCTAAACATCTCTGTGACAATCTATTTCTGTCATCCAAGAGTTTCACATTCTTTGCTATTCAAAGAACGGTATCACACGCTTTTCCAGTGACACAACATGTCATGCTGGAGAAGTAGTTCAATATCACCCAGACCCTGTTCCGTCATAATCCACTGTGAAAAAAATACCTCTTTATCTTCTGTTGGTAGGAAGCCATAACAACCTGATATTTCTCCTCTGGACAATTTTTCATGTGGCCAATTTGATTTGTTAGTTCTTTAGAATTTTTATGTCCTCTGTTTGAGTAGTTTCTATCCATCATCTTTTGTCTTCACCTTTTTGCTTAGACTTCCGCAATTTTGAACAAAAGCTTTCAAACCTCCCATTCTCTATAATGCTAATCCCTGGACTTCAATAAACTTTCCTATTATGGGGGCAGTTTTTGAACGGCATTATTCGTTCTTTATCTGAAACCAAACTGTTACTCATGTGGTAGGAACCGAAACAGAGGCAGTTTGTCCTGTAGTAGTGCAAACCAAAGGCTTCCCATTTATTCATGTTTGTGCTAGCCCACAAAGCACTGCAGTGGGCACGCTGCCTCCCTTCTGATGCAAACCTCAACTCACTGTACTTTAAATTGGCCAAAAGCTGTGCTGCAGGGTAGCTCCAAGCCGACAGGCAACTGCTGCCAGATCTTGGTTTACGAGGTTGGGCGTGGAATCACTAAACTGTAGATAAGCAGTTTCCGAACAGTTCTGAGCTCAGATGCAATTTCAGTATGTCCCTGAACAGCATCATGCAGAAATACCCACAACTCTCTCCTGCAGTAGTTATGAGAAATGGTTATTAATTTTAATTGGCCTAAGCTAGCTTTTAGGGAAATTATATCTTCAGGCTTCATCACCTATCTGAATAGCCTCTTTTTTGCAGTTACCACTGCTGTTCATCTACCAAGAAATACAGGCAGCACATTGGTAATCTGTGAGGAAATACAGAACAATATTAAGCAAAGATGACTGGAAGCAAAACAGAAATATAAAATTAAAGGCACTTTGAAACAAATTGGCTGTGATGCTTGTTTATAGGCAACTTATCCATAGGTCTCCTTCTGGGAGAGTAGGATGAGACAGAAAACAAACTCTGAAATGGCAAACCACAGCATACCCCTCTGCGAAAATTACACAAACTTTATGTTGAGAAACAAGCTCTGGGTGAAGGACAATATTCCAGTAGCTCTTATCTTTCCCAACATTCCTTCCAGGTGCTTGACAGAATTAGCTGTAGTTCACAATCCCCCATTCAAAACAAAAATTAGAATTATCAGATTCAACATAAAAACATCCTAGCTGTACAGGGGTGATAATTTTAAAGGTTAGCATTGCTAATAATTTTGAAAGACAAAACATTTCCCATTGCCATGACAACTTTACAGACCTGTAAATAAGAAACACTTCACTTTTTGCAGTTCAATTTTAAGCATCTCCTCTCAGTCTTTGGTCACTCTGTAACAGCCTCAAGTGACCATGTATCAGAAGAAGAAACAAGGGTTATCTCACCTAGGTAGCTAGTGAGAAGCTTTATGAGGGTTTTCCCATCACCTTTCTTCACCTGCATAGCAAGAAACCAGCCAGTGGGACAGACACAGAAGCTAAATTTGTTCAAGTCTTGCTCAGTAGGGTTTCTGGAATTAGGACATCACAGCACATCACAGTGGAGGCAGTTTTACCAAGAAAAACAAATTCAGCACCAATATGAAGTACCTGACAGTTTGGAGTATAAAACTTAATCAGTTTTGAAGGTCTGTGCTCTACGAAAAGCAACCACTAAGATACCAGCAGAATAATTTAATGAACTGAAATCTGTGGGGTTTTTTTTGTTTGGTTGGGTATTTTTTTTCCTTCTGAAAATACCACATTTTCTCTTTGGCTTGCAAAGAGTTTGAACAAGTGGCCTTTGCAAGGAGTAATTTAACAAACAAAAAAAATACTGCCTTGTGAATTAAAACTACTTTAAATAGAATCTGTTGTGACTACAATTCATACTAGCACGGCAAGCTCTTACAGAACGCCTTTTCAAGGAAAGAAATATATTCCTTGTGTGTTCAAGTACAGAGCCATAAACCATATGAGACCCTATTTATTTCAAATTTCCCATGATGCCATTTACTCCAGCTTTTAACCTTTTATGTGACATTGAGCTATTTTACAATCATAAAATAGTAGAAAAAACGACCTGTTAATTTGAAAGGGACACATTACAACATCTCTCCCCGGCACTATAATATTTTAATTTCTTTTTTCAAGTCAAACCAGTTGGAAAGTGACCATCTGCTAGTCTCTTAGCACTATTCAAGCAAAGTAATGCACAAAATGTCCTCCTTTCCCAGCAAGACTAGAACTATTAACTGAAAGGAATTTAGTATATTGCCATGTGAGTTTAACAGACTGATTCACAACAAAATAAAATCTCCATTTCTTTAATTACTGTTGAATATACTGTCTATAGGGTCAGTACTTCACATTGTGTGGCACCTACAGCAGTACAAGAAATCTGAACCTAACCTCTCCAAGCAACAAATCAGTATTATCAGATTTCCTATGCAAATTGTGTTCTTCTATTTTGAGTGTTAAGCTAAATGCAAGCATAACTTTTACAAGTATAGTTCTGTTTCTCACTTCAAAATACACAATGTGCTTTGGACACTGGGTAAGTTTTCAGTAGCACTTAAGGTTTTGAATATTTCAAAACAGTTGATAATGGCAGTGAAAGGAAACTCGACAAGCTCTCCATGCTGATAAATATAGAACTTTTTGGATGAGTAGAGCTCAGCGGAGCTGTAATCTTGGCTGGCACCTGTACATGATACTATAACACATACAGCTAGAACTGCAAGTTTGTGAGAATAAATTAAATTAAAATCACATTCATGTTAACGCTTTAAAAGATGTTGTCAGTACAACTTTGTATGCATGCAAGCCACTGCACTTTTGAAAGTTTTACCCTAAATGTTTAGAATTCAAGCACATTGTCTTGAAGGTTAGGAGATACACTGGCCATATCTTAATCGGCCTTTATCCACATTATTCATATCTGTACCTTCTTGACATACCTAACTAAACCGCAAATTAGGCTGAAAATGAAGTAACTGCACTTCAACTTGTTAAATTCTAACAGAGTTTATCGTATCTCAAATTGCGAAAGATAGCAGATGTCAAATGCCATTACCAAAATGTATTCCGCAGTTGCCTTAAATCTGCAGTATATTTTACTGTAAAAGCATTTTTCTTTTGTTCTTCTTCCTAGTCTCCCTATCAAAAAATAATCAGGCAATTCAGGAATTTACACAAATAGTAAAATACTTGCTAAATGTAAAAGACTTTCTCATCTGTTTTTTCGAACAAATAGATATTTTTGACCAGTTATTAATGATGCAGTAGTCGCATCTATTTGCCCAATAAATGTGTAAATCTTACTGCTTTCCCTGGTTTTATTTATAAATTCCATAATGGCAGTAAGGCACTTTAAACTGTGTATTTCTCAGGGAATACTGCACTTCAGGGACTGTTAAAGTCACTCTGCCTTCAGCTTTTACCAACCTGCATGAGGTACAATATGCATTGAGAAATGTGTTGCCTATTGTGTGCCTTGTTTTAAAGTTCATGTCCAGCAGTTCTCCTGTCCTTTCTGTTTAAATTTCATTCCTTCCCAAGCCCTTTCTCAGACACATTCTCATCAAGTCTAACCAATTCATAACAATTTTGGACAACAGAATGGTGTTGAGTGGTACCAGGCTCAAGTTACTCAACAGCCTCATTCACATGGCTAAAAACTCACCTACTGAGTACTCCAATATGTCATGATTAGGGACTACTGCTCACTCATACGCTGGATTCTGGGCCTTTTGCCTAAAACCTTCCACTACTCCATGTGAAATTTCCTTTACTGGTCAGTTTTCCCAATAACTACACATTACCAGGCTTCAACAAAGTCAAGGAGACCTTGCTCATGATGTTTCTCACGATTCAGGGTACACTTTGAACAGAAATTGAAGGAAGGGTGTATGTCATTTATGTTATTTCTTTACCAGAGAGTCAGGTAATTCAGTGCTATTTTGCAGGGTGCAAACAAAAGTTCTAGTTAAGCAGTAAGCTACAAAAACTATGCAGAAGACAAGAGTGATTCTCCAAACATGCTAGGATGCCATGAAGGAATTCAAAAGCGACATTACCTACAATTGCCTTAGTTTTTGACTGGCTGAATCAGACAAGAGGGGAAAGTCAGATGGCACTTTTATCTGGCTGTGGAGACGTAACTGTTAATTCTCTGTGTGGCTCTAATTCTCCTACAAAAAGCCAGGCACACACATAAATATGTATTTATTTGCCATTATGCTGATTTTCTTAAAAAACATAAATAGTTGATCAGCTGAAAAATCTGTGTGATTCTGAAAGGCTTTTGAAAACATATATGTCTGACTTGACCTTATGACCATTTTCTCCTTCAGGCAAACTAATATTATAACCAGAACAACACGAGAGGATGAACATTGTTGGGGAGTTGCTCACTGTGCCTGTCATACCCCGTTAATGCAACTTTGATTTGCCTTTGTTCTGACAGTAGCAAACAGCTGCTTGTAAATGAGCCACAGTCCCTGGGCTGCCTCCTATTATTCCACACTTTTGTTTGACAAGGTCACTTGCTGTGGGGATTTTGGGGAGAAAGAGTGTGCAGCCTATAGAATTAGAGTTAAACCACAGGCAACCCAGCTTGAATACTCTTATTATATCTTTTTTTTTTTTTCATAGCACCAGCAAAGCAAGAATAACAAAGAGAAAATCTTTTGCTCTGTGAGCAAGTCAAACTTTTCTTTTTCCCAGTGTTGATTTCATAATCCTAAAACTATCTTATAAAAAACAAGTCATGTTTCCCTAAATCCCCTTTCATTCAAATCTTAACAGGATTTATATGAAAGATGTATTTAATTACAAAACAGGATTAACAAAACCAGATTAATATTGTTTTGTTCATCTGCTGCTACAATTCATCAGGATACAATACCCAGCTACAGCTAACAGCAACTCTGACAAACGCTGCAAAAACACCAAGAAACAATCTGAAAGATTTATGCCAGTTTCTACAGGAAATTGATTTATTTTTTATAGGAAACAAGACAGACTAGTCTTCCAGACTTCCAGAAAGAAAGGCACCTCATTAGCAAATTTCTGCAATGACTGCTGCCCGTTTAAGGATAAGCAGACACTTCTTTGACTTGGAAGTTTTATAGTGTTGAATTAAACGTAAAATCAGTTTACAAAGACATCAGGATAGTATCCGGTGCAATCAAATCATCCCTGAACCTTTTATTTTCCATTTTGACCTATGATCTTAAAGACAGTGAAAACAGTCATTCAGGACAGCCTATTTCTTTGTGACAACTGTTGCTTTAGAAACCATGCTTTAACAAGGAATAGGTTGAAAATATCCAAAGGGATGGTTGATACTATGAGAGGAAACAGTCAGTGGCAGTCTGCAACCACAGATGAATCACAGCTGAGTGCTTTCAAAATTTACAAGTGAAGAAAGAAGAGGTGCTAACTTTTAAAATGTCTTCCAGGCTCTTCAAGGAGGGTCACTGAAAACAATGAATGGAAATCAGTCCAAAAACCTCCGCAAGCAGCCAGATGCGCCATTCCGAAGGGACAGTCCTAATTGTTCAGATTTTTATCTCATCAGCCCAAAAAGTGGATGAGCTCTTCCTGCTCTGAATCGTTTGTTTCCTAGTTTTTTGTTAGGCCACTGGAAGAAATAATCATCAAATAATTCATCACAAAGGCCTCTGCATCCGTATTAAAAATTTACGGACATTTCTGTAATCTTTGATTTAATTTCTGAATCTTCTGGTGTTCTCCACAGAAAAGCATGAGAGACCATGAGACAAGTTTACACATCTTTCCCAGGCATACTGCAAACTCTGACCAAGCTTGGAAGACTACATTTATGACCACAGGATAGGGACAGTCAGCCTTCTACTCTCTCACCTCTTTTCAGCTAATTCAACTTAAATCTTGCTCTCCACCACAAATGATTCAACAGCCACTTACATGCAAGTAAGTCAAGTCTTCCCAAGTGTCAGCTGGAAGTCTTCCTTGTCAAATGCCAGTTACAGAATACAGTTAGTGACATATCCGAATTCTAACTGAATTACACTTGAATTATCCACTGCTAACAAGCAGTCATCGACAACAAAGTCTAATGATAACTCATGATGACAACACTCACTTTCCAATAAAGCACGCTGAAAACATTCTGGTAGCTGACTGCCAGAGTGCAGGACAGGAGGTTGTTAGCCTCATTTGTATTCAAAGGCAGGCAAATCACTAAAACTCATTTACATCCTTCTATCTTTCTTAGTGCATGTCAACAGCAGGTGGTCTATCGATACTACATTTGAAATAAGTAGGTGGTTTAAATTGCCTTCAAATTTCAGTAAAAACCCTGAATTATAGAATAGTCCTTGAGTATTAACTTCCCTGTTTTCTTTCTGTAGGCTGTAACAGAACATGAATAAGTACAGCACTTACTTCATTCCTATTTTAATCTACATTAAAAAATAACTTTTACACATAAATCTAGGCACCTTAATCTTGAATGTTAGCAAAGCCAGTCACAGACACAATCATCTCAGCAAAGTGAGTTGAAGTAGTTTATTTGCAAAGGTTTGAGTAAAATCAACAACAGATTAGGAAAGACTTCTGTAGACTTTTATTTTTTTTAAAAAAGCACACATTTTTAGGACAAGCAGATGAAGACTGACTCTTGAATCCTTTGATGTATGTGTTTCAGTTTCCCTGCTGCTAGCCCACTGAGAACTACTACTCTGAATAGATTACATTCACCTACACACTTGTAGGGACATATGTCTCCTATTTTTCTTTGTGGCATTGTGACTATTCCTAACAACCAGTTTAAAAACACAAATGTCTGTTGTCAATCAGTACCAAATTCTGATGAAGTGAGAAGAAACACTGCCTAAAATGGGAATTAAGGACATCTTCATGCCCAGAACAGTAGTGAGCCAGCAGTAAGAAACATCACAAATGTGTTTATACAAACCCAGAATAGATTAAAGTAACTAAAACCAGCATTTGGTTGGTTTTGCTCTGTGATGTTTGCTTTCACATTTTGACAACTCCCTCAATTTCTGTGAAATTCAGTGTCCGCCAAAATTAATACTTTGATGTCTGGCTTCAAACTTCTATAAAGAACAGTGTCTTTTGAAAGGCAACACAGAGGTCAGTAATAACTCCCCAGACTCTGCAGATTATGCTAAATTAGCTCCCATACTTCGGACAGTGGGAGGAGAAAACATGATACACTTGTGCCAGTACTACTGAAAGATGAATCTGGGGACAGTCCCCACAAATCAATTACAACCTGAGAGGGTTTGTTTACTACCCTGTCTGGCCTGAGTTGAGGATTTGTAAAAACTGGCATGCACAATTCACATTTAAAGATTCGATTAAAGCTTGGTTGCTAATAAATACACATATTTGTTTATACAAAGGGGATTTTTCATGTGAAAAGATGTCAGGATGCTGAAGGTGCCCCTTGTGCTGCTAAGCATAAGGGAACTTGTACTTCACAATGAGTTAAACATTGTTTAAAGACCAGGACAGTCATTAAGCTGTATTTACTGTCTAGACAGGAATAGCTCCACCTAAGCATTCCCAAAGGTTGTTAGCATTTCTAAAAATTAAGCAGCAGCAAGAAAAGGTTAAGATCAACTTACTAATTAAGTTACACTCACAGAAATCTGGAGAGGGGAAGGGAATGTAAATTGGAATGGCATCCCCCAGCCCGAGTACCAATCCTCAAATGTAAGTCTTGCTCCACACAGGAAAAACCTTAGGACGGAACGTCTACATGCAAGGTTGATGCCCAGTACAGGGCTGCACAAAAACACTATCAGCTTGAGACAGATAAAAGAAACCCCTTGAAGTTTATCTAAACTACTGCTATGCAAAAGCAGTATTTCATTTTATTTCCATACTGTAAATCTGTGGTCTGCTGGTAGGTATATTCTCTGGTCTTTTTTAGTTTTTGGTGTTAAAAGGTGAATTCAAGATAACTGCCAAACAATGAGGCAAGTTCCACCCCCAAATTATGATGTTAATTGTATGATAAAAGCGGAGATTTAGGTCACTTCCACGGTGCTTAGCAAACTCCCTAGGGCACTTGACAGGAAAGCAGAACTCCTCCAGCGAGGAGATTAAAGAGATCTCTTCTGGTGACAAGCATTACTCAGAAATTCCTTAGCAAGCCCTGAGACAAGACTGACTGAGAGATCCCTCAAGACTTCCAGGACATGGACAGAGCTTTTCTGCTCCACAGATTCATGCATGTGGAAACCTTGAGTAAGGCTCAGGGATGTGTTTGGTTTCCATTGCTACAAAGTGCTCCTCTTGTATCATTTGTGCTTTGTTACATAAAGGAGACGAGAAGAGTTTGTTGACGCAATAATTAAATGCTAAACCAAGGAATAACTAACTACATGTGCAATGAATGTGTGGCATACAGAGCCACTACCATCCACACCTCTGGAAAAAGAATGGATGAGTGTAAATCAAACTGCTTAGAATCACTAAAATTGCTGTTTAAATCAAAGTTCAATTAATCAAATTGTCTGAAAGAAACCTGTATTTACAGAATCAATTAATCCTTACTTACATCTGCATTGTTATTATTAAAGGATATCTCAGTGACTGATAATCACACTGATAAAACATAGATTTTAAACTGAATTTGCGATTTCTTTTGCCAATTTCTAGATCTATTTACCTCAATGATACTTCAAATGAGATTTTTACATTCTTAACTCCGTTGTTATATTTGGAAAGTTAATTTTGTTTGGTTTTTGTTTTTTGTTTTTAATTAAATGACTACCAAATCCTACTCTCACTTGTGCTGGACCTTTCTGGGGTAAAAAACCCGGACTGGAATTCAACAAAACATGCACCTCTTCAGATCTTGCGGATTATTGCCGCTGAAGTTTTCCAACCTGTTTACATTACAAATGGACCTAATAAAAAAGCAAAGCATTTTCTGGAATGAAAAACTGAACTGTTTGGGTTTGGTAACCAAGTCATGCAAAAAATTTAAAACCAGCTTAATCTCATCCTCTTACATAAAAGAAAATTAGTTAAGAGATCAAGGAAAAATATTTTTACAATTTCACTGTTCCTGGATAACTAACTTTTAACAAACCTGTCATAGAAGTGGAATAAGCAAGTATAAATAGAGCTTAAAAATAAATCCCAAATTAATGCCAACTCCTACAGAGGACAGCACTCATGCCTAAAGCTAGCTTTGCACCTCCCAGACTTTTGCTCCAGATCAAATTGATGTTCTCACCATCCCTCTTTCTTAGAGAGGGAAGAAGCAGGCCAGTAGTGCTTGATTATTGCTTATTAAATGCAAACCAAGAAGTGCGTGCGAGGGAACCGCAGTACTGGCAAGCGGCACAGCAGTGGGCCTGCCCATCCTTCCCTGGCCTCCCTCTGTGCTTCGCCTGCCTGCCTTCCTCCCTTCCCAGGCACTGGTGAATTAATAAACTCAGCTCACACTCCTGACATCACTACTGCTAAGCAGACACTAATGACTTTTTTCTCTCTTTCTCCTACTTCCCTATGGGCAGAAGTTGATAATAAACTCTGTATATGGCACTGGCACTCTTACTGGGGAGAAATAATAAACTGCAATTCCACCTCTTCTCTGCCCATCTCTCTGGGAGGGTAGGTTAATGGCAAGGCCTACATTTTCTCTCCCCCTCCCTCAGACAAAAGGTTAATAAACCACTCAGCATTTGCTTTTTGTGGAAATGATACATGTGGATTAATTAGCATTTCCTAGGTAACACACTAATAGCATTGTGAGTTCTCAATACCAGCTTATTCCAGAGGCCTATTATAAAAATGTAACCCAAAGGCAGCTGAGGATTCCTTCATTTTAAGAACAAAGAAATAATTCTGGCTATGACTACATCTGTACCTTGGCCTAAAACAGAGCACAGACTACTGCATCAGATCAAGAGCATGACCAGGAGCTAAGTGACCTAGTTAGAATCTCTGGCAGCAGGCCTTCATGTTTTAAGACAATTTGTATTTGGTCGAGGTTGGAGGATACATATCTAACATCAACATCCAGCTAGAACAGCATCTTGCAGGATTTTGTGGATCTTCCCCAAGCAGATAACTGACAGAAGGGACAGAGTGAACCTCTTCAGCCTGGAGCTTAGGCTTGCCTCAGAAGAGATCTCCTGCTGAGCACACTACAGATTTCCAGCTCCATGCGTGAGTGCACATTTACGGGAGTTATTTTTTTGTAGAAGGAGAGAAAGTACCAGTAGCAAAACCAGAACTACTCCTAGCAGGTTCACCTTGGAATAATGATAAATGTAGGAACAAGCAGTGCCTTCCAGATCTCAGGTGGTAGAAGATAACTGCAAGTAGCCCTGAGTGTTAACTCAGAACTAAGTCACAGAAAAAATACATTTCCTACTGGCTTGTCGTGGAAAAACTTCAGGTCAGACCACCAGAGACTTCAGATCCCACTTCGGGGTACCACCAAATATACAAGTACAGTGACTTTGAGAGTGTGGAACCACATACCTAACATTAAGCAAGACCAAGACTGAATGTCTAATGCCCAAACCTCCCATGCAGGTATCACAAATATCGAGGGATCACTGCTTCCAAAATCAGCAATTACTTACCAATAAAAGCTGATACTGAAAATTAAAAAAAAAAAAAAACAACTAAGATCAGCTATATAAATATATATGACCAAAAAAAAAAAAAAACCCAAAATCAAAATCCCAAAGAAAATAGGCCAAACTACAAATACACTGTATCTCAAATGATCTATACAATCATTTTCATGTGAGTCAATTACATTTCCAGGAAGGCATCACACGGCTTCAGAGCAAGGCATCTGCCATATCAATGAGATCCCAAAAGTCACAACAAAAGCACAAATAAGTACTAAATCAAAAAATCCCCATACTGTAAGTGGACCCTACCATCTAAAACTGCAGGTGCTTAGGAAAAAATGATTTAACTGTTACACAAACATTGACAAAAGATGACTTTTTCTTCATCTGGTGTTCATCAGAAACTTTTGCTGAAGTCTCAAAGCAGCACCATTTTTGCATCTTCCAGCACAAAAAAAAAAAACCAAAGGGGATATCACTGGGGATGAGAAAACAAAAACCTTGAGGAGCTGGCTCAGAGTAACTAAATACTTCAGTTCTAAATTTTAGTCACTTCAACATGTTTGGAAGCAATGCAGGTTGGCTGAGAGCCATCTTCAACCCAACAAGTGTACCTCACCAGCTGGCATGACACAGACAAGAGCCCCCAACACCTCAGGAGGGAAGAGCTGGGAACAGATCGAATGAATTAATGCAGCACTCCAGGTTGCGTGCCTGGGCAAAACTGTTTGTTCGTCGGCTCTGGTTTCAAAACCAGTCAGTATTTAAACTGCCTGCTCTTTAGCTCAGATTTCAGAATTGGTGTTTATGTTTTATTGTTTTACAGTTCAGCAAGATCAAGCACAATTAGCTTATAAAATACTATACTGCCATTCTTCAAGGTTGAGGGAGGGGGTGAGGGAAGTAGAATTTAACACTGAGCAGTTACACACTTGGGCAGCTCTGGGCACACTCAAGTTTTATGCCATAGCACATTCCAGCAGCTGTTGAAGCTACCATGTAAACCAAGACAAATAAAACTGTGCGGTCAACATCAAAGCAAAGCTTGTCTGCATTTGCAAAACTGGGCCAAGCCTGTTGAAACCCCACATTTCTGCTGCACTGGGGAGAGGAGGACTAGGGCAGGGCAGGACCGCAGCCATGCAGCAGGGGCTGGCGCCACTTATTGTAAATTTTACTGATTTTTTTTCTTTTTGGCAATAAAATTTTTTCAAGACGCTTTCTTGGATCCACACTGACATTTTTGATCAGAGGAGCCACGATTTTGAACGAGGGAGAACAGAGTGTGAGAGCTTTCCTCTGCTGGGAACGCGGTGGGTTCCGAGGCCACAGTGTGTTGTCTGGGAGCTCACAGGTAGCTGTGGGTCAGGACGCAGAGTGGCTCAGCATACCAAGCCTGCAGCTCCTCTGAGGCAAAGTGTCTATTATGATGTTACAGAAATGACTCAGCCTCTATGAATTTCCATTACATGGGGTACAAAAATCAATCCAACAGAGGGTGAAGAGGTGACTTATGTGTAAGTACCTACGGGGGGGGAAAGCTCATCAGTAAGTATTCTTGTAAACACAGCAAGAGTAGGCAGGGGCAAGCAGAACACAAGATAAGGAGCTGTGCAGGTTTAAAAGTGACACACTTTAAAGTAATAAGGAATGCTCACTTTCCTTTGAACACAAAAAGCAGCTCCCTCTGACCAGTCCATGCAGGCTACCTGCTGTGACACATGCATGTATTATACGAATCCCTGAACTTCTGTACAGGACAAACCACACAAATAGTCAGCTTTATCCAGGATTTAAGGTTACTTTTTTTTAATAAAAGCATTAAAACAGTCTCAGCATTTTTTTTTTTTTAATAAAAGGATGTTTCAATGGAATTGCAGGGCCCACCATTCCTAATGATGAAGTTAAAAAAAAACCAAAACAAAACAAGAAACAAAACCCCCAAATCAACGAACATCAGAATTAACCATTCTTAGTTACTTAACAGAAGAAATATTTTGGTATAGTTTGTAGCTACAGCTATGAAATTTAAACACTATTAGTATTTTAAGAGGTACCACCTAACGATTCCTAAATACTTTTTAAATCACTCCAGTGTTACCTGTTTTACAAAATGCATGCATGGGCATTCCAGTAATTCCAAAAATAGGGAAAAATATGAATGAATTTTTACTCTACAGTATTTGCTGCAATACGTGTGAATTCAGACAGAAGATGTTGATCTTAAGTGAGACCACTACTTTTAGAAAGCGCAGTCACATGATTTATTTTAAACTTCATTCTATTTTCTCAGTGGAAACATACTTCTACAACCTGGATTGCCTCAGCTCCTGGCTCCAGACCTACAGTGAAAATCCACAAGTGCATGTGTGCAGTTGTTTTGTAAGATCCCACTTTATTTTCTAGCAATTACTACTCAGTACTTACAATGCCACGTTACCAGATAACCCATTCCGACTGCTTATTAAAGCATGAACAGGGTATCTCAAGTCTGTAATAGACATAATCCTGGGGGTGCCTCTTCTGGTCTCTGGACGACACCACACACATCCCAAAACATCAGTGCTACATTACCCTTTCAGTTGCGTGAGGTACCTTCTAGCTAATAGCTCAATTAATCATGAGGATGTACTTGAAAAAGAAGCTGAAATCTTGTTTGGATAATAAAACAGAGATTATAGGATGCTTAAGAAGAAATTGTGCCATACAAGCACAAATTGAACATGTTCATTAAAGTGGTGCAATACACTTATTAAAACTTCAAGAATTTGACAAAATCTTAATTATCATTTTACAAATTAACAACTTCAGGTAAAAATGGATGTAGATTGATTAAGGGGTCTGAGGAATCTAATAGGGCCAAACAGTATGCTGCTCAGAATTCACACAAGTTAGGTTTTTATTTATAGTTATCAGTTCCACAATAATGCTCAAAAAATGGCATATTCTCTTACTGATAGATTGCATTAAAGAGGCTGAAAATTAAGATGAAAATATATTTCTAACTGAAGACAGAGCACATTTTAATATTACTGACCTAGAATTGTTGAGCCTAAAAAATCCATTTTGTAGTCTGTCTCTAGAGTTTCATTGCACATTAAAGAATATTTGAGTCCAGCCATGTGAGGATCTGGACTCTGGTGAAACTGGAAAGGGGACATGTCCACCAGCTCACCCTCATGTTCTCCCACAACAGATGTTACATCTGCATCATTTCTTCCATAAAGAAGTTCACAAATATAGAGTAACAAATAAGATTACATCATTTTGCAATCTGCATTTACATTCAGCAAAGCAGTAATTTGTTGCTTATTCTTACTGCTATCTTTTAAAAGTATTTTTAATAACTCTTCTTTGTGTTCAAAACAGTAATAGTTTCTTTGAATTTACTTCCAAGTATGAATGTATTCATATTCCAGTTACTTCATTTATTGTAGTTTTAACTGCACGTATTCCAATATTCTAGTTATTCCAAGAAACTGGTAACACAACCATTAAAATATGAGAACATGGAAGACCAGAATTTTTTCCCTGCTTAGGCAGTGAGCAGTCCTAATCATACAGAAGTCTTGTTTTATTACAGTTTTAAACAACATCCACCCCTCATTCCTACCACACAACTATCTGGATTTACACAACTGAATCAGACTTTCAAAACTGCTAGGAGACTGGTGAACATTAGGTACCTCTTTCATACCACCAGATCCAAGCTTACTGTAACTGGCTGAAGACACTGTGCTACTGAGTAATCAGAAAACAATAGCTCGACCTTTTCCACGCTGTTATCCAATTCACAAATAAAGAGCATTAAAGCAGATTACATGAAAGCCTTAAAGCACCCAGCATTATATCTATTTATGTTTTTGTTAGCTCTGAACATATAAACAGAGGTAGGAATTAGTGGAGGCACTGAATGCTTGTCAGTTCTAGGGTTTGCATGTGCATTTTCAGAGTCTCAGGAAAACGAGGTATTTACACAAAGTTTTAAAAACAAATCTTAAGAGAAAGCTAGCACTGAATGCATGGCTAGTGAAGTCATGGCAATTAAACTTGTTCTTATTTAATGAGGATCTGGCCTGAAACCTCTCACCTGCAGGAATAAAACAATTACCATGATATTTTATTATTTTACCTTACTTTAATTTCAGGATTTTTATTTTTAAGGAAACAAAACCTTACAAAATGAGATCTGTTAAATGACCTAGCGAAAAGAGTATTGGACTACTTAAATGGGCACTAAATTCTGCGCTCACATATAGTCTTGCAAAGGCTGGTAGGCTCTACTTTCATGGATAAGCACATCCTAAAGAGATTACAACATCTTAGGCAAAAGGCTATTGAGTTACAGTGAGGATTAAATTACAGAATTTGGTAAGAGTGTAGTATCATATATCAGCACATCCACCAGTTTAGTTCAGGAGATAAATTACTAAAACTATGCAAGAAACTGAATAGCCTCTTATGACAGTTTGATGCATTATTGATTTTTTTCCCCATTTTTATTTCCAAAACAAATTTCATTTAATTTTCATTATTTAATTCCCATCAATTCAGGCAATTCACAGTCTTTTCTGACTGTTGAATGTCTTTGTGCAGAATATGTTTAAGTAACTGAGCGGAAAATTCTGTCATAACCATGCTTTTTCCTCCTAACTATTGGTAGTTAATTCTCCCAAATCAATGACAGAGTTACAACCAACTTAATTTTTACATATGAAGACTCAAGAAAAATAATTTTATGGAAATACAGACAGTTATTAGTACTCCAGCATTCCAGGTTACTAATCATCCAAAGGAGCAATTATTCATTCCTTGGTACAGCTTACCAGGAAGTCACCTATTTAATTTTTGCCCTTCTGTTTTAAACACAGGTTTCATAATACAGTTCTTGCCTTTTCAATTCAGTTGCTTAGGATACTTTAATGCTAAAATAAAATTATCTATATTAGATCCGCCAAAAACCTCATTATTCATACTTTAGGCAAGCAAAGAAAAGAAGGTATCTCTTTTAAGGACTCGGTTCTGTTAAATCTTAATAAAAAAATAATATTTCTAGGATATTTGTACACTACAGGGTAATATGAAGCAAGTCAAACTATAATAATGAAGAATAACCAATTTAAGTATTTATAAAAATATGTCTCTTTATGGGAACTGTTCAAACATAACCCAAGAAAGAAACAGCTATATTCAGCCTCTGGGAACTTTTGCTAGACACATTGTTTTACATTTATATTAGATCATAAAACATAATTGATATTTTCAGAAGAACTGTTTGAATTACATGAGGAAAAGCTGCTTCTGCAGTAACTTCATGCTGGTCAACTAGAATGTAAACCCAACACCTACATATACGTTTCATATTTGGAAAAAGCAGAGTATTTCACAGAACCAAAACATGGAAACTAGCACAACTAGCACAGTTACAAGTTACTCCTTACATGCAAGAATGTAAAGTTATAGGTATATTTTAAAACAGACAGAGAAAATCTGGCAAAACCACAATAGTATTTTTTGCATGATAAGAGAACATAATGCAAAATATATTTTACCAGTCTTTGTGGCCTGAGGGACTACAGATTATACAATGATGACGCTTAAATTGTATAATAGCACAGACAAATCTGTCATCCCAAGATTTCCTTTTACCTGTAATAAACTATTGTTCAGTTCATTCAATAATGGAATGTTCTACTTGGGTCAATGATGGCAGCTCAGGCAAACAAAAGAAGCCTTTATGCTCCATCTAGATGCTGCAAGGTGCTTATTCAATTTCTTCTGCATCAGGGGCACTGTTCCTTACCTAATATGTATACATTTGCTGAGTGTTATTCAGCCTTTGTTGCTTCTGACCCTCACTTGGCATTTAATTCCCAGTCCACCAGGGTATTCATGCTTGATGGCACTGATGCACGCACTGAATGCTTTATTTATTTAATAGTACAGGGAACGAAGCTATAAACTCTATTAGACAATATCCTGTTTAAAGATGCCAATGGTCGGTGTCAAAGCATTACTGACCCAAGTCTAGAGCAGTGAATACGTCACTGAAATTCAGAGAACTGTACATAATGATTACAGATCAATGCTGCAATAAGGTCTACATTCAGAATCCTATTTAATAATTTTCAGGAATAATATTATAGTACTGAAAATGTTATGCTTGTTTTTATGATCTCTATTTTTCAAAGATGCACATTAATCTTCACTGTTAGTCGCAAAGAAATTTTCCTCCAAATACTGCAGTCCTCAGTAAAAACTGCTGATACTACAATGAAATTTAAGATATATCCCTGTGTAGCTATGCAGAATAGTTTTGGAGCTCTATGGATAAAACAGTAGACAGCTGATTGTAAACAATTCCTGTACAATTCAGTAAGTATTGAAGAAAAATACTGACCTTCAGTCAGCTAAACAACTTTATCATTTATAACAATAGCAGGAACTTCACCTACAGTGGTATAGTCTTTCTCCTATTTAAGGCAACATTTTCAAACATCAAAACTCATGAATGCTATTCTCTCAAAAAGTCTATTATCTAAAGCCAAATAAACAATATTTGACCAAAATATTACGGAAGTGACTAACGCAGTTGGGACCTACAAAAATCTCCCCATCTGAATACATTGACTAAAGGGAAACACCGCACAAATGCTAACAGGCAACAACAGCAAGAGGTATTTTAGAGGAACTTAAAATTATTCTGGAAGCCTGGGACCTAAGATCAATAACAGCCTATATCATCTGTTGTTTTTAATTATGTCTTTTAAAAAAGGTCCCCTGCTGTGATTCTGAAATACTAAATGGCCTCTGCCGCTACTTCGCATAACTCATTCTAATTCATGATTACAATATAGTATTTTCAGACTATTCCCTCTTTCCCAGCAACTACTTAAATGGGGAAAAAGAAGAAAAAAATCATTTTGTCTGAATTCCTATTTAAGCCATCCATTTGAGGCATAAGATTTGAAATGCGATAGGTGCCAAGTCACAGTACATAACATTTACGTTACGCTTCTGCAGAATTCCAGGGTAAAAGGAATTTTAAAAAACGTTAAGCATGCTGATTTATTATTTGCTAGGCAAAAAAAGAAGGATTGTTAAAGTTTTTCCTTTAAGTAGGACAGTGTGGACTGAGTAAGATTTGATTTCCATATTTATTCTGCTGTGCCTGACAAAGAATTTTAAGATTACAGCCACATACATGCAAAGTAAAACGTTCTGCTCAATGCAGTAGACATTGTATTTCCTAACTGCACTTTCACCTGCAAATGCTAAAAGTTGGTATGTGTATCCTATAAGCTGCAACTTTATTAATAAGGCTATGCCCTTGAGGTTCAAAAAAACACGCTGTACCACTTAGATTCACCCACTTCAGATGACCTGTCCTCCAAAAGATTACTCCCATAAACACTGATAGCCTTTTCCTTCTTTACTCTCTTCTTCCTAGAACACTACTGATTCTTTTTTAAAGAACAGTGCCATTAAGAATTGTATCATTTGCATAAGAGAATTACTATTGTTATCTCCCTGAGAAAAGGAGAGCAAGGTAATGGGGAGGGAAGGGAATAACTGAACGCTTGGGGTCATAAGGACTAAGCCTTAAACAAAGGCAGAATACAGAGTATTCATGAATTTGCAACTAGTCAAGATGTGCGAAGGACCGTGTTTCCTCTCTGTAAGATCTTTTGTGCTGCATATAAGAAAAAGTCAAGCTAACCCTGAAAGAAGCAGTATCTGATTTTCTGGACAGTTCCTCTGATAGGACATAGCTTGGGCTCTGTTTATCTGGAATAACGTTTGACAGCTGCATCCCACAAGCACATGCCCTGATACAATGTCCCAAGACGGGTAAAGCATGTATAACAAAATGAAATTTAAAGCAAGACAGACAAGTCAGACTAAATCCCTGTTTCATTGAGTCATTTCTTGACTGAAAGACAGGGGACTGTCTCTTGGTAACCTACAGAGAAACCACCAGATCTACAAGGGGAATATAGTGTAATACTTTGCTTTTTTTTTTTTTTTTTAACATTGATTTTGAACAGCACGTTAGAAAGAAGGATGACAGAATCAATAGAATTTAAGGAGCTCTTGTAATCTGGGTTTAACTTCATAGTAACACCTCTAATCAAAGGCAGGGAACCCTCTATGGCATTTTGACATCTACATCTATCATGTGGATACAGCTTTTATTGAGCTGAATTAACAACTTTAATCAAATAATTAAAATCTAGCTGCCCAAAATGTCAGAGTAAAAGTAGTTTAACACTTCATCATTCTTGTAAAAGTGCAATTTTAATCTGTGCTTTATGCCAGCTGTTTTGTGGGTTTACAATAAAAGTAATCAAGCAGCAGAACGGAAAAAGAAATTGTAAAACAGCAAAAGAAATAACACTACAGTAGCCTGCCACATGTTGAAATTAGTACTGATTTTACTCCATGGAAATTAAATCCACCTATAAAAACTGATAATACCTCAAAACTATAAGCAAGGGAATACTTAAAACATCAAATCCAACCTGCATTCTATTTTTCTCCTTAAATAAAAGGAGTCATAAAAATCTCTCATTTCCTCCCAAAAGTGGAAGTAAAAAGTATCATGGATTCTATCCTTCAATTTGTCTTCTCATATCCTGTTGCACTGAGAAAATTTGATTCTCCAACTACAAACCGAGTTTAGAAAGACCAAGGCTGTCCTTGCAAAATGCATGAATGAGGAACACCATCAAAAAAAAAAAAAAAATTAGTTTGGCTTTCATTTTTCTGCTCCTCCCTTCTTTTGGCTAGGGGCTTTGTGGTTTGTTTTGGTTTAAGTAGATCACTCATGCTGCCTAACTGATCAGGGTTCAGACCACACTTCTGTAGGGAGGGGCAAACAAAAGTTGGGAACAGGTCCCAGGGGTGGGGGAGAAAGGTAGGATGCTTTTTCAAGTGGTCATGTTGGCTTATTTTAATTGCAAATGAGTATAATCTCAGTTTTCTATTACTCTCAGCAGTTGAAGGATTTATTAACTTAATTCACAGTAATTGAAATATAGACAAGGCAACAAGTATTTATAATTTTCCAAAACAGAGGTTCCTTTGCCTTTCCCTTCTATTATTATTGGTACTGGTGTACAAGACCATTTCCACTGAGAGATATTACCTTTTCAAAACAAAGGAGTAAGTGTGAGACGGGAGGGAAAGGAGATGAAAGATGATGCCAGTGCTGCAGTCATTTTATGCTAAAAGCTCTGCTTATATGCGTAATAATTTGAGAGCTAAGTTTCCAACAGCCTGTATAAATGGTGTGTTTTGTTTCAGGAAATGTCGTCTTCACTGAAATGCTGGTAACACGTATATAACTATGTCAAAATAAAAATCACATTTTTAAAAAAAACTTTGATGCCTTAACTTTAAAAACAAACTCAGTGACTATTTTATTTTACTACCTTGATGCCAATTATTTTGAGTTTACAGATACGTATCTTTCTTTCAGCCAGGCTCTTTCCTTGCTAACTGCATTAACAATGTTAATGACAAAACCACACTTTCCATACAGATGAAAAAAAACCTTCATAGTCATGGCTTTTTTTTTTTTTTCACTTCTCGTGGTTTAAAATGCAGAGTAAGGATTTCAAATTATGAGACTTACACCGCAGCAGTAGAGTCCCTATAGCAAAGCACTTTCAGAGGGCCAAGCACTGTCTCCAGATGCACAGCACAGCTTCTTATTTATTTCAGTGGGAGTCTTAAACAGGCAAAGATGACAAAAAATAATAAGCACCTGGGGAAAAGATTAAGTAATAAGAAAAAAATATACCTAATCTTCTACTCATCGTGGAAAGGTGCTGACACACTTCTCACCTCTGCAAAGTGAAGAGTAATGAGACAACTTAATTCTTTCATATTTCGATAACACTATAGTTATGCCTAGAGAGTGCAGCTAAAAATTCTGGCAAGAAATTTTCATTCCTGCAACTCGGAACCAAGTCCCAACAAGAACCTAGGCTGATACATCTGAGATAACTCACAGATCAAGTTTCTAGGTTAAATTAACACATCCCTCTACTACTCACTTTAGGCTGAGTAAGGTGAACTGAATTTCATTAAGAAAATCTGGAAGGTGCTGTTTGAACTGGCAAGGAAACAGGGAAGGGTGGTGGGAGGCAGAGACTAGCAGCTGAAACACATCTGCAGCCTCAACTCCAAACCTTTCCAGAAATCCACAATCCTATTGGATGAAGGATAAAAAAAAAAAAAAAAAAAAAAGATGGAAGAACATGCGCTGAAGAAAGCTTTCTGAAAAATGCTCTCTTATCCAGACTGGCCACTAAACCAACATTAACTTGAATGCCTTGATGCTTCTGGGAGATTAAGAACTGCCCCAAAGGGAAACACTGCAAAAGAAATGGTTTAACAAGAAGTGAGTTCTAAAAACTTTTTTTTTTTTTTTAAACTGTAGACAAGAACAACAGCTGAAGGGGAAATTAGAAAGAACATGAAACTCCTGTGGATGATAAGGAATTGAGAGAGTTCAGATCTCTCATGAGATTATTACAGCTAACAACCCAATTCAGAGAGATGCAAGATACATGTTACCATTTCTAACCCTCACAGCACCAACAAATCTGACTAGCTACAATGTAGAAAATAAACATTACAGGCAAATATTGTAATTGTAGTGCTAATTTAGTTGGTTTTACTCTTTAAGTGTTCTGTTCGCTTGGGGTGGTTTTTTTTTGTTTTTTTTTTTTTACATCAACCCCACTCAAGCACATCACTGCGGAGAAACATGGAGTGGGTGACTACAGGCTTCTCTCCCTCAGACACCTTCCAAATACCCTCAACCTCATAAAAATAAACTAGAAATTCTGCACAATATTTGTTTTTTATTATTTTACTGTTCCATGTGAGAAACTGCGTATTACTCATTACAGATGTCTCTGGTGCACAATTATTTGGACTGAGAGGTTGCAGCTTTTCCTGCTTAAAGAGTGTTTTCTTCCTCCCACCCTAAAGAAACATCTTGTCTCACTGCTATCTGCCTCTGGCCCAGCAGGACACCTCACTGCCTGCAGGGCATCAATCAGGGCAGCATCTTCCTCCTGCCTGACATTCACAACGCCCCTTGGCAGGCTGATGGAGCAATTAAGCAGGAGATGCATCTCACGGCTGCTGGTCCACGTCTTGGACACAGGCTGAAAATGTCAGGTAGATAAACATTTTTAAAAACTGAGAAATGTGACTACAAAATTGGGAAGAGGTAACAAAGAAATGCAAAATATAAAGGCAAAATTGTAAAGCTTGTTTCGCAAGGAAATCCTTCCTAGCTCTGTCACCGTCTTGGTTCACTTGGAGGGTTTTCGAGCTCCTCCTCTACCCATAGCTAACCTGCTTCAGAGAGTTACTCGCAGCTACATTTCCTCTGTTCCTTTGTTAAAGATGAAGTCCCCCCAGGGCTGCTCACAGCACTTGCTCAGGGCTACCTTCCTCCCCCTTCCACCAAAGTGGAATATCTTAAGTCTCCTATCAGGTATCCCTGCCTTTCACAATTTCCAGCCCTACTCATATCATACATAGTTGAAATTTGTATTTTCCCTCCTGCTTTCTGGAGTAAGAATTTATTATTTTTTTTTTAAATACAATGAAGTAGGACACCATAGTCCCTGCACTAGGGAATCAGGTTTCATTCCAATCAGGTTCAAGATCTACTATAACGTACAACTCCGGATTAGAAATATTATATACTTAGAACTATTCAACATATATGTAGCTCATTTATTACCTAATGCCTCTTTTTAGTGTTTCATAGAGGTCACATGCAACGTATGAATAATATGGCTAACATCTAGATAGACTGCCTTTTCCAGATTACTGTCCATTACTGATTTGTGTCAGTTGCCACCACAAGATGGAGTTCCCTCCAGCTGAATCTTGAGCAAAACCACCAAATACAAATCTGTATTTCTGGTACTGTTCTAACAACCAATTTCTTTGTTCAGATTTAGATACATTAAGCTCCAACGACAGAAAATATATCGTGTGAAGTGTGTACCTCACCTTAAAAGGTGAAAAGATACAGTTTTAAAGTAACAGCAAGATTTTCTTTTTGAATTCCTTTAAATATTTCCTACACATCCTGAAGGCACCTACTGCCTTATGCATGAATCTAGCCTCTTCTGCATGGTACAGGGCAACCTGTACATAAAAAGCACCATGCCCTGCCATCAACAGCTTGCCATATGAATTATTGAATCATAAGCAGATACTTGAAAATGATGACAACTACACTTAGAAACAGAATTGAATTGCATAAAAATGTGTTTAAATACTTCTTGGTTGCTGACAAAACAAAGGAGATTACATAATGACCATAGGAAATATCAGTATGATAAAAACAATGGAAAACTTTATTTCTATAGCTCAACCCCTACCTCTACATATATATACTTTCTTTCTTTTCCTTCAAAATACTGTGTGAATGTATGTTAATGTAATGGTATAAAGTTGACCCAGAAAAAACACACACTGTAGCAAAAAAAAATTGGAAAAATGAAAATATCCTTCAAGAAATCATTATACTGTACTTATAATATGTAACACAGTACAGCACTAAATAATTAGCAAATTTTAATTACAGGATATAGAAATTATTTTTCTTTTGATACTCTGACATTTTATCTGAACTTTACATCATTAAAGAATTACTTTTATTGTGTCCTAAACATTACTTTCAAAATCACTTAATTTTTTCAAAGAGAAAATATTTCCTGTTTCATTAAGAGGTCCTTTTTTTTGTTATGGAGTTTTGAAAAAGAGTGGAAAAAAAAAATCATGGTTTTTGCAAAAGTGTCCCGTATCCTCTGAATTCAGTTTGTTTCTACATGATCAATCCCAGCTGAGCTCACAGATCTCATGGTAAAACTTATGAAACAGCTACAGTAAATATCAGAAAGACAAGAAATAGCTGATCTGACTTTCTGCTCAGGCTATTGCAGAACGAACAGATCAGTTTCCCAGATGTTTATTCATACCTTGACTGGGGAAGGCATTAAAATGAAAATTCAAGTTAAAAGGTCTGGGGCCTTACCTGGCCTGGAGGTATTCTCTGAAAATCCTGTTTTTCCTGGTCTAGGAGTCACCTAAAGAAGTGACCCCTTGAACAAGGTAAATGAGCTCTTCAGAGGCTTGAAATAAATTCCTAGGTGCAAGATGATATTTGGTCTTTGTTATTTACCCATTTCCCTCAGGTTAATGCACTTCAGCAGAAATGAGAGCTGGAAAATGCCGCTGTCATAGTCTCCCATGACTACATTTTAGGCACCTAAAATGCAGATACAATGCCTAATGGCATCTATAAACATACATTTTCCTAACACTAAAGGACATATGGCATGCACTCACAATCAAGTGGTTGCCTCTACCTCTAAGCACATCAACACTTTTAAAAATACCTGGCTCTTTGGACAGAACATTAAAGCTTTGTTGAAACTAGGACATTGATGTGAGATAGAGGAAATAGTTACAGAGTTAATTTGATCCATCATAAAATTGTTCTGCCACAGAAAGGGTTAGCACTGTGTCCTCCAACATGCCCCCACTAATGCCCAGCCCCTCTTGCCACCCTAGGGCTGGGAACCAATTCAGGCCAGCACCACCAGTGGCCCTGCCACTGGGGAGAGGGGAAACCAGCCCTTCAGGATGGGCAGAGGAGAAACACCCCACCTCCATTTGGCAGCAGGGTGGGTCACTGTGGGACTGAATTCACTGAGAAATCATGATACCCATTTGAAGTCCCAAAGCCCATGAAGAAAAACTGACCAGCACTATTGTTATGTTTCAAGTAAGCTCCAGCTTCACAGATTAGCCAGATGATTTTACCTCCAGAATCTGAATATGATTTAAATTAGGGATAATTGATTTAAAAAAAATTACTTGAGAATTTCCATTGCTCTCTGACCTTCCTGAATTGCTGCCTACAAACTCGGAGACAGAAAACAATACAGATTAAGCACGTGGAAAAAGTCTCAATTAATTTTAGGGAGCTGGATCCAATTTTCATCAATATTTATTTTACTTTAGATTGGCAGTAACAGAAACATGCGCTGCCAGTAGTTAGATATGCAAAGAGAAGAGAAAGATCTAATCCATGACATCAAAACCCACACACTGATTTTCAAGGCAGTCTGATTTGCATAGTCACTGCACGCTCAGGTATTATTCCAGAATCGTTCCTTTTAGGACTACAAATTCAGAATAGTTTCCCACCTGTAAAATGCAAAAAGATAAATCCATATATATATATAACTACCTTTTTGGTACCTGCTGAGTTTTTAGTCAAAACTGTTCATCTGTGAATGCATATTTTATGCAACAGATGTCAGAGGAAATGACTTGACTGTATGTGAATTAATGTATTTTTAAAATACTATTTCCTTTAGCATCCTTAGTTTAAAAGGAAAGGACCTCTGCATACACATCAGGGTTCGAGTGTTTACTGCCTCTGTATTTTAGGGCAAGGAACTTGCCTTTTCATTCCATGATTTATTCTTTTATAAGATAAAGAAATTGTAACACAACACCACTAGAAGATAGCTGTTCATGACACGTTCTGACGACACCGTGCAGTGGAGAGCTCTGCTACACTGTGCTACACCTTCCCCAGCTTTCACGCTCCTTTTTGCTTTCTAAAATTATCTGTCAGTAACTCAATGGATACACACACCTATCTTTTCTGCTATCAAAATTTTGTTTTCTTCTCCAGACACTTATAAGAGATAGAAGCAGGGAAAAGGAATGTACCAGCTAATGGGATTTGTGGTAGTTCAAGGTGAGAACATGGGAAGGTTTCTGAGCCCCAAGTGTCCATGCTGCCCAGTGAACCTGCTCAACTCACTTATGGAGTCAGGTCCCCAGAACAGCTATGCTGACCCCTCAAGCAAGCTGCCTGTGCTCAGCTCCAAATACTCCTGGGATTGCACCAGAGTAGCAGGGCATGGATATAGTCAAAGCAAGAGTGAAAGAAAACTATGATTAATTCAGCGTAATCTGTGCATGACATAAAAGTGACCCAAGTTTGATTAGTCTTCCTAATCAAACAGAGAGCAGCTCATCCATTTATGAGGAAGCATTTCTTGGTTAAGCGAGAATCCTTACCAAATGCTTATTTTTTGAGTTTTTTTAAACGCACCCAATTCTCCCTGATTGGAACAGAAGTTAGGCACCTAACATTCATAAATACAATCATAATTATCAGCCTTGCTTCATGTATTAACTAGAGTTATTACCTTGATCAGTTTCACTCCTACTCAATGTGATAATGAAAAGGCGATTTTTTCTAGCTACTGAAACACAACCTCCTTGTTTTCTTGCAGTAACACTGAGAACCAAATAGATGACAGAAAAAATGAAAGAGAAAGACAGCAAGATGCACACAGATTTGTTTTCACAGAAATTATGAGAACTGACCCTGGAAACAACCTGAGATCCTTTAAAATAGGCCCCAAGATTGATACTGATGTTTTCTGAATACACTTAAGACCACTATTTTCAAATATAACTTACCATATAGTACCTTAAGCTCAACATGAGTACATCAAGAAAGCGGTAGGAGTAATTTTCAAGGTAGTTTAAAAAAAACCCTGTTCATTTGCTAGATTCTGTAACTACGTATGCATTTAAATGTTTACTAACTCTTCATAACTGGTTTTTAAGAGTGCATCATTAGTAACTAATTTTTTTCATCAAAACTCTGGGCTGAGTTTTTCAACTCAGAGGAAAAGCATTGTCATCCACTCATGGGTTTATCTGTGGTTTTGTTTTGTTGTGTGTTTTTTCTGTTTGTTTGGGTTTTTTATTCTTTTTACTTCGTGGTGGTTTTTTTTCTGTGGAATTTTTTCTGCTTTGTTTTTTTGGGGGTGTTTTGTTGGGAGGGGGAGTGTTGTGGGTTTGTGTTTTTTTTTTCTATTAACAAGTTGTTCTGCAGTAACACCTGAGCACTAGTAAATATTAACTTGCAAACAAGAGGCACGAAATAAAACATGCATGAAGGTGTAGCTACTAATAAATTTGTCTTGGGCATACACAGCTGAGTTACTCACATGAACATCATGAATTCTGGACTCTACAGAATGCCTGAGAATGAAAATTGTAACTCTTAGGAGAAATGCGGACAACTGCAAGAAGAAATCATAAAAAAAGATGCTGCACTTTCACACAGTAAGGCATGTATCTATTCTACAAACAGCATTACAGAAACGTAAAAGAGCAATTGGATGACATCAACACTTTTGAAGCTTCTTTGGATTCATTTTAACAAATATCAGGTAAAGAGAAGCATAATTTCACTGTCTGAATTACTGGATTATGAATTAAAAGGCTCCTTTTACCATTCTGTACTCAAACCACAGTCGTATTAAGCATAAGACTGTAATATGAATTCTTAAAGAATGAAAAAATATTATCAGTGCTGCAAGTGATTAAGTCTAGCCCAAAAAGAACATGTAAGGCAAATGCTTTGGAAAGCCTGCCTTTTTTGTATAAATGACAGATCAAAGTGGTATTAGTAAAATTATATAATCCTGTTAAACTGGATCCTTGAAAAGGAGTACTGAAAGGCAATTTAGACTCTACCACTTCCTTAAACCACCACATTCTATTTATTTTAACTTGCAGGTCCTTGCAAAACTCTTACTGGCATGTGCATATTTTCCTTTCAGCTGAAATCACAAGACAGGACAATCAGGTTTGTTATCAAAAAGACTCCAACATAACAAACACACGCACACATTTTTCTTGAGCTGAGGAATAGCAGTCTTCTGCTTTTCACACTGATAAATTTTACAGACAGAAAAAGTCTCTCAAATTTGTCTTCTGCTCTTCACTGAAGACTTAAAAAAAAAAAAAAAAAAAAGCCATACACAGATGGATAGAGATTTCTCACATGTTCTGCACACTGTACTGTCACCACAGGACCACCTGCAATCCTGCACTGTCCAGATAGGTGTTCTCAAAAACACTTGGGTAAGCTGTTTGCCCAAGGACTGTGTACTGGAGATAAGAGGTAATTAGCAAACGAAACTCTTCCTAGCACCCCTCCTTCAACATTAAGTGCAGAGCTGCAGCAGCAAGCTGGCACCTGGTAGAGGGAAATGCTAGATGTGATCATTTCAATTTACACATTCAGCACTACATCCCATATGCTTGTCAATGTGAAAGTGTCAGTGATAACACAGATACCCTAAGAAAATGCTCTGTTGAAATGCTGACATGAAGTTTTTGTGTATGTAGCAGACCCTCTCCTCTGGACCATCTGTAATTTCTTCCTTTTCTCATGGGGAATGTGTCGGCCATAAAATCTTTTCATTAAAACAAAATTAAAAATTAAGTTTGACTTTAAAGAGAAAATTATAAGCCCTTAAACATCCATAAACCAAGTTATATACCCACATATTCATATAAGCACAGTACTTACTCAGCAAGAATAAAAATCTGCTGAACAGGAGAAGTCTGCTGCAATTAGATATAGCAAAATGTGTAACTGTGATGTAAAATTAAAAAGTATCTGGCACTCTGACTTGTATCACTATAGGAAGTTAACCAAACCAGCAAAATATGACTGGTTTTGGCTCCTAACTGTGGTATAATTTTCCATGTCTATGTTCTGTCCACTTCTTAAACTCACAGATGTTTTTTCTGAAAGGTTTTCCAATGATTTCATAACCACAAATTCCTTAAGCACAACAAAAGTAGGAAGTCTACTTTTGTGTGAGAAGTGGCGAGTTTGCTGAATTAGGTGACCAACTAAAGCTAAGGAAGACAATGCAGAGAAGCTGAATAATTTCCTCTGCACAGCTGAGGTTTACAAATTGGCATAAATCATCAGAAAACGATGATGGGAGGATGGAGGGGGAGAACCAGGATCACAGTTTACAGGGCAACAGGGTCGCTCAGCATACTCCTTCAATGATCTGGAAATAAGGCAAGAAGAGAGAGAGACAGAAATGTGCTCCATGACATTATCTTTTATAAGTGAACTCTACTAAAGACAAGAAGATTAACGTCCACAGTAATGCACTCCAAAAACTAAAGACATAACTTAGGATATTTAAAAAGTACTTAGTTAAGCAATGAGTTGGGATCTCCTGGGACTGACTGGCAGGAGACAGTTAAGAAATGTCCACTGTAAGCAGCCCTCTTTGTGCATTTTAGTATTTTGGCACCTTCCTCTAAAGCTTCTGTACTGACTACCAATGCAAGAAAAAAATCTGAACTGGAAGGACCAAGCCACAATGAGGAAATTTCAGTTCCCAGCAATCTTAAAATCCCTAAAGCACCTTTGAAAGGATGAGCTTATCTGGGAAATCAGCCCTTTGGAGAAATCTTGTTTCCCTCTTCAGGACAAAAAAAAAAAAAAAAAAAAAAAAAAAAATCAGATGCCACTCTGACATCTACCTAATCACACCCTTACCAAGCCACAAAGACAGTCTTCATATCTGCACTTCCAGACAATTTGGGATACCCTTCACCATCAAGAAGATTGAGGCTCTAGATATTCCGACTTCAGATGTCAGAGTCCCACAGAGTAGCATTAATTGTGCTAAGAGTCAAACTGATCCTAGATTCTAACAAAGAATAACACATTTTAAACCTGTTTTCCCTCCTGAAAATAAAATGCCTATTCATCTGGCACAGTGGTTTCCCAAGCTCCAGTGGATGCACCAATCTCACTGTTTTTTTCCATCTACATAAAGGTGGAGCACTCTCACAGCTCTGCACCTCTCCCACTTTCCCACTGCCCAGGTGACATGGTTCAGAGAGGTGACTGTGGAAAATATCTTCGTAAAAGAAAGATAGTCTCCTGCCAGTCCTGATCCATTTATCAGTCCACAGCAGCAGCACCACCACATGGGTGCCAGAGCCACCACAGAGGAGATGATGTGACGACAGAGCAGGATTCAATGCTCCCCACCACTATCAGATGAAAATACTGTGGCACAGCAGTATGCGGCTCACCTCACTGATGTGCCTATACCCTGAAGCACAGCCATGCCCAACCCCTTGACATTCTCACAGGGCAGGTGTGGATGCCCTCCTGCCCAGGTGCATGGAGGGCACCCACACCCTTGCCCTTCACAGTCTTCCAAAGGCACACTGCCTACTGCAAACATCTTCTGATAATTGAATTTTAATACTTTCACTTTGGAAAGCAAACACCTGACACAGAGAAGCTGTGCACATCTCCACATGCTCCAGAGATTTTCCTAAATAACTTGTCAGCAGTACTAATTGAAAGTGTGTAGCGTTAATATGTTAATAGCACACATATGATTAAAAATACAGATTTTTCCACAGAAAAGTGGAATTTGTTGGGGGGGATGGAGTTGGGGGGGGACACGACAGAAGTGGATTTATTATGGATTTATTATGTACATTTTTTTAAAGTATTTGGCATCTAGATTAGAAATTACTGTTACACATTCTAACCATATGCTTCATAGGTGTTTTCTTCCCCTCCCTTTAAAGAGCATCATTAGACAACATTACAGGTAACTTTGAGTTCTGATTTCCTAAACACAACACACACAGAAAACTGCTGTGCTGCTCTTGAAGACTGACTATAAGGTCTAGGGGTATATTTAAGTGACACAGGCAAATCTGACAGCTCTAAAAACAGCCTTATCAATATAGGTTACAGACATGCTATTGTGTTGCTATCGTGTTGTCTGTTCTCCTGAGTCAGCAGAATAAGCATTCTTGTAACCTTCAATAGTGAAGGAAACAAAAAAAGGCGAGTGTGAAAATCCCAGAGAAAACAAAAAATAAGCATTCTAAGTCATAGGATGTTGGTCTATCATTATCAAATAGAGACACCTACCCTATGAGGCAGAACTAATGTGGGAAAGCATGACTTTACAAATGCTCAAAGAATAGAAATTAAATTCTAGCTGAGCATATATGTAGACATTGTTAAATAAACATACATATAAATGCCTGTCTTTAAGCTCAAACTATAATCTGTTGAAAAATTCCCAGTGAAGAACACACATTTGTGTGGGTAATACAAACAGAAACTGATTCCCGAGTCTTTTATTCCAATACCTCCTTCACCTCTAATTCCCCCAGGTTATTTTAACAATGTAGCATAATTGAGAATTATTTTCATGGAACAGCAATTTTTGATAAATGGGATATTAGAGATCAGAGTTGTAGATCCAAAAGTGCTTTTGTGCCTAAAACATGAAATATCATGCAGTAAACATAGCATGTTTTGCCTATTTAAATGATTAGATGGCATAAATAATGAGAGATTAAAAATTATTTTTAAGAACTGAATTATTAGTTAACAAGCTTCTAGTAAAAGTCACCTCATGAAGACCAAATTAAGGTACCACAAAAATGTGAACTACCTTTTTGTTGATAGATCTATTGCTAATACTCATGGGAAACATTTATTTGTGAGCAGTTAACTAATGCCATGTTATCAAGATATAAAGATGTTGCATAAAATTCTCAAGATCTTCAATAATGAACTTTCCTCGAGTTATTTCTTCATAGTGTCATTGGAAACAATTCACTGGGCCTTATCAGACAAGAGTTCCCATTTTCTATCATTCCATTTTAACCTGCCTAATCAGTTGAACAAAAGTACTTTGTGTAAAATGATTCCTTTAGTTGCCTTAGCTACAAATCCCTGCAGTATTGTATAATTGAAATCTACTCACGTAAGTTAGGAATAATTAGGACCCCGAATTAAGCCAAACACAAAGTTAATTCAAATAGTCAGCTGCTGTCATTTAAGTGGTTACAGAGTTTTATTGTTGCTTAACATCTCTGAATGCTTTTAAATGCACTTTTTTTTTCTTTCTTCACAGTTATGATCTCATCCCTCCCAATTGAAACAGGATCAAGAGAATTGGTTTTGATCAGGTCATAATCATTCACAACTTGACCAAAAATTTTATTTAGTAAAGTTTTTCCCTGTTATTATCACTATTTTTTTTAAAATCTACCATATTAACATAGGAATTAAAAAAATGGAAATAGAAGAGGCTTTGAGGTAACTGAAGTTAGAATTGCTGAGTCTGTTACAAATGACATTAACGTGACAACAAACTTTTAGTAGCAAAAAAAGGCAATATAGAAATGGTGTTAAAATGGATCCAAGAAATCCAACAGCTAGAAAATAATGCATTAAAGAGGTAAGGTTACATACTGTAATTGGATTTGTTGCCAGGACTGAGTTAGAACTCACATAGTGAAATTCAAAATAATTCATACTGCAAATTAATTGTGATACTGTTATATAGAATACATGTAACAAACTGACTGTAAAAAAAATGGTAAAGGAAACACTGGTGTTTAGATGCATTTTTTTACTTTCTCCATTGGCAGTTAGTTTACACTGCAGAACAAAACACTTTATATTACAAATCCTTCAAGACAGTTTACATGTGGATGAATTTTAGACTTCTGTATTCTGAGATTTTAACATGTCTTTGCACAGATGCTTTTTATGTATATGAAGATATATATATATATATGTCTTTACAATAGTATAAAAATATAAGAGATCTGAAGTTTCTTATTACTGAGCAGGATTTTAACTGAAGGCCTAAACCAGTTTATGCATGATATGCTATACTGATATATTTAATTATTTTTCTAGCTGGTGCATTAGTAGATGAAGTGATGTTTTGTGAACTCCATCTATCTTTATGGGTAATAATCCACATCACAAACCACCCACGTGCCCTCTAGGACTTCCCATGCTTCACTCTTCATGCATGCCAGCTTTGTCTATTGCAAATTAAATGATGCAAAAGCACAATCAGCAAATTGTTCGGTTTTGTTTACTAAAAGTGTATTTATATTAAGCCACTAAAAAGCATGATCAGTTCTAAGCCACAAACCCACATTTTTCCAATAGACTTTCAATGGTAAATGTTAACAATGGCACAGAATAAATCACAGCTTTATTCTTAAAGTAACATTTGATAATTAAAAAAAAAAAGACAAAATATTAAAGGCAATCCAAAGTTAGAGAAAAGAACTCGGCAGGGAGAAATTAATGTGAAATACTGTGGAAGGCAGATCAAGTCACATGCATAGTCAAACAGGACCAGTGGTGAACAGGCAAATCCGACTGAAGCTCACCAGGAAGATGGTTAAAACAGAAGTTATGTGAAATAGCATCAGTGTCTTTAAAAAGCAAACACTTCTCATTGCTTTTCCAACTAAAAATGCAGCAGATACAAGAATCTGGTTTCAGCATCAACTTGCTCTCAGGTTTCCTAAACGAATTACTGAATTCAAATTTAACAGGAAAATTGCTCAAACAGGACCTTGCATTAATTTTCCTTTCTGCTGTAACAGAACAAAACTACCGAACTCCTGAGAGAGACATCAAAATCCCTGACAAGGGAGAACACAAAAGCCAGCTCTCCTTCCTTTGTCAAGATGCCTCATAAAACTCATCGAGTGCTGTATCCAACAACTGAAAGTTATGTGGTCCCCCTGGGTTTCTCACATGTATGTGTTGCTCAGGCAACAGTTGAAAAGAAAAAAAATAATCATTTTGCTTCCCAACTAGTCTCCCACACATACACTCTATACACCGAGAAAACACCAGTGATTGTTATACTGCTATAAATCCAGAAAAAAAGAAGAATGAAACATTCCCAATAACCTAGACTGGTCCAAGCTCAGAAGGAACAACCAGGGAATCTCCCTCATCACTAACAACACACTCACATTCGTTTACACGGGCTCCCTTAATGCCACCAGGTCATGGATGAATTGTCTCCCTGACTGAATGAAGGACCCACAAACTGTGCTAACGTTGATACAACTCTATTCCTTTATACTTCAAAAGAAAGCCAGAAGACATTACAGAAACACAAAGAGCTTTAGCACAATTGGGTTTTGAAAGCCAGTGTAAGAGTTCAACACACTTCCTGGAAGAGCAGGAATTTGGGACACCTTCAAGTAAAAGGATTTTTTCAGCTGCTATCCATCAGAAATGGATGCTATCCACCAGAAATGCATATTCAATTTATCATAAAATGTCTTTGTATTTGAGGCAGGGCTCATTTACAGCATCACCCATATAAAATTTATCCTGTGTTAAAAATGTAAAAGTTCAGTATTTCTGAAAAAAGTGAATGAGTGGTAAAATATCCAGCATTCATATATCTCATTCAAAATGTAAATCAAAACAAACCACCAATGGATAAACTAGTAGTATCTATAGAAATTAGTAAAACTGGAGCTGATTCAGTGTTGAATGGCATTTTATCAAATTTGAAGTGATTAGGAAAAATAAAAAAAAACCAACCTGCAGTGTGATTCTACCAACACAGGAACTATGTAATACCAGGTACCAGGCAGTAAGTACCATGTAAAACTGAAAGTACAACAAAATTATTCATGACCTTTGCTATGTATGTATGGTTTATTTCTTTCCTTTCTTTCTAATGATTTTATACTTGGACAGGTTATAACACAAACAAGTGCTGCTTTAGAACCATATTATCCAACTATGAAGCCATATTAATAAAAATAATCAGAAGGAGCAACTATATATATTCTTCAACCAACCAATGTTGATGTGTAACTATGACACTAATGTAAAAAGCCAGGCAACTTTTAATTGTCACTTTCACGAAGGTTACTGTATAATATATACAACTGCAGAACATGTTGGGAGCTCCTGTAGTATTAAGTGCATTTATGATGAGAGTATGGATAAGACAACCAGCCAAGAACTTCTCCCTGTGAATAGCTTTATCTCCTCTTCCTCCCGTAACACAACCTGGAACGCTATACAAACATGCAAGCAGGCACATACATGAAACATGATTAAACCTGTTTGCACAGATACTTTTTCTGCAGTGCTTTTGTCCTATGCACACTTGCCACTATTAACACATCTACCCAGCACAAAATGTTTTGCTTTTCTGTACCGTTTATGCACAGGGGGTAGACCATGGACATCAATGGACCTACCTGCAAGTATAAAACCCATTATGTGCTTGTAGAACCTGGCAACAAATATTAAACCTAAACTCATTATATTTTATGATAATTTTTATAACCTGATCGTAAGGACACTAAATGTAATAAGAAAGCCAGTGCTGAGGCAGTTATACTTCCATTTTAGACTATGACCTAAAAAGTACAGTATAAAGACAATTTTGTTAAAAATAAAACCTCTTGTTATTAAGACAAACAGTATTCTTTCACTTGACATAAAACAAATGAAAATAATTAAACACTTTTAAAATACAACTGTTAATAAAAGTAAGTAAACAAATTATTTTTTCTGTATTTAGTAACACGATACTAATAAGCTGTTTTTTAATTACAGAATTCTGCTATTGTGTTCTTGGAAAGGTACCTTACCATAATAAACTAATTAAAATATAACCAGATTTATATTTAATAAAAGCCCCTTAGGCAATTGTGTCAGTGCAGGTTAGCTGAAGGTTAAAGCAATCTGCTCTCACTGTGGTGGTCAGATGCATAGCTCACCTCACCCACTGAGACACACGGAGGTTATAGCAACAAAAGATGGTAAACTGAAGTAATAGCTTAGAGGGCTCTGAAAAATATAACATTTGCCCTTAGCACAAGACACTATTTCTATCGTTCTACATGTTATAGGGTTCTTTTCTTCCTCTGAATACAGAGCTGAAGAAGATGTAAAATCTCCCCTCATGAAGAAGAATGTCTTTTAAATAAGTGAGGAAGAAAACAGTATCAAAATAGTACTACTATTATTCATCTCATAGTAATTACACATTTATACTTTTGCTTGCTTGAATTATAAGAGCATTATATTAACACTTCCTCGAAAATTCTCATGTAAGAGTTAGTAAAGTATTTAAAATGGTTCTTCACGCATTCTTTTACATGGTTCTTCTACATTTTAAAATAATGGTGGTTTTGCTTTGGTTTCAAAAATTTAACGTTACAGTGCAGCATCCATCAGACCTCACTGCTCAGGGAATACATGAAAGCATATTCATTGCCGGCACTCTAAAGAATCTGGCTTTTCCAGGCAGCCTGTCAGTCTCTACTATATGGAAATGTACTTGACAAGTTTAACAGACATGCTTCTTTAAGAAGAATTTTGGTCTCACTGTTTAGATCAATTTCCTTTTTAGAAGATATGTTGGTCCTATACCTCCCTCAGAAAAGGAAAGAGATGTCCCAGATAAGTAAGTACCAGAATATCCCAGTGAAAAACGGCATGCTCTTCCAGGAAACAAAATAGGAATTGGTGCAGCAGTTGCTTTCTGCAGAAATACAACTGCTCTCTTTTACACAGATATTTCCTTCTGAATACTGTGCATTAGCCAACTAAGAAAAAATATTTAACAAAAAATCATAAAACACATTAGGTATACATGATAAAAATGAAGATAGTATTGGAAGGCTTACAAGAGTGACTCTTCAAGGGGTGGGCAATAATTTGCAGTCCTTAGCATGCCAGATATGCTTATGGATGCTTTGGATTCTTTGCAACCACTGTTAAACCAAGTAGTTGCCTACTAACTTTGCTTCACAGAGCTCTCACTCTGAAAAATTCCCTGGCTAGAAATTAAATTAGTGCTCCTATTTGCTCTTACGTGACTCTGCAATGGGTTTCACCCCTTGCAGAACTTAAATCCACTAATTAACAGAAGTTGATTTCTTCTCAATTCCAGAGTACAAGATTTTTTCAATTTTTATCCTGGGCAAAATCCTACTAATACCTCTTAGTAAATGTGTAGGAAACCTGGTATGTTTCTACAGTTTGTTGAGTACCTGTGCCATATACTTTACACACTCCTAGTGGCTCAAGAGGAAGCTGAAGGTCTGAAGCAATGCACTAAAAGAGCAAAAACCTTTGTAGTGGCCCAATGTACATTATCTGTATGTAGTATGCTTTTCTTTTAGCAAATACACTAACACTGGATACACACTTAAAACTGCTACCAATTTAGCACTCGGCTCCTTGCCTGGCATAAGTGGAATTTATATTTCTCAGCATCATGTTAATTAAAATGTACATTCAGAGGCAAAGACAGGCTGGATTTTTTTTTTTTTAATTAATGCCGTTTAGATAAATGGAATTAAACAGATAATGGAAGCATGATGCTTCTTCCTTTGGACAAAGCATAGATAATAATACATAAGAAAATGAATTAGAATTAAACCTTGATTGTAATAAAATGTAAGGAAAGAAAATTATTCCAGTGCTTCCCAAGCACTTGTGGTTCTCAAGCAGCAGAAGACAATAAAAACAAAAGGTATCTAAAGCTAGTCAAAAAGGTGGCCTTTGTAAGCAAGATAAAGCTTAAAATATCAAAACTTGTAGAGTCCAAAAGTCGATCCTAATCAGAATGTTTAGCTCTGACATCTTTTTTTCATATGCATATTAGTGTATGTCTTAACTTGTTTGAAGAGAAACCAATAATATGTATAATAAGCTTTTTACTCTGCTTTGCTATGGAAACAAGGCATGTGTGATCTCACCCTCTGACTTTCTGTATTTTCTCAGATAATTTTTAACTTGTTGGATGATTTCTCCTAATTAGGAGGGGGGGTAGGGGAAGAGGTGCTGCCAAAAGTAATTAATTTCCTGCAGTTTGTAGAAACCAGGTAAAGAACTGTGTGGGACTCGGCTGAACGGGACAGACAGGAGCGCAAACACCCTCCTATTCAAGCCAGAGAGACAGGACAACATGGGACATGTGATGGGGACAGACTATGGTACAGCCACAGTGGGAGCTCCCATATTCCCTAAGCAATCAGCCATGGTACAAGGTGGGACTTCACACAACCACCTGTGTAACTCCTAAATACTTTCCAAGGTAGTTCATTCCGTCTGTCTTTTATAACAACATTGTAGTTTTAAAGACACCTTTAGCAGAATATGCTAGAAAAATACCTTCAGAAATGATATTAATATTCAAGCTCATGACTTCAACTTTTCACTTTTTTCCTGTCTCTTATCTTTGCCTTATTTAGGGCTACAATGCTTGCTGTTGATGGTAATAACAATGTTTTTCAAGCCTCTACACTTTTTTCAAGCCTCTACACAACAACATTGACCTATTGTTGATCCATGCATCACCACTGTGTAACAACTCGGTGCAGTTTTCCCCTCCAGCTTCCAGCATTCATCTGTTTCAGGTTCATTTTACCTGAAGGAAGGGACTGCTTCAAAAGCAACCCCACCTGGACTGCGCTAGCCAAGGAAACCAAAGCAAAACCAAGGATTTCTTAACCACAGATAGGATTCCTGTTTGGACAGGTAACACTAGAATAAAATTGCAGCCTTCAGATAACTGTGCTGCTTGCTAATTCCCTGGTGAGTTAAAGCTAAAGCACTCTGAAGGTAATGAGACTTAGCTTGATTGGAAAATGTCTCATTATGTGAACAAATGAATCACTTGTCCACACCCAGGATCTCCATCCCCCTTCCCCCTATTTAACTCTACAGAAACATTAAAATGTAACAGCAGGGAATTCAGCCAGGTTTCATCGCCCCCACTAACTGCAACAACCTCCATACACACATAAAATGTCTATAAAAATCCCGAAGTTCCAAGTAAGAGAACTAAAGACTTCCTTATTTCTAGCAAAAGTTAGATGCTCTTATTTTAACCTTTGTTCATGTTCGTACTTCCAGGCATGAAGTGCTACTAAAGCACGTTACACTTGGCATCTCTTATTACTGAAGCAGAAGGCAATGTAATCTTGTGAGAAAGTGTAATAATGCGGTATTCATTTTGCTTCTGTGGCTGGAAGCCAACTCTATATTAATATTCATTTTCAGTATACAGAGCCACCGTATTTCATTTATTTTAAGAATTTACAATTAATTTGGTATGATTCTGTTATCTGTTCCCAATTTCCTTTCCTGTTTCTTTTAGCTGAAAAAGCAGCTCTTGTATAGACTTTAAAAAAGTAAATTCACAACTGAAGCATCAAAAGATTGCTACTGGCTACTAAAAGCAAGAAAAACAGGGAGAGAACAAAATGAACTTGAAATATTACAGATGACAATGAAAATTAGCTTCCTGCAAATAGCAAGAATTCAATCTGCAGAAGTTCTCAGCTGACTTTTTCCTTTCCAAACTCAGCACACAGAACGCTCTTTGCACCATGCTGTTTGCTACTGTAATCAAACCAGAGAAATTAAGTTGTTTGCCTGTTTTTCCTTTCTGCTTTCAAATGTTTTCAACCACAGCACAGCATTAACTGTAAGCACATGAATCTTTGTCAAATGTATTACATACAGGGATTTGAAACTTAGTATTTTAAAATTTCAGAAAAAGCACAGATGCCTCTACTTCCTACACCTTTGGTTTCAACTAGCGTAACCACTTCAGCAATGTGAGAGCATTTATAATTAACACAAGTTATTACCTAACCAGCCAGTCATAAGAGCTGTAATTCCATTCTCCTAATGTGCATTTACCTTCCTTACCTGTGAAAGAGGCTGAAACACATTTTACCTCCTGGCTGATGGCACTTACTTTCCTATGAAAGTGAGATTATACCCAAGTCCACAGACTCAACAGACACCAAAAGAGCAGTCAGTACAGCAGTACAAGCAGTACAGTCAGTACAGCTGCTATCAAATCATCAACGATGAAACCATCCCAAAATCTGCAGTGTGCTGTGGGAAATGCCAGTTCTATAATTTATCCTGATGATATCCAAGAAGAAAGGGGGAAGGGAAGGTGAACTGGCTCTTAAAGCTATTTAAGTGAAATGAGACTTCTTCATGTTCAGAACAGATGAGGAGACAGACTAACTGGATAAAACAGTTTATGAATAAAACCAGATAAAGAGTAGATGATGCAATTTTTTAAAGAAGCCTTTTCCTTCCTCATCTCTTTCATATAAAAGCCGTTTTAAACACCACAGTTGATAGCAGTGAAGTATTTCCCCATTTTTAAAGCAAAAATTAAGTAGATGCTACTTCTGTATGCAGTTTTGAGTTTTATTTTCTGAAAATTTCGCATAGTTCTAATCTTAATGAAGTGTTTGCTATTTTATTTTCAGCCAAACAAATTAGAAAGGTAAAACAGGTATCTGCTCTGTTTAGTTGCTTTATACCACATTTAGCATACCTAAACATTGTTTCTAAATGATTGTGCAATGAGGATAAAAAATATAAACAGGATGAGTCCAAAAATAAAGCACCTATCAATCAAGGATATTAATACTGTCACTTCAATTGCCTGAACACTGCGTTTCAGCTTCAACATACCACATTGTATGTATCAAAACCAAAAAATGTATTTCCTTTTTTCAATGAAAAAAGAGAATTTGATTCTTAAAAATTAAACCTAGAACATGCTACAGGTACTTCTAATTTGACATCCTAAAACTTCAAGTCATTTAACAGAAATTAACTGTACAGACCATTCATCTTATCTGCAAAATCAAGTGAAAAAAAACTTCTAGCTTACCTTCAGTACACTGCAGGAAGCTGATAACAAGCAGAAACCAAAAACTTTGCATTCTGCAGCCAGAAGACACCATTATTGATCCCTGTAAGAATTTTCTTTGTATTCCTTAATGAATCCAGTTATAAAAGCCCAGCATCATCGAAACCAGTGGTCTGCATTATTCATCTTCATACCTGGAGAAGCAGAGGATATGGAAGAAAAAGAGCAGAGAAGAAAATAAATAAAAATGCCATCAATCGCTGAACACCAGTAATTTGGAATACCAAATTTTACTTGACATAAAGACAGAAATTTTTAATAAAAACTGACAGTACACCTGTACTGTAGCTGTGAATTTGGCAGGTTTGTGGATGTAATCTCTCAAGGTCAGTGATCATTAAACAGAATGCCAAAAAGTGATACACGTTAAAGTTGAAAGTACAAATGTTATTGATGTACTTGTGTCAAGGGGAGAGGAGGAGGCAGGAATAGAAAGAACATTTTCTCTGAATATATCAAATCGGTTTTGCAAATGACTGGGTTAAGATTTTCCCACTCCCAAAACCCAGCACAACCTATATTTCTCTACCTTAAAGAACAACAATAAAATTGAATCTAGGGCCCTGCCATTTTTCGTAGGGATTCAAAACATGCAGTGGCTGAGAACAAGGGACCAACAGGTCTCTCTGCCACCGCTCCAGCATTCCCTTCGTGCTACACATAGGTTGCTCTCCTCAGATGAGAAGCAGTAACAGCAGTTTAATCAACAAAATGCTCTACTGAAGGAGCCTCTTCATATGACCCTACAATTTGTTGTATTCTGACCTAATAAATCGCTTCAGAGAAAAGGGTATAAACAAAATGGGTGAAAATCTCCCGTCCTTAGCCTCTGATGAGATTTGTCTCCAACTGAGAAATACGAACCAAACTGCTCCTGTAAATGATGTACCAAAGGAAGAATTCTTAAAACTATCATTTGCATTTGAAAAAACATAATTATGGTGATAGAGTGCAGTAGCTGTGATAGAAGATTTGACAGCAGAGTGCTCCCTTTTGCTAACAATTTCATTCTCTCACCAGCCAACTGAGTAACTGTACAACCTCTTCCATATCTTACTGTATGAAGCTAGATCATGCTTCAGCCCCGTCTACTAGAGTTTGGGAAGTTAGAGAAAAATTAACATTCATGTAAAACCAAATTACTTTTAACTACAAAGCTGGCTTTATATATTACAGATATATGAAAGGATTCTGGAACATCGTGGCAATTACAGATCCGAAGAGCTGAGTCTGGTGCCACACTGGCTTGGCCTCTCCAAGCCCAATGGACAGGACTGCATGGATGTATTTCTGATACCTGAAACTAACGTTACTTTGAAAGCACACAACAACTATGTAAAAATTTAAGTGGCAGGATCCAAGGGTCACTTAGGAGTCTTAGAAGTACTAAAGCATGCTGAGGCTTTAAAAATACCCTTTTGGCAAGGAGAACTGGAAAGGATAAAGATCACAAAATGCCAGACAACAAAATTTGATGAACTGTAAATCATTTTCAGAAGTAGAAAGTGTAACTCCTTTTATATTAGCCAATGTTAATATTAACCAATGATAAGTTTGCTCTCTGAGCACATAAACATCAACAAGACTGACACTCACTTTCTTCCCCAAGGAGAGAAAGAAGGGAATTAAGAGAAAACATTATGGAACAACTTCTGTGGCTCTCAATGAAAGCAATATGACTGTGGCAGAATACAAGATTATTAAATAGCCAAGTAGGCTTCTCTTTAAGAGAGAAGCAATGCCACTTCAGTGCTTCGGTGTGGGCATCCCTTTCCCACAATACAAGTGTGCTTGTGATTTCTCACACAGGGAAATGAAGGAGAACTAACATCTGAGGCCAAGTGATTTTATGTGTATTTATACAGAAAAACAAGCCCTTTTTCCCACATCCAGCTACAGACAGGTGCTCTTCAGTCACAAGCACTTTTATTGCACATATTTCAACAAACAGCATGAAATAGCTAGCAGTGCTTTAGTGCAGGACAGCCAGAGCGTGGCCTACCCTGGCAGAGGGCCCTGTGCCTGGAGGTAAAAGATGTGCCCTCAAATTAAATGGTGATATACCAACTGCTACAGGACAACCCAGAAGCAATTATGAAGAGAGAGTCATATCATATCCCGAGATCTTTTGCACTGGGCTGAGACCGGTTTGCAATCAAAATAAAATAAAACAAAAAAAAAATCTGCAAATTCACAAAGGATGCACTGCATTCAGCAGAGATTACAATTGCAAAGGAGCTCCTGCTGAGTAGAAATTGCCATGACGATATAAGTCTGTCCAGAAGATTCTGACTTCTTGAGACTCAAGTTTTATCATTATTTCCATAATATATCAGTGCACACAAGGGGTCTGAAACATCTTCGTTTACCTTCAAGTGGATAGTGACATACCTGTGCTTTATCTTTCTTAAATTCATTGCTTCCTGGGCTTTTTTTTAAACTGGAGAGAGGAGAAGGGTGTAAGGGGAAAAGGTTGTGTTAAAACCAAAAACAATAACCAAAGCACCACCTGCAGTACTCAACATCTCTCTAGGAAATAGCTGCAAAACCTATGAGACTTTTTATTGTTGCTGTTTTAAATTAAGTAAGAATTCCTGATCTTGTGAACTTACTTTATCTATTTCAATAAGAAAACACAGTTTCAGAAAGGATATTCATGTTTTTATGATACCAAAACCAGCAGAAACTATTCAACTAAGAATAAATGCAAAATATTTTAAGGATAAATTTAAGTGTTTTGTGCAGTACATTGTTCCCTCTAGATTGCTGTAGCCTACAGACATAGAATTTAACTCAGTGTGCTGCTGCAGTAAGTATTCAGAAGAAACTAACCAGCCCCTACCAGATTAACAGTAACTCACATTTTTCTAAAAAGGCATTAAAAAATAAGCAGTGTTTGAAAACTGATGCAACAGGGTTTGAGTTCGCTTCTTTGTGAGTTTTCAAATAAAGACTAACAGCTTCACAGCAAACAAGTTTTAATGCAACCCATATATTTGAGAAACTCTATGTGGCTCCAAGTAAAAAATAGTGCAGTTCTGAACCAACTATTCATCAGCATAACAAAAGCTAATCCTGAAAAAGGTACCCAGACATGAGCTGGAGCCAGAGCGCATTCTGGCTACAGACACTGCCGTCATCCTTGTCCTTTTGACCATCCATCTATCAGCAACAGAGAGATGTCAGTGGCATTTCACAACAACAAATCCCAAACCAAGCAAGTAGGACCAGGCAAAGACGTTTTAAGTTACTTCTTTGTGAGCAGAAAAAGCAGACCATGGTGAGCGCTGCCTTGTGCAAATAACTTACTTCCCCTCAGACCTTAATAAACTTTTTCTCTGGATCACTGACTGCTTTGGTTGTGGGTGGGGCAGAGAGAAACTCCCTAGAGCAAAAGGTTGCTTGAATTTCAGAGTGTAATAAAAGCTGCCCAGAAAATTTCAGCTGTAACTTAAATCCCTACCTCTGGGTCAAACTGCAGTCTCCATAGAAAAAAAAACCAGCCCTCCACTAGAAACAACACAGTTCACCTTGTTAGGTTTCTTCATATATATGCTGTTAAAGAAGACTAGATCAGTAATGGAAATGTTAATGTTCAAACCCGTACACTCCAAAGGTATTGGGCACCTCTTCATACTGTGTTCATAAGCTCTGCTTCAAGTCCTGAATAACTTAGAACCCCTGTCTCGATTCCTTGCTCTTCTGTACTTCTGAAACTTCTTACAGACGGAACACAACTGCTGCTGAACACGTGCCACTGTTGGCCATCCCTCTCTCCTCAACGTTACTCAAGAGCACCCCAGAGATAAGAGAAAGCTGCTCCAAGCATGCTCCTTGAAATGCTTTTATCTTTGATGAGAAAGACCTCTAAAGGACTGCTGCGTCCCAACTCTACTCTGTTTAACCTTCCCAAGGTTTTATTTTCTAAAGCCAAAAAAGAGCCTTTTAAGAGCTTCTGGACAACTGACACAGCATGCTCAAGAGCTGCTTTTTCCCTCCTGTTCCATACAGCTTTTCAGGCAATTAAGAGAAAGGGGGACATAGAGATCTCCCCAGCTAAGCAAGGATGTTTTTCTTTGGCTGAAAAGTCTTTCAGACTAACGCTGGAGTATTTTACCATATAGTGCTTAATTTTCCAAATCATCTTAGAAACACCGTGAGCATTTGCAACCTCAGCCAAGCTTTAACATCCCCATTACAGAAATTAAATCTACACTAGCATTAACAGACGATGAGGCACAGAGAGGTAAAGAACATCAGCGGTAGCTGCACAGCTCGTACATACTGAAGAACTAGCAGGACCCAGGCAGTCCTTCTTATAAATCCCGCATGACCTAGCTTGCCACACATGCAGCACCCCCACTGCCTTTCATAACCCAGTTTATGAAACTAAGTAATTCTGTAATATATCCGAGACACTCTGCAGAGGAAAGAGGGGGAAGAGGAGGAGGCAAGGGTGAGTAGATATATATTCATACAATATAATAGACTACCTAGTCTCCTGAGAAATCATGTATCCACATGCTTTCCCATCATGACACTTTCCCAATCTAAAAAAAACAAAAGTTAAACTTCCTATAACCTGTAACGTAAGAATTTAATTAGTGCAGTGTGATTAGTAAAACCGTCTAAACCACATTAGTAAAATACTAGAATGAGACCAATGCTGCTTATGATCCAAGAGCTAGTTTTACACGTATCTGCAATGAGACCCAGCTCTTGTTTTCAACCCTGAACATATCTTCAGATGCACTGGAATTATTCCTAAGCCTTCAATATGTTTTTTTCAAAAACTGACTTACATGAACAACTTTGCATTAGTGGTACATTACTAGATTGCAGAAAATCGTCGAAGTTATGAGATCTTACAAAAAATTCCAAAGACAAGTAAGACCCTGTGCTGATTCAGTTAACATCCTTCTAATACTGATGGTAAACAAGCAATGTCTGATTCTGTTCCAATTAAACAAGTTGCAAATTGCAAGAATGGAGAGGCTAACTCTGCTCTGTCTAAAACTGGTTAACAAAGACGTATTTTCCATTAAAAGCAACTAAATTTTTAAAATTTACCAGTCTTCTCTCCAAATCTGGATTAACCAGTCCCTATTGTCACCTTAAACACTGGATTTCTAAACCCAAAACATCTCTTCACAAGTTGTAGGTAAAGAATACAGTATTAGGGAAGGGAATAACACAGTAAGAACAAGATTTGACCATGGTCATCCAATCTTGCAACAAAAAAAAAAAACAAAACCAAAAACAAAACAAACATTACTTCAATGCATTCAGCTGCATAGTGCTCTGAAACGACCCAGATGTCTGAAATAGTGCACAGTAAACACCCTAATGAATACCCTAAATTGAGGATGCCCACAGAAATGCCCACATCAGCCTGGTTTCCCAGCTCACTTCCCAGTGCAGCAGGTCATTCAAAATACAAATCTACCTATGTAAGACATGACACTGAACAGTAGTGCACTGACACTATTTTGACAGTGCAGCATTATGATTTAGTTCATCAGTCCATAGCAGCTCAGTGGTCTACCACAATCATTCACAGAGAAAATAAATAGGATTTGAGAGGAAAAGATGAATATTTTCCTTTGTCATCAGCACTCCAGTTCGGCTTGGCCTCACTCTTGTGTTTTACAGACACATTACACGGCGGTCCATTTCTGACAAGCCAGCTTTACCCCTTCTTGTTAACACAGGATAAAGCCTGGACACTCTAGGGAGTTTTCATTCAATAAGCCAGAAAAGTAAACCTTTGCTAGCGCTAATAAGAATGGCTTTTTTTGGCTCCAGGCACTCTACTTTTGCCAAGTCTGAATTTCTCTTTTTGCCTTTGCTAAATGCTCAGAATCAAGGGGAGGGGGTTGGGGGGTGTCACTCAATGCTCATTGCAAATTCCCTGTTTTTCACCTGAATCAACACCATGCCGCTACATCAGAGAGCCTCCACTCAAAGTGCAGGTAAAACCTTTCTAACACTTCTGCCCTCTGCATCACTACATCTTCCTGGGGTCTCAAATCCCCAGCATCCAAAGGAGGGAGGGAAAGGGAGGCTGTAAGTCAATTACAACTGTTATCGGCTGTAATATCTTAGTGTCACGCTGAGCATGTTAAATATGCTGATCACTTTGGACACCAGAGGCACAGAGGCTGTTTGCCATTCTCTTCATTAAACTGCAAAACAAATAGCTCTCATTTTCAAACCTATGTAGGACAGATTTTATGAATATCAAAAATAAACAAGTAAATAATGAACAGCTATAAAAAAAAAAACACAGAGAGCCATATGACAAACCAAAAGAAGCAATCGTAACAGCTGAAGAAAATTCAAAGGCTTTTCAAACTTCTCACAGAAGAGAAATCCTTAAAATAATCTATTTATAATAGACGTTATCATTTCTTTCCCTTGGAAAAAGAAAATGAAAAAAAAAAATCACTAGACTAACATCAACCAAAGACACTGCAGTCTGTAAGACAGTAAACTGCTTGTTGACAGCCTTGACAAGGCTTTGCAAAGGCCCATATTTCTCTAAGCTGTTATGCCACTTAGCTGATCTCTTTTTTTCCTCCCATCCAGTGTTTTTCGCAGCCAAGAACTTGTTTGAAGTGGAAGTAGACTGAAAAACAAAACAAACAGAACTAAGTCTTGGGACTATGGTCAGACATGTCTGTACCTGTGCAGTGACATGGTGTTTCTCTAGCTCACTGCAAGGATTTCAACATACTTGATCTGCTTTATCACCACTTGTCACTGGGCTGAAGCAAGGAATTGAGTTCTGGGGCCCTCAACATAATGACGTAGACCTGTTGGAGCAAGTCAAGAGGAGGGACACAAAGATGACACAAGGTCTGGAGCACCTCTCCTATGGAGACAGGCCGAGACCTGGGCTTGTTCAGCCTGAAGAGAAGGCTCCAGGGAGACCTTAGAGCAGCTTCCAATGCCTGAAGGGGCCTACAAGAAATCCAGAGAGGGACATTTTACAAGGGCCTGTAGTGACAGGTCAAGGGGGAATGGCTTGGAACTGACAGAGAGGAGATTCAGATTACATATAAGGAATAAATTTTTCACTGCGAGGGTGGTGAGACACAGGCACAGGTTGCCCAGAGCATTTGTGACTGCCCCATACCTGGCATTGTTCAAGGCCAGGTTGGAAGGGACTTTGAGCAACCTGCTGTAGTGGAAGGTGTCCCTGACCATGGCAGGGGCCTGGAACTGGATGATCTATAAGGTCCCTTCTAACCCAAACCATTCTATGACGACATAACTCTCACAGCTGACACAACGAAGTAAGACAATCTCATTAAACCAGCATAAAGCCACCAGCAAAACACCCACAAGCTATTAACTTCCAAAATAAAATCAAATCACAGGCAAGAGCAGACAAGTACATGTTTTTACCCACGCATTTACAGCACTTTTACCCATGCTTTAAGTGGGCCAGCAGAGACTGTGTAACTGCAATACACTGGACCTGCAACCAAACCATGATCAGGGATGGCTGTGCTGCAGCCCCAGCATCTCATGTTCATACACAAACCTTCAATTTGGTAGCATCAATCCCCTGGAAACTACTGGCCGGAAGATTTCTTTTCTAGGCATGTGCCAAAAAAATCCTAAAAAGATTCATAAAGGTGCCATTTTAGCATCCATTTTAAAGCATCCCATTTTCTATCAGTTGTATTTAAGGTCAGTGCATGTGGTCTGTATTCCACACCATAAATGATATGGTTCAAGTTTCAAGAACATGGTTGTGCGGGCAGCAAAGTTATTTTTGATTATTTTTTGAAATTCTATCCAAAACCTTTGTTGTTACCACAGAAATACCAACTCTTTAAAAAGTAACTGAAAAATATTTATCATTTTTAAAAGTAAGTCAGAAGCAGGAGTCAGATACATATGCACCATGCAATGGGTATAATTCCTGGTGTATCTTTTGCTTAATAGAGGAGTAGGGTTCTAACATTAACATCTGTGAGACCCTGGCCTAATCACTGTGCAGTGAAATATGAAACAAAATCAATGGTGGCACATAAGACATAATCTCTACTATGTTTGGCTCACTGCACTGAATCCTTGACTCATAAATCACTGTTACTAGCCATTCAGTGAATCAATATTCAGATTCCCTCTTGGTCTATACATATGACCACTAAATGAAATAATAATGACCAAAATCTGTCATGTATTAGGTTATCAATATTACCAAGAGGGATTTCTTAGGAGCAATGAGGTAATCTAGGATAAAATACATCTGATGAGAATATGAAGAAATGTGAAAAACCTGTAACTAAATATAGAGACAGCAGCAGAAAGGTATTTTAAAATGCCTCTTATCCATCATGCCCTCAAGTATTAAAATTTACTATAGTATCACAATAATGCTTTTTCTGTAAGACAATTTCAATAATGTATGCTTTTAATTACGTTTTAAAACATGCTGTACTTAAGCACTTTTTCTCCTTTCAAATAACCCCTTAAGTTATTGCTAGCTCTTGTTTCTTTTCTCTGAAGCACAAATATTACAGTGATCAGATCGTAGTATTTCTTTAAGCAGAAGCCTGATAGTCAGGAGCTTCAGAAGACCACTTTTTAGTTCAATTAAAAAAAACAAACTTCTAAAAGTAATTCCATAAATCTGTATTTTCCCAATCATTCACAACCCAATTGTTATTAAATTGTTATTAAAAAGTAGTAGACCATGTCTAGCACAGGACCCTGAGAAGTGTTGTGTGCTACCAGCCCACACTCAGCTGTAAGTCACATCAAAATTTGTGATTTTGACAACAGAAGAAAGACTTCAAATGTCTCACCTTTGAAAGAATAAGCAGCTAAGAACGGTCTTTAAGTGGTTTCTAAGCACACAAGAGATTCTCCAGGCAAGTATGACTTACAGGTAGAATCTTCACTGAAGAACTTCTGCATGTACATTAGCAAAAAAAAAAAAAAACAACACACACTGACAGAAGACACATCTTTCAGGTCTACCAGTTTTACATACCAGTAGCACTTAGAAGGCTGCAAACTCAAAAATCATGAAACAAAAAAACTCTGTTCCTTCCTCATACAGGCATTCATGGTGAAAGCAAGAACTCAAGGGTGAGAAGCCATATGACAGTACTGCACAGGCAGCACTAACACCCTTGCACCTACACACAAACATACAACCAAATTACATACCTATTTCTTTCACATCAAGAATATGAGAAGCATATGCAATAAATATGGCAAATAAATCTTCAGTACCTATTCGGAAAGGGCCTGATTCTGAAACAAAACAAAGAAATCGCTTCTGTTACTAGATGATGGGCTCTGTAAAGAGGCACGAGTTGCCCAGGCATCTAATGGTAGAACTACAGTTAAGAGTATTTTCTTGTACAATTTAATAAGCAATGAACCTTCAGGTGACTATTCTTAACTGTACAAGGCAGCTGAATGACTACCAGTCATCCATCAGAGCTGTACCACTGCTTTAATTGGGGTGAACTGTGGGCTTTCTTATTTATTCAAACAGTAACAGAAAATAGAACAGCACTTTTTTTATCCCTTTTGTAGAAAGGCTAAGTCAGATAACTATAATGATTACATCTGGAGAACTTACGAGCAAAAAGAGTTCTAAATTATAATTCAACAGAATGGCTCCTTCTACTTGCAGGTACTACTGCTGAAAACTCTTCTCCCTAGCATCCTACACAGTATTTTCTCTGGGGGCGGGGGTGAAAAAAAGGGAAAAAGAAAAGGGAATTAAAAAAGATGCATTGTGGAAGCAGTGAAGGCCTTTTCCATGCACTATAAAAAGAGAAGCTTGAAGTGATATGTTCTATTAAACAAAATGGAATATGGCTTATCTCCAGTACTGCCATACTAGCCACAGTGAACACTTGAGGACAAAGTGTCCCTAAATTGCTTTCATTTGAAGAATTTTTAAAAAGACTGAATACTTTTTCAAGTATTCAAAAGACTGAGCTCTTTTCACTGGACTGACTGAAAAACCTTACAAGTCCCATACATTCTATTTTTCTTTAAATCATCCATACAGCACAGATGAAATTCAAGATACATTTTTAACACATTTTTAGCAGCAACATGACCTCTGATATTCTGTGGTTTTGTCAAGCAGACCAAGAACTTTGTGTCACACATTTACAGTTTCTTTTAAATAGCACAGGTCTTGGTAGCTCAATGTGACAATGACACTGCTACTTTGGAAAAAATGCCATTATTTTTAATGAGGTTACATTATGATTTTAAATGATAATTTATTTAGTCTTTCATGATTAAAAATACTTAATGGCTTTTTTTTTATTCTTTTACTAGAAATTAAGAGAACTCTTTTTTTCATATGTTCTGCTGCAGTTCATGAACTTCATGTGCAACTAAAGAGAAAAAAAATACAGACTACATTTGTCTATCAACAATATTTATAAGTGAACAGAGTGGGAAGATTACAAAATTTTAATAAGAACATTATATTATAGCAGTAATAATCTAGGTGTTTTACTGGGAAGTGAAGTGGATTACCGTAAATGAAATTTTAAACATTCTTTCCATTTTACAGATAACACAAAATGACTCTTTTCATGTCTCCAGCGATAAGGATACATGTGCCACACATTTAAATAGTGCCTTCACCCTATCCAACCCTGCTCATGAATTAATAATTCAGTGACATTAATACAAGAAGATAAATGATAAAGAGGTTACAGCACAAGGGCCAACAGTACACATATACTTCTTTTAGAACAGCTAATACCTCTCTGCCAATTACAGTTTAGAACTTTTTAACAGTTTTCAATGGCATTTTTACAATCTAAATAGCAGCTTATACACACACAATTTCACACAACTCAAGCTTAATAAATCTCCTGCTGCTACCAAACAATCATTCTGGGGGATTAAAGTGCAACATCTGCTAACATTAATAAGCATTTTACATAGCAATATGTATAAAAGCAGTTGCTATCAGTCTTCTGAAAAAGCTTCTAGACTGGTTTGGCATAAATTATACCTTTATTGTTCAAATGGTAACTTTAGCTTACGGCAATGATAAGGTAGCTATATTGCTATCTAGCGGGAAAAGACAACGAAATTATATATTGACTGCAATTATCAGCTGTAGTGGAACAATTAAAAAAAAAAAGGAAAAAGAAAAGAAAAAGAAACAAAACATGTATCCATGCAAAAAAATTTCTGGTAGAACCTGCTAAAGTACCACCATTTCGATGCTTACATGAATCCAAAGCTTCCAAAGCTACTCATCTGTTTGCAAGAGACAATTTCTCTCCTAATACCAGTTACAGCTTCTTAATCCACCTCGGGCTTCTTTAATTTTTATTTGTATTTCTACCAGAGCAGCATCTACTGTGAAAGGATGCATGCCTTTCCAAGGCATAAAATAAATATCAAGGGGTTTATTTAATTAGGAATTCCAGCATACATTTTTAGGTAGAATTTGGCAAATGAACATGCTTTGGAATCAAGAGACATGAAACATCAGCTTGAGCCAAGAACACAGTTGGCTAAGACGGCACAAACTTTTACACACAGCCCTGCCAACGCAACTCAAGCCCTGCAGTTCAACTGTGGACAGCCGAAAGCCAGAGCCTGCCAATCACCCTTTTTCTGCAGTGAGTAAACGAACAAAGTCATAGTCTAGCTGGTATTACCATTTTATTGTAAAGCAGTTTTTAAAAGCTTTTAAAAAATAACGAAGAGGTAAAGTATTTCAGGCTCTCCATGCATAAACTCCATAATCTTAGTATTTTTCAGAAACTGAAAAGAATCAATAGTCAGCTTCTCAGTAATAGATATTATAACACTTAAAATACCTTTTATATTGCTCCAAGGTAATTTTGTTATGGGGACACACACACAGGCCAGTATCTGCAAGCTTATTTCTTTTACACAAAAAAAAAATTGTATCCAAAATATCCAAAGATATAAGAGAGCAGAAAACTGGACCAAAGAAGTATGCAGAAAATATTTGATCTACGTTCTTCTTCATTAGCAATTAATTTTCCCTGATTTTCCTATTATGAATTGCTTAAATATTATTGTTTTAACATCATTTTTTAAGTCAAAACATTGTTTTAAAAATTACTATTATCATATTCTCCTGACATCGCCCTACATTCTTATTTGACATCTTATGAAAGAAATGAAGAAAATCAAAGCAAAAGATAATAAAAGATTCCAGCAATGCCAGTGCTTGACAACTAACACTCAGGACCTTTTGATGCTATCAGGCTTTAAAGCACACAGAACAGGGGCTGAAGCCAGGATTAGCAGAGAAAAAAAAAAAAAAGTCATTTAAGGTCAGAAGGAAAAAGCTTAAAAAATAATTAAAAAATTAAAAAAATGTAAGTACATCTAGCATCTACTTTTTCCTCAGACTGCTGGTTTCTATAGGCTGAAGTCTACACCTGCAATTCCCATACATATTTCAAAGATCAGAGTCACTGTTGCCGGAGGAAGCACATGGGGATTAACAACCCAGATGCCTCGGTGCCACAAACAGTCTTTCTTATGTATAGCTTGAACTTCAGGTTTTCATTTTAAAATAATTCTTTTTTTCTAAGTTACTGGCTGTAAAAACACAGCTTTATATTAAAGCGACAAATTCTTGCTTTTTTTCTTTTAGAATAGAAAAACATTATATTGGTACATGACTTTGTTTTCAGGCTATTCCTCCATCTGCACTCTAATTCTCACATCAGACGTATGCCCTGCCATGTGCTAGCCTTACATGTTCTTGAAGATTTACTGCTGCTGTAGTAGTCTCATGGCTATTTCAAATCCAGGTCACAACTTCCCACAGTCACTCAGATTAACATTTGCAATTTAATCTATTTTAACATAGGAATTCAACAGCACCGAGATGAAAACAAGGTGACTCTTTTGCTCAAAGATGACTGAATATTAAATATGAAATTTAACAGGTTTTAATCATAACAGTTTGTAAACAGTGTAATATATATGTCTGCCCTAATTTAGTAAGATGGAATTCGCACATAACACTCATCAAACTGAGCACAAAAAAATTGTTCTGGCATTTCACTAAATTAAAATCTTCAGTCCCCACAGCAAGAACGCACAAATTTAGATTTTATTAATACCTTAAATCAAACTCACATTTATGAAAGGCAATTTACAAGTCATCTTCTCTTGTGATAGCAAAGAACAGAACAGGGTCTTAAGCATATTTTTACAGACACTTTGATGACAGCCTAACCTTTTGGTCTGTTTGCTATTTTTAACAAAAATCACATTTTCTTTGAAATCCAGCAATTCTTGTTCTCATGAATATAGTTTTAAGCCTTCAGTGACAGAGTGGTTGACAGCTCAACAGATATAAGGCAAATCTAAGAGAAGTTGTTCCTGTTAAGAAAATGCATGCCATTTTACTATCTTCTCATTCAGCAATCTGAAAAACTCCAAATTTAATCCAGATCGCTCTATTTCACAGCTTGCCCGAAGACATCACACTGTGCAAAACCTTCACGCTCACAAAACCACGCAAGTTATACACATGCTCCACAAGCCACCTTGATTTAACTGGTACTTTATGCACTTTAATATTTCAAATTTCTAACACTAAATAACACTATCAAACCGCCTGCATTAAGGCGCTTCTGCAATAGATTACAAATCAGATGCACAATGAAATCATCATCATCAGGTAGACTCCCCCGTACTGCCAGTTACTCACCAGAAATCAGTGAGAGTCACACCGTGGGGCCAGAAAAAAGGAGAGGGGGAAAAAAAGAAGGGAGGGGGAGAAAGGGGAAAAAAAAGAATGGAGCAGGCAGAGCTGGAAGATGGCATTCCCCCCAGCTAGTCTGAAGTGCAAGGGAAGTGGGAAAGCCCTTGGGTAGGGTGTAGAAGGAAAGCAAGCAGATGGAAATGGAAAGGCCTAAGGAAAGATGCAGAAGCGCGGGCAGGCTCGCCCTGCGTGCCATGGGTGGATGTGTCAGGGAGCCTGTGCAAAATAAAGAGGCAATTGAAGGAGCGGAGGAAGGCTGACAATGAAGGAATGCAAGTCAACAGGGAACAGAAAACATGCAGCACAGTACAGAAAAGGGAAGAACTTGCTAGTATGAAATATCTGAGTAATTTGATTTCCTTCAAGTGGACTGACAGCATTTAGGATCAGCTGCCACACTCTCGTAACTCCCTGTACAAAACTTGCTTCTAACCCAAGACACAAACACAAGCTACACTAACTGCAACTATCTGCTTTTTAATCCACACAAAAAGCCAGCCAACACACATCAGAGGCCACAAATCTGAATGAAGAGTAAGTCAAAGCAGTAATAAACGTGGAGACAGAAAAAGTTTACATTGGCAATAAATGTCACAAGAAGGGCCAGAACACATGTGCAGAGATGTATGTCTGCGTATGTACCTGCATAAAATTATTTAGAAACATTTGCTGTTCTGCAAGTAATTATATTCTATAAATAACTGATGATTTCACAATGCAATAATAATTAAAAAAAGCTGACCACAATTTCAACACATCTATTACACATTCTGGGCATTTTTTCTGTTTAAAAATCAAATCCAGAAGAGGCTGTGACAGTAATAAACATATGCTTTATTTATGGGTCAATACTGGGCTGAACCAAGATTTTATTTCTGGAAGAAGAGAAAGACAGGACAATATGTAACACAGAAGAACAGAAAAGAAAAAAAACCCAAACCTAAAGGACCATCTCAGATACGTAACAAGTCGCAGACGGAGGCATGACAGAACACTTCACCTGACACTGCCCGGTTATCAACATACACTCTAGAAGTTACTCAGTTTTATTTTAATCTCTCTTCAGTCAAAAGGTGATTTGATGGTTTTGACCTAAAAATAGCAGCTTTACAGCTCTTCTAAAAATAAAAATATCTAACCCAAGATTACTAGGGTGTACAAGAAGAGCTTGCCGCAAGCACAGTGTAAGATTTCAACAGCCAGACATGATTTCCAGTCACCAAAACAAGACCAAATTCACTGTTCCAGTATTATTTCATGACAGTGAAGTAAGTATCACTCTTTAGCTTTCCCTCAGTGTTGTTATTTACCTCCTAGAATATGTACACCTACAGTCCAGCTGGCTGAGAGCAGAATGAATGAAACCATGCTGGCTCTTCTTGGCTGGCAGCAACCTTTGTCCATGCCTCTGGACAAGCATCTCTTCTCCTGACCCACCTCACATTACATGATAAACTGGACACTTTGTATTTTTTAACAAGTACCATATTAATAAATACCAAAGACATACATGTACTGAACCATACACACAATTACAAGCAGACATTCATTTACTATTGTTCAATTTGTTATTATTCCATTCACTTCTGAAAACATTTATAAAAAACAGCCTCTAAGAGTATAAGATAGCTACAAATAATAATGTATTCAGCTAAATGCTTTCAAAAATTTAAATATATTTAAATATACTAATGTTTCATTTCTCTCCAGGAAGTGGTCTTGCAATGACCACAAACAGCTCTAACATTCGAACAGTGGGTACCCACTGCTTCAACATTCACAAAACATCTATATCTTAAAACCTGAACCTTTCCTACTTTCCAGTTTGAGCCCCACTCAGTAAGTCATAATTATGGGTATTCTATTACAGGTACTGGACTATTACTCATTAAACTGGGGCTGAACAGGCTGTGGTATGGGAAAAGTACCACTGCCCTTCTACTAAGTACCAGAACATCAATAATTCAAGCTGAATAGGGAAACACTATTCAACAAGATGATTAATTTTTAAGGATGTGGTGGGGATAGTAACAAACGTCACAGAACAATTTTAAGTTTTACAAGAAGCACCAACAAAGCTTACAAACATGAAGTCTTAGAAATAAATAAATCTACACCTCTTCTTGATCCGGGTTAAAAAACCTGTACTCCAGGAACCACAATTCTGGAAGCCAGCCAGCAAAGCTACGAGCATCACTGTGCCAGGGTACTCTACCGCTATGAGTAAGCAGTACAGTATTTTGTGCCATGTATACTGTGCTGCACCACTTAATAAGGTTTGTCAACACAACTCTGAGGGCTTTTTGATCTTAAAGCTGTTCTGTTGTAGGTTCCCCATCCAGAAGCAAATATTCAGTGAAACTGAATGAATGTCAGTGAGCATGCCTGAGAACACACTGGTTTTAGAAAGAACAACCTACCATGCCAAAACTAAAAATCCAAAATACAACTATCCTCTGAGGTGTCTCCATTTCCAACACATTGGTACAACTGCCACTGCTCCAGATGCTCCCACAAGCTTCTCAGGGTCCCCACACCACTCACCTGCAGCCCTGAGCACGGAGCAGGGTCAAAGGCTCCCCCAGCCCTGGTGCATGTGGGAGACCTTTCCAGGAAGAAAGATAAGCAAATACACCGACAGGATGAACCTTTCTGCTCATAAGTGCTCTTACAGTTTCCATAGTGAATGTCATTTACATGAAGACATTATAAAGGTTCCCACATGAAAATGCATCTCTGGCATAATTACATTCTTTCAAGTTACTTTTCCTCCCACTTGCTATAGCCCTTAGGTGAAAGGAAAATACTGACAAAAACAGGACATGAGGGGGACATAAGGTAACCACAGATTGAAAAATATTAAACCACCAAGCCATTTACAACTATTAAAAAAAAAAAACAAAACAAACAAAAAACCCAACTTTAACTCTTCATTGCAACTGGGCAGCAACATCAGCTACACAGGGTAAGACACTCTAATTTATAGCCGAAGGGCTTTTCCATGTTTAAGAGGAAGCAGCATGTAAAGAAATGCTGTATCTTTCTCAACCTGACTGTTCTTTGAAATGTCTTCATTAAAATGGATATTTTGACTTTTTGACTGTAACAGAAAAAGGACAAACCTGGTTTCTGAGGATCTTCATCTGCAGACAGCGCACACAATGCTCCCCTCTTTCGTCTCAAAATGATCATGCTTTTATATCACATGTAATTTTTGAGGGAGAAGGGCAGATGGGACTACCTCCAGTTCATGATGATTAACTAAATTAGTTCTAACTACACCTCTGTGTTATTAATTACAAAGCAACTGAAATCATCTAGCCATGAATTTGGATCTCCAGCACCAAAGGACTCACATTTTCCCAGAACCAAGTGGCAGCCATGACCACAACCACCACTGCATGCAAGATGATGACAGTTGCATTATCAGACCATGTCACAAGAGACCTCCAAATCACAAGCTTAGAGAAAAATAGGTGCTCCCTGTGTTTGGAGTGCTCTGGGTTGGTTTTTGGGTTTGGATTTTTTTATGATAGGAACACCTTGTACACATTGGCATTCACAGTTTTTCCACAAACACTGCAGTAAAACCACAATTTGTTCAATGGTCAGATGGACTTGAATGAATTCTAGAGCACAATACCAGCAGCTACTTCTTTACGCCATTTGTGAGCCGTAATAAAATTCCACGTGTATTTGCTCAGCTGGTTTAGCAGAAGCTAACATTTCCTATATGTACAAGCCCTGAACAGCGGATCTTTTAGGTAACTTAAATAATGACTGCAATTAAGTGATTGAGGAGATATTAACTGCATCTCTCAACTACACAGAATTTTCGAACACAGTTGTATTAACCATACCACTGAAACATCAACAAATTTTCTTACTGCCCCACGTATTTTTCATAAAACCTTACCAATTATTTTTAATACTCTGTTAATGCTGCAGCTTTACCTAGTGCACTAGTTATTATATAGCTGTTTAAAACATAAACAGAAATAATTTACTGGTTATCTTCCAGCAGACCTGCTATAAAAATCTCCATTTATTTAACTTCCCTTCAATTAACAGATAGGACTCCAGCAACCTTTTTTCTTTCTTTAATATGTATAACTATATATTGAACAAAAATATTTTTTTATAAATGACCATTTCATGTATTGAATGATTTTCTGTGAAAAATAACCAAGAACTAATTTATCATTTACAGAATTCAGCAGTCTATCACATGCAAAGATCAGTCAAAGCTGGACAAAACAGTAGTCTGAATATAATTAAAATAAGCCAAATTTTAAAACTGACCATAAATTAAATAGGTAATAGAAAGCTGCCGATTTCACTATCTTATTATCTTAAAATAAATCTAAGGGACTGTATGTTCAGAAGCAGGCTGAAAACGATACCTTCTACTCATGCCACTTATCCAAGCACTGCTGTAAATATCATGATAATCAGAAATAACAACATTAGAAGTGAAGATACAGTAAAGACATATGAATTCTGCATATGTGACAGAAGTGCAAGGAAGAATTTCATTCACAGGTATACTTGAAAAGTTATACTGGTTTTACGTGCTCTGTTCGGCAGATTTTTCAGTTGTGAGCCAAGAACTGCGATTACTTGCATCCATCCCATTTGCCAAATACAGAAGCTTTATTAGTCATAGCAGCACTTCTGGTCCAAACAGACAAACAGATATAAATAAAAAAGACAGACAAAAGAAAAAAAAAAAAAGACAGACTTATCCCTTCTTCAGGGTTAGCTGTCTGTGGGCAGTTAAGTATGACTTAGTGTGGATACATTTTTAATGCACACTACAAGTAAAATGACTACAGTGTGGATTGTGCTTTGATTTATTGTCTTGCAAACAGAAGAATACTAATTTTAAGAAGCCATTCGTTACAGCCTTTGTACAAAAAGAAAAACAGTTAATTTTCATCTTACAGCTTACATATACATATCCCCAAAATATTTCAGGAGAGCGCATGAGGCTAACAATTTGATAAGAATATTTCTGCATATATTTTCCTTCTTCAAACCTAGACATTGTCTTCTAAAACATCAAAAAACACTGTTAATGATAAAAGTGTAAAAAAAAATCCTCTGTAACCAATTTTTAATACTTTAAATTAATTATACATATTTGTAGTATTTAACGCACTGATAAAAATGTTTTACCCCTCACTGAATTTTTATGCATTATCCACCCTTCTATTCTAAGTACTGATTCTTCTCAGTTAGGGTACACAAGCCAGGAACTGCCCTCAACAACGCAGCCACAGTTCACACTCTTAAATCAGTTGGAGCTCCACATTCATCAAGGGGGCAACATTTGTCCTTTTGTGTTTTCTTTTTACTTAAGACAAAAGTTACAATTGTTTTCCACAAAAATGAATGTTCAAAATGAATGAGATGTGAAGCCAACCTAAAAACCTTACAGGAGTTTTTCTAAAATAGAAAATGTTATTCTTTGGGTCATAATTCTTGATCTGAACTTAAGACTAAAGACAAAGCTCCAGAATTTTGTTCCAGTTGTATAAACACGAGACGTACGAGTCATACAACATTATTATGACTAAAAAATAATGACGTCTTTAAAATTCATCATTTAATCCAGTTATTTTCCAATAACTCACCAGAAAACACTTAAATCTGTGCTCAACCTTACCTTCAATTAGCACATTTTCAGAAGTGGAGTATTTAATTTCAAAAGAAACAGGTGCATCTTTCCTCTGGCTTTTGGTAATCAACAGCAATTTAAAACAGATGGGTACAGGATCTTTCTACATTAAGTCTTATATGTGAAATTAATCCAAAAAATCCTGGAAATGTCGAGTCTTACAAATTTAAATAACACTATCTATGCATGCGTACAATACATGGAACATATATTGGGAAGTTCTCGTACAGTAAGAACTGCCATCTAGAAATTTTCTTCATTTGGAATGACCTAACTATGACTTTGTTATAGTGAATGAGGAAAAGAAAGGTTGCTTGTTTAAACACTTATTATTATAGTATTTACTGAATTACACCTCAAGGTATCATCTTAAAATGTGTGGCTATTTCATCACACTTTGCCATTCCATTCTGCTCTTCTACTCAATGCAGTTATTCAGAAATTACTATATAACCTAATGTATTTTGTTCACTCTGTCCCCATAAGTGTTTTTTATTGATAAAACACAATTCATTTTATTAAATGTGACTGGTACATTGCTTCTGCCAAGTAAGTTAAGTATTAATGTCTCACTTGTGTTTTTAAAAAAAAACAGATGGAAAATTTTCAGAAGTAAGGAACAGCTTGAATGTCACTTACATGAAAAACTGTACTAGGTTGACATTATTGTCACTTTTAGAAATTACTACAAGTGACAAACAAAAGTAAGTTACTTATCACCATAAAAAGCTAGTGCTAATGAAACAGAAAATGTGTGTTACGCTACAGCTAAAACAAAGCAACATGATTTTATACAAGCAGGCTCTTACACTGTAGCAAGTAATTTACCACTGTTCAAAATCCAGGTGTTAAAAAAATTTATCTTAATCCCAGCTGTTATTACCCTCACGACAGAATTAAAGTTACATACATGTCTTGATTTTCATATTGTTCGGCAGTCTCCACCGAATGGAATTTCTGAAACATCCTTACCTCACCAAGAAAGAGAAAGACACACTGTGTAAAGAAAGATTACATCCACTGCCTCCCCATAATTCCTCAACAAGATTAAGAAACCTCTCTTTCTTCATCATGACTAATACATCAGTATTTTCCCATGTGAAAAGAATGATGCAACTTTTCAACTCCTCACACTCCGAAATCTCTACAAAAGAGATCACTTATATATATTCTGTAAATCTTACCATTATAATCCTATTGGAGTGTAATTGCTGTGGCTAATATTCTTACCCTGTTATGAAAATGCTCAACATAAATGTGGCACTGAGTTGTTAAGATAATACATGGTCATGCTGTGAGAGGGTAATACCTATACAATAGCCCCTGCCAATACCATAAATCTCTTTATTAGACAACAACCTATTACAGGAGATCTACTTAACTGTTTCCCTACTTAGAGGGCCATTTGGTGTTACAATAACAAGCTGACTTTTCACATTAGCAAGGATTAGCCAGTATAAATAATAAATTGACAGAGTTGCCGCTCTCTTAGATATGGTAAATTTTTCCTGGTGTTTAAAACCAGAATCCAAGCTAAAACCCTAAGACCATGTTAGGCTGAACATATGCTAAGTTTAAAGTTCTGCTTAAGCTAACCAAAAAAAAAAAAAAAAAAATCAACTCAAACCAATTTATGTGACAGATTTATTACAGAAGAGCATGTTACGGAGAGCCGTTTCTGTTTCATGAAATGTGCATGCATACTGCTTAATTTCCTAACAGCATCATAGCAAATCATCTTTAAATTTGTTGAAATATTTTAAAGTAAAATGATTGCCACCATTTTCCCAGAGATAGATAGTGCAAAATTCATCCAAGTACCATCTATTATGCTTCTTGCTCAGCAAGCAAAACTGTAGTATAAATGAATTATTTTCTTCTCTGAAGTCTTAACTTATTGAAAGATCACACACTTTCATCATTCAGAAGACTATAATACAAATTATAAAACCTGCAGTATACCAAATCATTTCTTTCATTGTGCCAAATTAAGGAAAAATCACAAATTAAACTGAGTATTTCTGATTCTTCAAGCTAGTTTTTAATTTACAATTTATATATAAACTTAGGTTATGATATTCCTTATTCTTTGTTGTCAGTATTTTTCTAAAGCTTAAGACAGCAATCCTTCCCACTGTTTGCCTGCTTCAATCCGACTGTATGAATTCATTAATTACATTTGGATGAAATTCATTCACCTTTTTATATTTTATAATAGAGAAAAAGCAAAATTAAGAGTTAGCCTTGCACATGCAATCACCCTGATTACAATTTATAACACTTGCTTGCATAAAAGACTTACCTTTTGGCTAGCACACTACATGAGATATACCGAAGACCTGGAAGTACTGTGCTGTCTCTCTCATGCTGACATGACATTCTTAGAATCAGAGAAGACAGTTTATGCAACAAAAACTTGCTTCCCATCATACTGAGTACCAAAATTGTTCTCTTGCACCTCAACATGTAAGAATTGTTTTCCTTGGTTCCTTTTTAAACTTTAAATGAAAAAAAAAGTTACTTCTCTGAAATATGAAGTATTTCTGAAATCAGCTTCTGCTTACTGATGTTTTGAGATTTCTGCCCGTTGCTATTTACTGTTGCTGATGGACAGCCCTTTTAAAAGCTATCTTGCAGAGCCCTTCTGCTCTGAATAACAGAGAAGGCACTGTGAAATGAAATTGTACTTACTGGAAACAATTCAGCTCTGAATGCCTTGATTACTCTGATTATCTCATATACAAGCTCCCTCTGCAGGTAATAGGAAGAATGAGCAAAAATATGTGGAAAATGTGGGTAACAGCCGGCACAGGAACCCGAATAACCAGTCACCATTTTTAGGAAACTCCCTCAAAAATCCTTCTCCAGTGTTACCTGACATGAGGTGTTAACATAGAAAACATTCTTTCTTGTATTTCCCTCAGAGAAGTTAAACGTTCAGCTCTAGTCTTTCCTATATCAAAATACACAGATTTCTTTTTCAAAGTCACCTAAATGATGTCGGGGGGGGGGGGGGCGGAGGTGAAAAATTATATGCTTATCCAGAACCAAACGGAAATGAAAGACCACCCCCCCAAACCAGAAAACAAATTCATCCTATCTGATACATCTCCCCAACCCAAAACCAACCAAACAACAGCATCCCTCGTTCTATTTACTGCTGGGAGATAAAACCCAATGCCACTTTCAGATACAATTACACATGCACTCCACTGAAGTTTAAAAAGCAAATGAACTGAATGGTAAGTTACCTTGAAAATTAAGAAAGCCTCTATCAATTTTATGAAAATATGAAGTAACAATGTAGTTTCTCATCCAACTGGAGGTAAACTGCTTATTTTCCAAAAGGCACTGTCCTTACCTTAAGTTTCTTTACTGTAATAGCGTGAGCTTTCTAGATAAAAATCCCTTCAATGCGAATGGGAAAAGGCTTCAATGAATGAAGCCATAAATATTAAGCAGATCAAAATTAAGCCTTCATCCTGTCTAACCTTTAGCACACACTCAAAAATACTGGGAAGCCATCAGGCAACATTAATTTCTAACATGTAAAGAACGAAAGTATGCCTGTGGTTTTATTTCTCTTACAGAGCCAAATCCCACTTTCTTTCCCTCTGCAGAAGGAAAGACTCATGCAGAATGCTCATAAAATAAATGCATATGCACAGGGAAAAGTCATATATACCCTTGTCTTTATTTTTCACTGGAAAAATAAACTCCAAAATATAACCTTTCAAGGTCTGAATGTCAACATAAAAAAAAAAAAAGTTGAAATAAAAAAAAGACTAAAAAGTTCATGATATTCTAGTATAGCTACAGCCAGTACATGGGACAAATGTAGGACAAATATGGGGTGTTCACTTCAATATGGTGAAAATGCTGCATACACAGCTCTTTACTGCTGAAGTATCTTTTACAAATGGATCACAACCAGTTATTATCAGATATTATTATACACCTCCTCAAATGAGGGAAAAGAATGAGGAAGTAAAGAAAGCGGGGAGGAGGGCAAATAATTTTAACATTTTGGAGAGATGTTCTATTCAAGCACCAGGTCAGATTATTGCCTGAAGGGCAAAAGGATTTCTTCTCACTTTCAAATTATGTCAGCCTGCAACTCCCCTCCCTTTCCAAAACAACTGCCAGCCTCAGCCCATTTTCCTAGCACAGCAGCTCAGCCAGGGATACATCTCAGCTGCTGAGGCACCTTCTCTCCTTGAAGCACTTTACACTGATTTACACAAGAATCAGCCTCACTGATTCAAAGTCTGCATTTAAGAAGTACCTATCAGACTGAAGGAAATCAAAGCTGCAGGAGACACTGCCCTTCAATATTTAAATGACAAATTTACCAACAAAATAGCTATGAACTGGTCTTCTAGAGAACACTCACTTCATTCAAACCCAAGATACAATCATTATTCATTCTGGGAAAGTTTTCCAAATCGGTCACCCCGTGTAGAAAAAGTCTAAATTAAGCTCAGAAGAATGAATAAAGGGAAGCTTGGATCAGATGAAAAGAATTTTGCCTTCCATCAACACGAGCATCGGGAATTTACCAGAGAAATGCAGAGTCAACAGCAGAACTTGTTCTCAGGAATTTTTTTCTTTAAATGTCACTTTATTTCAAAGCAACGCTGCCTATGGTTAGGGAATTGTTTCTGAACACTGTTCACACCGGTACAGACTGCTGTGCCGTAAAAAGTGACAAACAGGATACTGTAAGGGAATATATAGAAAGGCAAACTGAAGAATCCTTCTGGCATGCGATCTCCCTACACTAATTTCAGACTAAGGCGCGCTCTCTATTTACACCAGATCCCATCAACAGCAATGCAAGTATGATAGTCAGAAACAAGGTCGGTCATCCCCTCCCCAGCTGACAGAAACAACTTTTAACATTAATCAGCATTAGATTATTCGGTCATCTAGATTCAGAGCAACAACCGGTTTGAGGTGTTGACTGATAGGAAAATACCAATAGAGGGCACAAAGGAAAGCAGCAGCCTACCCTAAATGAGAGATGTGGGATTTTATCACGTCCAGAGGCAAATAAATAAACAGAAGCAGCCTAATTTCTAAAGCGCAATTCCCCAGTGATAAATTGTTTTGCTGCTACTCTGCTGATATTATACATTTTTTCAGCAGTCACAGATACAAATCTAACCGTACGCTGAGATACGCCTCTCTAGCTGCCATGCACACGCTGTGTTCAGCTGCTCCCTACACTGTCCCCACAGCAGAAAGCAGCAAAGAAGCCCCAAAAATTACAAGATTTCCCTTCTTTACCCATCTTCTTTACCATAAAAGGTGCAAATACTCCCAACACATAATCTGCGCATCAAGACGCCCCTGATTTAAAAATTAACATATTAAACACACTTTTATTTGTACACTATCAAAATTCAGGACCTTAAGTAGCAGTCGTCATTCCTTTAACTTCATTCCAGCTTTGGTAGCTCTTTGTGACCAAGTGACACATCACTAAAATATAAATACAGTATAAAAAAACCCTCATATGTATTGATCAGCATCAAGTCAATTTGCGTTAAGTTTCAAAAACTGCTCTTTCTCCCCTGTACTGCCGCTTGGGCAAAAGGAAGTATATTTCTTGGGTGGCAAATACTAAAGCAAAAGACAGGAATTTCAGAGTTACTGGGTACACCAAGGGATGAAACAGGCGGACCCAGACTCTACCATATTCGTATGAGAAAATGGCACAAGATAAATCTCCTATGACAAAAAACCTGCATTAGTTAAAAGGAAAATATTCTTAGTTGCACCTACGTAAGAAACCCAAGTAGCTTCTTATCAGCTCTAACTAGATTTTTCCCTGAAGCTAGCTACTTTCACTACTGAAATACAGACATTGATACTTAAATCTTTTTGTATAAATGTTAGTGTTTGTAATGTGCTCCTAAGAGATTAAGATTAGAAAAAAAATAACCACACAACCAAGACGGGCCCCGTTTTTCTCAGCCCATGATCACTTGTCAAGCCATGATTAATGCTGTGCTCTGTAGAGGGAGACATTACATCTAGGCTACAACAGACCTAAATTCTACCCTAAGGCAAAAGTCTGATTTAAACATCTCTATTCAAAGTGACATTTGTCCTCTCTTTTCAACCAGTTTCCTCTGAAATTCCAGTAAACTGACTTTGTGACCTACAAATGGTCCATTGATTCTAACTTGTCATGTTGCCTGTCCTTGTAGCAAAGTTAGTTTTGGTGACTGAATGAAGCAAGATGTTATGCATTCAAGAAAAATACAGGAGCAGAGTCCATTAGGTGCTCCATTAAATGCTTGCTTGAATAACAGCAACGAGAATTTACGGCTATAAGGATTCCAGCTTATACAGAAGAACTAAAGATGGATACCGAGGTCAACATTAAAAATCTGAAAATGTTTTTATATTCAGAAGTAACAATGGCCTTCATACTCTGAGGTGATGAGCAAAGATCATTTTTTTGTATAACAGACAAGAATACTGCATTGTCAGGGCCACCCTGAAAAGTAATTACATTTTATCTCTTGCCTTTCACTCTGAAATGTCTGCTAAGGTATTTACATTTGTCTGTTACAAGAACAACAAGCTAGAGAGCAGAAAAAAATAGCTGTGATCACTTATCTCAAGTAAATACTATTTCTTCAGTGAATGGTATTATTCCATCTATTTTATAAAGTTATTGTTAGGTCTTCTGATTTAACTGTAACTGCTATTGTAGGAATAAAAATAAGACATGCTTATATCTCAAAGAAATAGCCAAACAGCAGACCTGGACATATAGAATAGTCAATATCCTTCTTACTGAACATGAAAAATGGCAATGTTTGATAATATTAAGCAATTTAGACAGTGCTGGCAAGTTCCTACTAGCCAAGGTAATCTTATTTCTGGTGCTTTTCAGGGTAAATTGATTTTTTTTTTCTTCCTCTTAGCTGTTCTGATAATTGAACAAATTTATACAACTGCGATGGGATTTTACTTAGCAGACAACACACAAAATATTCCCTAAACATGAAGTACCTTACTCATAAAAATGAATATTTGTTATAATTAAGCAAACTGCATTTAAGCTTGCTTTGTGCCAGGACAACAATCAATAGCATTTTGTTGGAGACTGCACTCTACCTGCAGGTGTTAAGCACTGTGCTTGCTTCAGTCAGGCTGCAATGTTTTTGATTGTTATGCCTTTCTAAATAATCTGGGTAAACAGCAGGCTGCAGTAAGTCAAACCATTACAATACCTTATGAAAATCATAAGGGAAGAAATGTCATATGCAGATTACACATGCTTCTAAAACCCATAAAATACTCCATTTAATGTAATGATCCATAACCTGGACATGTTACAATTTTGAATGTGTAGGTTTGTTGCCCCCCCCCCCCCCCCCGAATGAATTTCTAGTTAATTATCAGTTTGTATGTAGAGAATACTGTAAGACCTTAAGCAAGTGTATTTCTGTAACTGAATCGTTTACAGTAAGCGACACAATCTTCAGACCCCATGCTGCAGAAACACATCTCATACAGGTTGGAAAAAAAAAAACCAAAACCATGAACTCCAAAAAAATTATGTCTTGAAAAGGGCTTTAAGCCTGTCATCTTTCACTTTTTAATGAAGAATGTTAAAAAGAATCACACTTGTTAACTGAACACTGGCAGTATTTTCTAGACCAGGTATACATTCACATTAAATCACAAGTTACCAATATTGCAACAGAGCCACTTACTCCTTTTATTTTAAGAACTGTTGGAAAAAAAATGCAGCTATCTTTGAAAAGTATTTAAATATTAAACATGACTATACTGAGAATGGCCTTAAAATAGCTTTTGTTTTTCCAGTTTTCTTGACTTCCAACTACAACCGTGATGGTTTAAATCTTTTTACTTGTTTCAAATTGAGGGTTTTTTAAAAAAAATAACAGAGAGCATTTAAGTTTAAAAGCTGCACATAAATACTTAAAAAGGTGAATTTCTTGCAATTCCAAATCGTGTTTGTACATCAGAAACATCAATCCTGAAAAATGCTTCAAAGGAGTCTGTTTAACATAACATCCCCAAGTAACATGTCTGACATGGAATTTCGCTAGCCTAGGCTCTAAAGTATATTGCTTTATAACTGACTGCTTTTCCACCTATGCAAGAATATGATTTCAATTAATACACCAGATGTAGTTTAACTTGTTGTCTTGCAGCTGACCAGGTAAAACCATTAATCATTACTTCAGTTCTTGTATTAGCAGTCATTCACAGATATTCCTCAGTGGAAATGCAGAGGAGGCATAGAGCATTTTTTCATATAAAACATTTCCAAGTGTTTTTCTTCATTATTTAAGGCATAGTGTTATCCTCAGCAAGAGCCATACTCTAAGTTAACGGTATTTTCTCACATGTATGTCATCATATTAGCCGGACACGGGATGAGCTAGGGCTTAGGAAATACATAAACTTTTTAGACCAAATTACAGTAAAAGCTTACATTTCTATCCTCCCTAAACATTAAACAATTATTTATATTGAATGGGTTTTATTATTTGTATCAATTTATGACATGCTACATAAAATCGCATTGTAAATATAACTTATCTAAGTATTTTGCCTGACTAGAGACTTCTCTTTCCACATCCTTAGGTGACAATACTGGACCATTCTAAAAACCTGTCACTCAAGACTGTAGCATTTTGATTCATCAAACTACTTCCATTAAAAAAAAAATACATTAATCAAAACACCATGTCTATATACTGCATTTTCAGGAATAAGATTAATCATATTAACAACCACAAAGACTACAAACTCCTAAGACTATACCAGTCTTAGGTATTTAAATTAGCTTATTTAAATGTTCATAAGGTGCTTCCTTACTAGAGACTAGAATTCCTGAGTCACCCCCTTTCCTGACTTTACACATTAAAAGCAGTAAAAGATAAAGCATTGAGAAAGCTTCTGAAGTGATCAAATAAGAACTAAGCAAACTTTGGTGGGTTGTTGTTTGTTTTTTTTTTTAAAGCTCTCCTCTTGCTCATTTTAAGAAGGGAAACACCCAGAAGCCTAGTGTTAATGTCTCTGCTGATTGTGAAAATTGCAGCAATAAAAACTCCAACTGCTTGTCTTAAATTAAGACTTGCAAGACTACATGTGAGATCTGTATCTTTACATTAGTTTTTATAACATTTGGAAGTTTGGTTGCCTGCTTTGATGTTGGTCTATTAATGAGCAGGGGAGCCAAAAGCCAAAAAAAAAAAAAGTTTACTGGAAATTCTCAAGTCAAAGCCTGAAGTAATTGGTTTGTTCTACCCCACATGATTCAATATCCCGATTTCCCCAGCTAACCAGATCCCTGACCTATCTGAACGTCTATGCTTTTTTGCTGTTGCCAACACACAGTAACCCACAGTGATTGAAAATGGCAGCTGAAGTGCTGCTGCAGCACATTAATTTTTCTCTAAGTGGTCCAATTTTGTCATTTGAATATTGAAATCTTCTTTCCACTATATGTTTTTTCTTTACAGATCTGCCGAATTTGGGGTTGCCATCATATAAACCTAAGTGCAACATTTTCAAGACAATTTTCAGATTATCCCAAATAGCTGGAAGGATAATGCACTTTCTTTATAACATTCTGTATTCAAAGCAGACTAGTTAATAGCAACTTAAGTGTGATAATGGCAATTACATCAATATGTTCCTTTTACACCACCACTACTGCAGACAGCCAAAGATGTTAGGTAAATAAACCGCTGAAATTTACCTGAAAGTAATGACACGCATTTTAGGACCACTAAACACATCTGTCTACAGAATGCCCAAATGGTCAGGTCCATTTAGGAACAACAGAAATCTTTATGAATTATTTAATTAATTGCAAGGGTTTTCACCAAGACATACCATACATACTCAGTTCCATCATTAAATGAAAGGAAACTGAAACATGACTGAAGACATTCTACTCTAAGGGCACATCACTTTCACGACTCTCCCAAGCCACCAAATGGAGAGCCATAAGGGGGGGATACCAAAAAAAAAAAACCACCGAGTGCTGTCTACCAAGCACTTACTTAAACCAACTTTTTAAAAACACAAAACGTATGGTTTAGTATCTGCACCATTCAAGTAAAAGGCTTCGAAGGAAGGAATAATACGCAAGGCAGGCATAGGAAGCTCTTTTTTTTGCCAGATATAAACCAGAATACAGTCCCCAAGAAACATCTGGTCCCTGGAAAAGGTCCCAAAATACTGACAGATAACTGGATTTTGCTTGTTTTTTGTGTGGCTGGATTATGAATATTGATTTGCAAAGATAATAAATGGGTAGGCCTGGCCACATCCCCTTTCAGACTCAAGGAAATAGTAACAAAAGGATAAACCCTACAAATATGTAGTCACGTAGAACAATTACTGTGTGATAGATGTTCTACACAGACACCAAAACAGCACTTCTGCCATACTTTGTTTCAAATTATTTACTATAGGGTAATACTAACCGCAAATTAAGTTATCTTAGTAAACACAGTATCACTGATTAAATGAGATTACAAAAATTACTCATTTTCACTTCTTCAAGGATAAAAAGGAAATGTAAGCATATGGCCGGTGGTGATCAAAACTTCTTTTAAAACTCTCCATAAAAATATCTATTATTCCAGCCTACCCACCCATTAAGGAGGGGAGCATATTTGTTCCAAAGGTCTGGAACCGAGAGGTCTTTTATTACAAGATTTCATTTGTTTTCTGAAGTAATTAGGTCTTCCCCATTCAGTCCCCGCACGCAGTAACGTGTAGGCCATACCCAGGGCATAAGTGCGGGAGAAAGGGCTTTCTAAATCCCCCTAACAGCGAGCAGACATCAGACACCACGCAACAGTGCCTGTCATAAAAGGTCACTTTCTTCCCCTCGGAACAAACTATTAATCAATAGAGTGCGATTGTCCGAGCGCTCGCAAGGGCTCTGCAGCGAAGGGACCTTGGGTTTCACTCGCATAATTGCAAAACAGCGAAAGTTCAGAAACATCACCCAAATCCACCTCCCCATTTTACCCCTTTACAATTCCCACTGCCCTTTGGGCCTCTGCTTGGAAGCAAATGGAAGACAGGCTGAAGTTTTCTCAATTGAGCCGGAGCTGAGAAACCTTTGATATGCTAATGTCCTCCTTCAAACGGTAAGAATTCACACTTGCATTAATTCAAACAATTTCTGCAGAATGATGCGAAATGGCACCTCTTTTCGTGGCAGGCAACAAAAGGAAGGAGCCGGAGCGTCAGAGGAAAGCAAACAACAGAACATTTGTTCTGCAGGACTCCTTCCGTAGCGCACAGGGGCATTTCTATGCAAAGGAAAACACACCTGAGCACCAGCAGCTCTCTTTACTTTCTGACAAACCACGTTCAAACCCCAGCAGGGCTAGCGCAGACTAACAACAAGATGTTATTTTTAGAGCCAGACACAGCAACGGTGCCTCATGACACACTCTGTTTTCTGTCTCCAGATGGCCCCAGATTTCTACATGTGAAAATAAATAGAAATAGAAAGGAAAAAAAAAGAGAAAAAAAAAGTTGCTCTCACTCCACAAAGGGTAATTTATTCCTCCTCCCGAGGCCACCCCCCACCTGGCACGGGCTGGGGGACGGTCGCCGGCTGAGTTACAAAAATAAACCCCGCAACAGGTAATTATTTACTGAACGGATGCAACTTTCCCCGCTGCGCGGGACGCGCCGGGGAGCACCGAACCCCCCTGGGGCCTGCTCTGCGGGAGGACCCCAGCCCGCGGTCCCGCGGCGGGGGGACCACGGGGCGGCGGGGGGACCACGGGCAGCGGGGACCGGCCACCGCTGCCGCAGGCCCCTCCGCAGGGCTCGGGGGGGGAAGGAGGGGGGGGTGCCGGCGGGCTGAGAGCGGCGGTGCTGCTGCGGCGGCGCCGCGCTGCTCGCGTCCGAGGGCCGCGGCCTCACGAGGGTTACGCCGCTCCACCGCCGGCGGCCAACGGACCCCGAGGGAACAGGAGGGGGTGGGGGACACCGGCAGGCGAGGCAGAGCCTTAAGTGTTTCCCCGCTGGCGGCTCGGTGGGAACCGCCAGAAGTAGGGAGCAGCCGCCGGCAGAAACGGGCGGCGAGGCTGCAGCGCGGGGCTCCGCTTACCTCTGTCTGAGAGCCGAAGGCGGGCTGAGATCTCTCGCCCTGGCGGAACCCGCGGGCCGGGTCCCCCACCGAGCGCAGGGCTGCGGGAGAACGCGGCGGACTTAGTCCCGGGGCTCCGCTGGCGGCTGCGCGGGGAACGGGCGGGCAAGCGGCCGGCTCGGGCGGACAACGGGAGGCAGCCGGCGCTGCGGCGCGGCGGGCCGGGGCAGCGCAGAGCGGGAGGCGGCTTCTCCTCCACGCAGCCAGCCGGGAGGCTTCGCTGGGGCTAAGTCAACATTTTCCTGCAGTTCCCGACACTCCGCTCCGCATGAAACGTACGATGTAGCCAGGCTCCGGCACGGAGGCACAAAAAGAAATACAAATTCAATTTTAAAACAACGAAATGGAGGGGGGAGCCGGGCGCAGTGCGAGTGCCCAGCCGTTGGAGTCCGTTCTGTGCAGGATCAGGAGGCGATGGCAGCAGCAGGAGTAGCGGGGAACAACTCAAGATTGTTACAATGGACCCCCCCCCTCCTCCGTGTCTCTCGCTCGCACCGATCGGATTTACATCTCCCAGGATGACATTCTGGCCTCTGGCGGGGTGCGGGTCCGGCCCCTGCGCGGATTTTCTCCTCTTCCTCCCGGTGCTGCTGCCCCGCCAGCGACTGGAGACCGGGCGCCGGGCGCTGAGCTTGTAACGCGCGCAGCAATGGGAAAAACGCAATACATACACACCAAAAAAAAAAAAAAAATCCCAATGAATTGTATCGCAGCCTCCCTTTTGCTCATGCACCTCTCCGTGTGTGACTGGGGATTGCGAAGTCCTGACACAGACTCTCCACCGGCTCTGAACTGGAGTCACCTCCAGCCTCCTCCCCCTCCAATCTCCACCCCTTCTCCCACCCCTGGCTCAGCTAATCATATAAACATATTATCACGTAGAGCAGCCCCAGCGAAGGACAAAAATCTCTCCCTTCGTGCCTTTTTTTTTTTTCCTTCCTTCCTTCCCCCCCACCCCTTCTTCCAGCTGGGGGGCGAAGGCTAATAACGAACGCTTGGTTGCTCGGCACCAAAGGCCGAGCACACCGGCTGCGCGCCAAGGCTGCCCACTCCCGCCCCACCGCCAAGGTTGCTGAAAGGCGCGCACCGCCGCGGAGCAGCTGGGAGCTCCTGCCCGGCGCCTCTCGCCCAGGTGCTGGCCGGTCTCTGGGCCTGGGCCCTGCAGCCGCCCCCTCGTCCTTGGCCGGCGGGTGTCGGCGCGCTGCAGGCCGGCAGGCGTCCCCGCCGTGCTTTCTCCTAGGCAGTATCCTCCTGCGCGACCGCGTACCCGAACTTGGGCGGCAGGAGCTGCGCGGTGCGCGCTGCCCGGGCCTTGCTAACGCTCCGCAATGCTGCGGGTGCCCCCGCCCTCCTTGTCTGCGCCCGAAAATGATTCACTAGGCCCGGAGAGCCGAGCCGGGGAGAGAGACGGGGTTCCCTGCTCCCGCCGCCTTCGCGGCTCTGCCGTCCCCGTCCCTGTCCCTTCGCGTCCTCGAACCGCAGCTGCGAGGCAGCCGCCTGCCCAGCGCGGCTCCTGCGCCGCTCCGCCCGCGGCACTCGTAGGTACGGCGCGCCGGAGCGAGGCTCTGCGTTAGGGAAAACATGTCAGGACAGGGGAAGCGGCGCTTGGAAACGATTGAAAGGGTTCGCAGTTGACTCATTCTTGCGCTCGAGCACAGAACACTGTCCAGCAATGCGGCTGCGTTCTTCTCAAAAACCTGGGCTTTGAAACCATGGTGTGGGGTCGCTGGTGGGATGGGGAGTTTTCCCGCTGTACTGATGCAAAGCACCGAGGACCAGCTCTGACCTTCCAGGACTAGCGGCGTGCACAGCTCCAAGCCGGGGGGGCGGGAAGCAGCCCCACACCGCCGGGGCTGTGCTTCTGCGAGGTGTCGCAGGAGCCTCGGAGGGGAGGGCATCAAGCAAGGCTGCGCAGAGCGGGCCTGAAGACACCCACACACATGCACGGGCTTAGCCATCCCCTCCCTTCTCCAGCTCCAGCACTGGAATGGAATGCTTCCGAACTGAACCCACCCGCAGAACCGCATGTGCAAGGCGGGACCACTCCGTGCTTGGCCAACTCTTCTTAGGTCAAAGCGTGTTGACAATCCAGTTTAAAACACCCACATCACATCAGGGAATCAGGATCATTACCTTTGTTAATAATAATGGTTTATTTTTTAGCTTAATTATTTTGGCTTCTGTCCATACCTGTGCAGAGTTCCTGTTTAGAAAATTATAACACACATTATGAGAAACATTACGTATTTGAAAGGAACTGGATCCTTGAGACCTTTCCACATGAAGTAGTATGAAGGATAGAGCTGGTCCAGCTCTCTTAAAGCCGCATTAAACTTCCAACAGTGTTAGCAATACTCCTTGGGATTAGTATCTAAAAATCACTGAAATACGGGCACACCATGGCCACACTGACCTTCCTCAGCCCAGAGTACTTGTGGAGGGACTGAGATGGGGAAGAGCAGTCCCAGGCTTTGAGAAGCAGAGGAGAAGTTCTGCCACGGTGAGCGGTGCACCTTCCTGAGGCTGGTTACAACTGGGTTAAATCTGCAAACTGCCTTGAAACCAATCTCAGCATGGGAGAACAGGAGATACGTGTCCATGTGACAGTTCTGCGCCTACTATATATAGTTAGAAGTTAAAAGTATTGGTTTCTGTGGGAGCCAAATGTAGCAAATGAGCACAGTTCCCTATTTTTTAAAGTCATTTGTATAACCCTAGTATAGCCAACTGCCCCTTTTTGCTGAAAATAATCTTAAAGATACCTATATAAACCCTAAATAACTCCTTATGCATTTCTAATGGAATTAAATCATACAGGCACATAAATGTATTTCACTATAAACTGATTTTCATTGAAAAGGTTGGACGCATCTGTTATGGAAATATGCTTTACAAGAGGGTTATAGAAATATAAAGATACACAGGTTTGTTGTCTATCATTTCACCAGCGTTTTAAAACACGTCATTAACAAGTCTGGTTTTTTTTCTTTTTTTTTTTTTCAGATAGATGTAATTGCAGATAAGCAATAATAGCCTCCAGCTGACAGCCTTTTGCTTCATCGATGAGAGCAGGATTTGGCCAGAACACAGTCAAGAATAAAAGAATTACCTGTGGTTGGTGGTTTCCCTTTGAGAGGACGTCAGAGAGAGGAATTCTTCCATTTGGAGCAAAAAGCCTGTTGATTTCTGTAATTTCTTTTTTTACCCCCAAAGATTGAAAAGAACTGCAGGGCTAGGCCTTGTGTTAATATTTGCACAAGTCAAAGTGAATTAACCTACATGGATTCAACTGCAGGACTGAAGTTTATTTCCCCCTTTTTCCTCAAAAACTTCTGGAATTATATTTCTTTCTACATGCAGAAATGGAGTTTTGCAACTCTTTTAAGTCTTACAACTCTTAAATTGTAAAACTGAGTTTTAAACTATTGGTAAAAATGCGAGACCTTTCAGCATTTGTTTCAAAAACACATGCTTCCATTAATTCTCATTAAATCTGGATTAAGATATGAGCATACCTGGCATAGGTGTATATTGTTTTGGCAAGTAAAATATAATTTTTCAAGTGATTAATTTTACTTCACGTGAATCATCATCTGTTTCTTTAAAACAGAAAATTGTACACAAATCCACCCATGGCAAACTGGAATCTGATCCTTTAGCTTTTACTCAGCCACAATTATTGCCAGATTTGAATATTAATATATAAGAAGGAATTATAACAAATGAAGATTCTTTTCACCATTAAAATTGACTACTATTTGCTTTGTGCCATATCGCTACACCATATGTATCTCATTCCATACAGACTCCACAAGAAAGTACAGGAACGTAGATTTTCCTTAAAATCTTGCTTTGCTGCAACAGTGCTAAAGATCTAGCTTGCAAACTCCACAAGAAATATAATCTTAGCAAAATCCCTTTCACTAATGTTAAATTTTGGAATGTTTAATTTTAAGCTGTATATTCCCTATGTGTGTATTGCCTTCTGATTGCTTTGGTGAACCTGATGGATCATGTCCTGGAAAACCCAAAAGCAAATTCTCAGTAATTTTTGAAACAATCACAAGAACAGTGTATCAGTTAGCATCTGTAGGAACTATATGTAGGACAGTAACAACTGGAAAAGATTTAACTCTCAGCTGTGTTCCTGAAGGAGGTGCGTCTGAGAAAGATGATTTAACTGGTGGCAAAAGTTGGCCAAATTATGATGTCTGTAATATGATCTTGTAAACTCCACTAGGAGGTTCTTCTTTTTGCCATAGAATTGCAGCTTACATCTGCCAATTCTTAAAAAGGTTAATTTAAAATGTTTTAATATCTTGATAAATACTATTTTATATTGTCCTAAGCGTCAGTTCCCCCATGAGAAATGGTTTACACAGATTTTATGCAATCTATTTTTTTATTACTGGAGTTTTATGACAGAACTTTAAATACTAGCGACTGACATTTCCTCTTCTCTGTATGTACTCCGGTGAATAACGTATCAATGAACTTATAATTAGATGTAATGTTAGCAATGACTGACAGAAGAGGTTTTATGTATGTAGTGCAGTAGCATCAGCTAAAATTGGTGTAATATAAAAGCACAATTTAATTGATGTAATATAAAGACATGGATTTTTTTCCATGGTACATGGAAAAGCAACAAACCATTACATGATTTTACCATTTCAACACTGAAAAGCCAAAATTTTGCTTGTTTTATTTAGGAAAATATCTAATTAATTTTGCAGACAAATTAATATAAATAAAGTGTGAATGATACAACCCATGAGAGGAAATATCCAATGTATTGTCTTAAAAGTTTGGAAACATATCTTGACAATTACTGGTCCTTTAAACTAAGTAATTGGTTGTAGTGTCGCTTGGGAAAAAATGAAACCCATCAATAAAATAAGAGAATTCTGCAGCTGTTCCTAACAAATAAATGTAATATGAATTTGCATTTGACATAGTTTACTTCAGTAATCAATTTTAATGACTCATAATCTATATCATTATTTAAGAAATGACAAAATCATTGACTTACTCATAACACTTGCTAATTGTTTTTTAAAATAAATTCTACACATGACTAGGAAACACCCATTTCCATTTGCTTTATGTTAAATCAACATCTAACCACTCATGGTGATTTCATTCAAAGAAAACAGAAGGAACACATTAGCTGTGTGGTTAAAGAGATTGATGGGCTTCAAACATTTTAACCATGGATGGTTTTTTTCCAACTGTAGAAACTCATGTTTTTAATTTAAACAGCTTCAAGAAAATGAAGATCATTTTATTCAACAAAGCTGTTGCTTCTTGTTTCTTAGACAGAAATTAATTTCATTCTGTTTAATTAATATTAGAAACAACCTTGTTCAGAGAAAATGCAGCTTTGAAACAAAAGCATGTATATGCCCTATTAACTAGATACTCTGAAACAGAATTTTTGTATCACATTAATAAATTACAAGAGATCAATATGATTTTTACCAGTGAATTTAGATGCAGTTTTTTATGTTCATGCTAAGATATTGCAGATGCCTCTCCAATCTCTGAAAAGTAAATGTGGGGAAGCAATGGAGCTCAGTGTTATTGAAGAGCTACATTCTTTACTTTGGCCTTGGGTATTTATGGTGGAGAAAAGTTTTCATGCTGCAGGCATTTATAAAGGCCAAAGAGTTTTCAAGATTGAGCTGTTAGGAGTCACGTAGCAGAACACGTTTAAAAAGAGATGAGTAAAATTCCCTGTTTTCATATGAAAAGCTCAGCACAGAAGCTGAAACAATCATACCAGGGAACGAACTGCAGTGCTGAGCTTTTGGGGAAAGAGATATGTCACGATATCCCAATTCTCCAAATAGTTTTGCACACTGCTAGGTTCCCTTTTCTCCAACTGCTTGTCTGCATAGGCATTACTTCTACATTTGGGCAGAAAATAATGTCTTTTAAGGAAGGAAGAAAGGCCCAAGAGAATAGTAAGAAATTAAATAGATTTTTCTATTTAAAATAAATGTAATTTTGCTTGGCAGGTAGGGAGCTCCTTCTCTTCCTCAAGTTCCCTTACACAACTATATTATGCAATTTGCTATAACTCCGCTAAATCTCTTTCACTTGGTAATTTGCAGCCAGAAAAGTATCCTGTATCTCAAACTGGCATGTGTGGTGGTTACTGTGTATTTTCACCACCTCTTTTCACCTCTTGCTACACTGCTGCTTGATATAACGGCATAGGAAGATTTGAAACGGAATGGGAGAAAGACTGGATGTCTGTACTGAACTCTTATACCTCTTAAAGAACCATAAAATCATATAATGGTTAGGGTTGGATTTGCTTTATCAAACTGCAGATCTAGAGCTTACATTCATTACAGAGTGTTTTTAACTATTATATAGGTCACTGGACACTCTTCTATTGCTTGTGTGTCACAAAATGAAAGGTGATGCAAAAAAGATGAACCAAGAATGCAGAATTCAAAGTCAAACCATTGCATTTGCAACTATGAATCCATGAAGGATTTTTCTCTCGTTATGCAAGCAGCTAATATTATTATCCTGGGCACTATTAAAATCCATGTTCTTGATGGCATAGGCCAAGAATTGAAGAGATATTAATCTTTGTTTGCACAGTTCTACAGACCCATAAAGATTTAGATGCCTGTATTGAGGGTAAGGTTAAACTTACTTCTTGAGAAGTTATGGGATAAAGTACATCAAATTCTTGGACTACTGACCAGAGCTCAGACCTCCCCATTCCAATTGATTGCCCACATCGTTAAACTATGGAGTCGTGTTCCCTTCGGTGCTCTCACTTTCTAGCCCAGTGAATCTAGCCCTGAATCATTTTCTGCCTGGTGCATGACTTCAGCAGGAGAAGTGGAGAATACCTCCATCTTCAATCAAGCTGCGGGGTAGAGAACAGTTTAGCTGGGGAGAAATACACATTTGAATCCCTTCAGGCAGAGAAGAGAAGTCATCCTGTTTCACACACTTTGGACCAGTTTCTAACTGCTGGTTGTAGAATAAAACCACACCTTTAAAAGAAAGTGGTGATTACTGCTGGGTTTAGTGACAGGCTAACTGTGCTGGTGGATGTCAGGTGTTCCTAAAGTATGACTGTCATCTTTAACTGCTCAGCTTTCTTTTACAGACAGCCGTAGCAATGATGCAGGCACAGAGCTCCTTAGTCTGGTTTATCTTGACTGAAGCAATATTCGGCATGATAAGCATTAGAACTGTAGGAAAATTTAATATAAAAACATGGAAGTGCCTATTGAACAGAGACATCTTTCCCAGTTAGGCAGCATTAAAGCAGAGGGGTTTTTAAACTGAAAAGCTTAAATTCCTTCCACGTTTCTCTTTAGGAGTCAAGTTGTTGGAATTCTGTACAATGCCTACATGAAAATCTGGTCCATAGTCAAAATAATCAAGTTCAGAGATATGGTAAAAGGTTATGAACAGGAGTGAACAGGGTGCCCACGATCAATCATGAACAGAAAAGAATATCCCACTGGGACTTCCTCACTTCATGATTGCAACTTTCAAATTCCCTTATCGAAAGGCAGGGCATGAGAGCCCTATTTGCTTCCAAACTTGCATATTTCAGTTCACATTTACTGTTTTCCCAGTAGGCCCCTATGTGTTATTCCGTAAGAACAAGTGGGGGTTTTGTCCTTTTTTTAATATAGAATTTTCAATTGGTAGCTTTAATCAAGATGATGTGTAAGTCATGCTTTACATATAGTTCATCCGGTTCTGCTTCTCCGTTTCCCAAGGCACTCTGGAAGTGCTCATAACCTCAGTTGATTGGTTATACTTGCTTTGATTTTGTTTTGCAGTTTAAACCAAGGACTTGGCCCCTTATATTTTTTTATAAGAATATATTTTTTCCTCTTGGTACTGATTGCCATTGAAATGCTGACAGTTATGTGATTGGCTCCCTCTGGAGCAGATACCATAGATGCATCATGGATCACTGGTCAGAGAGCCTAGAAACAGCAGCAAATTCAGTCTCTTCCCCCCTCCCCATCAACTTTGTACATCAGCACCGCTTTGCAATCCATCTCAGCTGGCATGGAGTGCCAGAGTACAGCACTGGGCAGAGTATGGAGAAGGAGACCCAGATTTGTTTCCAGGCTTACATCTTCTAGTTCACATTTTGTCATGCTTATGTTACATTGCCAGGTGTAACTCTGGCAGCTGTAAGAACAGTCATTTTCCTTCACTGAAACTGCCTATAAAAGCCTCTGTTTCAGTAATGATTTGTTATACATTACAAACACCTGCAGCACATGGGAATTAATATCACTAAAGTATAGGGATCAAAGATATTACACCTTTTTTTTCCTTAATTAAATGATCATTTACTTCTGACAGACCTCGATGTTTTTGACAAATAGTATTTGAATCTGATTGAAGGTATGGTTACGCCTTTCTAAAAACACTGCAGTCAAAGAATGATATTACTACCATGCTCCTGTTGTGAGGAACACCGATTGACTGCTTAGCTCTACTGCTAATTATAAATATTAAAATATGTTCAATAATTAATTAAGACGCTGTTCCCCACCTCACTATGAGCACTGGCTACTGTTTATTGACTAATCAACACCAAAATACGGTATTTTCATATTATATCTGGTAAATCACAATACCACATTTAAGGTATCAGTAAGACAACACACTTAAGCTTTTATTGCATGTTTGGAAAGCAGAGTGCTAACTTTGTATGCTTACACAGGAATGGGAGAATTTCCTGCATATGCAACCACTGAATCTTACTGAAGAATAGACCACAAGTTTGTACTATACCATTAAGGTGCCCAGTTTTGCCTTTCTGTTTTCTCTTTCTGTCACCTCCCTGTAAAACTACATTGATTTAATTTGCTTTCTTTAGAATTTCTGTTGATAGTAAAATTAGTGTGCAAATTCCCTATCAGTTGTATATGTTAATATAATTCCCTCTCAAATACAGCTCATTGAAATTAGCACTGGTAAAAGGTGAGATACATATTCATACAGTTATTTACATAAATCCCATTCAGCTTTATGCATCCTAAGCTTTAATGCAAAGTATCTACTACCGCAGGTAATTTTAGCACAAGCAAACCAGCATATAAGTCACATCTGACTTCCCAAAGATTGAATGTCTTTTAATAAATAGAATATTTGAAGACAAAAAGAAGCTATAGAAATTCCATTTTTGACATTGTAATTGTTCTGAATAAAGTTTTAATATTCTGCATACTTTAACTTTTCCACTTAGTGCAACCTAGTTTTGAGTTTCTGAGGAAGTAACTGGTCGAAGTTTATCACCTTATACCATGTACCAATCCAATATCATAGTAAACTTTATGAATTAGATGTTTTCTTACAGTGCTAAAATTGGCAGACCACCTCTGTACTGCCTTGCAACTGAATTCAACTACATTTTCAAAAATATTAGTACATATAGGGTAATTTTTTTTTTTTCCTTTGGGGAAATGAGTGTCTTCACAATCAAAAATCAAAAGCAGTGGTGCATTTCTCCAACGAATCATACACAATTGATTCTTTGCAAGTTATGCAAGTTGTGCATGACACCTAATTTATGATACAGTGTAAGATTGTATATTAATCTGTTAAGAAAATTTTTCAATAAGAGCTATAGTATGAAGCAATTTATAAGAGAGTGTACATGTTACACCACAAAGTAAAGTTTATAAAAATTAGTATATACTGGGAATTGATCTACACAGCACAACATTTTTATTAGTTCTAGTGACAGAAATATCTTTAAAATCAGTTGCAATATGCATATTGATCTGCAACTTATTTACCTGGATTATAGAATGCTGACTGTAAGAAAAGTCATTAGGTCATTATCTATACAGGTTTAGGGAATTAAGGCATCATCTACTCCTTGTCATGAAAGACATTTGCTACTAAAAATATAAATTGAAATCTACTATGTGCAGGTGCAGATTCTACTTAGCAATGCAGCTCTGTTTGTGTAAGTGATGTTTTCCCCAGTAAACAGAGGAGCTGCAAGGTCATGGAACAGGCAGTGGCATATATCCCTCATAAAATTATGCTCTACTGTATAGACTTGCAATTTTTATATTTCCCTTAGCATAACGCAGCAACACATTTTGACTTATAGCAGTCTCTATTTTTCACAATTTTCCAGTTAATGAAAGTAATGTTTAAATACTCTGAAGTTAGATTATTAACTTCTACAAAATAGAAACAGATGTGCGTCTTAGTATGCCATTAAATTTATGATTTACATAGTATTCTTGAATACAGCTGAGCAGAGGCCAATGATTCTAATTTGCTCTAGATTTACAATAACCTGATCTGGTTTTTGTAAGTACTGAAACACTTTAAACAAAATTAGAAAGCCATTGTGCTTTGTGTGATTAAAGATGCAATTCCCTTTGGGGTAATGAGAAGAGTCAGAACATGTTTCTTTCTTTATGGATGTTTCTATTATAAACACGAGTACCATATATTATGTATTTTTGTTACTGTTTCCTTGGTTTTAATTATAAAATAAACCGATTGAGTTGTACTGGAGTTACACTGAAACAATGCCAAAATCTAGCAAAAGAATGCACAGAGGTTCATAAAAAACCTTAAAATTCTTGTGCGGGTCTTAAGGTCTTGTTAGAAAAATACCAGTTCCTTATAGTTTTTAGAGACCAAAAGATCTCTGTGATATAAAACTACACAATTTAAAGATCCATTTAAAAAGCTAACACAATTAAACTATGTTAATGCACAAAAATTTACAGGACAAAGGTTCAGTGGCTTCATAGCAATTTACATCTGGAGATACAGATTTACTGTATCTAATGGTGGAACTGACAACTGGAACTAGTGTTACAGTTTAAAACATGGTGTATCTATGGGTATAGATCAAGTTGTGTAATTGCTTCATTAAATACTGATTTTTTTTTGTGATTATATCAGATATAAGCAAGTGTTGTGCGAGAGGAATACCTTATGTATGAGTATTTAAGGCCTAATTCAAAGATTCTGAAAATCAGAAGTTAGGCCTATAAAGATGTATGGATTCAGGGTTAGCTAGACTTAAGGTATTTCCAAATTCTAATCTGTGCCTCTAAAACCGATTTCTTTTGTGACCAAAATATGTGTCATTTAGCATTGTCATTCACTTTTCACATGGAAAGGTGACATAGCAATGAAGTGTAAGCATCTGTTTCCTAGGGACTTTGCATAATAATTTTTAAGGCTACCTCAACTATTTTTTGCCTATTGCCCCCCAAAATCAAATAGATTTTATGAACATTTGTCATGGTTTAAGCTGAACCGAGGTCAGTGTTGAAGTACTCAATCAGGCCTTTAATTTACTCATGCCCAGAATGTAATATTATTGTGTAATGTATTATAGTATTCATGTGCTATTTTACATAATGCATTGAAGATAATATAGGCTCAATATTATATATTCACATTTAACCATACTACAATATATGTATTTATATTTATCTTTACCTCTGATGAAATGTTTAATATTATTAATCCTTTCATTTTAATTATATGTAATTAACTATCATTAGAAAAGGAGCATTACCTTTTAATAAAAATTTAATCATACATTTACTCAAGCACGGGATCAAAATGCTACACACAGATGGAATGTCTTAAAAGTGATTGAATGCATTCAATTTATTTGGTCATTCACTCTTTCAGTGCACTTAGAGATTGCCATTTGTGCTTCACTCGAGATCTCCAAGGGTAAGCTCCCACATTCCTACCACATTCTTTGACTTGGTATTGCAGTGCAAGACAGTCATATAGACTGAGCCACAATCATAGCTCTCTGTCTGTATCATGCTCCAAATTCAGCTTTCAGTTTTACCAGTGCACCCCCTGATAGCTATAGCATATGGTCTGTTACAGGTATTTTTACATTTGGCAGTGAGTTTGTGTAATGCAGTGCTGGTAGAATTTTTGACCCAGGCAGACCTATGTACACATATTTCATTTTAAGAAAGGATCAGGATCACTATGAACTTTTGTTAGGGGATCTGACAATGGCAATTAAAATGAAAAAAATGTTAGGACACAAATTTCTTGTCACACATTGATGCTGAAGTGCATGTAACTGGACTAGTTTTGTGGTTTCATCTGAACTTTCCGGAAGTTTTTCTATTAAACACATAGTTACCCATACAAGAGACATTAGGCTGACAACAAGAGATTAGCAAACATAGCAACTAACTCAAGTTTAAGTTGTGTCTAGGGAAGAATTAATATTAGATAATTGTTTGTTTTCTTCTTGAGAAAATTAATAGGATATGGATAAATTATTGGTAGGAATGAATGGCATCAGGACATTGGAGCCTTATACTTAGTTTTCACCTGTAACTTAACATAATCTGAAGCTCCACTTCTGCAAGCGCACAGGTTTACATGAGCAAACTCTTGCTGAACCAAGGTCATATCCCCAGTCCTACAAACACTTATACCTGTTAAATCTCATCAACAAAATTATCTTTGAAATCACAGATATAGGAAATGTGTCATCTTTTGTATTAAAATTGATGTTGAGTTTCAGATAAGCAGTTTTTAATTATCCCAGTAAATTCATACTAACTCAGAGTCCCAGAGTATGGCATTGTGTTTGCAGCAAACTTGTTCAAGGAGCCCTGTGTGGTTAACTTGGAGAGTGGAGGTAAAAACTGTAAATGAGAATTCCATATGTCTGAGGCAAAGCACCTGAAAGGAAAACTCACATTTTAATGACAGAGCATGGGATGCCCATTATAGAAATATATTGTATTGATAAAAAGGGAAAACACCTGGTCAGCAAAGGTTTTGTAATATTTTTTTCATATTAGCTGTTTTAAAGTCATATTAAGCTGTTGGAAGACTTTGGTTCATTATGAACACTCTGTTTCTTAAAGATGCTCGGTGAGTCTGGATGCACTTAGCATAATTTATTTTCCAATTGACTCTGGGTTGCCCAGACCTACTTCTATTGAAGTCGACTTTTTTTCAAAGAGAATTAAATCAAGTTTAATTTTTCTTCAAAAAGAGACTTAGTTAGATTTCTTAATTGCCAATTTTCTTCAAACAATTACTGCATGAGAACTTTTTTTAATAAATGAAAATCCAATAAATGTTGTGATTCCTTACATTAAAGCCCACTCTAAGACTATTTGTCTGGTGCAATTACTCAGCAACTCAGAATAAGTGGGAATTTCAAAACTGTATTTATATTGGTTTTGAATTCTTGTAATGTGATTTTAAATTACCTTATCCCAAAATACATTTAAATCCCAAAGGGGACTGTATTTTAAATATTTCCGTGGCTGGAAGGCTTCATATACTAGAAAAATACTAACTAAAAATACAGGGGACTCTTTTTGCTGTTTTCTTTGTGTTTCCTAGAGCTATTTCATATTAATATTGACACGGGTAAGACAATTCAGAAAACTTCAGAGGGATAAGGTGGCCAATTTGCAATGGCTCTTTTGTTGAGTAATAAAGCTGTGTAGGGAAGGGCAGATTTTGACTATTCAGTTCATTCTGATCACTCTCAGTTGCGTCAGACTCAGGTCAGAAAGTTTAAGTGTCTAAAATACACAGACTGCCTGTTTTCAGAAGATACCAAAATGGAGATTCTAGTAAAAATCCGTACGGAAACTTTTTTTTTTTTTGACCAGACATTTTTTACTTATGCAGAACTGGTCTTTGTTGAAGAGCTTCTGTCTTCATTATTTAATTTCTTTGTGTAGCTTACAGTCAACATGATCCCGTTGAGTTCTTTATTTAATATGTTTCAGAGCACAGGACACCTGCCGACTTCTTTAATAACGAGTTGTCCTCAGTTGGCTTATATGTGAAAACTCTTGTGAAAACTGTGCAGCAGAGGCAAGTAAAGAATAACCTTAGACATTAAGACTGATTCTATTAAAAAAATAAAATAAAACTATGTCCAGGCTCCACACCCAAAGTCCCTAAAATAAATTTGCAAGGGCTTTTCACAGCATGGAATCCAGGAGGACTTTTTTTTTAATTGAATTCTGTTCCGTGTAAGTGCAGCTCAGTGGAATTCAATTGCCATGTGGGCTCCCAGGGACGAAATACATGCTAAGTATTTTTATTGCTAATGTCTTGGATTTAGTTTCTTAAGTATTATTTAGACTTGACTGTGGACAGAGTTGCTAGTGTTTACCTTAACACAGTGCTCTATGCCTTTTGTTGGAGAGGGGACTCTCTAAAAAAGGACTAGGTAAAGCAGATAAATTTAACCATGAATAAATTCTGGGGCTTTGTATTGTATAAAGAAGGCTCAAACTCTTACTTCTTTCTAGAAACCCTATGAATTTGATGAAAAATCTCCATATTTCCAATTCAATCTCTCCCCTTGCTCCCTCTTTAATGTATTTTCCCTATTTGTTGGAAGCCTCTTGCGCACCATATTAGGAGAAGTATGGGAAATACTGTTATAAATGATGCAGGGAAGCCCTACAATCTCAGTTCTGCAGTTCTTAACAAAGGGAAGAAACCCTACTAAGATCAATGAGTCCTTCTTCTGCTCTAAGTGGATGGTAACTAACACAGAGAAAACAGACTTAGACTAATTAGTTTATCGTGATTAGCTTTATTCTGCACTCTTTCACATCATTTCTCCCATAACTCTTTCACTTCTGTTGAAACTCATTATTTTACTATCACCCATAAAACTGAAGTAATTAATAAAAAGTATCTCACAAATGAAGAATATACTCAGCCACAGTTAGCTCTCACTCAGATTGTTTTTCTTAGTCAAAAGAATCTTTAAAAGATGGTTTTGCATTAAAACTGTAAAGAAAACCACTGACTAATAAGGCAAACTGTTAAAACAATAACTGTTTTATTTTAGTTTTTCAATGTTAATCCTTTATTTCAGATGAAGAAATACTCTGAACCAGAGGTTCTGCCTTGTTAATTATCTCATGTTACAATCAATAAATTAAGCAACCTTTATCCACACTTGGTTTTGTGTGAAGGATTCTCACCTGGTGAAAGAACATGTGCTCTCACCTTGGATTCTATCACAAAATTTGGACTTAATACAAAATATGCCCAAATCTGGTTTAGAAAACAGACTCTGCACCGCAAATACTTAAATCTACTTCCCTTTTCTCTAAGAGAAAATGTCTCATTTTACTTTATTGTCTACTATATATAGACCATACTATATTATCATTATACCCATCTCTCTATATTCTACATTACACATTATCTAGTGCCTATTTGTATTATATTGTCAAAGAATCTTTAAGTGTTGGGTTAATATAATTATTATTTTTTAATTGTGTACTTTGAATAGATAAGATTTTCTAAGGTTTATTAATGCTTTTGATAAGTTTGTCCGGAAATTAGAATATGGTAGAGAGATAACGTCTTTAAAATCTGTCTTGCCGCATTTTGTGCACACAGCCTTCTTTAAAATTCTGCTTATGAGTAATCATTTTATATGTGTTTAAATCACATTTCTGTTTTCTGTAGACACAGTTCTTGCCACATAACATGCACTGCTGCTAGCTTTGTAAATATGTTTTCATTGTTGCTTCAAAGAACTGAGGCAAATCAACAGCTAATCTACCGGATGATAGTGACCAGGACACCCTATGCATATGATTATTAAAGGTTTCAAATCAGGATTGATACTGGACAACATACAGAGCAAATGGCAAACCCAACCCAAAGAACTTCTGTAGTGCTACCTCCTTTTGAAATTGCACAAGGTTTACGTTTCAGTCTCGGTGTTGCTCAAATGTCATGGGAAGGGGTGGGGGAGTGGTGATTATACCAAAGCCAAACCCAATAGAAATCTCCCAAGCTGAAGCCTAGCAACCAGTACAGTTTCAGTGCATGGTGCAAGAGCAAGTCTAAAGGGCAACTGCAATCCAAGAAAAAGATGCTGGATGGATTTAGGTCTGGGAAATAACAGGCAAAAATATTTGTGAATACATACTGGCTAAGGATTTGGTTGGGATTCAGGTCTGATTTCACACCAGCTAGGAGCAAAAGTTGTGCAGGCTACTGGAGCTGCCTAGACTGTGGGGCAGGGCAGGCATTTGGGGACTGCCCTTCTCTGCAGCTCATTGCAGCTAGCTTCATCAGGGCAGCCTTCAGGAGGAAGACTGTACTCTTCAAAGATTTTTGTCATAGTTCATCTGCCTTTTATTTTATTATAATTCTGTATTGTGAGCTAATATGTTGACAAGCAGATAAAATGATATATATTTTTCACTTCATATCATGTCTGTTCTTCCTGTGCTCCATAAGGTTATTTTGTAGCACACGAGGAAAAATGCTTATGTTGTCTAATTCAGTCTAACTAAAATGTTAAAAGGTGACAATCTCTTTAAACATTACTGATCATTACTTACAAAAATATATTTTAAAATTGTGAAAACAAATGCTTTGACCTTGTGAGCTATGGAAATGTTTAAAAAACAAATCTGCTATGTTTTTTGGCTAATAGTTGTGATTTGCATAGTTGAATCTTGAATGCAGCCATAAATAGCTGCAGAATCCAGCTTGGCATGATGCCCAGCAATGTTAGGGTGCCAGACAAAAAATTAGGTCAACCACTTACCAAGTAAGTCATTGTGTCTCAACAAGGTGATGTCTAACAAAGAAGCTACAAGGCTGAAGACAGATAACATATTCAAGCTGCTGTTCAGAAAGACAAGAACTTTTCATTTATCAGGATAATCTGCTACTTGTAATCAGTACACCGAGTGAACTCCCTCTTGTAAAAAAAGAGAAAAGCCCATCAATAGTTTTTGCTAATTTAGATGAATATTATTCCTATGAAATGAAACAAAAAGTTCTGTGTAACCAGAATCCCAAAAGAGATCTATAATCTAAAAGAAGAATTGCAGAGTTTTAATTGAGAAGAAAGAAAGAGCTATTTTTTGTCATTTTCAGTTTTTAGCTGTGATGATCTTCCATTTATGTTAGTGGAGCTTTTATGTTCTCAGTTTATCTAGCATGACTTTCTGTATCTTAAAAGTTGTGGAACTAAAACTTCCTGAGAGAATCATTATACATGTAATGAAACGCTACCACTAAATGTTACGTATTTAGGAATAATTTGAGGTAACAGATCATTTATTAACATATCTAGAAAAAAAAACATTTTTAGATTAAAATCTAATTGTTGCGACTGTTCATAGTAATGCACATTTAATCTTCATTCATTAAGCACAGCTAGAGTTAGAAATGACAAGGAAAGTGCATTTTCTCTAAGTGATATTAATTTTATCCAAGAATTTATTTTCTTCCTTGATCATAGAATCATAGAATAGTTAGGGTTGGAAAGGACCTTAAGATCATCTAGTTCCAATCCCCCTGCCATGGGCAGGGACACCTCACACTAAACCATGTCACCCAAGGCTTTGTCCAACCTGGCCTTGAACACCACCAGGGATGGAGCATTCACAACCTCCCTGGGCAACCTATTCCAGTGCCTCATCACCCTTACTGTAAAGAATATTTTCCTTATATCCAGTCTAAACTTCCCCTGTTTAAGTTTTAACCCGTTACCCCTTGTCCTGTCACTACAGTCCCTAATGAAGAGTCCCTCCCCAGCATCCCTATAGGCCCCCTTCAGGTACTGGAAGGCTGCTATGAGGTCTCCACACAGACTTCTCCAGGCTGAACAGCCCCAACTTTCTCAGCCTGTCTTCATATGGGAGGTGCTTCAGTCCCCTGATCATCCTCATGGCCCTCCTCTGGACTTGTTCCAAGAGTTCCATGTCTTTTTATGTTGGGGACACCAGAACTGCACACAATACTCCAGGTGAGGTCTCACGAGAGCAGAGTAGAGGGGCAGGATCACCTCCTTCGACCTGCTGGTCACGCTCCTTTTGATGCAGCCCAGGATACGGTTGGCTTTCTGGGCTGTGAGTGCACACTGAAGCCAGCTCATGTAAAGCTCCTCATCGACCAGCACCCCCAAGTCCTTCTCCGCAGGGCTGCTCTGAATCTCTTCTCTGCCCAACCTGTAGCTGTGCCTGGGATTGCTCCGACCCAGGTGTAGGACCTTGCACTTGTCATGGTTAAACTTCATGAGGTTGGCATAAGCCCACCTCACAAGTGTGTCAAGGTCCCTCTGGATGGCATTCCTTCCCTCCAGCGTATCAACCGAACCACACAGCTTGGTGTCACTGGCAAACTTGCTGAGGGCGCACTCAATCCCACTGTCCATGTCACCAACAAAGATGTTGAACAAGACCGGTCCCAACACCGATCCCTGAGGGACACCACTCGTTACTGGTCTGCATCTGGACATTGAGCCATTGACCACAACTCTCTGTGTGCGGCCATCCAGCCAGTTCTTTATCCACCGTGTGGTCCATCCATCAAATTGATGTCTCTCCAATTTAGAGACAAGGATGTCACGTGCGAGAGTGTCGAACGCTTTACACAAGTCCAGGTAGATGACATCAGCTGCTCTACCCCTGTCCATCAGTTCTGTGGCCCCATCATAGAAGGCCACCAAATTAGTCAGGCAGGATTTCCCCTTAGTGAAGCTGTGCTGGCTGTCACCAAGCACCTTGTTGTTTTTCATGTGCCTTAGCATGCCTTCCAGGAGAATCTGCTCCAAGATTTTGCCATGCACAGAGGTGAGACTGACTGGTCTGTAATTCCCCGGGTCATCCATTTTCCCCTTCTTGAAAATGGGGGTTATATTTCCCTTTTTCCAGTCATTGGGAACTTCACCTTACTGCCGTGATTTCTCAAATATGATGGCCAGTGGCTTAGCAACTGCATTTGCCAGCTCCTTCAGGACCTGCGGATGGATTTCATCAGGTCTCATGGACTTCTGCATATTCAGGTTCTTAAATATTTATTTTGATATTTATTTTTGTTTTAGGATTCAAAAAAGCCTTGCAGCATTAAAAGGGAAGAATATGAGGAAGCTCAGTTTCCCATTCCTTAAATTTAAGACACCCAACTTAAAAATATATTTATATTTGAATTAATATTTACATAAAGGAAATCCATAATCATCAGAATAACCCTGTATTTACCTGCATTCAGGGAAAATTCATTAAGGTGTACATGATTATACATATGAAAATTAATTCTCTCTAAAATAATCTATTACTGTCTTTGTTGTAGTAACCCTTAAGGTCCAAGCCTTTGTCCTATCTTCTTCGCTTACAGGATAAATTAAACAGTTTGCCTCAAAATAAAAATAATTCTAATTTCACTTAACATGCAAATTTAGAGTTATGAATTACCTCAAATCAGGACACTGGCTGAATACATTTGTTTTCATGAAAAACAAAATGTTTTGTCTCTCTTCTGCCCTTCCCCCAAGTCTTCGTCACAAGATCCGCCTCAGGCTAAAATGGTTTTGAGTAGACTAAACCTCGTGGTAAACACTTACCTTTGACAATATTATTGCCTAATGAACATTGCAGAAAAGGGTGTATGCAGTGCAAGTGTCTTGTCTGTGGCTGTAACCTATACACGATCCTTGTGCCAAGGACCTACTGCTAGTAGGCAAATATACACAAAAGAGACAGGCCCTTTGATGGTTTAATCCCAAACATACTTAACTGTCACATAGTTAATCTTTTTGATTAAAAGTGACTCTTGAGTTCTTCTTGAACATTTTTGTGCTTGTGGATGAAGGAGGTTAAATGTAGTTCTCGTGCCTGTCTGGACTGTTCTTTTTTTTTTAAAAACTATTCCCCCCCCCCCCCAACCCGCCCCTTAGTTCAATGTGACTTTTCCCTCTCTTTAACCACAGATAGACCCCTAAAGAATCCTTAGCCCTGATACTTCTCAAATAGCAGGCAGGTAAAAATATTTTACAGACTTTACCAAAGCAGACCTCATTGATATTATCAGAGGACTAAATCTACAGGTCAAAACCAAGTGTTTCAAAACAGCTTGATGTGCAAGTTTTACTTTCCTAGAAAAAAGTTTCAAAGAACAACAAACTTTCCATGTTCATCAGAAATCAAGTCATCATTCTTAAATTTCAACATAAAACTTGTGGTTTGCTATTGGTTTTCTTGAACACTGGCAACTTTGATACTGTTTCTAGCAAAGACAGCAGAAAATGAGCCTCATATATTTTAAATCTATGGTTGTTTTAAGCTCTAATTCATTAAAGTTTGTGAATAATCTTTTTTAGAGGGTTTTGAGTTCCTTTTGGGATAAGATGGAGGATCCTTCTAGTGTAACACTAAGAAGCAGTCACATTTCAAGTCAGAATTTGTGCTCTGATGGGATATTTTTTGAGTAATATTTCTTTCCATTATAACAGTAGTTTCACTTCATGATGGTTTTATGTTGACTTTCGACTACATTTTTACGTAGTGGGAAAGAATTTTTTTTGTAAAGTGAATGTGCAAGACCTGTTGGAAAAACATTTGTCCTTAGCAATATACTCATAGAATTCAGTATAGTTTGCTCAGAAGTGTTATTTTAGGATGACCTTTACACATACGGTATGATGAATTTTTCTTTTTATTTGATTGTAAAGATGTTATGATCAAGGGGCAAAATAAATATTGCCTTTTTCAGCCATAAAAAAAAGAGAGCGACAAATGAAACTATCTTTTTCAAACAACATGATAGCATGCAGAAGTGATGTCTGCGTTCGGAAACTACTATACTTTTAAATTCACAGATACAGCAAAGCCCTAGTGAAACACAAATAAAGATCAATTTTATACAATTCAAGTAGCCACGCATGCTATGGAACTCACCCTTTTTCAACCTAAAAAAGAGAGATACTTTTTATGTTCTTCACTGATAGAACAGTGTATTTATGTTTATGGGAATTTATACATTGTAATAAATTGTTAGGAAAATTTAAAAGTTGAGCATTCTGAGGTCAGCAGCATTTCTAACAAGGACATTAAATCCTAACTTACATTATTTTGAATAATTAGCATAATGTTCTGCAAATCTTTCTAGGTAGCTTACAGGATTTGAATATTCAAATATTTTTATTTGCATAAGCCATATAATTATGAAATTGTACAGTACAGTTATTTCTCAAGCAATTTGGCAATCTTTTCTTACATGAATTTACCTTATGTTCATTGTCATAAGAAACAGAAATAGCTTTCTGCTTACCATTCTGGAAAGGATGGAATTCATCATTCTGCCATAAAGACCCTAGAAAGCAAAGAAAATGTTATTAGTTATTATACTCTTATCTGCAGGGATTTTAGCTGCCTAACAATGGATCAGCATCAAAACAAAAAATGAATATATGTGTACAAATCATAGATCAATAGTTTAATGCAGTTCTGAATATATAGTACACATACGTAGCAGGTACTGGATTAGAAAAAATCACAGGCTATTGTGTATATCTGTATTTAGAACTGTGTGCCCGCTGGAATTTATCTGCATAGCATTCATAAAATAGAGACATAGGATCTTGGCATCCAACTTGTGGTTGTGCTTTTGCAAATAAAACCATGGCCTTGCTGTCACTCTGCTATGGATTGGGAGAAAACATGCATGTGCATAAAGGGTTAAGATGAGAAGAGACAATTATAAATGAAACAGTAAAGATTTTCTTCTTAACACATAACAAAATTTGTATCATGGTTAAAAAAGTGATCTTTACACAGTTATTAAAATAATTAATCAGCCCTTACATTTTGCTTTAGAAAAAGGTTGCTCATGAGTTAGAAGTTTGCAATGGTTAGACCATAGTACTGAGAAAATACTAAGTGCACCATACACCAGCATGCTTTAACTGTGATGTAGAAATGAAAGAATGACTACTAGTTAACTCCCTTTTCTTCCTTCTTTTCTATTATCCCCTTCAGTCTATTTTATACCTAACATCATAGCTATTCTGTTTTCTTTAGAAAGAAGTGAATCACTGCTACCAGTTCCTTTAACTAAAGGTTGAACAGAGAGATCACTTTCACTCACTATCTACCCAGAGACGATTTTAACTTTTCTATAACATCCTGTGCTATGTATCCCAATTGTGCAGTTCGAGAATAAAAAGTTATCAGGACAATAGGCTGAATTTGGCTATAGTTTCTCACACAGAATACAACTTTACTCCTGCTGAAGTAGCCAGGGTTCAGAAGGAGTATAGGTACAGAATCTGCCTATATCTGCCTCATATGTAGTTTTAAGAGTTTTATACCAAAGAAGGGAGAGCACTTAAACCACACTTGTTATTCCTATTTCCATTCTTCGAGAAAATTAAATACTAAACTAAATATGCAAGGGAGAGAATTAAGGAAATCCATTAAAAAATATGTTTAGAAAATTTTACTATAACTAAGAGATACAGTCACAAACCACTTCGAAAAAATGTTGATCTCTCTGTAGGGCTATTACCTAGGAAAACCAGAAACTATGATAGATTGATTGCAGGTTCTCACCGTAACCACATATACCACTGGATGAAATACAGCTATTTACAGGTAAGGGAGTGTCCAGATTGAGAAGAATTCCCCAGTATGGTACAGGAGTTATTTCCGTTCAAGGAGTTTACCTTGGGCAAAAAGGGAGTTCCCAGGGTGCTCAGTGCTGCAGAAATTCAGACTTAAACTAGGTTGCAGCACAGCACAGGATACAGGGAGCCTGGATAAAACTAATGTAAATTAGAACAGTCCCTGAGGGCTGCTCTAATTTACACGGAGATTCATTGGCCTGTATCCAGCCTTGAATCTGAGCATCTACAGAGATGGCTTAAAGCCACTTTTGCTCCATTCTCTCTGGGCTACATCTCCTGCATGGTGTTTCATGTGAGATGTAGCACAGAATCTCTCTTTTGCTTCATGTATGAAATGCAGGAAAATAAGGCTCCCCTCAGCTGAAGAAACCATATTTCATGTCAGCTTAAAACGAACCCTTTGAGCAGTCATCTCAGTTGAGCCAGGTTCCCACAACACACTGGATTCTGCGTCCTTCCTAGAGATCTTTCCTCCTCAGCCCTCGTGGTTTGCAAACTGTGCTGTTTGGGTGAGGTAGTCATTAATCCAGTGAGTGTCTGAGGCTGTTACACAAAAAATCCATTCAGTTCAGGAAGGCAGCAGTTGCCTTTCCTCCTCTCAGCTTTTGAGTCCCCCTGCCACAAAGCCATAAGAATTTTTTTTTCCAAAGCTATTTGTAAACCAACAAAATGTCACTATTTCATAAATGATCAAAAGTTCTTATTGACTTCAAAGGAATTATGTTCACAAATGGGTAGACTTTGTCTCTAGTTCTTAAGTGCTTAATAATTAAGGTTCTACAACATGACTTACAATGTTGTAAGATACAAACTGAAAACTGTGAGCCTGTCATCTATCAGCCATGTGTGCAAGCCCCAGACTGATACACAAGTTGCTCAGTACCTTCACATGAGTATCCTCTTGAAGTCATTGTAGTAAAATTTGTGCTTAGTTAAGTGTATGTTTTAATGTTCTGCTAAATCATGGCTTAAATCCTTACATGTATTCAGATGAGCAGAGCAGCTGAAAGTAAAATAGGTTTAGTGTGACAGCTAATGTATGAGTTCTTTTTGGACACAAACAATTTTTAATAACAGGTTACTTGCTGGTATATAGAATACAGAATTATTATTTTAGAAGTGAGTCAAGGCTTCTCCTAGCTTTTGCTTTCACTGGCTGAAATAAATAATCTGAGTGGGTGTGAGTATGACCACCCAGTTCTCAAATTTTCAGAAATGCCAAAAAGTTTTTTATTTCCTTTTTAAAAATCAGATTTGTCTATTAATGTTGTAACTACTTTCAGTGTTTCTGGCATTAGCATTACAAACGTAAAAAAAAAAACAAAAAAAAACCCAAAAAGAACCTACAAAAAAAATCAAAAAAAAACCAAAACCCCCCAACTCCAACTTATCAGTTCTATAGCTCCTGTTTGTTCAGTTTCTGAATCAATAAACAAAATCACCTATTTTTAATCTCCAGCTCCTGAAGAGGGCAGCACGTTCTAGATATTATTGAACTATAAGCTTTGAGATGACAGCCCCGGCTTTACTGTACTGCATACAGAGGAAGGGAGGAATAAAAACTTTGTGGATGTTTTGTGGAGAGAGTTCCCATGATACAGTAAGTCAGTAGAAGTTCTAGGTTGTTACAGACCAAGGTCAAAACTGTGTTTGATTAATAAAGAGAACATTCAAATTAGCTACCTGAAGCAATGCATTTAGAGAGAGAGCAACAAAATACCAGCAAGGAGTACTTCCACGAGGAATATATTTTATCTTTAACACTGTGGATAACTTTTCCTATTGGCAGTGCATTGACTATCAAAACTACTAAAGGGGTTAGATTTAATTATCTCACTTCTTTGCACATTTCATCTCAATTGCTATGGCAACATTCAGTTGCCTCAGCAGCAATGTACACTTTAATCAGATATTTCCTCACTCATTTCTCTGTGCACCACAGCAATGTAGTCAAATTTACAGCCAAACCCTGATGCATCTGATAACACCTCTTAGGAATTAATGGCTAGGTTTCCCCTGCCCCTCACCCATAGCCACAAATATTTCTAGAGAATTTTGCACCCTAATGACAAAGGCTTTAGGAGATGGAAAGTGTGCATACTTTAAATCTTCTCCACTTCACTGATTTTATGCTGTTTTCTGCCACCACTCCCTTTTTACATTGCTCCTACTTACTCAGGATCTCTTCCCATCAAGCTATGGGCAGGTCTTCTCATTCCTGCAGGAACTGTTTCAGGGCTGAGAACAGGAAACACAATAATCAGGCAGACAATATGGCTCCTCCCATATTCCACCCTGCCCTGAAAAGCTTTTTGTTTGATTACTCAGCCGTGATTAAATGCTTCGTCAGAGTACATCATAGTTCTTTAAACTTCTTGGCCCAGAAATCAGGAACATAGGCTAAAATAAAAGTAATTAGGAGTGATGAGCAGATACTGGGGACTCCATATTGAAATGCAGACAGTAAAAAGAGTCAGGAAGCTAAAAGTACACAAGGGTTACTAAATTCACATTATAGGAAGTCTTGATGTTTCTGACATAGAATATTGTCTGGTTTGAAAACGTCACCACCAAGGTAAAGTGGGAACAGAGATAAGTTCCTAATGGAGCCTAGCTTCTATGGTGAAAAACACATTAGAAATGCATTAGATAGATTGAATCAGATTGGATTATAGTTAGACATATAGGAGAGAATAGACATAAAGCATTAAAATGTAATTCTGCATATTCTGAAGATTGTGCTTGAATAGTCAGTTAGTTGATTTTGCTTTTTTGCATTAAATAGTCCACTCTCCTTCTTGCCTCTACATTAATTTTTCATCGCTGTTCATCTGCTCACATGTAATAAACTATCACAGCTCATTTTCAAATAAGATCTCAGATTACTGCTGGTTTTAAAGATTTTTTCGAAACCCTGGGTAAGTAGAGAGTTGACTTGGGCCACTCTTGTCCCCAAGAGGTATAATGGAGTCAGAACCATTTTATGTCATGTCAATGACAACAAGGTTTGATCCTCCTCTCTGACCCTGTAGTATAAAGTCATTCTCTACAGTTTATTTCTATATGAGCCACAGCAGCTTTTCTAGAGGTTTCATAACTCAAGATGTTAAAAAAAAAAAAAAAGGATAATAGAACATCAACTTGTAAAGAAAATACAGGAAGAAATGTGCCCAGTATGCTTTTCACACATGACAAGGGGTTTAATTATATATAGCATGAAAGTCCATGTTACTTTTATAACATGAAAGTCATGATCCTCCTGAGGATCTGGGGAGACTTTTCCAGATGAAATGCTGAAGCCTAACATTTGTGGGCCCATGTCATATGACAGCTCTGTTTCCTAATCCATCAGTGATGTTGTCATATTTTTAAGGTTCTGAGGGAGAATCTACAATGCTTTTTCACATAAGTACTTCCGAAGATGTACACATATACGTTTTTAATCAATACGTCTAATCTTATAAATGAAAACTCTTTATATTTGCAGGGCTGGTCCCAGTAGTTTAAAGGAGGTATCTCCCTGTAGCTTTGTATATATAATATAAGCTTTATATATAATTATACACTGTAAGCTTTAATACTGTGTACAAACATTTGTGCCATAGAGGATGCAAAAATCATTTAAAGATCAAAGTTAGCAATTCTGTACTTAAAATTAAAACTTAAAAAACTCCAAAACTTTAAAGAATCTAATATCCATGCATAGCTAGAGGTTACAAAATGTTTGTAGTATAACTTGTGACCACTTAAAGAATTCATTTAAAAGTTGATTCTTGTAACATGGGAAGAGCTAGGCTGTTTTCCACCATCTGAGAATCTGGTGCATAGTCTTTATAATAACAATTTTATAGTGTTGACGTTAACTATGCCTTATACAACTGGAAGTCTATGCCAAACAATATATTCCTTGTTTGAATAGTTCATAAACTGGAGACTTTCATAAAAGATATTGCAAAAACCCCCACAGAACAGTGCCTTGTCACCAAAGGATGCTTTTTGGACCTTCTGGGTTTTTACTGCAGTACAGAAGAGAGGAAATTTGACTTTATTCTTTATGGGCTCAAAGGCCATATGAAGAAAGATGCACGGAACAGAAATAATCAGAAAATATGGAAACGGACAGTTATTATATGTTCCTCTGTGCACATTCCTGGTGAATTTGTTAATTTTATGAATTTATGAGATTTAACTGAGTTAAAGGTTGATAGGTTTATTCATGTATATTTCCAGGATAAATATTCCAGTTTTGGAACATATTTTTCTACGCTTTTGATTCTTGTCTAGGATTACATGAAAGATGTACCCAACAAATACCAGGAATAAGTTACCTATACAAAAAAAAGCAGACTTGTTAAAGTATTTTAAATTTTATCAAGCACTTTACTTGTTTGTCCTTATTTGTAATAATCAAAAGTTAAACATTTTCAAAACAGTATTTTGGTGAGGGTGTGCTTTCCGCAGGGTACAATAAAGTATAATACAATGTAATCTCTAATCTAAGGCATGCCACATGGTTCCGTAGGGGACACACTGTTCTTATGAGGTTTCTTATCAGCAGTTTATAAATTTTTGCCATGGGTCGCCTTTAATTTTCAGTAATGGTTTGTCTCCTACCCACCTTTCATTTCTTCTCCAAGTAAGTTTTTCCTTAGTCTCTGTTTTAACCTAACCCCACCCCTTCCCTAATTTTGAGTATAATAAACTACATTTTTTATAACCTACAAGAATACACTTCAGCAGTCTGTCAGGGCCCCCTTTCCCTCCGGCACCAGCAGAGCTCCTGGCATCCTGCTACTCACTGCTCAGCATCACCCTGCTATCTGCAGGCCCCTTCTCCAAGAACTGCTGCACTCCAAGTATCCATCACAGAGCCTCTTCCCGATCCACCAAACCAGACATTTTCCTGGGAAAACCGCCCATTTCCCGTGATCCCGGCTCTTTGCAGCCTGAACGTTTTGCCTCAGGAAGAGGACATGGGATCTGGCACCAGTAGCTGCTGCAGCTCCATTTTTCATATGGTTGCCAAGGAAGGGAGAAATTTGTGTGGCAGAGACAGGGTAGCATGACAGGAAAATTCAAAAGCTGAGTAAAACTCTCTAGAGTTTCCTTCTTTTGATTCCCACTTCCAGGTGCTCAACATATTCTCTTTCTCCCTCTCCCCAGGGTGAAGACTCACTGCTTGGTATATTGCTTGGAGCGATTTCTGCTCAGTTTTCTAGTCAGTTAGTTTCAACACTACTTGATTTTACAGAACCTTTCTATAAAGCCTTATCAATGCAGAGTCCATTTCCCTTGTTTATAGAAGTGACCATATTATTTTTTTTTTTACAGCTTAACCAAGCTGGAGAGTGGAACTACCACAGAGGAGGCACTGCTCAGTTTTTATGTATGTTATACACACACACACACACACACACACATATATGTATATACAGAATTTATGTATGCTCTTACTGTAGCACTTATACTCCCTAAAGGTATTATTATGTTGTTAGACAAATTAAAATTAAACAAGAGGTAAAAGTGCACTTGAACTGAAAACTGTTAAGAAATGCCTACAGGCATGACAAAAGTTAACAGCAGGAATTTATCCAGCTGTGTGTGTCTAGGAGTTCCTCTGGGCCGACTGACTGTGCTCCCATTTCTACTGCAGGAAATGCAATTAAAAAGAAAAAAATCATAGAGGAGTTGTGATTTCCACAAAATGACATGCACAGCTTTTTCTTCTGCCTTCACGATAAAAATGGAAGGAATTTTTGTCAAACTCTTTAAGCTACAGGATGGAATAGAGAGGGATGATGGGAATACATAAAAGAAGAACCCAGAACCGGTAAACCAGAGTTCTACCCAGGTCAGAAACATGGTGGCAGGTAGTTTTGCTGAGAAGCACATCTAATAACATCTGGAATGGGTGAAGTATGTGAGATCAACTTTAAGAACTTTTCTATAAAATAATCTGTCCTGATATAGTATTTCCTAAACTAAATTCTAAAGAGGCCCTTTGTTTGTACAGGGCCTCTGTACAGGACATTGAATGAAATCCCATGTAGAATACCTGAGATGTGCAGAAATGACATTACCAAAGGTCTGCAATCAAAAACGCAATCATAAAAACCAGTGGTAGTAGTATGTGTTAAATACATACTAAATGTGATTTGCAAATCCCATTTTATGCAGGTGCAAATGGAGGCACTCATTAAAAGTGAAGGTGAACAAACTGAATAGATCCTTTATCTTTGTGGGTAAAATTGTTAGGTTTACAACTTCCCTTCATTCAAATGCCAGTACAATGTATGTCACAGTGAAAGAATTTGCTGTGTAAATTATTACATGTGTTGCAATGAAAAAGAGTAAGACAGCTCAATATCCCAGTCACATAATGAAATAAGGAACTGTACTCTAATCGGTTAATTCAGTTATTTTCACGACAGTGTTACACAACATTGTTGACCATGACAATGAATCTTTGTTAACTCAGAAGTGCTCAAAAATGAAAGAGCATCTGGACCTGGAGACATGAAGACGTGGTAGGAAGGAAGATTTAAAATATAATTGTGTCTCATTTCTACAATATTGTAATCCCAGTGGTACCACTGGAAGTATTCCCAATTTGCATCAGGACAAAAGAAAGCATCTCTTTCTCTGATTCTACGTACTTGGAAACTGTATCTTAATAATGTCTATATTTGTAGTCCAGTTTGTGTATCATGAAAGGAAATATGTGAAAATGAAAACAAAAGAAATATTAATGCATGCATCAGAATAATAGAACACATAGGGATGTGGCTTTCTCCTGGTGAAAATGGAAATTAATCTTTTCTGCTTTGAGCACTTTGGCTGTAAGCTCAAGTCCTATAATCTAATTGGGGCATCATAGAATCAGGTTAAAAAAGACCTCCGAGATTATCAAGTCCAACCCCAAACCTAAAACTGCCACGTCCACCACTAAACCATGTCCCTGAATGCCACATCTACACATTTTCTAAATACCTCCAGGAATGGTGACTCAACCACTTCCCTGGGCAGCCTGTTCCAATGCTTGAAAACCCTTTTGGTGAAGAAATTTTTCCTAATATCTACACTAAACCTTCTCTGGCACAACTTGAGGCCATTTCCTCTTGTCCTACCACTTGTTATGTGGGAGAAGAGACTGATTCCTACCTCACTACAACCTCCTTTCAGGTAGTTGTAGAGAGTGCTAAGGTCTCCCCTGAATTTGCTTTTCTCCAGACTAAACAACCCCATTTTCCTCAGCCACTCCTCATAAGACTTAATCTCTAGACCCTTTAAAAGCTTTGTTGCCCTTTGGCAATTGTTGCTCCAGCAACAAAATGTCCATCTTGTAGTGACAGGCCCAAAACTAAACACAGTATTCAAGATGTGGCTTCACCAGTGCCAAATATAGGAGGATTATCACTTCCATAGTCCTGTTGGCTGCACTCTTTCTTATACAGGCCAGGATGCTGTTGGCCTTCTTGGCTGCCTGGGCACACTGCTGGCTCATGTTCAGCCAGCTGAACCAACACCCTCAGGTCCTTTTCCGTTGGGTAACTTTCCAGCCACTCCATAAGCCTATTGTGTTGTGTGGGGTTGCTGTGACCCAGGTGCAGGACCCAGCACTGAGCCTCGTTGAACCTCATCCAATTGGCCTCGGCCCATCAATCCATCCTGTCCAGATGCCTCTGTAAAGCCTTTCTCCCCTCAAGCAGATCAACGCTCCCACCCAACTTGATGTCATCTGCAAACATACTGAGGGTGCACTTGATCTCATCCAGAACATCGATAAAGGTATTAAACAGAACTGGCCCCAGTACTGAGCCTTGGGGAACACCAATTGTGACCAGCCACTAACTGGACGTAACTCCACCACCACTCTTTGGGCTTGGTCATCAAGCTAGATTTTTACCCAGCAAAGAGTACACCCATCCAAGCCATGAGCAGTGAGTCTCTCCAGGAGAATGCAATGGGAAACAGTGTCAAAGACTTTACTAAAGTCTAAGTAGACAACATCCACAGCCTTTCATTCATCGACAAAGTGGGTCACCTTGCCACAGAAGGAGAGCAGGTTAGTCAAGCAGGACCTGCCTTTCATAAACCCATGCTGACTGGGCCTGATCACCTGCTTATTCTATATGTGCTGTGTGATGGCACTCAAGCTGATCTGCTCCATAACCTTCCCCAGCACTGAGATCAGACTGAGAGGCCTGTAGCAATCCAGATCCTCTTTCTGCCCTACTTGTAGATGGATGTCACATTTGCTAACCTCCAGTCAAGTGGGACCTCCCAGTTAGCCAGGACTGTTGACAAATGACTGAAAGTGGCTTGCTGAGCACTTCTGCCACTTCATGAATACCAAATGCAAGTAGCTGAGATTCTTCTTTTTTTTTTTTTATGAAACTAAACAAATTGTATACGTGAGACTATTTTTCCTTCAGAGTAGAGCTCTGTGAAACCAATATAACCTTAAATTAAACAATAGCCTCAAAGACATTTGACTTTATAGGGCACTTCCATGCTTAAAAGTGCCGATGTAAAATGCACTATTTTTGTACAACAGATCTGCTCTTTGGACCAAATCCAGATTCCAAGTTATTGGGAGAGACTTTTACTTCTGGATCAGGCCCCTTGTGTATATTCACATTCATGTATGATTACTTTAGTGGAAAAAGTGTTTTTATTCCCACTTCTGATAGAGTGAACTGAATTCTCTTTTGGCATTACTTACTGTATCAACAATGAGATTTATGCATTCTCAGTGCATTTAAATTCTGTGCTATACTAAAACTGAACTACCCCAATGAAAAGTAGCAGAAAAACTGCTAATGTTTAATGGGCAGCATCTTTAGTAATAACAGGATGCATGAGACAGGAAGAACCCAGCTTGGCCTTTTGCAGCCTATTTGAGTTTTCCAAGTTTTGTAGTTAAAAGCTGTAAAAGGTATTTTTATTAGTGAACTGAGAAAATTAGATAAATCCTCTGAGACTTAAAGCATATGGAAACCTGTTCTGCCATTCTAACAAAGTCATTTTTCATGATGCAACTGCACTAAAACAGTTCCTTTCGTGAAACAATTCAATTGTTAAATTATTTTTGCGTATGAGTAGAACACATTTAATAAAACTGACTTGTATCCTTTTTACATGTTCACATAATAAAACACTCTGCTTACACTATATCCTTGTTGCTTTCTTTGGCAAAATTTGGTGTATACTGTGGGTTGATATTTTGTTTATTACATGCAATATTTTAAAGAACATTTGTGGAAAGGATATAAAAGATATGGTGCATGTGCATATTATAGCTGAGACTGCCAAAGGAGCATGGACAACTTGGACCCCTAGTCCTGATTGAAATTCCATGGAAGGCAGGCTTGCTGTGGCAATCCCAGACTACGTATAGAACAGAATTTCTCAGCATTTATTCAAGTATGCACCTTAAAGCAAAACTTCAGTGTGATCAAGTACTGCACACATAGTAATGAGCTTTGCAATTTCCTGAATAGCTTTTATGAGGGGGGCTCGTGCCTCTGTCTTTCTCCTCCCTTTGCTCTTTATGTCCTGCTTTCCGTTTTCCACTCCCTTCTTCTTAAAGCCTAAGTCCATCAACCTGATGGACTTAGCAGGAACTGGGGTCATCATGGTGATCAATGAGTTGGGCAGCTGAGCATTCAGCCATTGATCACTCTGAATAGATTCATATATCTTAGGCATGCCATCACAAGCAGCTGCTTCTACTTAGCTTGCCAGCTTTCTGTCACCTCGAGGATTCAATGAAGTTCAGAGGCAGTGTGAGAAGGTTATATAATTCTGTCAAGAGATCATGTCTTTGATTTTTTTCATCTCTCAGACCTACATGTCTACCCTTTGGGGGTCTATCACAGACTGAGAACTTCCAACATATTACATACCTTAACGCAGCAGCATAAAGAGTGCTATATAAAATATATAAACGTTCTTCTTTTGAACAGAATAGCAGGAGCCTTCACTCCTTTCTTTTATGAAAGAATATTACTTAATGCTGAAGAGAAACCACAGCTGTATTCATGTGTGCACACACAAGCTTTGCTTGTAATTTGAAACACATTCCCATAAAACTTTCTGATACTATCATATCGAGTGTGCCTTCTCCCTCTTATATTTAAATATCCTATGCTGAATTTGTAAGAGCAAAGAGTAACTTTAATCGCTTGAATAAAATATTCATAGTTCAACAACTTTACTAGGAAAATAAAATATACTTCACCAAGTCATTAAAAGGACACTGGGAGCTTAAATGCCACTTTTGTCATCTAAAAACTTGTCATGCAGTGTAGCTGACCTTCTTTTGCTCTATTTTTTTTCTGTTTACTTAGCAGAGGTAGTTTGTGCTCTGGCTCACATACACTGAATTACAAAGCTGCCACAATTTTGAATATTGCTACTTCCCAGCTTTATGCCCTGCCCTCCACCGGAAAATCACAATCCCATTGACAGACCAGAAGATTAGGGCAAATGCTCTTTCACTGGCAGTTTAAATTAATAGGCAATGTGAATGTATGTGGCTCAAGTACAGGCACATGCTTCTCTCTCTTGTCCCTGCAGGTTGACAGTAATTTCCAGCAGAACTGTAAGATGGACAGCTGTGAGCATGAATATCCAAAATCATGGCAGTTACATCTGGCAGAGCTTGTCTGTCAAAGACCCATGACTGAAAGGTTGGTTGGCAGTGCAGTCTCTGCAGGCAGGGGTCTGCTGGAGAGAGGCACTGGAAAGCTCAGGCCCAAAAAACCTCTCCAAACAGGCAGCAGCCAAAGAATGAAAATAGCTGCAGTGAACAGGAAAAAGAAATGTTGTAGTAAAGTCCTATTTTGAAGTTTTAAAATAATGCTAAAATGAGTCACAGGACTCAGGCTGGCTGTATCCACTGGGCTGAGTTCCTGTTACAGAATAGGATGTGAGGGAGTGAATATGAAAGTGTTCATGATTAATAATGATGACAATGATAGGAATATTCTCTGGTCTTCTAAATGATGCTTCCAAACATTCACAGAGGAAAAAAATTCTAGGCATTTTTATGGAATTAGATAAAACCCTCCGACATTCAAAAGATTATTTTTTTTTAAATTGGTCATCTTGAAGAAATTCAAATTGACAGTGTCCCTTTTAATGATACACTTCGAAGCTTTATGAAATCTCCCTGTCAAATGAGGCTGCTACTTTAACACTTATTCAAAAATGTGTATGCAGCTTGAAAATGGATTAAACAGCCAGGAAAAGAGGCCATATTCTGTTATATGAATGCAGTGCCAGGGCTTTAATGAATCTGCAGAATTTAACAATAAACATGGTACATAAATTAAATTGATTTACTATGCAACCTGCTACTTACAAAACAATGAAATAAAGACTTATGGCTTCCTATTCCACCATCTTGCCGTTTTTATACTTTATCATAATAAAAAATGAAAAGAAAGTAATATCAGTCAGTATTGCAGGATTCCAGATTAGCTTTTCACATAAACCAGGTGCAAGCTATTAAGAATAAGCTTCCCCCTTTTTTAAAAACCTCTTTCTGCCTTTTGTTTATAGCCATTCAGTCAAAAAGGAAAGAAATGTCCAAACTAATCTATACAGTTTGGTAATTTTGGTGCCTGTCTTGGCTATCTGGATGCATCGGCTCTGTTCCTGAGTACTCAGGATCTTGTAAGACCCATTTGAGGTTCACATTAGAAGACAGAAAATTTTAATAGAAAGTTATGGGACTAATTTTAAATACAGTAATTTTAATTGAAATTAAAACAAATGCAAACACATCTCTACATAATATGTTTGGTATAAACCATTTCAAAGCCAAACCCATCACTTGGACTAAAACTAAGATGACATTGTCACTTTAAATCACAACTCTGTATTTCAGCAATTGGCATCTTGTGAAGTGGCTGTGCCACTTGCACAATATTCAAGGACAATATTAAATAACTACAACCTTCCTAATGTTATTTAAAAGAAAAATCAGGTTTCCCATCTCTTTAATTTCTTTGCCTCTTCAAATACTGTTATTAGCATTCTTTTTCACACATCCTCCTTCCTCCTTTTCTTTCAATTTTAATTATTTTTTTTTCTTTCTAAATTAATCCTTTGTTTGAACTGTTACTTTCGAGAGACAAGAAAAGTTGTACAATGAACAACTGAATGTTTGCCAGTTTGCTTTAGGTCTTTTTATGCTCCTTTTCTGAGGACAGATCCTACAAGGTGCTGAGCATCAGGCAACTCACTAAAAGATGAGGGTGCTGAGAATATCTAGAAAAAGCTTAGCATATTGCAGGATCATGTCTTGCATAGCAAGTTCTCCAAGTGATGACTATTTATGTTTCACTGAATAGACTTAGCATAAATTTTAACATCCCTGATATGATTGGGTTTTCTTATGGGCAACAAGGAGGTATTTTTCATGATTGTATCACTCAGCACTTTGAGAATGAAGCATATAAGCAATGCCACCCAAAAAGTCTGGCAAAGAACCATATGTCACAGTTACAAATGCACACAAAAACTGGAATACATTAGAGGCAATTACAAGGTATGTAAGATCTTCAGTGCTGAGAAAGCATCCAGATCACTGTAAGTCCTCTCTTAATCAAATAATAATTCTAAACACACTTATACACAATCACCAAGAAATCACATCATCTAAGCATGAATGACCCTTAAAGTACTGTTCACCTGTCTTGTGGGGTTTCTATGTTACAGGTGCAGCATTAAAGAATATTGTAAATATTCATGCTAACTAATCTTTTTAATTCAATCCAGTAACGTTAACCTAAATTTCCTACTTGCAATTTTTCAGTCTGTTACATACATACATATTTGCTATTTCTCCACTTCTCACAGATAAACATTCACGGTTCCTGTCACACATGCAGTAAATAGCCACAGAACCTGTAGCTGGGCCTGAATAGTTCCTGTATCATTTAAATCTGAGCTATGCAGGACACTGTGCCGGGGAGGCCCACTGCCACCCTTGCTGCTGGCTGCCTTACACAGCCAAGACTGCAGCAGCTCTGTGGAGACTGCTCTCTCACATACACAGTGTTGTTGTGACATGATAAGTCCCTGCAGGATAGAAACTCATAAGTTCAGAGTTATCTTGAGTTAACTTGAGTAAAGGCGCATTGAACTCTGTGGTTAAAAGCCGCATAAATTTTCTCAGGCTTTTCCTTGATAGAGGAAATTTATGCTTATGGCTATGTTTGCAGTTCCATCTATCCCAATGACAATATACCCACAGATATATTGTTACTTTTTCTCTTCAGATGTAGACAGTCAGATTATACCTAATATACCTATACATGTCAATATAATGCAGTGAGTTTACAAATAGTACTCTAGCTATACAATAACTTCTTATAATGCAGAATATGTAGAAACCCCAAGCATTAAAACCTCACCCTCTTGTTGAAACCTGAAACCCAAATCAAACTCCTGATGACAAAAGTATCTATACAGACAAAGTCATAATGCAGAAATAGAGTGCATGTGAGAAGCTGAAAAATTTGTATATGAAATGTGGTTTGAGATGTGGCTTGCCTAATACATAAAAGGCTCTGCCAATTATTTGCTAACTCCATGGGGAAATCTCAAGCAAGCAAAGAACCTTTACAAATATAACTTAAGCAGTTTCCATTTGCTGTATATGCCAGGTACACAGCAAGGCCTGCAAACTAGACAGTGCTATAAGCCTCACCTTGAATACTGTAATCAGCTGGGGTATTTCCAGGGAGCTTTTGGTAAACATTGTGCTGATGATAGACTCCCAGTAGTTTGCCATGCAATAATTTGTTTAGGAAATGCTAGCAGTATGTTTCCATTCAAGAATAAGTATAACCCTTATATAATTACAGAATGACTTTCCTTCAGTTATATCCCTTCATGATTCTATACCAAATAACATTCATTAACCCTATGTATAATAAAAAACTCCTATTAAAATGTAGCGATGTTGACTTTCAAGGCAGAGAAATAGCAAGCATTTATTCTGAGTCTACACAGCTAAAGAGTTAAGAAATACTAGACCAGGAAGAAAAAAAAACCAAACAAACAAAACCAAAATGTAACAGGAAAAAAGACTGTGAAAAGTTATTGCTCCCAAAAAAAATTCTTGCTCCTTTTGAACTAGTTTACTCAGCTTATATAAGAAAATAGTAACAAAACCTCTTCAAAATTTATTCTGTTTCAGCAATTAAGAACAGCTTTTCCTAATCATACACATTTTTTTTGTCCTAATCATACACATTTTGTTTTTGTTTCCTTGTTTTCTATCTGGCTTTCCAAACATAAACATATATGCATATAATTTCTTTGAGTTTCATATCTTCTTTCATCACATCTCTTACTTCCAATTTTGGTTTTGGACATAATTTCTGCCAGTGGTGCTTTGCGTACTTCAAGGTACTCAGCCTAGACCTGAGTATTATGTTTCCCATTTGTCATTTACACACACACAAAAAAGAAGAAAATTATATTTCTAAATAGAAAACTTCTTGAGGTCTTACTGTGTCTATAAGCTTCTCTTTCCATACTTAGATGGTCTGCCATAATCAGTCTCTCAGACTTTCCTATGATTAACCTCTTTACTGTCCTGTACTCTGCCTTCTTTCTTTCTGCTTCATGTTCATCAACTGCCTCAATAGATTAAAAAAAAAAAAAAAAGTGAGCTGCTTTGATTAAAAAGAGGTACAAACCAGGTTAAAGAATGTTCTATTTTGGTTTAGCTTCTTAACTTGTTTTTAATCAGTTTAAGCAAAATTGAAAACAGACACTTGGAGATCAATGCAAGAACATCAAAAAAAGGGATTTGAAAACATTTTTGTACAATATAAACTCACATTTTTAATGGAAATATTTAATTTATGAGTATATCCTTAATAATAAATAATATGTATCTTTCATAGTGTATTCCATATGTAGATCACAACACGCAATTAACTGAAGAAATCAGTTAACTGAAATTTCATAGAACTGGCACCACTGAAAGGTAAAATGGTACCCAGCCATAAAGTCAGGTACAAAACCTGAAACTGTACCACCCTGCTGCTCTATCCACTTGCCAACACTGCCTCTTTCCTGGTTTTGTTTTCTTCAGGGAAATTGCTGAGGATACTGCATAAGATAGGAGATAAGAGAAGATTTAAGACCATATTCTGAAGTGACTGTCAAAGTAACATATTTAAGGTCTCTCAAGTATATTGTCAAACTGGTTGAATATAGAAGCTCAACATGAAACTCAACCGGATGAATATGGGAGCTGAATGCACCAAATCACTTAATTATATCTGATTTCTACAACTTAATGCTTACCTAAACTTTTTTTTTTTGGCTATTCCATAGAACGAAACAATCTAGAAACTTTGCAGATAAAGCTAAATTAAGATGCTTGGCTGGGCTCTTAGAACAGAAGGTTACTAAAAATACTGTTACAAAACATATCTGCTTAAAGTCATGAAATCACTGGCAAGTCTGCGATCATACTGTGTGAACATCAGATTAGGGCAAATTCACTGATAATTTCAACACTTTAATGATTTTCTGAATTTAGGTGGAATTTTTAATAGATTTGCTGTATTTTTCTAGTTGTTTCTTATGACGTTGTGTATTTCAGTTGTTATCCATAATATCAACACTGTGGTTTTATGATTCACCCTGCTCCCCATACATCCCCTTTGCTTACCCAAAACTGACATAACACATGTTCTATTAGCAGGAGAAGCTTCTGGTGAATTTTTTTATCCTTGCTGTCTTTTAATAGTCATTTGGCATCAGCATGTATGTACAAACATCACAAAAATTTTCTTTTATTTTGTGAATTTCAGGCATTATTTGGTCACCTCTTCTGGAAATACACCAGATTAGTTTGTTCTATAAATGGTTCACAGTGGAGTTCTCTTTTGAATAACTTCCTAATAAGTAAATGAAAGTACTGGTTTCTGCTGATTGAAAGTGCCTCCATCAGTATACAAAGGCAGACTAAGAAGCCTTTTCATATTTTGTCTGATCTCAGGTCATTGAATTGATTCTTTATGTAATACTGAATAGACTTCAAGATTCTGTAATTAACATTCAGGGTACTGCTAGTACATGATCTTAGCACTCTCTATATTACAGAAGTGATTACTTCTTTCTTTCTTGTGCACTGCTTTTGCTAACTATTCCAAAGGTTTACCAAAACCTGCATGGTTTTGCTCTCTGTGCTCTGAAATTGCTCTTTCAATGGAATTATTTCCCTTTAGGCATCAGACCATGAAAACACTTTCTTTTAAATAGTGAACTAAAATGCTGTATTGCAAATTGGCTCACAATTAGCTTAGATGTTATTTTAATTTATTGTCTTACTGCTTTTCTAAGGAACTCCAAGATTCTTAAGAATATGCTAGGTTTACATGGGATGTCTTTTTTTAATAATTGTAGTTATTGTTACGTGTCATTAAAATATCTGAAGTGCTTCAAAATAATGTTCATAAGAATTTGAGAGTAAATGACACTAAAGATGAGAGCACCTCAAAGTGTATAATTTAACAATACACAAAATAAGGAAAGCACAACACAAAATTCCCATATCAGCTCAAGTTCTAAAAGCCTGAATTGGAGCCAAGGTATCTGGTGTCTTATCTAAACCTCCAAGAGATGTATTTTCAAACATTAAAATGTTAAAGATGGAGGATCTACCTACAGAAATTGTTCTTTAGGGGCTCAAACCAGAGTTTTAGGGCATTGAATTAGTATTTTTGATAAGGATCTCACATTAAATTGACCTTTACTGCTGAAAAGATGCAATACCTGTAAGGAGCTGCTAACCCTGCTTTGACCTGCTCTATGTCCCAAGGCTATGGAGATGCAATATACTGTTTTCTTTCTTGTCTGCAGCAGTTTTCCCAGCCAATGTAATTCAGATGCATATTGGCAGCACTGAGTGAGGCCACGTGATTAAGTGGGGAGAAGGAAGGAGGAAGAGAAACGTACTTTAATCCTGACTGAGCCACTAGGGGAATGTGTGACTTTGAGGAACTGCTTAGCTTCCTTAAAGCATCATCCCATTTACTGGGCTAGGTAAGAAGCCCTGCTTTGAAAAACATGGCTATACCATCCAAGTTGAGCATTAGGTGTAAATAAATGAAAACAACTCTCTTTTTTTTTTTTTTTCGTAAAATGTTTCTAAAGAACATTACTAATGAGGCAGCCAGGTGTCAGAAAATGCAGCTAATTGTACTCCACAGATATAAAAGCAGTGACAGATCCCTTCTTTTCTGAGCATAGGTCTATCATACAGCTAAAGCTTTCAGACTCCTGCAGGAGTCTGATGATTGTTTACCATAGCCAGACAGGAAAGGTTGCCTATCCACCAGTGATTGAGCCCCAGCAGCACTGGCCTTTCAAACAGAAAGAGGCTGAGAAGATATTTTTAAACTAAGCAGCCTTCTGTTCCTTGAGGGAAGAGCATCCTTAAGCTGAAACATGGGTAGGATGCTGCTAAACACCCTGCCTCATAAGACCCTCTTCTCAGGGGTGAAGTGGTGGAAAGTAAACAAAAAGGTACATAAATCTAACACACTTCTATAAAATACAATAAAACATATTTTGATACTGATAAAAGTATGGTCAAAGGTTCAGATAAACTTACTGCATCAGTTTTATACTACGTGTGTGCTAAAGAATACATTTAAATAATGGTGTCTTTCAGAAAATACTTTGAAAGCAGAGAACTATGTGGTTCTGTTCATTTTTGATCTTCACAAAGCATAGTTATTTTTGGAAAGACAGTTGTTAAAAATATTAGTTATGGATGGAACAGCACAGTTTACAGTAATTGCTACTGGAGTCTGCCTGGTGATTGGCTGTCAGTATTTTCACATGAGACTCCCCACAAAAAAATGTGCTCTTTAGCCTGTACTAAAAAAAAAAAAAAAAATAAGGGAATTCGGGTGAGGAACTTGAAACAAACATTGCTTCCTTTACAGTGAAAACCGCTGCAGTTACAGAGCTAACACGCTGGCTGTGTGTCTCTGTATTCTCTGAAAATAAAGTTCGCTTTGGACTGAAGTCCTCCAGTGAAATAAAAATGCTCTCTTACTAGCTGTACAAAGTGGGGAAGTGACATCACTCTGAAAATAAATATAGAAATGGGTTTTCTGGAAATATTTATACTTTGTTCATGGATAAAGTGCTGAGTGTACAGCCAAGGAGAGCTCAGCTTGCACCACTTGAAAAGGGGAAAGTTTTTAAACTTGCAAAGATTCTCACTCCAGGGACTTTTTTTCTTTTAAAATAACTGACTCTTGACACAACCTTGTCTATTTTAAAGACCAAACGTTTTCCTTACTCTCAAATGCTTTGTGAGCCTTAGGGATATATTGTCCCTGGCAAAACAGAGATAGCAGTATCCTGGGAATGGGTGATTTCCATCAGGGACAAGGAAATCGCTCCAAACCACATTTCATTCCGGTTACAGCATTTTAATGAGATTTGCAAGCCTTTCTGAGACGGTCACAAGAATATTCAGCACCAAACCCTCAAACAGTGTCCTGAAAATTTTCTAATGTCTCAGCAGATGACGGATCCTAATACTAAAGTTTTGCTGTGATATTTCTTACATTATAATTAATGGTGACTAATTAAGGTGTGACTAAGTATTGACCTCCCAGTTAATTCTGAAAGAAGCTGGATGACTGGAAGTACCTACCAGGATTTGAAAGGAGCTTCTCCTCAATTGCTTCCTGGAAAACAGCTTTCAAAAACCCATTTCAATAACTTCCAAACCCCTTCATGATATGGATTTCAACTTAATCAAGAGAGCTACTCTTATTGTAATGAACAGATAACATCCTATGAGAATATGTGCAAGTATTTATATGGGAAATAATGAAACCATAGGTAGCGATATAACTCTTAATGTGCAATAAGAGTGTATATATGTGAATGCAAATGAAAGCACCATCATCTATCTCTCTATGATCATGCCTAAGTCACAATAGTTAGCAGACAGTGTTGCATGGATCCAGATATTGCATTGCCTCCACTTAAGATTGAAAAAATAGCTTGCAGAGAACAGGTTCTGTGACACAACAAGGATAAAATAATAAAGGGTCTAAAATGACTGTTACAATAAATAAAAGGTTAAGAAGTAAATCTTTAGGGGAATGTGATTCAGATTGTGCTATGTTTTCAGTTTACACATTTTAAATTAATGCAGCATAAATTATGTTGCATAAAATAATGATAATACAGGAAATTACTCATCCATCAAACAGTGTCAGGTACATTCAGAAGCACATGCATTAAGTCCTGCACTGTAAGTTCAAATTGTTTTGTATGTGAATAATGCTGGTTGGAAAATGAAAAAAGAAGAGATAAGGAAATTTTGGGATCTTTCCGTGCTGACTTTTCTTTGACCCAAGAAAGAACAATGAGTGTTTGCTTTCCCTTGGAAGGGGTGCCGACAAGGCTACACAAACAAAGAAGCAAAAGCTCAGCTGGTGCAAATTAGGACAGTTGCATTGCCTTAATGGAACTGAATCTGTTCCACTAGCTAAAGATGTGGTCAAAAATATTAAAGGTTTCACTGTTATATTTTTTTCAGTACAAGAATCAATCATGAATCCTTCCACAAATCTTCAAACAGAGCTTTTTCCAAGCAATGATTTTGTAAATCTGAGTCTGATTTTCTGCAGAGTGTTTTTGAATGCCCCACAATACTTGATTTCTCTCAAAACAGTACTTTTCTGCAATTGGCTTCTGCATGATCCTGTTGATTCTGTACTACTGCAGCAATACAAAAGAAAACAACAGTTCCTCCTCAGTTCACTACCACTTGTCAGTAAGGTTCAAGGGGGCCTGCCCATGCATGGCCATATGCTTCCTTCATTCTTCCCCCCAAAAACTGACTGCAATGTCATAATATAAGCAGACAAATGCCAAGACTGCATTTACGTCAACAAAAAAGGCTGTACTCTATTTAAGAATTCCTTTCAGAGGGAGAAACAAATACTGTCCACATAAAAGCATATTAAAAAATTAAGGTAGGTCATCGAAAGAACAACATCTGCCAAATCATCCAAAGATGTATCTTCTACATAGGTCTGAAGTGAAGTGATACCATACTTGCCTGGAAACTGAACTTTTTTTTAAAACAGGTAAAGAAAGCTTATAGTAGCTTATTCTCATCGGTGCTATTAGTGTCAAGTAACCTCTGCCCTTGTAAATCCATTGATGCCAGAGGTTTCTGCAGATCTTTCTAAATGAGTGTACAGTTCAGCATAGTGGCTAAATGGGCAGACTCAAAGGATGCTGGTGTACAGTTCTTGGATACTGCTATTGTTTTCTCTATTAGAAAGTCCAGGAGTTTTCTAATGCTATTATTTGGAAAATGCATTTTGGAAGAAAGCCAAAGGACTGCTCCCCTACTGGCTCTTGGGAAGACCGGTACTACAGTAGAAATCAATAGAACTCAATGAAAACAAAGGAAACCAAATGAAGATTTCTGTTAGTGACTGTACGACCTCTAAGAGTACACATTTTCTGCTATAGGAGCTTGGTTTTACTGTTCCATGACGCTTAAATTGAACACCACTGTTAGAGGGATTATAACAAAGAAAAGCTTATGAAAAGAAATGTAAAAGAGAATACAAAAAAACTGATATGAAAACTGCAACAATAAGAAGGAAACGAATAAGCAGAACTCAGAGAGTAAACTGACCAGGAAAGTGGGTAGAGTCTCATGACCAGATGTGAACACCAGGGTGGATCCTTCAGAACAAAAAGGGAGACTGACCTGTTATAAAACCTTACTTTCAAGAGAATAAAAGAGCATAGGTTCCTTAATGTTTATTTGAAAAGCATTTTTCCTGAGGCAGGAGCAGCTGGATGCTTTTTGTTAATAAAGCAAAAATAGAATTCCCTAGCAGTATGTATACTTTTACCTGTATCCCTTTTGCAAGGGTCATATGAAATCACTGTGAAATTATTACTTGCTCTTCTGATTTTGATGTTTTGCTGAAGTTCAGAAAATGGCTGCCAGCCTAAACTGTGAACAGCTTTAAATCACTTCTATCCAGGTGATGATAAATGACCTCTAGATTTTATCTGTAAAGTGGAAAAAATAAACAAGAATACATTACTCAACCCCTAAGATTTTTTAGAAGCTGAAATTCATCTAAAGGAACACTTCAGTCCTGTCTACCACCCACTGAAGTGATTAGGAATTTCAGCTAAATAAAGAATGAAGGTGAGACTGAAATGCCCATGTAATCAACCTTCACAAAAAATCTAATACAAAGTTAAAACTCTTTTGAGATAAGTGCAAACATGAGAGCACTGAAGTAACATCGAAAGAAATGAAGGAGGCTTTTTAAAATTCCCAACTTGTGCTTTCCACAAAGTGTAATTCAAAACTGATTAAAAGTATTAAATTGTTTTTATGGAAAGGGTTAATACTAAAATTCAAATAGTGGTATGGTGTCCCATGGATAACTCAATAATGAAAATTCAAATGCTCATTTCTTTAAGCCATTTGTGTCCCTTTTCTAGATAATTGTTTTTTTGCCTAATTTTTGAGGCTATTTAATAACACCTCCTGCTAGACATCTCATGTAAACTCAGCAAGAGGAGGCATCCTGAGTAATAGAAAAGACTTCTGCTCATTTTAAAGCTCAAATTCATACTTTTCTTAACAAAGGAGATCCCCACTGTTAGAGTTTGGAAACTGCCGGGACAACTGCATTGGGGAAGATTGGATTAGGGGGGCAGCTGACTGTGCAGTAAAGTCTCCACTCTCCAGCAGGATTTTTATGTAAATTCCACTACAATTCATGCTTTTTGGAGATAATGAAATGGATACAAAACACTCCAAGTTTTCCAAGTCAGCCAAATAATGAACAGGGGCATTCAGAAAGCTGGTTTGATACATTTTTACTTTTGGACCCTTTTATGAATAGGACTGACATTTGTGCAATGTATCACATAGAATTTGCTTTTAATACCACTGTCTAAAACCCATGGCTTTTCAGGCTATTAGTGATGTGTGAACATCAGCTATCAAGAGCTGTTCTCAGTTTAAGCTCTAATAAGCTGTATAATTTTCCATGTGTTTGCCTGAAGGCAACTTTTACCAAAGAATCAGCCAAATATTTTTAGAAAAAAGAATATTTTCAAGTCAACAGCTTTGAACAACTGTCTGTGAATATGTCACAGCACTTGTTATCAATAAGCTTCAAATAAGAAGAGCCTGGGGTCAAGAGGGGACATTACCATGATCTTCTACGCTGTTCTCCTGCATAACGTATAGAATTTCATTGAATCATGGAATGGTTAGAGTTGGTGTTTGCTCGGATCATAGTGTGTTTGAACTGGAACCTGGATGTCTTGATATTTCTTCAAATTTGTATGTTTACTGATTACAAAATTAAAATGTGTATATTTTTGTAAAAGTGAACATAACATGCACAAGGACACACAAAGCATCTTTACACCAGAAATACACTCACAATATTGAGTTCCGCTTCCAATACAGCTGATATGAGATCCTCTGGTGCAAAAGATGCAGTGAGAATGCTTCCACTACATGAAAAATACCCATTCCATCAGGTTTATCAATTAAATTAAATAATAGAAAGACAAAAGACATCACAAGAGAGCCAATGTGCAACATAATACATACATACTACTTAAGAGTTATGCAAAGCCTTTCAATACTTCTGGGTTTTTCTGCGAGTTAATTTTAGTATTAACCTGTTATTAGTGATAGGTTCACAGTGCTCAACAGAAATATCTATTCAGTAGCAACATTCAAGGCAAAACTGTACTGCTGGCTTTGGTAGTACTCCGTGGTTTTATTCATTACTTCCCTATTGATATAAATTCATCTCTAAGGGTAAAGGGGAAAATGCCTACTTTTAGGAGCTGAAAGAAGGAAATTATTGCAATTATCTAAACTACACATGTAAAAAGGTTAGCAAATTCAGAAATTATAAAATACCAGGGCCATTTATGCCTAAATTAGTAAGCTTCCTATGACCTTTTGGTGTAAGTAAGTTTTCTTTCAAACAAGCATCTATTTATTTAAATAAAAAGGAATATTCACATTAAAGTTTCTCAACACATATAATCAAAGTAGAAACCAGTATTCCAAAGATCTTTCAAAAAACAAATCAACCCAGATCTGAACCACAATAGAGTTTGTGTAATGTGAACATCTAGCTATTGAGGTTCATTATGATGATCAATGAGGTTAAAAGGTGAATTTATGAATTAAAGTTTAGAAGTTCTGTTGTTTAATGAAAAACGTTGAGAAGCTGCAGAGAGTAAAATCTGAGAAACAGCTATTCTTGTTGTTTAAACCAAAAGATCACACTGGACATATTGTATCATTTAAGAGTAAACGTAATAGGCTTTTCTGAAACAAACAAAAGAACTAACAAGTTATAAACAAATGTGATTTGTGGGGGTTTTGTGGTTCCAAGTTGTTCACTTGATTATAATCACATACCTTGCTTTTTCTAGGGAAACATTTTGCCCAGTACAGTAACTTCAGGAATAAAAAAGAATGTGAGAAGCAATACAGAGAGAAAACGTGTTAAGATCCAGCTCTTTCTGCATTACACTAAGCAGCAAGTAATCTGGAAAGTGCAATTAAGCTAACTAACCACTCAGTGGACTAGATTTGACTACCTATACCCATGCACACTAATATACTAACCATCAGTTAGTCCTCCTGAGCTACGCACTGAACATCATTACACAGTGGGCAGTTAGTAATGTGAATAGTCCCACTGATTTCAATATAATTATTGAGAAGAAAGAAGCATCTCAGGATGGGTAAAGTTGGTATCAAAATCAATCTCAACAGGAATAAGGGTGGCAGAATCAAATCTTCTAGGCACAGCCAGTTCACTTAATGCTATAGTCAAACACAGTGAAGAGCATTCATGTCTGCTAGACTGAAAACTGGGATGGAAAAAAGCTTCTAATTAAGAATGATAGAAGAGGGATCAAAAATCTTACTTCTACCTGCTAGAAGAAAGAAGAATATACCCAAGATAGAGCAGAATCAAAAGAACAATAAAAAATCCACTCTTTTTTTCCTGTGTTTATGAAATGAACAGAGTTGAGTTGCTCTTTGTCACAGAGATACAACACTGTCTTCAGGTGGTCGTTGTTTCCATGCCACCTTTGAAACACACAAAACTGTCAACGTGCTCCTCAAATATTCTGTTGTTTTCTTTCAATGAGTGATTTATACCATTTTACAGCAAGGAATGTGCCACATCCATTAAACATTAACTCTGAGGTATAGTTTTCTAAATCATAGCTATCTGCTTTGTAGTCTTGTGCTTGACTTGTGTTTCAGAAAAAGAAAAAATGTATTTTTCTGTACTGTCAATTACTTATTCAGCTCTGGGCTCTACTGAAATCTCCTGAACAATGGGGAAATATCTTTTCGTTTGTTTTTTAAAATACCTGCATTTGCTTGAAATACACAATGAGGGACAGTATAAATACGATAGAATCATTTGGTAAGACTTGAACTGAGACCACATCACAAAATATCCTCTTAGGCCAGCTCATGAGGGCTGCTGGAAGAATTCCCTCCAAAGAAAAAACCCTACAAAGGCCTTACATGGAAAGATGTGAGAAATTCTGAGAAACTAGGATTTTTCTTTAAACTTGAGAAGAATAGACCTAGTGGTTTTGACAGAGAGTGAGATGTTTCCACTGGACAGTTGGTCTCCAGCTGGCCCATCACATTCATTGTTACTGCTGCCTCTGACGCCTTCTGTGAATACAATTTACTAAATCACTTCAGCACATATTTAAAATTATGCACAAGAATAATCCCAGTAAGTGAATGGAACTATTTATGTGTTTAAAATTAGAAACAAATATAAGGCAGGATGAAGCACATAATCCTCTCAACATGATATTTTCAAGTTGTACTTGAAGCTTGGTGAGCGAAAACACATACAGCCACAAAACTATTCGGAACACCTTACCAATCTTGTCTCTGTGACACTCATTTCAAGCTATTAGACCCTAGGTCCGTGGGAGAGATGACTTTGCAGCATGCTGGAGGCGTAAACCTCCTTGAGCACTTTTTGCTGTCTATGCAGCAGAATCTGCTCAGAGAAATGTATGTCTTAGGGAAAGGATTTGGAAATAATGCTATCTACAGCATTCTTAAATTTATGGAATTAAGTAATCAAAAATTTTTTATAGAACATCAGTAGTTTTCTTCATTGTAATCTAAGTAAAACCTGCCAGCTGCCATCTAGTTATGTTGGACTCCCCTCTAAACCATCCAGCACCTTAAGCATGGTAAAAACCCCTTGTGCCCAAACAGAGCACTCTGGAATTCATTTAGGGACCCTGGGAAGCCCCAAACCATAACTGTGTCTAGCATATACAGTTTATAGTCAATTTTTTAATCTATGGTAGTTATTACGTTTCAAATATAAAGAAGAAGTCTGCACTAAATAATGTGAAATAGAAGACAAAGCAACCCCATCTTAACATACGCAGTAGACAGTAAAAGCATCCCTGTACATGCACATGAGGAAATTAACAGCATTCCCCACGTTCATTCAAAGCAGTGAACATGCTGTGCTGGATGCACATATGCATTAGAGAAACAAAATTGCTTTAAATAATCAAAATACACAAAGGAACATTTTTCTGTGTGGCTGGAAATAACCCTGACAAATGTTAATGTTTTGCAAATGAAAAACATTCTTTAAGAAACAACAGAAACAAACAGCAAATATTCAAATGCATACAAAGTAAGCTCCTATATTAACCTCTGCTGTACAATGTGGATGTCTACAAAAATCACTGTGTGATGAGCAAGTACATTCAAACTTTTTTTCCTGGATTATGAATGTATTTGACAAGACCCAGAGAAGGTCAACAGCATGATTAAAGATATGAAGAAGCTTCCATATGGTGAGATACTAAAGAGTGGACAACCTAAGTTTAGAAAGGAGAAAGGTAGCAGCAGATGTTACTGATGTATCAATTAATGAATGACAAGAAAAGACCTCTGAATTCTTCCCTGTGTATATCAACAGACAAAAGAATTTTATCCAAATTAAGAAATAGTGTTTTTAGTGTTCCTGCTATTTTGTTATTCAGCATATAATTAATCAGTGAAACTCATTGCCACAGTAAAATACTGTGATAAATTGTCCGAAAAGAGGATTAGTAACACATGGCTAAGGCCAACCTACTGATTAAAAACTGGACAGGACTATATACAACTTATGTTTCTTGGGCTACCAGTTTTGATGCCACAGAACATAATTCTAGCAGCTGTAAAGCCAGAAAAAAGCCTTGCACTGTCTGGGGTAGGGGAGAAAAAGATACATACAGTCTTTTGTCATTGTCTCAGAAAGGTACAAAGCATCACATGAGGGCTAATTTTGCTATGACAATTTCTACATTTTATTTGCCTGCAAGCCATTTTTTCTAATTGAGAATAGTGACAATATATAATAAGTAAATAAAAAATGAAATTGAAAAGCAAGATTGAGTTGTAGCTGGTGTCTACAATAAATGAAGCTCAAATCCTGCTGTTATGTTTCTGACAACTTTAATAATCATAGATCATCCTGTTTTAGTTGCACACAGAGAGTGGGCTACAAGGTATGTCACCCTCAAGAATGACTAAGATGTTATGTTTATCACTTAAGAGGCAGAACTATCTGAATTCTGCTTGATAACCACAGGTAGTGCAAATTACCCTGACAGGACTGTGTGTTCTTTCTATACCTTGCTTACAGGCCAGGATTGCTTATTCCCAATGTATTAATAAGTAAGGGCAAGTATTTCAACAATCAGCTTTTTAGAATTTGCATGCAAACTCTCATGCTGTGTAATTATACACAGTGCTGGCACTCAAATTAATTAAAGCTGATTTCTCTGTGACTGCAAACTGGTCATATCCCCAGACTTGCTCTAGTATGAAGTCATCACCCTATATTCAACATGACACTTTATGTCCCTAGCATTCTTAGCAATGCTAATATGCAACAACTGTAAATTAGGCAGTATTTTAGAGAGCAGCTGACAACCGCTGGTTAGTTGTTGAGTTCCCTCCCCTCGACACTTTCCACATAAAAGTAAGAAACCAGTTATTTCCATTGTGCTTGCTTTGTAATTATCTCGACTAACAATGTAAACAAATTACATACATTGTTTCAACAGATACTCACCCATGTTTGATTAGGGGTTACACAAAACTTATAAAACACAAAACCCAAAACCAACATCAACAGTGTTTGTTTGATGCTAACATACAATTAGTCTCTTACAATTTCAGTGTTAATTCAGAAACTCCTTCTCTTTCTCTTTTTCCCTGTAATGGCTCTTTATTTTTAAAAGGCACGCTCTTGCCGATCAAGAATAGGGAATGGGGGAGGCAAAGCAGAAGAGCTGACAGTTAGATTTCAGGAATCCTCATCAAATAGAGTGGAACTGTAGCAGAGACAGTTCTTTGCAGCACAGATCCGTAAGTGCTGACTTCTGGGGCAGTGCTGAGTTCCAGCCTTTTTCATTATAAAGTCATCTGCTCTGATTTTATAATTGAGCTGAAAGAAGTGACTTTTTTAATACTTTTTTTTTTTTTTTTTTAGCAGAGGTCTCCTCTGAGAAATTAAAATGTTATAGAGATCTTTTATCTCAGAAACATATCTGCAATAGGAGCATTCTCCTATATTCATCACAAACAGAAACAATATAATCAAGCCCACTGGTATTTTGCAGTGCTAAATCCATAGCAAGGGACACCAGCAATTTTTAAAAATGATCTAACTCTCCCACTACACCAGAAAGCGCACTCCCAAGTAGGATCAGATCTTATCTCCACCTGACCCTAGGAAAACACAGAGTCAATTCCTTCAAAATATGACAAAAGAGAAGTGCACAGTGGATATCCTGATAAAGTAGCTGATGTCCAAATAAGGGCAATGAAAAAGAAATTTCCCCCCATTAGTGATACTGCGATCACTTAGTTCTTTGCAGCATTGCATTTAGTGATTGTTTGTGTCCTTGTGAACAATTTAGAGGAAAGGTGTTGTCCTTTATAATTACTTTTAATGTGAGGTGCTGGAAGGCAGATGCAGGGACTGTGAGAATGATGACCCTAGGCCCACTGTAGGAAAGGATCTGGTTTGAGACCATCTTAAAAACTCGAACGTACACAAGTTCATGGGACCTGAAGTAATCCATCCGTGGGTCCTGAAGCAAATGAAGTTGCTAAGCCACCATCCATCATATTTGAGAAATCATGGCAGTCAGGCGAAGTTCCCAATGACTGGAAAAAGGGAAATATAACCCCCATTTTCCAGAAGGGGAAAATGGATGACCCGGGGAACTACAGACCAGTCAGTCTCATCTCTGTGCCTGGCAAAATCTTGGAGCAGATGCTCCTGGAAGGCATGCTAAGGCACATGAAAAACAACAAGGTGCTTGGTGACAGCCAGCATGGCTTCACTAAAGGGAAATCCTGCCTGACCAATCTGGTGGCCTTCTATGATGGGGCTACAGAACTGATGGACAGGGGTAGAGCAGTTGATGTCATCTACCTGGACTTGTGCAAAGCGTTCGACACTGTCCCACACAACATTGATGATCTTAAGGTCCTTTCCAACCCTAAGTATTCTATGATCCTATGATTCTAAAAGTCTATAACACAACACAATTATTTCTGTAAAGCACAAGGTCTAACTTCCACAGGTAGTTCTTGTTTGCCAGAAACAGTTATCCTGATATACATGGAAAACATTGGTTCAGAAGGAGGACTTCAGCATGTTAACAGCATTGAGGAGAGCAAACCCCACTTTCTTAGCTTGAATTGAACACCATTTTGTCTCTTATGCTCATGTTTTCAGTGTTGAGCATGTTATTCTGCTTGATTTGGGGTCCATTTCCATCACTTATAAAAAAATATAAATCAGAACAAGACATGTCAGCTCAAATTGCTTGGACATACTAAAAGCATGGAAATGCTCGAAAGACCTATTTTGGGTTAACAGAAACCAAAGACATCAGAAAAATAGGGCGATAGACTTGGCAAATATTTGCAGAATCATCTGAGCTTCATCAATCAGAATATTTAGAATGCATTTGATAATGTTTTAGAACTTAGAAATGGCCATATATTTTGTAAGTCTCTATTAAATTCAAGAAACACTGAAACTAGGCAAAGGCAAAACTATCTTGAGGTCATATCTTTCTAAATGTTGACTTTTTTTCAAATGCTACTGTATATTCACATACTTCTGTTTTCTACTTGGATGTGCTAGGCCCAAAGACTTGTCTCTATTGACAATCTGAGTATCACCCTTACCAGCATTGCTGCAGTTCAGATAGTACTATAAACAAACATTATTTTGTGGAGTTTCATGTCCATTATAGCATGGCAATAGCAGTTTTTGAGCCATGTCTGCAGTCTGATCTATACAGGCTTAAGTACCAATATTGCTGGTACTCCAATTGAGAGAGTAAACCTTTTTAAACAAGCAGCTGGAATTTGCTCCCAATGAAGGCATAAATCAATACAAAAAAGTGATAGAGGAAAGTGAATTATTGTGTAACCTTCCGTCTTCAACATTGGCAATATCATTCTTAGTGCTTTTGGACATTCAGTTTTATGGTAATGGCTATAAATGCTTTAATCTCCATTAAATATCTCAGAAGATGAGCTTTAGTGGCAGAATAAGAACAGGATTTTGATCACAAAATCCTTCCTGGGATATTACTGCTTCCTCAAAAATGCCAGTGAATGTACATCCTTATTCTACTAATCCTCACCAGGTCTTCCTTCACAAACCTCCATCAACAGGATCACTTCGGGGTGGATCCTCAGATTAGCACACACCTCATTCTTAGCCAGGTGCAACTGCATGAGTTAGAATAAACGGGAATGAGACTAGAGGTCAGTCACTGGTGCCTAGACCTCTTCCTAAACCATTGCACAGGCTGCACATACAGAGGGAAATGACAGATGCAACTCAACAAAATGTGCCTTCAGTATAAGGAGCTCTTCTATTCGGATGTCTGGAAGACCTCTTGTAAATACTAAGATAAGGTGAGATATAAGATAAGATAGAATGAGCTGTGTTCAATATCTCTGAGCTTCACAGGCATGTCACTACCAATCAATTTCATACTAGAATCACTTGGAGAGAAGTCAACAGTCTGTGCTGTTGTGCTCCAGTGTGCTGTATTTCTGAGGTGGCTGTGCCTTTTTACAAAAAAAAACAAACCAAACCCAAACAATAAGCACTAAGAGACCTCTGGATAAAATGCATTATTATCACTGTTATGAATAACTGATTAAGTAAACTATTCTCAGGAATTATTTAGCTATGCCATGTGTGTCTGAACCCCAAAACCAGGAAAGAACTTTGAATATAGACCTTTAACTTGCCCATTTAATTGTTAGTGCAGGAGCAGCTTATGATTCTTGAGAAAGTAACAAAAATTCTGGAGGCAAATTTTCATCTCTTCTTCATTAGAAGAGATGTTTGGAAGGCAAGGTCTATATAGGCAAGAGTAGTAAGTGTATGAACTCCTCAAAAGGATGCTTGGAAATAAGAACACATGAAACAATAGTTCTTTGTTGGAACCAGTTCCTGTTCATTCATTTAACTAAAAAAAACCCTCAAACTATTAGAAATCAAGAGTCAGAGAGCTACAGATTTTCTAATCCAGTAGCCATGATTTCCTTGCAGACAATACATGACCTAAAACACAACTGTTTATTCTGCGATAAACCTGAAAAACTTTACATTGGTCTAAGTTTACAGTGAATAAATTTAAACAAGTGAGATGCATAAAGTTAACTTGAGGTGTAAATATGGCTAATGCTATCTGAAAAGAACAATCAACAACCAGGTACGCCATGTGTGTGACTAACAACTCCATGGTATACACATAAAAAAAATCAGGAGCATAGGCTTGGAAAGGACCTTGAGGTTTTCAAGGCAATAAATCAAAACCTTGAATATAACTTGAAGGTTATGCACAATGTGGAAGCCTAGAAAAGAAGTATGCACAGCAAAATAGCCTTTCTAGCCAAATAATACACTGTTTACCCCATGGAAACTATAGGCATACTCTACCATGCTAGGTACAAACTGAGAAGTTTCATAACAGCTGATGAAAAAGTCACCAGTTATTGATCATTCAGTTAATAAGAATTTTTGGTGAGCTTAAAGTATAAACTGATCAAAAAATGAATGAATGAGATTTGTTATACTGAGTTACATAACCAGTTCGACTAAAAGCAGCAAGTTGCTGCTTAGCTTTTATCTCATTTGTTTCCATGTTTTGCAGCTCAAGAATCTCCAATCTCTACAAAAGTTAACTTCAGAGTCCTAATGTGAGGCTGATGAAGCTGACAGAGAAATTGTTGAGACTGATTCTGCAGCTCACTCTTTTTGACTGAGCAGATGTATTTCTAAATTTTCCTTCCCATCATTTACCAGCTCCTTCTCCACTATATTTAGGATCGAATGCTCATTTTCTAAACATTTTCCATTCTGTTAGGTTTGTTCCACATTTAAGAATCAGTAGGTCAAATGTGCTGCAGACTTTTTGTTAGACTTGTTAAAATCAAATCGAAACTGTATGATTAACGATATGAATCATCTGTGTTGGATTTTTTTTTTTCCAAACAGGAAAGTAAACAAGTACTTGTCTAAAGCTCCACCTGCTATGCTGCTGTTATGGCGCTGTGCATATCAGAGAAAACAATTCCCCCTTCTCAAGGCTGAACTAAAATTAGGCTCCACCTGCAAGATGTTAGTGAAATCTTACACAGCTGCATTCCAGAGACAAGTTCCACAGATTGCTTTTGGAAAGCACTGTGCATTTCTGGCAAAATCAAAATCAAACTTGTTAGCTTTTTTTGCCTAACTTTTAAAAAATGTATTATTAATGATAAATGTAATTATTATCACACTAATCATGCTGATAAGTAATCTCAAAAATAGATCCATTTAAAATGTAATTTTACACCCACATCCCACTGTATTTAACCACTTCTTTGCAAATGCAGGCAGTAATCATAATAATACTTAGCACTTAGACAGCACTTTATTCATTTATAGACACTTCTGTGGCACTCATCACCAGAGTAACTTTATTTTCTTTATTATGTCTTCAAAGTGCTGCACTGACATTAACAAATTAATCCTTACGGCGCTTCAGTGAGAAAGGAATAAGTCTGATCCTGCACTATTTACTAAGCAAAACTCTACTCTTACCCAGCCTCAGTAGCCTTTTACTCACTAACCAAGTAAGTAGGAACATTAGAACATAGATCACAAGAACTACAGAGATATTAAAACATATTACAACTCCAACTTTGAAGTGACAGAGAATATTGCTATTGACTTCAATAGCAGAAGGGCCTAAATATATATTCCGACCATTTTTCACAATACTTCTTTCTGACAAGTGAATGCTAAATATTCCAGCGTATAGAATTGTTGGAAGTGTCTGCACAGCTGTAAACACAATAAACCTAAAATAAATCAGTATTTCATTCAGCGAATGGGAGTGAGCTATATAGACTTAATTTTTCCAAAAGTGGTGGGTTTTTAAGACCTTAATTTAAAAATAAAGCTTATGCATATTGAAGGCTGAAGTGAAATTTGTGTTGGTTTTCATTCACTGTTTCCAAAAAGACAAATGGTTATATGAGACTTCTAGTAACTATTTCAATGTAAACTGGACTAACTAGATGTAAGTAGTTAATATACTAAACAACGGGTGAAAATGGATACAGCCTTGTTATGTATCTGACAGCTCCTCTGCAGGTAAAATTTAATAAAAGAGAAAATACGTTGTCAGAAAAAGGCTCTGGGATGTACAGTGACATTAACCAGTTGCAACACTGTCATTAACCAGTTGCAACACAGAATAATTGATACCTGTAACTCAGGACAGACCCTGAATGGTTCATTAATGTCACAATTTATTTTGTATGCTGAGGTATTATAACATAAAAATAACTGAATCAAACCAGGCTACCAACTGCAGTGTGTGAGTAAACATTTTGTTCACTGTGCTTCCCAACTGTTACTGTCAGAAAAGAAATATAAAAGGAGGTGCAACTTTCAGCTCCCAGATAGTGAACTCCTCTCTCCTTCCACACTACTGGACATTAAAGACTTGACGGCCCCCTGAGACCAAGTAATTCTAGTGCACAATATAACAAAAGAGTCAGTACACTGGTGGTGTGGGAGTGGACTAGGGCACTTATCTAAGTTTCATTCTTTGCAGTAGCCCAAGGGAACAGTGCATCAAGCCAGCTGCACTGGCTCAGTTCATCCTGTAACTTTACACTATTTTCCCTCTAAGTCACTACTAATCCCTCGGGTTTACATGGTTTTTTGGGCGGCATCAGAGAAAAGCAGTGTGAAATTGCCTGAAAGCCTCTTTATAAATAAGACTTATGATATAGACCAGTTCTGTTGTTGAAAGACTGAAAGAAATGCCCCTGAGGATCGGAAGAACCATTTTACAAGTCTCCCACTGTGATTTATTTTTTTTTTGTTTCTGTCTAATGACTGATAACTTTAAAGAAAACCAACAAACAAACAATCATTCCCAGCTTCCTCTTTTAACTTAAGTCTGTATGGTTTGTGTTTGTTCAGCTAACAACAATATCTACAATACAAAATATCCTTGCTTTGATATCTTGGCTATCATGTTACTAACAAATTGCCTCTTTTTAAAGATTGTCTTTCTGGAAAATTTTAATGCCCTGTGACAAATTCCTACCTGGCTATGTGAATGTGGCTGCACTGAAGGCAAGAGGAGGTGAATTCACTAATACTGGGTCTGGATTTAGCCCAGGCACTTCCGATGCATGGGTGTGAAAAACATATGCTACTGGTCTAGTGTCACTGCCTCATATTCTGTGCTTCAAACTGGGATGCAGAGAGTGTCACTAACCCAAGGATAGGTTTGAGACTGACCCTGCATGTTGTTAAACCTAACCTCAGTTGTCCCTCTGAATTTGAAAAGCCATTTCATATAGGGGAATGTCCAGGTCTAGAAGAATGTGGTAGTTCAGGGATGAATATTAACTTAATCATGAAAGCAACTACTACAAGGTGCTGGCAAAGATGGATTCTACCAAATTCAGAACTTAGAAGACTAGCAAACTGTGTATCATGTATAAGAAACAACTATAATATATGGTAAGATTTTTATTTCTTTTTTAATGTTAAAGGTTGCTTCTCACCAAGGCTCAAGTGTTTCAAATCACACCAGATGCATCATCTCCAGAGCTCATACCCAACTATCTAAAATCAGCCTCTAAAATTAACAGTCTAAGAGATGCCATTTTGCACAGTATCATCTAGTTCACTCTTTTAGCAGCTATGGTGCCTTGTTGTCTATAATGATAGCTCTCAAATGAGTCCCATATGAGACACATCCATAATGCCCACCAAACATGACGAATACTAGTTGCTTTACCTTTGTGGGATTGTGTTTGGAAACTATGCTTTCACAAGCTTCACTTTTTGGGAAAATTTGGATAGTGCAGGAGCTCACGATACCACAGCCTTCAGTATTCTAACAGCAACATTTGGAATCGGTCATTAGATGATGTTGTGTTCTCTGCTTACAAAATAATTATTAATACAATCCCTATTTGTGAAATCAAGAAATCTATTTCTTTAGCATTCATTTTACTCTGAGGAGGGGAAAAAAGATGCTGCAGAGATAATTATATCTTATGGCAATCTAGTACAAGTACAAAGCTTTTTTTTTCTTTTTAACATTGGTTATAGCATTTGAACCACACTGAAAAAATTCTAAATTGGCTTACTTGCTTTCCACTCTGTGAAGTTTAAAACACTCACCTTTGAATGACAAATTTTTCTTTAGTTTTAGTTAAAGATCTCAACAAACATATTCACGTCTTAACTATAGTAAATGAATTAATAGTTTCAAGACATTTTCATTTGTTTAGTGGAAAACAATATGTATCCATAATTATATCTATACCTGTCTATTTGGTACCAGAAACCTTCAGTGGAAATTAAGTGATGCTTAGGCCCGATTTATCCTTTATGGATGAAACAGGCACAAAACTATGTCTACGTTGATGGTTCATTGATCAATTTGCCGCTGATTTTGTGATTAACAGCACAGACTCACTTATATTGAAACTGACAAAGCTCCTTAGTAGACAAGTTGAAAATCCATTGCTTTTTGATGATAACTTTCTTGTTAAAGCCAATGACAAAGATCCTATCTAATGGGGTCAGTGCAAGGCCCTGAAAAGCAGAAAGAGAAGCAGAACTGATAAGTGAAAAATGAAGAGTTTCATCCCAAATAAATTACCTAAGAGTACTTGCTTTGGAATTACTCTGCACTCTCTCACAAATTTCAATCTATATGGCACAGTATGAAATGGAGAAGAACTAATTAGTGTGAGTGGATACAACTGGAAGGCAAAATGACAAAAGTCAGTACGTTTCTAAATTTTCTGCGGAATGGATCCTCTCATTGTAACAACTGGGATGTATATTTATTTAACGGATGAGCATATCTCCAAAAGCTATGTTGTTTTCTGTATGTCAGGAAGTGCTCAAAAAGCACTCATCATGTGCAGTAAATGTTTGGACAATTCAGGCAACAGAACATTTTTCCAGGGTTGTCTGTTTACCAGCATTTTTCATTCTTACTACACTAAAAATACCTGTTAATTTATGAAAGCTGTTCTTTAATGAAGGTGTTCTCCTGTTTGAACTCAAATACTTTTAAGTTTGCCTGAAGAATTCTGTGAAACTGTAAGATAATTTGAGAAATCATACATAGTTTTATGGGACTTAGCAATTAAAAAATATGATGGTACGTTAGTGAGCTTTACTCCTATTTATAGAATCAGTTATCACAAAGTGACCATTATGGTTTACTTTCATTATTCTGTTTGTGCATGGGATTTTCTGAAAGACTATCTTGTACCATATACCTGTCCTGAAAACAGTGGGGGAGGAAGACAATGGCATGGCCTCCAGTGCTTTGTTTATCACAGCATTTTTCCAAGCAGCAGTATGTTTCTATATGGCAGAAGCTGCTTTTGACATGCAGATCAAGCAAGATAGTCAATACAGTCTTCCCTTTCAGGGCATTCCAGTCATTCCACAGTGGGACGCTTCTCCTTTCAGTGTCGATAGCCTTTGATTTCCTTTTGTAACTCGGTGTCTTCCCATTACCCCTTTGGCACAAACGTCTTAGCAGAGACATTTTCTGAATTTGATCTCTCAAGCAGGGTTTCTTCCTTTCCTTTCCCTTCCAAAAGATTCCGTGGCCAAGTCTTTACTCTGAGTTCTCTTAGTGAGGAGCAGTTCTCAGATGCTATACTAATCTGCGATTTGGTGCAGATTTTTTTAGCTGAGAGTGAATGAGAATAGTAAATCTGGATTGTACTGCCTCGACAATATGCCATGGCCTTTTCTCAGGGGAGAAGAATAGGGAGGGAAACTTTGGGCCTATTCATTAGTCTGACTGATATTCTTTTCTTAGTTGACAGCTAGCACTGAGAGTACTTCAAAGGTATTAGATAAAGACGGAACAGAGGGCCAGCACATCCATTAAATCCATTTATTTAATAAACCATAAAAATCTTCGGAGCATGAGTGAGATGTCTACAAGTGCATAGAGCCAGCTTTCTCTCCAACCTTTTTCTACCAGTTAGGGATCAGCAAGAACTGGAAAACATAAGCTGCTTGAGAATGGCCACACTTTGACTTGAATAAACAGCAGTGCTTATTTATAGCAATCTGAATAGCAAGGCAGGGCAGGCAAGGTTTAATACAAAACAGCTAAATTTTCTGAGCCAGCAGTGAACAGACTTCCAGGGAGTCCAACACAAGTTTGACATCAGTATCTAACATGTATGTAACATCCTGCATATCAACAGTCATAGGCAGGTTTGGCACAGAGCTCTCACAATGTAGCTGTGCTAGATCAAAACTAGATTAACTTGGCTTTAGTCTCTTACTTCTTGAGATAGTCACCTCTGGCACTTACATCAGCATTCACATTCCCTTCAGTCCCTTGGTAATTACAAATTCCTTGAGGCTAAATGGATATTGGAAACATATGTAAACCCATTTGAAGATCTAGGTCAATAAGCCTTTGATGAATTGATGGGAACCAAATTGGTGCCAAATCCAAACTTTCTAGAGAACCTTCAGGTGCTGAATATGTGGCCTGAAAATATTTACTTTAGATAAGTTATCATAATCTATATATGAGTTTTCTTGGTATCTTGTCTAGTGTGCTACTGTGGCAAATGATATTACAGGTCACTTTGGGGTCAAGAAGAATGGCTCTAGTTTTCTTCTGAAGATGGAACATTTACTAGTGAATATACAGTAAATCCAAGAGTTGGTCATACATACTTCATGTAATCAGAAAGCCTGTCATTTACCAGCTGTTACCAACTGTTCTGCCACAGGTGTAGGTCAATAGGGTCATTCATTGCACAGCAGTATAGCCGTGGCTTCAATACTTAACTGATGTTACCAGCAACCGGCAAGAAAGACCTTGTTCAGTGCTGTGGTATTAGTCATCATTTATTTTGTCATCTTTTATGTATTTTCTTCTGAGACTAACTAGGTGCTCTTATCTTGGCTGTGATGTGCCAGTTGGTTATGTTGGTTATGTTTCATACTCCAACTGTATTCATTTGTTTTAGTGTGACTGCTTGACCTGGGTTCAGCAGTAGCTATCTGGCTGGGTTTAAACCATGACACTGCTTTAAAATTTTTAGCTTCTATTGGCAATATTCTCCAGGTGTGTGCTGACATTTTTCTGAGAGGTCTTTTGTTGTAATATATCAGCTGGCTTTGAACCTGTCACTCCTAGACAAAGAGGTAAAGAGCATACCTGAAATTATGATGCACAATCTACACCTCACACATGACTCAGGAGTTCTGTTTGGCTTTTTAGAGGAGAACAAATCTGCGGCTTTAATTTTGCAAGGTTCTGTGCACTCTCCAGAGTGCTGGTAGCAGCTGTTAACTGCCAAATGCTATTTCCAGAGTTGTACCTCCATTAATCATTGTGCAGGTGCACGAACGAAAAATTGTTTTCTGGCATGATAAGGTGCTCACTTCAAGAAGCTGAAGTTAGACAAAACAACTATATTGATGTTAAGTCTATTCAAGATGAAGGGACAAAAAAAGCAGTGCTTTCCTTATGAAAAGGACAAAATAATTTGTGACAGAATTATTTCAAGTTTTAGGATTTTCATAAACAGTTCCATTTTTTATACAGGAGACCACAGAAAGAAAAGTATTGTACTTTTAGAATAAAACATTCTCAGGTGTTCATAGTACTTACTATGGTTTTAGTCCTAGATTTATATTTTGCAGGTGTTATTTTCCCAGCCAGGTCTAAAGACTGGATATTACTTTTCTCAGAGCAACTACGAAAAAATTAATAGTTATCAACACTGGAAAAAAAACCAGACAAAATCCAATTGTATGGATCACATAACATGGATGGTTTATATAATGTAACAGCAATCTTCCATAAAGGTTTGTATGGAGAACTGATTCAGGTTACTCTGAAATAAACATCCCATTAACCGTCCACACAGTTGTGTGTCTGTAAAATAGCATGTAACTTTGGGGCGCTAGCAACTGCATGTCTGTAGGTAGGACAAATAATCTTGATCAGACTGATTTTGACATGCTAGCAAATCTTTTTGCCTTTCATGCATGAATCATAAAAGTACACCATAGGCTAACAGTTACCGTAAATCTTCCAGTAAAGGCTCTATTGGTACTTGATATGATAGAGAGAAATAAATGTCAATGTCCTGTATTTTGAGTGTGTAACACTGAAAATTGCACTGGATGTGTTACAAAAAAATGGAAAAGAGCTAGAAAAAGCTGAGACGATTTCAGACAAAACTTCTCCTGAGTATGTAATAAGCACAAAGAGACTTCTTGTGCCTGTTCCCTGTTTTCACATTAAGCAGTGGAACTATCCTGACTGCTCATGTAATGTCTTGTAAAGAGGCTTCCTGACCAAACCCTTCTCTGGAGGAACTGTGCATGTGTTTGGTGTATGCTGCCAGGAAATTTCCTGTTACTTTCAGGCACTTTGAATATGACACTTAGAGTGTATATGAAGGACAAGACTGTAAACCTAACTGAATATTCTCTAATTTATATCTGATGTTTTCACTCAATACTGTTTTCTGAGACTTCAGTTGGATTCTCTTCAATTTTCAAAGACTAATTTGCTTGCTGTAAAAAATGATGCTTAAGTAGTTTGCTTAAGTGTCAGTTCCCTGCAGCAGTTCATGCCTAACATTAGTAGTTACATATATGGCACCAGCCTCAATCAGCCTGTGTAAAGCATATTCAGATCTGAAAATTATTTGGAGAGGGAAGTTTCAAAGGTGACAGCTGTTCATATCTCATCAAAAAACCCACTGCTCTTCTGTTCCATGAAATTTTTACTCGTAACTTGACTCGAATATATACTCTGGAAATCTGCTATGTCTCAAAGTATCACTGAAGCACCTCATGAGAGTACTCACAGAAATATTCTACTACATCACGGATGCTATATTAATATGTAGAAGAGAAAGACAAAAAAGACAGTTGTCAGATACTGTAAGCTCTAAGTGAGCTGAATCATTTCTTCTGAGTTATGATAAGCGTAAAATCTATGGGTTTTTTCCTTCACTCCAATTTCTTTAAAAACATTAATTATTAAGTGGGTTTCACTTTTTGGTCTTACTAGAATGATGTTAAGAAACTTCACAAACAAGGAAATCTTGAGTCCACAAATTGTTCATGAGCATGGAAACTCCTTTCAACTCTACCTGCAAGTGCCACATGTGAAGTGGAATGCCTCATTCCTAATCCAGACTACAATATTTTTTGCACTGGGTTAGTTAGCCTAATGTAGGCTAATGGAAACAATTTCTCTATCTTCCTTTTTTTTTTTTTTCTTTTTTTTTTTTTCTATCTTACTGCTGCTGACAGCATACAAAATGGAACCTGTTTTCTGCAGGGTCACATTCCAACTCTGCTGGTTTATAAAAGTAGCTTTTACCAATGGTGGATCTAGGGTCTCCTATCTTTGAGCCTGAGTTTGATCTCAGAATGAAAATGAAAATAATTAACATATATAGCTGTGTGTGTCACACTGTTGTTTGTTAGAAAATGATGATTTAAAAAAAATTGAGAAGAAACTATGCAACTCATCTAGTCCAACTGTCTGCCCAAGGTGGGATCCTCTATGCTTTCTGTAACTGTCAACAGATGCTTGTCCAATCTGTTTTTAAATAGTTCCTGTGATGGAGGTTCCAGAGGCAATATAATGCAGCACTTCCATAGCTCTCGCTTAGACAATTTATTCCAATACCTAACCTGACCCTTCCTTTGTGAAACAGATTATACACACTTGAAAGAGGTAACGAGTTAAAGAGTTTGATACTCTCTGTTATGTTTCCCCTTCATTTTTTTGTATCAAAGCACGGTTATCTTATAATTTTCAAAGTCTGAAAAGTTACTTCTCAAATAAAACAGAACAAAACTAATACAGCTTTGAATGCACTTACCCTACCACACCAATTCTTCTTGCAGGTAAAGTGCATAGCAGATACAGTACTTAATTATAATAATTCATATTGACATCTGTAATTGACATCTTGGGACAATGTTCTGGGCAACAAATTTATAAGCACATGATGTTGAGACTACAGGGAGAGTACCATTGTGATAACCTTCAACAGTTCTAGTCTCCTTTTAGAATGAAATAACTCGAAAAAACTATGTGGGAATATCCTGAAAGAAATAGTTTTTCAGGCAGAACTATGAGCAGACAAGCACAGCACTGAGGGAGTTATTGCCCTTCTTTTGATGCATGAGTCAAAGTGAAGATTTTGGCTGAAATTGAGAAGCAGGGGGACTTAAGTTACAAAGGTGACAAACAGTGATTTTCCTGAGTTGAAGGAGAAGAGACAGACTTTCATAAAAAAATAAAAAAAGCCTAAAGAAGTCCCTGATCACTTGGCAAACAAGATTCAGAAAATTATTTTCTGTTTTCTTCAATACTCCAAAGCACAATTTAAGCAGTCTATATTTTCTGAACAAATAAATACATCTGATAGAAGAAAACAAAGAGAGAGTAAGAGCTATGGAAAACCTAGACAGGTAAAACCCAGTAGCTTTCAAACACTTAACAAGTGTTGATTCTCTATTGATTTAAATCCTTATAGCTCTTTTAATGTCAATATATATTAGCTGTGAATTGCCCCGAGGATCAAATCCTTATACTATTGAAATCAATGGCAGACTCAGATCTGAGGGGAAATATTCTTTACTTATTCATAATTGAAGCAATTTCCCACTGATTTCAAAACTCCTGATGAAGATAACGAGCCATATGTTCATGTAAAGTATTAACAATGACCACAACACTAGACTCTGCAAGATATTAGAGAGTACATAATAAATATGGAATTAAGGTTCTAACCATTCATGATCCAAATGAAGATCGAATAAAAAAAATCCATGTAGGTGAATCAAATCACATGCCATTTTCATTCATGTTTTCCTTAAAAATAATTACCTCTCCAAACTCTGGAGTTAGAGCTTTTCGATATTAATGTATGCTCCTAAAATCAAAATCTAGAATAAAAGTTTTTATATCTAAAACACTAATTGGAGAGTTTTAACATCAGAAATATCTCATATAATAAATTAGACTCATCAGGAAGGTGATCAAAACCAAATTTAGTTAGGCATTTATTTTATTTATTTTAAACTAGACATTTCCTTGACATTTGCTTACTGTGTTGCACTGATTATTCAAATAACTTTTTACTTGCACAGCTTGATGGCTTGAATTTACTAAAATAACCCCCAACCTCCTCATCTATTTAACCCATTTATTTTTACTCATGTTTTATATGGGCATTACTATCATGAAGGAGTCAGTGGCATGTGATAAGAACTAACAAGAAATAAGGAAGCTACAGGGTAAAAAGTGCTCTGCACAGTGTGCTGCTTGCTGCCGGAAAGAGAACTGTTGATGGACGAGAGGCAGTCCCTGGAAAGTTGTTTGGCCAATAGCAGCTGTTAGGCAGTAGTATAAAACAGCCTTTATATAAAATGCACATTTTATGGTTCCTAGTGCAGAAGATCAAAAATTAAATGCATGCAGGAACATAATTAAAGGATTAATTGAGAAAGCTTCTACATAAAGGGAAAGAGTTCCAGGAAAAAAGTGTGTTATAAGCACTTTTTAATGACTAGGCTTTATAAACAAACTTGAAAATTGAAAAACAACAGTTCTCTTGTGCTGGAAAGGTCACATTAAACAATCCCACACTGGCTTTATCTGCCTTAAGAAATAGGAACAGGTTTTGCCTCTTTGACTTGCCAAGATGTGATTCCCAGCCTTGTGAGTAGAACTATGAATCAAAGTTCCTTGGTTTCAACAGGTAGTCAAAGGAAAAGGTTCGCTCATTATAGGAGTTCACAAATAAAATGCATCTGAGCAACTAATTTTGTGAGTTCCACTGCCATACTTTCACTTGTACTCTATAGGTAAGCTCAAGTGTCTATTTTAAAACTATAGTAT